>NC_133328.1:328382701-329028038 GCF_042186555.1 Aquarana catesbeiana | reverse complement strand
TAAAGCATGGTGCATCATGAGTGTTTGTCAAATGTCTCATTCCAAACTCAATGACCTTGAAAAAGTATTTAACCCCTTGAAATTTTCCACATTTTGTCATGTTACAACCAAAAACTTAAATGTATTTTATTGGGATTTTATGTATTAGACCAACACAAAGTGGCACATAATTGTGAAGTGGAAGGAAAATGATAAATGGTTTTCAATGCTTTGTAGAACCACCTTTCACTGCAATTACAGCTGCAAGTCTTTTTGGGTATGTCTCTACCAGCTTTGCACATCTAGAGAGTGACATTTTTGCTTATTCTTCCTTGCAAAATAGTTCAAGCTCTGCCAGATTGGATGGAGAGTGTCTGTGAACAGCAATTTTCAAATCTTGCCACAGATTCTCAGTTGGATTTAGGTCTGGACTTTGGGCCATTCTAACACATGAATATGCTTTGATCTAAAACATTCCATTGTAGCTCTGGCTGTATGTTTAGGGTTGTTTTCCTGCTGGAAGGTGAACCTCCACCCCAGTCTCAAGTCATTTTCAGACTCTAACAGGTTTTCTTCTAATGCCGCGTACACACGGTCGGACTTTCCGGCGGACTTGGTCCGGCGGACCAGAGTGTGCCGGACAATCCACCCGTTTGTGTAGGCGCCAGCGACTTTTCCGGCGGACTTTTTCCCCAAAGTCCGCCGGACCAAGATTTGAAACCTGTTTTAAATTTATCCGCCGGACTCAGTTTCGGGCGGAAAGTCCGCTCGTCTGTGTGCTGGTCCGACGGAAGGTCCGCTCGTGTGTATGCTGGTCCGACGGACCAGATACGACGCGAGGGCAGGGTATTGCATCTCGCGCTCGCTGCAATAGGAAAAACAGATTTTCCTATTGCGATGAGCACGGGGCATACCAGGCCCTTAGGTCTGGTATAGATTATAAAGGGGAACCCCCTACGCCGAAAAAAACGGCGTGGGGTTCCCCCAAAGATCCATACCAGACCCCCGATCCGAGCATGCAGCCCGGCCGGTCAGGAAAGGGGGTGGGGACGAGCGAGCGCCCCCCCCTCCTAAACCGTACCAGGCCGCATGCCCTTAACATGGGGGGTGCTTTGAGGGAGGGGGGCACCCTGCGGGGCCCCCCACCCCAAAGCACCTTGTCCCCATGTTGATGAGGACAAGGGCCTCTTCCCGACAACCTTGGCCGTTGGTTGTCGGGTGGTCTGCGGGCGGGGGGATTATCGGAATCCGGGAGCCCCCTTTAATAAGAGGGTCCCCAGATCCCGCCCCCCACCCTATGTGAATGAGTATGGGGGTACATGGTACCCCTACCCATTCACCTAGGGAAAAAAATGTCAATAATAAAACACACTACACAGGTTTTTAAAATAATTTATTAAACAGCTCTGGGGGGGTCTTCCTCCGGCTTCGGGGGTTCCTCCGGTTCCTCTTCTCCCGGCGTCCGGTTGGTTCTTCTCCGCTCTCTCTTCTCCTGGTGTTCCAGTTCTTCGGCCGGCTCCTCTGCTGTCTTCAGGTAGCTGAAGGAAGACCCCCCCCGAGCTGTTTAATAAATTATTTTAAAAACCTGTGTAGTGTGTTTTATTATTGACATTTTTTCCCTAGGTGAATGGGTAGGGGTACCATGTACCCCATACTCATTCACATAGGGTGGGGGGGGCGGGATCTGGGGGCCCTCTTATTAAAGGGGGCTCCCGGATTCCGATAAGCCCCCCGCCCGCAGACCCCGACAACCAACGGCCAGGGTTGTCGGGAAGAGGCCCTTGTCCTCATCAACATGGGGACAAGGTGCTTTGGGGTGGGGGGCCCCGCAGGACTCCCCCCTCCCTCAAAGCACCCCCCCATGTTGAGGGCATGCGGCCTGGTACGGTTTAGGAGGGGGGGGGCGCTCGCTCGTCCCAACCCCCTTTCCTGACCGGCCGGGCTGCATGCTCGGATCGGGGTCTGGTATGGATCTTTGGGGGAACCCCACGCCGTTTTTTTCGGCGTAGGGGGTTCCCCTTTATAATCTATACCAGATCTAAGGGCCTGGTATGCTCCGTGACGGGGCTCGCAAGGTGTCAATCTTGCCGATAAAAGCGGCAAGATTGATTTCCTTTTCTAGTCCCGTCGCACATGAGTCACGTTCAAAATGAACGGACTTGTCCGTGTGTGGGCAAGTCCGTTCATTCTGAAAGTCCGCCGTACCTCCGGCGAAAGTCCGTCGGAAAGAGGGGCGGACTTAGCCCGCTGGAAAAGTCTGGTCGTGTGTGGGCAAGTCCGTCCGTTTTAAAGTCCGGCGCACCTGGCGGACAAAGTCCGTCAGAAAGTGTGCCGGACCAAGTCCGCCGGAAAGTCCGACCGTGTGTACGTAGCATTAGATTGCCCTGTATTTGGCTCCATCCATTTTCCCATTAATTCTGACCAGCTTCCCTGTCCCTGCTGAAGAAAAGCATCCCCACAACATGATGCTGCCACCACCATGTTTCATGGTGGGGATAGTGTGTTCAGGGTGATGCACAGTGTTAGTTTTCTGCCATACATAGCATTTTGCTTTTAGGCCAAAAATTCAATTTTGGTCTCATCTGACCAGAGCACCTTTTTCCACATGTTTGCTGTGTCCCTCACATGGCTTTTTGCAAACTGAAAACAGTACTTCTTATGGCTTTTTTTCAACAATGGCTGTCTTCTTGCCACTCTTCCATAAAGGCCAGATATATGGAGTGCTCAACTAATTATTGTCCTGTGGACAAATTCTCCCACCTGAGCTGTGGATCTCTGCAGCTCCATCAGAGTTACCATGACCCTCTTGGCTGCTTCTCTGATTAATTCTCTCCTTGTGCAGCCTGACAGTTTAGGTGGACAGCCATGTCTTAGTAGGTTTGCAGTTGTGCCATTCTCTTTTCATTTTTGGATGATGGATTGAATAGTGCTCCGTGAGATGTTCAAAGCTTGGGAAATTTTTTTTATAGCCTAACCCTGCTTTAAACTTCTCCACAACTTTATCCAAGACCTGTCTGGTGTGTTCTTTGGCCTGCATAATGCTGTTTGTTTACTTAGGTTCTCTAACAAACCTCTGAGGGATTCACAGAACAGCTTATTTATACTGAGAAAAATTACACACTCCATTTACTAATTAGGTGACATCTGAAGGCAATTGGTTCCACTAAATTTTAGTTAGGGGTATCAGAGTAACGGGGCCTAAATACAAATGAACGCCACACTTTTTTTCTTTTTTCTTTGTAAAAAAAATTGAAAACCATTTATCATTTTCATTTACTTTCACTTAACAATTATGTGTCACTTTGTGTTGGTCTATCACATAAAATCCAAATAAAATATATTTAAGTTTTTGGTTGTAATATGACAAAATGCGGAAAATTTCAAGGGGTATGAATACTTTTTCAAGGCACTGTATATCCAGGCACAACTATATTACGTTCAAGGGGACCTCTGAAATAGTTACACAACTGTGATTTTTTTTTTTTTGCATCACCTACTATCTGAACTGGATAGATTATGCATTAAAGTGGTAGTAAACTGCTGTGTGTGGGGTTTTTTTGCAACCTGCAAGGTTAAGCCATAATCTGAATGTATGCATCGCATACGGCATAGGATGGGTGATCGTTCCCTCAGAGCACATGCGCCGGTGACATCACAATCTGCATGTACAGTAAATATCTCCTAAACATTGCACGTTTAGTAGATATTTACGGTACCTATAGGTAAGCCTTATTATATGCTTCAGTATAGGTAAAAGCCAGAGATGGGAGTTTACTCCCACTTTAATAATCAACAGAGCACATTGCATCCCTAAAACTGCATTTCCTTTTAAAACCACACCACGTAATATTCTCACTCAAATTTGCTTGTTTTTTTCTCAAAGAAAAAGCAGTGGTGGCAACCAGAAATAATCCTCCTTCATTGCTAACATTCTAAATGGAATGATGTTGACAAATTCTCTTATTTCTAGCTCCTTATGTCTGCCCCAAAGACCACATCTACTTGGTAATATTGTCCCTAGCTTCTCTTTCTGGCATAAAGCTGTCTTGTTCTGGGCTAGGGATGAGCTTCGCGTTCGAGTCGAACCCATGTTCGTCTCGAACCCATGTTCGACTCGAACATCGGCTGTTCGATCGTTCACCGAATTGTGAATGATATGGGCCGTTCATGCCAAATTCGTGTGGCGTGTCACGGCCCATAATTCACTGCGGCATCGCAGTTCATTGCTGGCTGATGATTGGCCAAGCATGCACTATGACCCGCATGCTTGGCCAATCACAGCGCCGTCAGTAGAGAGAGCTGTAATTGGCCAAAGCCAGGGTGGCTTTGGCCAATTATGGCTCAGGGGTTTAGAACACGCCCCACATTATATAAGGCCGCCTACACGGGGCCCCTGTGTAGTGTGTTCCAGCGTGCTTAGAGAGAGAGAGAGACAGTGTCATTTCATTTAAGTTAGCTAGATTAGGCAGGACAGTCAGTCAGTTAGCTGCACTTACAGTGTATTGTGTATATATATGCATCCCAGGTGTTGTATATATATATATATATATATATATATATATATATATATACACTGTATTCAGTTTAGCTAGATCCGTTCCTGTTATCTTCCTGACAGGCAGGCTTGTCTTGTTACAGTATTTACAGCTACCTGAAGAAAATTTCTGGTGTTCTTTTGATCCTATTAGTACCACAGTCAGGCAGCTAGACTATTTACAGTTAGTGTAGTGCGTCCTCCTCACAGTGTTCAGTTAAAGCTACAAGTTAGTTTAGTGCATCCTCCTCACAGTGTTCAGCTAAAGCTACAAGTTGGTGTAGTGCGTCCTCCTCACAGTGTTCAGCTAAAGCTACAAGTTGGTGTAGTGCGACCTCTGCACAGTGTTCAGCTAAAGCTACAAGTTAGTGTAGTGCGTCTTCCTCACAGTGTTCAGCTAAAACTACAAGTTAGTGTAGTACGACCTCTGCACAGTGTTCAGCTAAAGCTACAAGTTAGTGTAGTGCGTCCTCCTCACAGTGTTCAGCTAAAACTACAAGTTAGTGTAGTGCGACCTCTGCACAGTGTTCAGCTAAAGCTACAAGTTAGTGTAGTGCGTCCTCCTCACAGTGTTCGGCTAAAACTACAAGTTAGTGTAGTGCAACCTCTGCACAGTGTTCAGCTAAAGCTACAGGTTAGTATAGTGCATCCTCCTCACAGTGTTCCGCTAAAATTACAAGTTAGTGTAGTGCGACCTCTGCACAGTGTTCAGCTAAAGCTACAGGTTAGTATAGTGCATCCTCCTCACAGTGTTCAGCTAAAACTACAAGTTAGTGTAGTGCGACCTCTGCACAGTGTTCAGCTAAAGCTACAGGTTAGTGTAGTGCGTCCTCCTCACAGTGTTCAGCTAAAACTACAACTTAGTGTAGTGCGACCTCTGCACAGTGTTCAGCTAAAGCTACAAGTTAGTGTAATGCGTCCTCCTCACAGTGTTCAGCTAAAACTACAAGTTAGTGTAGTGCGACCTCTGCACAGTGTTCAGCTAAAGCTACAAGTTAGTGTAGTGCGTCCTCCTCACAGTGTTCAGCTAAAACTAAAAGTTAGTGTAGTGCGACCTCTGCACAGTGTTCAGCTAAAGCTACAGGTTAGTATAGTGCATCCTCCTCACAGTGTTCAGCTAAAACTACAAGTTAGTGTAGTGCGACCTCTGCACAGTGTTCAGCTAAAGCTACAGGTTAGTATAGTGCATCCTCCTCACAGTGTTCAGCTAAAACTACAAGCTAGTGTAGTGCGACCTCTGCACAGTGTTCAGCTAAAGCTACAGGTTAGTGTAGTGCATCCTCCTCACAGTGTTCAGCTAAAACTACAAGTTAGTGTAGTGCGACCCCTGCACAGTGTTCAGCTAAAGCTACAAGTTAGTGTAGTGCGTCCTCCTCACAGTGTTCAGCTAAAACTACAAGTTAGTGTAGTGCGATCTCTGCACAGTGTTAAGCTAAAGCTACAAGTTAGTGTAGTGCGTCCTCCTCACAATGTTCAGCTAAAACTACAAGTTAGTGTAGTTTGTCCTCTGAACAGTGTTCAGCTAAAACTACAAGTTAGTGTAGTGCAACCTCTGCACAGTGTTCAGCTAAAGCTACAAGTTAGTATAGTGCGTCCTCTGAACAGTGTTCAGCTAAAGCTACAAGTTAGTGTAGTGTGACCTCTGCACAGTGTTCAGCTAAACCTACAAGTCAGGGTAGTGCGTCCTCTTCACAGTGTTCAGCTAAAGCTACAAGTTAGTGTAGTGCGTCCTCCTCACAGTGTTCAGCTAAAACTACAAGTTAGTGTAGTGCGATCTCTGCACAGTTTTCAGCCAAAGCTACAAGTTAGTGTAGTGCGTCATCCTCACAGTGTTCAGCTAAAACTACAAGTTAGTGTAGTGCGACCTCTGCACAGTGTTCAGCTAAAGCTACAAGTTAGTGCAGTGTGTCCTCCTCACAGTGTTCAGCTAAAACTACAAGTTAGTATAGTGTGTCCTCTGAACAGTGTTCAGCTAAAGCTACAAGTTAGTGTAGTGCGTCCTCCTCACAGTGTTTAGGTAAAACTACAAATTAGTGTAGTGCGAGCTCTGCACAGTGTTCAGCTAAAGCTACCTGTAGAAGGTTGGTGGTGTTTTCCTGATCCTATCACTACCGCAGGCAGCTAAATAAGCTACAAGTTAGTTTTTTGTGAGCTCTGCACAGTGTTCAACTAAAGCTACCTGTAGAAGGTTGGCGGTGTTTTCCTGATCCTATCACTACCGTAGGCAGCTAAATAAGCTACAAGTTAGTTTTTTGCGAGCTCTGCACAGTGTCCAGCTAAAGATACCTGTAGAAGGTCGGTGGTGTTGATTTTGCTAGCTGAAGTATCAGTATATATATATATATATATATATATCCCAGCTTAGTGCAGCTACAGGCCATTAGTATGTCTGGAAGGCCAACAAGGAGAGGCAGACAGTCACAAGCCAATAAAAGAGGGCAAGCAGGCTCTGTGTCTAGAGGCAACAGTGCTGGTCGTGGAGACGGTGCATACTCATCAGCACGTGGCTGTGGGACACGCTTGCCCTTTTTTTTGGCAGCTGGTCATGTTGAGCCACAACATGCGGAAGACTTGATCGAGTGGATGACCAAGCCGTCCTCATCCTGCTCATTCTCTCTCACCCATGCTCAGTGTACTTTGTCTGGCAAAGCAGCTGCCAACGCGGCCTCTTCCATCGGCTCAATGGCATCAGTGACTCCTTCCCTAGCCCCACCATGTTCTCCTGAGGAGTCCCTCGAACTGTTTGACCACAGTGTTGAGTACATGTTCCAGGAGGATGCCCAGCGTTTAGAAGGCTCTGATGATGATACTGAGCTAGATGAAGGCAGTAAGGTGAGCACGGACAGAGGGGATGCCTAAGAAGGACAGCAATCTGGCAGTCATGCTCCCCCTGCTGCAGCATGCTGGCAGGTTTGCTCCAGTGATGAGGAGGGAGGGGATGATGAGGTCACTGACTCAACGTGGGTGCCTGATAGGAGAAAGGAGGAGGAGGAGGCACGTCACCAACAAGGCAGGATGCCCTCCAGGGGCCAGCCTAAGGGCAGCACACTGACTGCATCACACCCCAAAGCTCCGCATATGCAGGGCACTGCTGTCTCTGTGCATTATTCCAAAAGTTCTTTGGTGTGGGCCTTTTTTGAGATGAGTGCATCAGATGGCACCGCTGCTATTTGCAACATATGTCTCAAGCGTATCTCGCGTGGCCAAAACATCTCCCGCTTGGACACTACATGCTTGACCAGACATATGTTGACCTGCCATGCAGTTCGTTGGCAAGCGTATCTAAAAGACCCACACCAAAGAACAAAGAGGACCTCTCCTTGCTCCTCATCAGCTGAGATCTCCAACCCCACTATATCTTCAGTCCTCTCTGAGACCTGCACTGAAAGGAATGAAGGTGTAGAATTAGGTGTGTCACAGCCAAATACTTGTGGGCAATCTGCTTTCGGTACACCGATGTCAGATTGTACCAGGCAAATTTCCCTGCCCCAGCTGCTGCACCGCCAAAAGAAGTTTGCTCCCAGCCATCCACATGCCCAGAGGTTGAATGCTAGCTTGGCAAAATTGCTAGCACTTCAACTGCTGCCTTTACAGTTGGTAGACTCTGCCCCCTTCTGTGAGTTTGTGGAATTTGCGGTTCCTCAGTGGCAGGTACCCAAACGCCACTTTTTCTCACGGAAGGCAATTCCAGCTCTCTACCGGCATGTGGAAGGCAATGTCTTGGCCTCGCTGGACAGGGCAGTTAGCGGTAAGGTGCATATTACCGCTGACTCATGGTCCAGCAGGCATGGACAGGGACGTTACCTAAGTTTCACGGCGCATTGGGTGACTCTGCTGGCAGCTGGGAAGGATGCAGGACAAGGTGCTGTAGTGTTGGAGGTTGTTCCGCCACCACACCTCCAAAATGCCACTACTCAAGGGGCTACGCAAGTATGCGGTTCAAAAGATGCCATGCGGTGCTTGAGCTGGTGTGCTTGGGGGACAGGAGCCACACTGGGGCAGAGGTTCTGTCAGCTCTGCAGGGGAAGGTTCAGAGGTCATTGACGCCACAGCCACTTAAGGCAGGAATGGTGGTTTGCGACAATGGCACCAACCTCCTCTCTGCCCTCCGACAGGGACAAATGACCCATGTGCCCTGTTTGGCTCACGTCCTTAACTTGGTGGTGCAGCGGTTCTTGGGCAGGTACCCGGGCTTACAGGATGTCCTGAGGCAGGCCAGAAAAGTCTGTGTGCATTTCTGCCGGTCATATAATGCCAGTGCTCGGCTGGCAGACCTCCAAAAGGAGTTTAACCTGCCCAGGAACTGCCTAATCTGTGACATGCCCACATGGTGGAACTCAACGTTGGCCATGCTGCAGCGGCTGCACACGCAGCAGAGGGCCATCAATGAGTACCTATGCGACTATGGCACCAGGACAGGGTCAGGGGAGCTTGTTTTTTTTCCCACACCAGTGGGCCATGATCAGGGATGCATGCACTGTCCTGTCACCATTTGAGGAGGCCACGAGGATGGTGAGCAGTGACAGTGCATGCATCAGTGACACTGTCCCACTTGTCCACCTGTTGGAGCACACGCTGAGTGGAATAATGGACAGGGCACTTGAGGCAGAACAGAGACAGGAAGAGGGGAACTTCCTTAGCTCTCAAGGCCCCCTTTATACAGACAGTGTTCCTGCATGCCCACCGATCACACAGGAAGAGGACGAGGAGTAGGAGGAGGAGGAGGAGGATTGTGTCAGTATGGAGGTGTAGCCTGGCACTCAGCATCATCAGCAGTCTTTAAGGGATCAGTCCCAAGAAACACATGGACTTGCACATGGCTGGGAGGAGGTGGCTGCAGACCATGTCATCCTTAGTGACCCAGAGGACTCCGGACCGAATGCCTCAGCAAACCTACGCTGCATGGCCTCCCTGATCCTGCAAAGCCTGCGTAAGGATCCTCGTATTCGTGGTATCAAGGAGAAGGACCAATACTGGCTGGCAACCCTCCTTGATCCACATTACAAGGGTAAGGTTGCAGACCTTTTCTTGCCATCGCAGAGGGAGCAGAGGATGAAACATCTTCGGGAGGCCTTGCAGAAAGGTCTGTGCAACGTGTTCCCAGAGACTGGGAGGTTACAAACTCCTGTTTCTGGACAATGTGTTGCTGAGGCTTCGGTCAGTCAAAGAAGGAGCGGTGGAGAAGGTGGCCGTCTGACCAATGCGTTCAGACAATTTTTTGGTCCGCAGCCCCAAGGTATGATCGGTTCCAGCAACCATCGCCAGCGTCTGTTTTACATGGTGCAGGAATACCTAGGGGCAAGATCTGACTTGGACACCTTTCCCATCGAAAATCCTCTGGGTTACTGGGTCTTGAGGATGGATCACTGGCCAAAGCTTGCACAGTATGCAATTGATCTACTGGCCTGTCCTGCATCCAGTGTTCTTTCGGAATGCACATTCAGTGCTGCTGGAGGCTTTGTAACCGATCACAGGGTGCGTCTGTCCACCGACTCGGTCGATCGATTGACCTTCATAAAAATGAATCAGTCTTGGATCACCACCAGCTACCAAGCACCTGATGCTGATGTAACCGAATAATTTTTTTTGAAATCTCAGATCCCTTCAAAGACTGCCTATGCTGATGCTGAGTGACTATCCTGAGTAATTATCCTCTTCCTCCTCAATGATCACGCTGATAGCTTGTAAGAACATTTTTGGTTCTGGGCGCCACCACCAGTGCCTAAGGCCCAATTTTTCAGCCCGTTTAACAGGGGCATGTAATTACAATTTTTGATGCAATACTTTGCAGCAGGGCTCATTTCTGCACCCACCAAGAGCGAGTGAGGACTTACAGTGTTGTGGCACTAGCACCACCACCACCAAAGGCCCAAATTTTCTGCTCCTGTTCAATAGGGGCATGTAATTACAATTCTTGATCTAATATTTCACAGTAGGGCCCTGTGAGGGCTTACAGTGTTGTGCCACAACAACACCTAAGGCCCCTACTTTCAAACATCCAACTTACAAATGACTCCTAATTGCAAATGGAAGTAGACAACAGGAAGTGAGATGAAATCTACCCCTAGAAAGGGAAACTCTCTCCTGTAAGAGTTAATATGGGAAAAATGTTTCTCCTTTTCACTGATGCTTTATCACCAATTCTTGTTTCACAAAAAAACCCACATTTTCAAAAAACATTTGTCATTGGGACAAAAAGTGAGGTGAAATCTTCTGAAGAGGAGCACAGACAGCTTTTTCCAAAAAGCTTAAAATAGATTTTTTGGCTGGAACTAAACACGTTAACCACTTCAGCCCCGGAAGGATTTACCCCCTTTCTGACCAGAGCACTTTTTACAATTTGGCACTGCGTCGCTTTAACTGCTAATTGCGTGGCCATGCAATGCAGTACCCAAATGAAATTTGCGTCCTTTTCTTCCCACACATAGAGCTTTCTTTTGATGGTATTTGATCACCTCTGCCGTTTTTATTTTTTGCGCTATACACGGAAAAAGACCGAAAATTTTGAAAAAAAATGATATTTTCTACTTTTTGTTCTAAAAAAAATCCAATAAACTCAATTTTAGTCATACATTTAGGCCAAAATGTATTCAGCCACATGTCTTTGGTAAAAAAATGTCAATAAGTGTATATTTATTGGTTTGCGCAAAAGTTATAGCGCCTACAAACTAGGGTACATTTTCTGGAATTTACACAGCCTTTAATTTATGACTGCCTATGTCGTTTCTTGAGGTGCTAAAATGGCAGGGCAGTACAAAACCCCCACAAGTGACCCCATTTTGGAAAGTAGACACCCCAAGGAAATTGCTGAGAGGCATGTTGAGCCCATTGAATATTCATTTTTTTTGTCCCAAGTGATTGAATAATGACAAAAAAAAAAATTATCACTAAATGATATATTGCTCACACAGGCCGTGGGCCTATGTGGAATTGCACCCCAAAATACATTTAGCTGCTTCTCCTGAGTATGGGGATACCACATGTGTGGGACTTTTTGGGAGCCTAGCCGCGTACGGGGCCCCGAAAACCAATCACTGCCTTCAGGATTTCTAAGGGCATAAATTTTTGATTTCACTCCTCACTACCTATCACAGTTTTGAAGGCCATAAAATGCCCAGATGGCATAAAACCCCCCCAAATGACCCCATTTTGGAAAGTAGACACCCCAAGCTATTTGCTTTGAGGCATGTTGAGTCCATGGAATATTTTATATTTTGACACAAGTTGCGGGAAAATGACAATTTTTTTTTTTTTTTTTTGCACAAAGTTGTCACTAAATGATATATTGCTCACACAGGCCATGGGCATATGTGGAATTGCACCCCAAAATACATTTAGCTGCTTCTCCTGAGTATGGGGATACCACATGTGTGGGACTTTTTAGGAGCCTAGCCGCGTACAGGGCCCCGAAAACCAATCACCGCCTTCAGGATTTCTAAGGGTGTAAATTTTTGATTTCACTCTTCACTGCCTATCACAGTTTCGCAGGCCATGGAATGCCCAGGTGGCACAAACCCCCCCCAAATGACCCCATTTTGGAAAGTAGACACCACAAGCTATTTGCTGAGAGGCATGGTGAGTATTTTGCAGCTCTCATTTGTTTTTGAAAATGAAGAAAGACAAGAAAACATTTTTTTTTTCTTTTTTCAATTTTCAAAACTTTGTGACAAAAAGTGAGGTCTGCAAAATACTCACTATACCTTTCAGCAAATAGCTTGGGGTGTCTACTTTCCAAAATGGGGTCATTTGGGTTTTTTTTTTGCCACCTGGACATTCCATGACCTCCGAAACTGTGATAGGCAGTGAAGAGTGAAATCAAAAATTTACCCCCTTAGAAAGCCTGAAGGCGGTGCTTGGTTTTCGGGGTCCCGTGCGCGGCTAGGCTCCCAAAAAGTCCCACACATGTGGTATCCCCATACTCAGGAGAAGCAACAGAATGTATTTTGGGGTGTAATTTCACATATTCCCATGGCATGTTTGAGCAATATATCTTTTAGTGACAACTTTGTGCAAAAAAAAAAAAAAAAAAAGAAATTGTCTCTTTCCCGCAACTTGTGTCACAATATAAAATATTCCATGGACTCGACATGCCTCTCAGCAAATAGCTTGGGGTGTCTACTTTCCAAAATGGGGTCATTTGGGGGGGTTTTGAACTGTCCTGGCATTTTATGCACAACATTTAGAAGCTTATATCACACATCACCCACTCTTCTAACCACTTGAAGTCAAAGCCCTTTCTGACACTTTTTGATTACATGAAAAAATTATTTCTTTTTGCAAGAAAATTACTTTGAACCCCCAAACATTATATATTTTTTAAAGCAAATGCCCTACAGATTTAAATGGTGGGTGTTTCATTTTTATTTTTTCAAACAGTATTTGCGCAGCGATTTTTCGAACGCATTTTTTGGGGAAAAAACATACTTTTTTAAATTTTAATGCACTAAAACACACTATATTGCCCAAATGTTTGATGAAATAAAAAAGATGATCTTAGGCCGAGTACATGGATACCAAACATGACATGCTTTAAAATTGCGCACAAACGTGCAGTAGCGACAAACTAAATACATGTTTAAAAGCCTTTAAAAGCCTTTACAGGTTACCACTTTAGATTTACAGAGGAGGTCTACTGCTAAAATTACTGCCCTCGATCTGACCTTCGCAGTGATACCTCACATGCATGGTGCAATTGCTGTTTACATTTGACGCCAGACCGACGCTTGCGTTCGCCTTAACGCGAGAGCAGGGGGGACAGGGGTGCTTTTTTTTCTTTCTTTATTATTTTTTTGCTTTTTTATCTTATTTTTAAACTGTTCCTTTCATTTTTTTTTTAAATCATTTTTATTGTTATCTCAGGGAATGTAAATATGCCCTATGATAGCAATAGGTAGTGACAGGTACTCTTTTTTGAAAAAATTGGGGTCTATTAGACCCTAGATCTCTCCTCTGCCCTCAAAGCATCTGACCACACCAAGATCGGTGTGATAAAATGCTTTCCCAATTTCCCAATGGCACTGTTTACATCCGGTGAAATCTAAGTCATAAAATGCTCGTAGCTTCCGGTTTCTTAGGCCATAGAGATGTTTGGAGCCACTCTAGTCTCTGATCAGCTCTATGGTCAGCTGGCTGAATCACCGGCTGCATTCTCAGGTTTCCTGTTGAGACAGGAGAGCCAGAGAAAAACACGGAAGACGGTGGGGGGGCATTCTCTCCCATGGCTTGTAAAAGCAGTCTAGAGGCTAATTAGCTGCTAGGATTGCTTTTACTTGAAAGCCGACCGCTGGCTGAAAAGAATGATACCAAGATGATACCTAAACCTGCAGGCATCATTCTGGTATAACCACTCAAAGTCGTGAATGGTGTACCTGAAGACCAAAAAATGGTTAACAATAAAGCACAGTAAACGGTAAAGTATAAAAAATCGCATACCTGAAAAGCAAACATGATAAAACATAATAACAATAAAACATTGCAGAATAGAATACAGTAAAAAAGAGCAGAACAATAGAGAGAATAGAGAGAGAGAGAGAACAATAAAACGACAACTATTATTTTTTATTTTATATTTTTGTTTGTGTTTTTTTTTTTTTTTTTTTTTTACACTTTTTTTTGTAACTGTAACCGGTTCCAGGTTCGGGTCTCTCAAAATGCAATGCCATCTTGGGAGACCCTGTGAAAGTTTGCCTAGTCTGTGCAATGCTGTACCCTACGCTAATACTCAACTAGTGAATGGTAGCGTTCAAAACATTCACCAATGCAAAGACCAAGATTGTCAGGACAGGAGGGACAATAATAGCAGGTGTCACGCCTATATCCACGCTTGCTGCAGACACAACATCTTTTTTGGGGGGGTTCGTTGGGTAGGGGTACTCGGGAGGACATAAAGAAAATGCCTCTCATGCAGCTGACTGCATTTGGTTGGGGATGTAAATGGGGGAATTACGGGCGCTGCAGAAGTGGTGGGTTCCCAATTATTAGGATTGGCGAATGCAGCAGGAAGGGCACTATGGGCACGACGGGCCTGTGTTTGTCTTCTTGGTGGCAGCGGGACACTACTTGTGCTTGCCACCTCACCAGCTTGAACTGCACTTATGGGACTCGCCACGTCACCAAGTGTTACTGCAGTGCTGGTTTGACCACGACCGGGGTGTACTAGGCCGCTGGCGCTTGCCAGTTCACCAAAACGCTACCAAAAAATCTGTTAGCGATCGCAGGGATCAGGCCTGACTCTGCGAATGCTGCAGTTATGCGTTTAGTGTTTTGTAAGTGACAGCGATCGATCGATACTGCACTTGGGTGGGCTGGGCTGGGCCGGGCGGAGGGGCAAAACGCAGGTGCTAGTAGGTATCTGGGCTGATCCCGCTAACACTGCGTTTTTGGGAACCCTAAACTGCTGGGGACGCTAGTATAGATCTGATCAGATCAGATATTGATCCGTTCAGATACTATACCACTAAGGGAGGTGTACGGTGCGTGCGTGGGTGTTAGCAGTACTGGCGCTAATCTGACGCTGCCTGGGGCTGGTGCTTGCCAGTTCATCAAAACGCTACCAAAAAAATTGTTAGCGATCGCAGGGATCAGGCCTGACTCTGCGAACGCTGCAGTTATACGTTTAGTGTTTTGTAAGTGACAGTGATCGATCGATACTGCACTTGGGTGGGCTGGGCTTGGCCAGGCGGAGGGGCAAAACGCAGGTGCTAGCAGGTATCTGGGCTGATCCCGCTAACACTGCATTTTTGGGAACCCTAAACTGCTGGGGACGCCATTATAGATCTGATCGGATCAGATATTGATGCGTTCGGATACTATACCACTAAGGGAGGCGTATGCTGCGTGCGTGGGTGTTAGCTGTACTGGCGCTAACCTGACGCTGCCTGGGGTTGGTGCTTGCCAGTTCATCAAAACGCTACCAAAAAAACTGTTAGCGATCACAGGGATCAGGCCTGACTCTGCGAACGCTGCAGTTATGCGTTTAGTGTTTTGTAAGTGACAGCGATCGATCGATACTGCACTTGGGTGGGCTGGGCTGGGCCGGGCGGAGGGGCAAAATGCAGGTGCTAGTAGGTATCTGGGCTGATCCCGCTAACACTGCGTTTTTGGGAACCCTAAACTGCTGGGGACGCTAGTATAGATCTGATCAGATCAGATATTGATCCGTTCAGATACTATACCACTAAGGGAGGTGTACGGTGCGTGCGTGGGTGTTAGCGGTACTGGCACTAATCTGACGCTGCCTGGGGCTGGTGCTTGCCAGTTCATCAAAACGCTACCAAAAAAACTGTTAGCGATCGCAGGGATCAGGCCTGACTCTGCGAAAGCTGCAGTTATGCGTTTAGTGTTTTGTAAGTGACAGTGATCGATCGATACTGCACTTGGGTGGGCTGGGCTGGGCCGGGCGGAGGGGCAAAACGCAGGTGCTAGCAGGTATCTGGGCTGATCCCGCTAACACTGCGTTTTTGGGAACCCTAAACTGCTGGGGACGCTAGTATAGATCTGATCGGATCAGATATTGATCCGTTCAGATACTATACCACTAAGGGAGGCGTATGCTGCGTGCGTGGGTGTTAGCAGTACTGGCGCTAATCTGACGCTGCCTGGGGCGACGCATATCACCGCCGGGCGATCAGGGGGCTAAACCTTTATTCGGTAATAAACGGCGGGTGCCCTGACACTATAAAAAATAAACGAACTAACCAGCGTGAACCGTAACAGTTATACGGTGATCAGTGGTGAAAGGGTTAACTAGGGGGCAATCAAGGGGTTAAAACATTTATTAGGTAGTATATGGGGGTCCCTGTCGCTATAAAACGCTGACGGCGAACCTAAATATTTACGTCCCTAACTAGCGTCACCAGCGACACTAATACAGCGATCAGAAAAATGATCGCTTAGCGACTCTGGTGATGGGGGGTGATCAAGGGGTTAAAACTTTATTAGGGGGGGTTAGGGGGGTATCCTAGACCTACAGGGGGCTAATACTCACTGCCCTACCACTTCTAACTTTCACAAACTGACACCATGCAGTAATCAGAAAAAAAAAAAAAAACACTGCTTGGTGTCAGTTTGACAGGGGGGGGGTGATTGGGGGGGATCGGGGGGGCAATCGGGGGGGATCGGGGGTGTAAAGTATGCCTGGCATGTTCTACTGTGTGTGTGTGTGTATGTTTTGTGCACTCACATGTCTTCTCTCATTGGCGCCGGAATGGAAACTGCCGAGCTGAGGAGAGATGACATCACATCCTCTGCCTCTGTGTACTATACAGAGGCAGAGGATGTTTCTCATTGGCTGGGAGCGATCGCGAGGGGGGGCCACGATCGGATGGCCTCCCCCCATCATGGAACGCTCCCAGACAAAAGCCGACCGCCGCTGGCACCGGGGGGGGTCCGATCGGACCCCCCGCCCGCGGGAAGGCAATCACGTACCAGGTACGTGATTTTGCCTGCCCGTGCCGCTCTGTTCACGTATATATGCGTGAGGTGGTCTGCAAGTAGTTAAAAATGTACCAGTTCAAAATTACAAACAGATTCTACTTAACAACAAACCTACAGTCCCTGTTTTGTTTGCACAGCCTGTATAATGCTGTTCAGAGTATACAGTATAGGGCCTGGTGGCCCCACGCCTTTCCTTTTTTTAATTTAGGTGCGGAGTTCCCCTAATATCCATAGAAGACCAAAAGGGCCTGGTAATGGACTGGGGGGTAACCATGCTGTTTGTCTCACTGATTTTCATCCATATTGCCAGGACCAGACATTACATTAAAGCCGCAAGCAGTTTTAAATGACTTTTTTTCCTTTAAAAATGACATTTTGTGCAGGGACTGTTCTAAGCACGGGAAACACATGCCACTTTACAGGTATACTATAGACACCCCCCAGGTACGATATTTAAAGGAATATTTCACTTTTTTTTTAACTTTAAGCATCATTAAAATCACTGCTCCCGAAAAAATGGCCGTTTTTTAAAGTTTTTTTTCATTGATACATGTCCCCTGGGGCAGGACCCGGGTCCCCAAACCCTTTTTAGGACAATACCATGCAAATTAGCCTTTAAAATGAGCACTTTTGATTTCGAACGTTCAAGTGCCATAGACGTCAATGGGGTTCTAACGTTCGTGCAAATTTTCAGTCCGTTCGCAGGTTCTGGTGCGAACCAAACCGGGGGGGTGTTCGGCTCATCCATATTCTGGGCCAATTAAAGGGGTCTAAGACAGTTTGCTAAAATTTTTGCTAGAAGTATTATATCCACATTAAAGAGGAGTTCCACCCAGGGGGTCCATTAAAAAAAAAAATTAAAAGTCAGCAGCTACAAATACTGCAGCTGCTGACTTTTAATTGGACACTTACCTGTCCCTGGGTCCAGCGATGCGGGGGATCGAAGCCCCGCTTGTCCCCCCCCCTCCGCTCATCGGCGCCGGCATTTCAACTGTGTGGCTTCACAGCCTGGCACCCACTGCGCATGCGCGAGCGGCGCCACGCGCCGTGATTGGCCGCTCAATCACCTGGGACCTGTAATGGGTCCCAGATGATTGACAGGAGGGAGGGAGCAGAGCGGAGCCCTTCCTGTGCCAAGGGGGAAGTGATGTCACCAGCCCAGGCAAAGGAAGAGGCAGACTACGAGGGACCACCTAGCAACAGGCATTTAGAGGTAAGTAAAAAAAAAAAATATCCAAATTTTTTTTTTTTTTAATTTTTCAGGTATTTTTGTTTTTTTGCGTGGAACCCCACTTTAAGTAATGAAATGGGTCTATAGTGTACGCATTCTTTGGGATCACTGTGATGTGAGCTTGTAGGAATGATTCAGGGATTTTTGGATGTGTATGCAAGGAATTAAGATTTGCTAGGAGAGGGGTTTTTAGAATTTCAACATATAGTTTGTAATATTGGGCAGTTAGGCCGTCCAGTCACTGACTTTTCCCTGGTTTGATTTCTTTAATCGCCTGAATTAGTTCAGCTTCTTGGATTTAAAGGTCTAGTTACTGTATGTCATTTTATGCAAGGATGGAAGGGAACTTTGTTTTAAGAATTTTTCAATAATTTGCCTTCTGTCTCCGCAAAGATTGTTAGGTTTGTGAGATAAGGGAAGGTCATATAGTTTTGAATAATAATCATGAAATTGGGCTGCCATTTTATCTGTTAAGAGTTCTAAGTTCCCGTCGCTGGAGTGTATGCAATGTATGTTTTCTAATAATTTGGTATCTTTTAATGCTCTGGCTAGGTATTTCCTGCTTTTATTGCCATGCTCATAGTAGAGTTGTTTCTTGAAGAACAATAACCTTCTTGTTTTGTTCTCTAATATAGATTGTAGTTCTTTTCTGGCTTCTAATAATTCGGAAGCTGTAGCGACCGAGAGGGATTGTTTGTGCAGAGATTCTAAACGGGAAATAGTAGCAGAGAGAGCAGTGATTTTTGTTCAGATTCTTTTTTTAAGGCCAGCACCCCATTTAATGAATTCAACCCTTATCGCACATTTGTGTGCTTCCCAAGTTATGAGTGGGGATGTTTCATTGTTATTTAAGGCAAAATATGTCCTAATCGACTCCGTAATCTGTTTGAGTATATCTGGTTTTAGTAGTAAGGAGGGGTTCAGCCTCCAATTGCAGGTTTTGGTGCAGTTAGCAGGTTGAGAGAGTGAAATGGCAATGGGAGCATGATCAGACAGGGATTGAAATCTTTTTTGGCTTCTGTCAATAAGGCAAGATCCCTTTGCGTTATGAAGAGATAATCTATCCTTGAGTATTTGTCATGGGGTATTGCGTGAAATATGAAATATTTTTCTGTAGGTTTCAGGAGTCTCCAAGAATCCATTAACAACAAGGAATTCAGCATAGATTTATTACATTTGATTGTTTTATATGCTATTGAGGTTTGGCCTTTGGAGGTGTCTTGAAGTGGATTCAGTGGGATATTGAAATATCCACCAGGTATTGCCATTTCACCACTTCAGTTCATCTACAATTTTTTTGCAGGAGATGTGAGCCTTATTAGGAAAGTATACATTAGCAAGAGACATTTGTTGTCCATTTAGAGACCCGTTTAAAAAATGTATCTACCTTCCGAGTTGGCAAGCTGATCTGTAATGCCTCGTACACACGAGTGGACCTTCCAGCAGATTTGGTCCGACGGTCTTTCCACCGGACTTTCCGGCGGACTACCTGAACGGACGGACTTGCCTACACGCGACCGGACTTTCCGGCAGGCTAAGTCCGCCCGTCTTTCCGACGGACTTTCGCCGGAGTTATGATGGACTTTAAGAATGAACGGACTTGCCCACGCACGGACAAGTCCATTCATTTTTAACGTGACTCGGGTACACCTTGATTGACACCTTGATTGACACCAGATTGACACCTTGCGAGCCCCGTCACGGGGGAAACCAGGCCTTTAGGTCTGGTATGGATTTTAAAGGGAACCCCCTACGCCGAAAAAATGGCGTGGGGTCCCCCCTAAAGTCCATACCAGACCCCGATCTGAGCACGCAGCCTGGCCGGTCAGGAAAGGGGTTGGGGATGAGCGAGCGCCCCCCCTCCTGAACCGTACCAGGCCGCATGCCCTCAACATGGGGGGTGGGTGCTTTGGGGAGGGGGGGCGCCCTGCGGGGCCCCCCCACCCCAAAGCACCTTGTCTCCATGTTGATGAGGACAAGGACCTCTTCCCGACAACCCTGGCCGTTGGTTGTGGGGGTCTGCGGGCGGGGGGATTATCGGAATCCGGGAGCCCCCTTTAATAAGAGAGCCCCCAGATCCCGGCCTCCCACCCTATGTGAATGAGTATGGGGTACATGGTACCCCTACCCATTTACCTTTGGAAAAAAGTGTCAATAATAAAACACACTACACAGGTTTTTAAAATAGGCCCAGCATGCCCAGGGACTGTGACAGCATAAGGGGGTGGAGTCTCCGCCTATATAAGTCACAGCGGAGCGCTCAGAGAGCAGTCCAGCCGGAGAGACCGTTGTGTCAACATCTGGAGAAGAGAAGAGGGAAGAAGCCAAGAAGACAAGAAGACAAGAAGCCCAGAAGTCTGGACCTCCACTGGCAAAAGAGCGGCATGAAGACAGCAGAGGAGCAAAGCAGAAGAACTGGAACACCGGGAGAAGAGGCCAGAGAGAGCGAAGAAGAACCAACCAGACGCCAGGAGAAGAGGAACCGGAGGGACTCCCGAAGTCAGAAGAAGACCCCTGAAGCCGGAGGAAGACCCCCCCCCAGAGCTGTCTAATAAATTATTTTAAAAACCTGTGTAGTGTGTTTTATTATTGACACTTTTTCCCTAGGTAAATGGGTAGGGGTACCATGTACCCCATACTCATTCACATAGGGTGGGGGGCCGGGATCTGGGGGCCCTCTTATTAAAGGGGGCTCCCGGATTCCGATAAGCCCCCCGCCCGCAGACCCCAACAACCAATGGCCAGGGTTGTCAGGAAGAGGCCCTTGTCCTCATCAACATGGGGACAAGGTGCTTTGGGGTGGGGGGGCCCCGCAGGGCGCCCCCCTCCCCAAAGCACCCACCCCCCATGTTGAGGGCATGCGGCCTGGTACGGTTCAGGGGGGACGCTTGCTCATCCCCACCCCCTTTCCTGACCGGCCAGGCTGCATGCTCGGATCGGGGTCTGGTATGGACTTTAGGGGGGACTCCATGCCATTTTTTTGGCGTAGGGGGTTCCCTTTAAAATCCATACCAGACCTAAGGGCTTGGTATGCCCCGCGCTCGCCGCAATAGGAAAATTAGTTTTTCCTATTGCAGCGAGCGCAAGATGCAATACCCTGCCCTTGCGTCGCATCTGGTCCATTAGACCAGCATATAGATGAACAGGCTTTCCGTCAGACCAGCATACAGACAAACGGACTTTCCGTCAGGAAGTCGAGTCTGAAGGAAAGTTTTAAAACATGTTTCAAATCTAGGTCCGGCGGACTTTTGGGGAAAAAAAGTCCGCCGAAGCCTACACACGATCGGATTGTCCGGCGGACTCTGGCCTGCCGGACCAAGTATGCCAGAAAGTCCGCTCGTGTGTATGCGACATAACTGAAAAATTAGAGTTTTTACTGAGCAGTATTGCAACACCTTTTGTCTTGGCTAAGGGATTAGTGGCGTGAAACACCTTTGTGAAATAGTTGTTAAGGAGTTTTGGTGTTTTATTCATTTTGGAATGGATTTCCTGCAGGAATACTATTTTGGGTTTAACTGTAGAGAGTTCCCTTAGTAATGAAGTTCTTCTTTCAGGGATGCTGAATCATTTTGTGTTTAGGGAAATTAATGTAGGATATTTCCCTAGCTCAGAATAGGCCATGCTAAAAAAAAAGGGGGGAGGTGTAGAGTTTAGAGTAGTTAAGAGAGACTAGATAATATTATGCCACAATGCCTCTATAAGTTTAGACCTTAGTCTAATACTAATAGCAAAATATTAACTGTGTGTCTATTAGGAGCTGCATGTGGGGTTGTTTTATCTCTTTGTTTTAAACTACAGTTGTTTGTGGGGAGGGTGCAAGAGGTGCGGTTCACAGTGTTAGTGTAAGAGAGTGTTTATAAACTATTATTAAAGAAAAAAAAAATATTATAATTTTTTTTAAACACTTATATTTGTCAGAACTGCTAAGGGTAGGACCTTAGCTCCATGGCATTAACAAAGCAGTAAAACATAGCTTAACAATAAACAGCCAGGCACACAGCCCATGGTCTGATCAGTCACATTGGCTATATCTCTGAGAATAAAGTAATAATCCAAACAATATAAACTCTATAAGACCCAACCAGCAGAATAAGCTTTTTTTCAATGTGTCCACTGAGGATCAGAATCCCTCTAATCCATCTGTAGATGAGTATACGCTGTTCAAAAGCATAATGCAAAAAATAAAAAATAAAAAAAATAATAAAATACCAGGGGAACATCCCCTATAGTTATGATGTAAAGCTTCTTTCCGTCAGGTATCAGGAATAATCACAAGATTTTTCTACTGTGACTGCTGCTGGTATAAATAGGTATCAATGTTTGTTTTTGAAATTGTTGGTGTATGTGATCCATGAGGGCCAAAAGGTGAGGGCGTCTTCCTGATTTAAGGTTAGGATTTATCCCAATATAGTTCAACCCTAAGTGTCCTAAGTTTAGAAGGTCATAATTACCCCGATCAGGATCCATAGCTATAAGAGATGTGTTAAGTAAAACTAGCAATCCTGGACAATATGTTTTAGTAACCTGTGTTTCTGAGAAAAATCTCCCAACTTTATAAAAAGGAGGAATGCATACTGGTATTTTAGGGCAGGGTATCCTTCTTTATACCTGGGATAATGTTGTGAAAGCAGTCAGGGCCAAATATATTACCTTGTGGTATCTGGTGGCATCAGTGGCGGCTGGTGCTCAAAATTTTTGGGAGGGCGCAAAAAAAATGAAAAATACTGAACCCCCATCAATTGCAGCCATTGAGCCCATGAAATGCAGCCATTGTGCCCATCAAATACAGCCATTGTGCCCATCAACGCAGCAACTGTGCCCATCATATGCAGCCACATGTGCCCATCATATGCAACCACTTGTGCCCAGTATATGCAGTCATTGTTCCAATCAAATGCAGCCACTTGTGCAAATCAAATGCAACCAATTGTGCCCATCTTATGCAGACATTTTTGCTTGTTAAATGCAGCCACTTGTGCCCGTCAAATGCAGCCACTTGTGCCCAGTATATGCAGCCACTTGTGCCAATCAAATACAGCCCAGCCACAAGTGCCAATCAAATGCAGCTACTTGTGCCCATCAAATGCAGCCACTTGTTCCCATCTTATGCAGCCACTTGTGCCAATCAAATGCAGCCACTTGTGCCCATCTTATGCAGCCATTGTGCTCAGTATATGCAGCCACTTGTGCCAGTCAAAAGCAGCCACGTGTGCCCATCATATGCAGCCACTTGTGCCCATCATATGCAGCCAGTTTTGCCCATCAAATGCAGCCACTTGTGCCCATCATATGCAGCCACATGTGCCCATCATATGCAGCCGCTTGTGCCCATCATATGCAGCCGCTTGTGCCAATCAAATGCAGCCACTTGTGCCCATCATATGCAGCCACTTTTGCCTGACATATGCAGCCATTTTTCCCATCATATGCAGCCACTTGTGCCAATCAAATGCAGCAACCTGTGCCCATCATATGCAGCCATTGGTGCCCAGTATATACAGCCACTTGTGCCAATCAAATGCAGCCACTTGTGCCAATCAAATGCAGCCAACTGTGCCCATCAAATGCATCTGCTTGAGTCCATCATATGCAGCCACTTGTGCCAATCAAATGCAGCCACCTGTGCCCATCATATGCAGCCACTGGTGCCCAGTATATGCAGCCACTTGTGCCAATAAAATGCAGCCACATGTGCCCATCATATGCAGCCACTTGTGCCCAGTATATTCAGCCACTTGTGGCAATCAAATGCAGCCACTTGTGCCCATCATATGCAGCCACCTGTGCTCGACATATGCAGCCATTTTGCCCATCATATGCAGCCACTTGTGCCAATCAAATGCAGCCATCTGTGCCCATCATATGCAGCCACTGATGCCCAGTATATACAGCCACTTGTGCCAATAAAATGCAACCACTTGTGCCAATCAAATTCAGCCACTTGTGCCCATCATATGCATCCATTTGTGCCCATCAAATGCAGCCACTTGTGCCCATCAAATGCAGCCTCTTGTGCCCATCAAACGCAGCCACTGTGCCCATCATATGCAGCCACTTGTGCCCATCATATGCAGCCACTTGTGCCCAGTATATGCAGCCACTTGTGCCAATCAAATGCAGCCACTTGTGCAAATCAAATGCAGCCAATTGTGCCCATCATATGCAGCCACTTGTGCCAATCAATTTCAGCCACTTGTACCCATCATATGCAGCCATTTGTGCCCATCAAATGCAGCCACTGATGCCCGTCAAATGCAGCCACTTGTTCCCATCAAACGCAGCCACTGTGCCCATCATATGCAGCCACTTGTGCCCACCATATGCAGCCATTTGTGCCCATCATATGCAGCCACTTGTGCCCAGTATATTCAGCCGCTTGTGCCAATCAAATGCAGCCACTTGTGCCCATCATATGCAGCCATTTTGCCCATCATATGCAGCCACTTGTGCCAATCAAATGCAGCCACCTATGCTCATCATATGCAGCCACTGGTGCCCAGTATATACAGCCACTTGTGCCAATAAAATGCAGCCACTTGTGCCAATCAAATTCAGCCACTTGTGCCCATCATATGCAGCCATTTGTGCCCATCAAATGCAGGCACTTGTGCCCATCATATGCAGCCACTTGTGCCCAGTATATGCAGCCGCTTGTGACAATCAAATGCAGCCACTTGTGCCCATCATATGCAGCCACTTATGCCCAGTATATGCAGCCACTTGTGCCAATCAAATGCAGCCACTTGTGCCCATCATAAGCAGCCACTTGTGCCCAGTATATGCAGCCACTTGTGCCAATCAAATGCAGCCACTTGTGCCAATCAAATGCAGCCACTTCTGCCCATCATATGCAGCCATTTGTGCCCATCAAATGCAGCCACCTGTGCCCGTCAAATGCAGCCATTTGTGCCCAATATATGCAGCCAGTTGTTCCAATTAAATGCAGCCACTTGTGCCCATCATATGCAGCCACTTGTGCCCAGTAGGGATGAGCTTCGAGTTCGAGTCGAACCCATGTTCGACCATTTGTCGAATTTCGAACGTTATGGGTCGTTCATGCCAAATTCGAGTGGCGCATCACAGCCCATAATTCACAGTGGCATCGCAGTGCATTGCTGGCTGATGATTGACCAAGCATGCACTATGACACACACTTCAGAATCAAACTTGCAAGGGGCAGAGTTGTAAATATAAGGAAAGGCCATAATTTAGCCATCACCTCTGCAAGGCCAGTGTCTAAGCAGCAGGTGCCCATTCAGGACGAGGTACTCGGCGATGCCTGATTCTTTTACAAACTGATTTACAGCTTGCCTCTGGTAAGCGTGCAATCTTTCTGGTGCTGGATTCTTCATATGGTGTCATTTGATGAGTTGATAAGCTCTATTGCACCCTTATTGGATATTTTTTGGTTTTCTTTTGGACTTTAATTCACTGCTGGGACTTTTATTTTACTTTTTTGATTTGTTACCTCACTATTAATCAGATTACTTTGTTACATATATTATTACATGCCCCACACTATATAAGGTCACCTGCGTGGCGGCCTTGTGTAGTGTGCTGTGGTGGTGGCAGAGAGATAGACAGAGAGACAGTGTAATTTGATTTAAGTTAGAGTAGGCAGGCGAGTCAGTTCGCTGCACTTACAGTGTATTGTGTAAATACATGCATCCTAGGTGTTGTATATATATATATATATATATATATATATATATATATATATATATATATATATATATACACTGTATTCAGTTTAGCTAGATCTGTTCCTGTTATTCTCTTCCTACTGACAGGCAGGCAGGTGTTTTTACAGTATTTACAGCTACCTGAAGAAAATTGCTGGTGTTCTTCTGATCCTATTAGTCCTATTAGCTACAGTATTTACAGTTAGTGTAGTGCGTCCTCTGCACAGTGTGTACCTAAAGCTACCTGAAGAAAAT
Source organism: Aquarana catesbeiana (assembly GCF_042186555.1). Lineage (NCBI taxonomy): Eukaryota > Metazoa > Chordata > Amphibia > Anura > Ranidae > Aquarana > Aquarana catesbeiana. The sequence goes on along the minus strand of NC_133328.1, from coordinate 329,001,922 downwards.
TGTTGGTGTTCTTCTGATCCTATTAGTACCGCAGGTAGCTGCAGTATTTACAAGTTAGTGTAGTGCATCCTCTGCACAGTGTGCACCTAAAGCTACCTGAAGAAAATTGGTGGTGTTCTTCTGATCCTATTAGTACCGCAGGCAGCTGTAGTATTTACAAGTTAGTGTAGTGCGTCCTCTGCACAGTGTGCACCTAAAGCTACCTGAAGAAAATTGGTGGTGTTCTTCTGATCCTATTAGTACCGCAGGCAGCTGCATTATTTACAAGTTAGTGTAGTGCGTCCTCTGCACAGTGTGCACCTAAAGCTACCTGAAGAAAATTGGTGGTGTTCTTCTGATCCTATTAGTACTGCAGGCAGCTGCATTATTTACAAGTTAGTGTAGTGCGTCCTCTGCACAGTGTGCACCTAAAGCTACCTGAAGAAAATTGGTGGTGTTCTTCTGATCCTATTAGTACTGCAGGCAGCTGCAGTATTTACAAGTTAGGGTAGTGCGTCCTCTGCACAGTGTGCACCTAAAACTACCTGAAGAAAATCGTGGAGTTCTTCTGATCCTATTAGTACCGCAGGCAGCTGCAGTATTTACAAGTTAGTGTAGTGCGTCCTCTGCACAGTGTGCACCTAAAGCTACCTGAAGAAAATTGGTGGTGTTCTTCTGATCCTATTAGTACCGCAGGCAGCTGCATTATTTACAAGTTAGGGTAGTGCGTCCTCTGCACAGTGTGCACCTAAAACTACCTAAAGAAAATTGTGGTGTTCTTCTGATCCTATTAGTACCACAGGCAGCTGCAGTATTTACAAGAATCATGATTTTTGGTCCGGTTGGTGAGAACAACACCCTTACTAAAGACACCTCATCCCAGTAAATGTGAATACAAAGCAAGGGGGGGGGAAATCGTTGAGGGGATTTTGACGGTGTCAAGTATAGAAATGCACAGTTACCGTATTATAAATAAAATATCATTTTTAGTAACATAACATGATTAAAAAGAGAACATACTGTTACAAAGCAATAGGTGATTATAAACGATTTTGACCACCAATTGCTTATAATCACCTATTGCTTTGTAACAGTATGTTCTCTTTTTAATCATGTTATGTTAATAAAAATTATATTTTATTTATAATACGGTAACTGTGCATTTCTATACTTGACACTGTCAAAATCCCCTCAACGTTTTTTCCCCCCTTGCTTTGTATTTGCAGTATTTACAAGTTAGTGTAGTGCGTCCTCTGCACAGTGTGCACCTAAAGCTACCTGAAGAAAATTGGTGATGTTCTTCTGATCCTATTACTACCGAAGGCAGCTGCAGTATTTACAAGTTAGTGTAGTGCCTCCTCTGCACAGTGTGCTCCTAAAGCTACCTGAAGAAAATTGGTGTTCTTCTGATCCTATTAGTACCGCAGGCAGCTGCAGTATTTACAAGTTAGGGTAGTGCGTCCTCTGCACAGTGTGCACCTAAAGCTACCTGAAGAAAATTGGTGGTGTCCTTCTGATACTATTAGTACCACAGGCAGCTGCAGTATTTACAGTTAGTGTAGTGTGTCCTCTGCACAGTGTGCACCTAAAGCTACCTGAAGACAATTGCTGTTGTTCTGATCCTATTAATACCACAGGCAGGCAGCTGCAGTATTTACAGTTAGTGTACTGTGTCCTCTGCACAGTGTGCACCTAAAGCTACCTGAAGACAATTGCTGTTGTTCTGATCCTATTAATAACACAGGCAGGCAGCTACAGTATTTACAGTTAGTGTACTGTGTCCTCTGCACAGTATGCACCTAAAGCTACCTGAAGAAAATTGGTGGTGTTCTTCTGATCCTATTAGTACTACAGGCAGGCAGTTGATTCTGCTAGCTGCAGTATCAGTATATATATACATCCCAGCTTTGTGCAGCTACTGGAAGGCCAACAAGGAGAAGCAGACAGTCACAAGCCAATAAAAGAGGGCAAGCAGGCTCTGTGTCTAGAGGCAACAGTGCTGGTTGTGGAGATGGTGCATCCTCATCCGCATGTGGCTGTGGGACACACGTGTCCTTTTTTTCGGCAGCTGGCCGTGTTGAGCCGCAACATGTGGAAGACTTGGTAGAGCTGATGACCAAGCCATCCTCATCCTCCTCATCCTCTTTCCAGAGAAAGTATCCAGGCTCAGGGTACTTTGTCTGGAAAAACAGCTTCCAACGCGACCTCTTACCTCGGCTGAATGGCATCAGTGACTGCTTCCCTAGCCCCATCATGTCCTCTTGAGGAGTCCCCCGAACTGTTTGACCACAGTGTTGGGTACATGCTCCAGGAGGATGCCCAGTGTTTTGAAAGCTCCGATGATGGTACCCAGCTAGAGGAAGGCAGTAACGTGAGCCCAGAGAGAGGGGGTGGGCAAGAAGGACAGCAATCTGGCAGTCATGTTCTCCCAGCTGCAGCATACTGCCAGCTTTGCTCCAGTGATGAGGAGGGAGAGGATGATGAGGTCACTGACTCCACGTGGGTGCCTGATAGGAGAGAGGATAGGAGAGAGGAGGAGAAGGCACATCACCAACGAGGCAGGATGCCCTCCTCTCCAGGGTCCAGCTTAAGGACAGCACACCAACTGCATCACACCGCAGAGCTCCACTGTCTCTGCACGTTACTCCAAAAGTTCTTTGGTGTGGGCCTTTTTTGAGACGAGTGCATCATATCGCACTGCTGCTATTTGCAACATATGCCTCAAGCGTATCTCGCGTGACCAAAACATCACCTGCTTGGGCACCACATGCATAAACAGACATATGTCGACCTGCCATGCAGTTCGTTGGCAAGCATACCTAAAAGACCCACACTAAAGAACAAAGCGGACCTCTCCTTGTTCCTCATCAGCTGGGATCTCCAACCCCACTGTACCTTCAGTCCTCTCTGAAACCTGCACTGAGAGGAATGAAGGTGTAGAATTAGGTGTGTCACAGCCAAGTACTTGCAGGCAATCTGCTATCGGTACACCAACGTCAGATTGTACCAGACAAATTTCCCTGCCCCAGCTGCTGCACCGCCGAAAGAAGTTTGCTTCCAACCATCCCAGCGGTTGAATGCTAGCTTGGCTAAATTACTAGCACTTCAACTGCTGCCTTTTCAGTTGGTAGACTCTGCCCCCTTCCGTGAGTTTGTGGAATGTGCGATTCCTCAGTGGCAGGTTTCCAAACGCCACTTTTTCTAATGGAAGGCGATTCTGGCTCTCTACCGGCATGTGGAAAGCAATGTCTTGGCCTTGCTGGACAGGGCGGTCAGTGGTAAGGTGCATATTACCGCTGACTCATGGCCCAGCAGGCATGGACAGGGACGTTACCTAACTTTCACCACGCACTGGGTGACTCTTCTGGCAGCTGGGAAGGATGCAGGACAGGGTGCAGCAGTGTTGGAGGTCACTTGTGCTAATCAAATGCAGCCACTTGTGCCCATCATATGCAGCCACTTGTGCCCAGTATATGCAGCCACTTGTGCTAATCAAATGCAGCCATTTGTGTCCATCATATGCAGCCAATTGTGCCTGTCAAATGCAGCCACTTGTGCCCGTCAAATGCAGTCACTTGTGGCCAGTATATGCAGCCATTTATGCCATCTAAATTCAGCCACTTGTGTCCATCATATGCAACCATTTATGCTCATAAAATGCAGCCACTTGTACCTGTCAAATGCATCCACTTGTGCCCATCAAATAAAGCCAGGCTCGGCTGTCACTTCACTAAACCCCCCGGGGCCAGTCCGGCAGCACTTACCGCTCATGTGGCAGGGCTCTGCTCCTCTCCTGGAGTGACGGGGCTCTCCTCCTCGGCGACACTCCGACTCGGCGGCTCTCCTCCTCGGCGGGAAGTGGTAGCTCTCCTCCTTGGCAGCTCTCCTTCTCAGCGGCTCTCCACTTTAGCGGCTCTCCTCCTAAGTGGCTCTCTTCCCTGGCAGCTCTCCTCCTTGGCGGAAAGCGGTGGCTGTTGCTCCTGTGGCCACTCGGCTCCTCAGACTTCATCTGCCTGTCTGCTCTTCTGCCAAAGCGTTAGGCATCCAATAGGATTGCCTAATGCTTTGGCCAATCTGGAGACAGGTCTCAGAGACCTGTCTGCTGGTTGGCAGGGAGGAATGTTAGTATGAAAAAAGCAAAAATTAATTTGCTATGCCACACAACAGGGTGGGATCAGGACGCAGTGCCTTGCTCCCCGATCCCACCCTATTTTGAAGCCTATTAGAGCCTCTACACCCCCCGCCTATCCCTACCATAGTATTTCATGTGGCCGGCATCCTGAAAGGGGCTGGGCACATGAATAGGGAGGGCGGAGGTGTAGGGGGGTGGCGCCCATGTGCCCATAATGCACTTGCCGCCACTAGGTGGCATCTTAAAAGAGTGTTCTAGAAGTAAACCATATTTCACTGGCAGATAGGAGGGGGGATCCAGATGTCGGTTCAGGACCACGTAGTGATGCATATACACGCACGTATGTTCATGTATCTTGCATATATCCTAAACCTGGATACTTAAAATCTGAAACAGAACAAAAATGTCAAACAAAAGGTAAAATGATAAACAATATACAAGGTAAATGCAGGGCAGCATGCCATTTGTATCAGGTTTCGTGTTCATAATAGTGTGGTACGTTATCATACAGATAAGGAGTAATGCCTCGTACACACAATCTGACTTTCTGCCAACAAAACCGTGGAATTTTGTCCAAAGGGCATTGTCTCAAACTTGTCTTGCATACACACGGTCACACAAATGTTGGCCAACAATTACGAAGGTAGTGATGTACTAGACGTACTACGAGACGATAAAAAGGAAGTTCACTAGTCATGCGCCACCCTTTGGGTTCCTTCTGCTAATCTCATGTTAGTAGAAGTTTGGTGAGTGTCGATTCGTGCTTTTCAGCCTCGTGTTTGTCAGTTCATTTCTGTTTTTCAGGTTGTGCTTGTCAGTTTGTTTCTGTTTTTCAGTGCGTGCTTGTCAGTTTGTTTCTGCTTTTTAGTGCATTCTTTTTGGTTCGCTTCTGATTTTCAGTGCGTGCTTGTCAGGTCCTTTCTGATTTTCAGTGCGTTCTGTCAGTTCATTCTGAATGAACGTTTGTATACTAGCCATGTGGCATTCTCATCAGAGAGATCATGCTACTATTGTTGGGCTTGGATTTATTGCTTTGACCCAAGTCCGGTCCAGGAACAGGGGGAGGAGGAGTTCTTGGACCAAGAATTGGTTGCTTAATCATGACCAATTCTCTCACATGCCTTTACTGCATGAGCTCCAGGAGAATAATCCTGATGATTTCAGGAATTATCTCTGGATGACGAACCCCTGCTTTCACCGTCTATTGGCTTTGCTGTCCCCCTATATTAGTAAGCAGGACACATGCATGCGGCAAGCCATCACTCCCGAGCAAAGGCTTGCTCGAGAGTGATACTTGGCGACAGGGATAAGTCTCTAGGACTTCAAGTTCACGACTGGGATCTCCCCCAGGCTCTGGAAATCATTATTCCAAAGACCTGTTCTGCCATCATTCAAGTCCTGCAGAAGGACTATATACGGGTAAGTTTTATCCTTTGACATCACTTTCTATGTATTTAATTTTTTCTAATGTATTGTATTAATTTCTTCATTCCATAATTACCATTATTGTAATATGCTGTGAATGTCCTCTTTGTCCTCATGCATGCTGTAAGCTTATAACGCTCCTTTTTTGTCCTTCATGCATATTTGCCTTCACTAACCTCCCCAGCATGCTATCCTGGGCCCATACACACCTAGCCTAGTAACTTAACAATGTATTTTGTCAGCTCCATTTTAGTGCTTACCCTAAACACCCCCTAAAATGTGTAAAAATGTTATTGTTGTCCTTAAATTCAGGCAAAGTGCAAGAGGCTATTTTTTGGGGCCCAAACTCATTTGGAACCCTCCCCCCAGCCTCTAAGTCAACAGATACCAATACTCTATCTGCTGACTTTGCCAAACCCATACACACTATACTTCATTTGTGTTCATATTTATGGATGAATTCACCAAAGCATGTAGTGCTAGGGCCTGCTAGCGCCTGCTAGGGCCTGCCTGAATACTTTCAAATGGTACTGTTGAAAGTTTTGGTCTCCTATTATCTTGATAGCTAATAAAAGAATGTAAAAATGTGCTTCAATTTGGACAGTGTGTATCCATATTTTTGTATTATGACACTTCTTAAATGTCCAGTGGGCTGCCAATAGTGTAAGTAAGGAGGGGCTAGCCAAAGTAACACACATTATTTATGCATTCAGCTCTCAATGAAGTGGAGACGGTTACCTGTCCAAAACACCCCCCCAAAATTTTTACAATGGGCCATCAGAGCGGGTGAGGAATCTGATGAGTGGACCTTATACTTTTGTCTTTAAATACTCATTTCAAAAAATGTTATACTTATGTTGGCCAAGAAATTTTGTGTCTAATCCCCTTGCAATGTTTATGTGCAAAAGTACTATTTTTTTTTCTTGTTTGACTCCACAATTTCCTTCAAACCCACAGGAATGGCAGACTGTGGCCTCCCAGTTTGCCCAGCAGTGGGACTTCCCCAACTGCGGTGGGGCAATAGATGGGAAGCACTTCCGCATTGTACCACCCCCCCAACTCGGGGTCATACTATTATAATTATAAGGGGTATAATAGTATTGTGTTGTTGGCAGTGGTGTCAGTGACTTATGAGTTTCTGTATGTGGATGTGGGGAAAAATGACCGGATGTCGGATGGTGGAGTCATCTCACAGACTGAGTTCTTCAGGCAGCTCCAGAATGGCAGCTTGAAGTTGCCACCTCCTGAAGATAATGTGGCGGGACTCCCATTCGTCTTCATCACGGATGAAGATTTTGCGCTGGGGGACCATCTTCTGCAGCCATTCCCGATGAGGACCCTCACCCTGGACCAGAATGGCAGACTGTGGTTTCCCAGTTTCACCACCAGTGTGATTTCTCCAATTGTGGTGGTGCTATTGATGGGGAGCATGTGAGGATCGTCCCACCACCCAACCCTGGCTCTAATTACTACAGCTACAAGGGCTTTTGTAGTATTGTCGTGTTGGCGGTGGTGTTGGCCAATTATGAGTTTCTATACTTGAACATTGGGAAGAACAGAAGAAACTCTGATGGAGGAGTGATCATCCAGACAGAGTACTACCAGTGGCTGCAAAATGGCACATAGCGGTTGCCACCTCCTGAGGAGAATGTGGAGGGCCTCAACTTCATTTTTGTAGTGGATGAGACCTTTGCTCTGGGGGAACATCTCCTCAGGCCGTTCCCCATGAGCAGAGGGTTTTCAATTACCAGCTGTCTTGTGCAAGAAGAGTGGTGGAGAATGCCTTTGGCATAATACAAGCCGGTTCTGTCTCTTCCTAATGGCCACGAACCTGGCTGAATATAAACTGAACCATGTCGTGTTGTGCTGATGCCTTCTACACAACTTTTTAAGGAAGAAAGCAGCCAACTATCTGGCCTCAGTTTTGACTGAGGATGACTTTTCATCTGAAACTGCAGTGATGACGGCTCTCGAAAGTGGCCATGCTGGCTTACCCGCCCAAAGCGCCCGCAAAGTCAGGCAACAATATGTTGATTATTTTGTGGGTAGAGGGGTAATTGCTTTACAGCAAAAATGTGGCGGATGTGCAATAATTTTTTTAATTAACTCACATTTCATTTGAATTACTGTTAGTGTTTCTTATCTGTCTCCTAGGATCTCAAATGGCCATTTTCTTCAATAGTGCAAATGTAACTTATTGGATACATGAGGTGACAATCTCTTCTACAGCTAACTATTATGTTGTGCTGTGGGTCTGCTGCACACACACAATGTTATTGTTGTTAATGTATGTAATGCATTAATGACAAAAACATCCTTTTCAATTCCTTGAATTAAATGCTTGGAGTCCCTAAACTGGCCTGATTTTGGCACATTTTACAGCACATTGTCACTGTAATTACAGTAGACTGGTATCGAGTAGGCCTGATGTTTGAGTCAAGCGTAAGTTCGGCTCGAACATAAGGTGTTCGCCTGTTCACCGAACAGCGAACAATATGCGGTGTTCGCAGCAAATTCGAAAGCTGCCGGAACACTGTTAAAGTCTATGGGACGCTAACATGAAAAATCAAAAGTGCTAATTTTAAAGGCTTATATGCAAGTTATTGTCATAAAAATTGTTTGGGGACCGAATTTTTAAAAACGACCGTTTTTTCAGGAGCAGTGATTTTTTTTAATGCTTAAAGTGAAACAATAAAAATGAAATATTCCTTTAAATATTGTGCCTGAGGAATGTCTATAAAATGCCTGTAAAGTGGCGCATTTTTCCCGTGTTTAGAACAGTACCACAGCAAAATGACATTTATAAAGGAAAAATTGTCATTTAAAACTGATCGTGGCTGTAATGAATTGTCGGGTCTCGGCAATATAGATACAGATAATTGAAAAAAAGAGCATGGGATCTCCCCATCCATTACCAGGCCCTTTGGGTCTGGTATGAATATTAAGGGGAATCCCAAATCAATATAAAAAAAAAAAAATGTATGAGGGTCCCCCAAAATCCATACCAGGCCCTTCGGATCTGATATGGAAATTAAGGGGAACCCTGTGCCAAATTTTTAGAAAATAAATGGCGTAGGGGTCCCCCCAAAATCCATACCAGACCCTTATCCAAGCATGCAACCTGGCAGGCCACAGGAAAAGAGGGGGAAGAGAGAGAGCATCCCCCTCCTGAACCATACCAGACCACATGCCCTTAACCTGGGCAGGGTGATTTGGGGTAGCCCCCCAAAGCACCTTGTCCCTATGTTGATTGGGACAAGGGCCTCATCCCCACAACCCTTGCCCAGTGGTTGTGGGGGTCTGTGGGCGGGGGGCTTATCGGAATCTGGAAGCCCCCTTTAACAAGGGGACCCCCAGATCCTGGTCCCCCCGTTGTGAATTGGTAATGGGGTACAAATGTACCCCTATCATTTCACAAAAAAAGGTCAATATGGTAAAAAAGACAAGAGACAGCTTAGGACAAGTCCTTTATTAATACATTTTAAAAAATAAAAATGTCCCATGATGTCCATTCATCTTCTTCTATCACGCTGCCCGACGGATCAAAAAAGAAAAAAAAAGCCGCAACCAACCCGCTTCCATGGGAGGCTCCCGCTAAATGATGTGTCTTCGCTGTGACAGCTCTTTTATAACTGAGGGCGGGGCCACCTGGTGATGGGTGGCCATGGCTTCCCTGTGTTGTCAGAGGGGGCCGGGGTAGAAGAAGATGAATGGACAATGTGGGACATTTTTGTCCCAAGCTGTCTCTTGTCTTTTTTACCATATTGACACTTTTTTGTGAAATGGTAGGGGTACATTTGTACCCTGTTACCAATTCACACAGGGGGGAGGACCGGGATCTGGGGGTTCCCTTGTTAAAGGGGGCTTCCAGATTCTGATAAGCCCCCCGCCCGCAGACCCCCACAACCACCGGCCAGGGTTGTGGGGATGAGGCCCTTGCCCCCATCATCATGGAGACAAGGTGCTTTGGGGGGCTACCCCAAAGCACCATCCCCATGTTGAGGGCATGTGGCCTGGTATGGTTCTGGAGGGGGGGCGCTCTCTCATCCCCCCTATTTTCCTGTGACCTGCCAGTTTGCATGCTCGGATAAGGGTCTGGTATGGATTTTGGGGGGACCCCTAACCCATTTTTTTTATTTGGTGCAGAGTTCTCCTTAATTTCCATATCAGACCTGAAGGGCCTGGTATGGATTTTGGGGGGACCCCCACACAATTTGTTTTTTTAATTTTGGTTCAGGGTTACCCTTAATATTCATACCAGACACAAAGGGCCTGGTAATGGACTGGAGGGGGATCCTATGCTCTTTTTTCAATGAGTGTTATCTATATTGCCGAGACCCGACAATTCATTATAGTCGCAATCAGTTTTGAATGACAATTTTTCCTTTAGAAATGTCATTTTGCTGTGGTACTGTTCTAAACATGGGAAAAAAGGGGACACTTTACAGGCATACTATAAACACCCTCCAGGCATGACATTTAAAGAAATATTTCATTTTTATTGTTTCACTTTAAGCATTAAAAAAATCACTGCTCCCGGAAAAATGGCTGTTTTTTTTTTTTTAATTTGCATTGATACATGTCCCCTGGGGCAGGACCCAGGTCCCCAAACACTTTTTATGACAATAACTTGCATATGAGCCTTTAAAATTAGCACTGTTGATTATTAATGTTTGTGTCCCCTAGATTTTAACGGTGTTCGTGAGTTCTGCCAAATTTTTTGCCTGTTCACTCATCCCTAGTATTGAGCATTGAAATAAGAAGCCACACATTGTTGAGTATAAAACATTTTACTCCAAGCACATTCACATGTACGTTATAAACGTTTTTTGAATAAACCAATATCTTGGTGTATAACATGTATGTTTGACATTAATTTGCCATTTTGGGGCTAAACAGGCATGTTTAAAAACATAACATACACATCCCCAATAGGGATGAGCTTCGTGATCGAGTCGAATGCATGTTGGACTTGAACTTCGTGTGTTCGGCCGTTCACCGAATTACGAACGTTATAGGCCGTTCGTGCCAAATTCAAGTGGTGCATCATGGCCCATAATTCACTGCGGCATATATATATATATATATATATATACACATCGCAGGTGTTGTATGTATGTATATATATATATATATATATATATATATATATATATATATATATATATATATATATACACACACTGTATTCAGTTTAGCTAGATCCGTTCCTGTTATTCTCTTCCTAATATACTGACAGGCAGGCAGGTGTTTTTACAGTATTTCTAGTTAGCGTACTGTGTATCCTGCACAGTTGCACCTACAGTATAGCTACCTGAAGCCAAGTGCTTGTGTGCTTCTTCTGATCCTATTAATAGCACAGGCAGGCTCTTGAAGTATTTCCAGTTAGTGTATTGTGTACCCTGAACTGTTGCACCTAGAGTATAGCTACACGAAGCCAAGTGCTTGTGTACTTCTTCTGATCCTATTAATAGCACAGGCAGACTCTTGAAGTATTTATAGTTAGTGTACTGTGTACCCTGCACAGTTGCACCTACAGTATAGCTACCTGAAGCCAAGTGCTTGTGTGCTTCTTCTGATCCTATTAATAGCACAGGCAGGCTCTTGAAGTATTTCCAGTTAGTGTACTGTGTACCCTGCACAGTTGAACCTACAGTATAGCTACCTGAAGACAAGTGCTTGTGTGCTTCTTCTGATCCTATTAATAGCACAGGCAGGCTCTTGAAGTATTTCCAGTTAGTGTACTGTATACCTTGCACAGTTGCACCTACAGTATAGCTACCTGAAGACAAGTGCAGGTGTTCTCATAATAATAATACTACAGGCAGGCAGTTGGTTCTGCTAGCTGCAGTATAATCTTATATATATATATATATATATATATATATATATATATATATATATATATATATATATATATATATATATATATATATATATATATATATATATATATGTATATATATGTATATATATATATATATGTATATATATATATATATATATATATATATATATATATATATATATACATCCCAGTTTTGTGCAGCTACATCTCACTGCAGGTCATTAGTATGTCTGGAAGGCCAACAAGGAGAGGTAGACAGTCACAGGCCAATAAAAGAGGGCAAGTAGGCTCTGTGTCTAGAGGCAACAGTGCTGGTCATGGACACGGTGCATCCTCATCAGCACGTGGCCGTGGGACACGCTTGGCCTTTTTTTTGGCAGCTGGCCATGTTGAGCCACATGCGGAAGACTTGGTTGAGTGGATGACCAAGCCGTCCTCATCCTCCTCATCTTCTCTCACCCAGGCTCAGGGTACTTTGTCTGGCAAAGCAGCTGCCAACACGGCCTCTTCCCTCGGCTCTATGGCATCACTCACTCCTTCCCTAGCCCCACCATGCCCTCCTGAGGAGTCCCCCGAACTGTTTGTCCACACTGACTCCACGTGGGTGCCTGATAGGAGAGAGGAGGAGAAGGCACATCATCAAACGAGGCAGGATGCCCTCCTCTCCAGGGGCCAGCTTAAGGGCAGCACACTGACTGCATCACACCACAGAGCTCCGCATGTGCAGGGCGCTGCTGTCTCTGTGCATTATTCCAAAAGTTCTTAGGTCTGGGCCTTTTTTGAGATGAGTGCATCAAATCCCACTGCTGCTATTTGCAACATATGTCTCAAGCGTATCTCGCGTGGTCAAAACATCTCCTGCTTGGGTACCACATGCTCGACCAGACTTATGTTGCCTTCCATGCAGTTCATTGGCAAGCGTACCTAAAAGACCCACACCAAAGAACAAAGAAGACCTTTCATTGCTCCTCATCAGCTGGGATCTCCAACCCCAATATATTTTCAGTCCTCTCTGAGACCTGCACTGAGAGGAATGAAGGTGTAGAATTAGGTGTGTCACAGCAAAGTACTTGTGGGCAATCTACTATCAATACACCAACGTCAGATTGTACCAAGCAAATTTCCCTGCCCCAGCTACTGCACCGCAGAAAGAAGTTCGCTCACAGCCATCCACATGCCCAGCGGTTGAATGCTAGCTTGGCAAAATTGCTAGCACTTCAACTGCTACCTTTTCAGTTGGTAGACACTGCCCCCTTCCGTGAGTTTGTGGAATGTACGGTTCCTGAGTGACAGGTTCCCAAACACCACTTTGTCTCATGGAAGGTGATTCTGGCTCTCTACCGGCATGTGGAAGGCAATGTCTTCGCATCGCTGGACAGGGCGGTCAGTGGTAAGGTGCATATTACCGTTGACTCATGGTCCAGCAGGCATGGACAGGGACGTTACCTAAGTTTCACGGCACATTGGGTGACTCTGTCACCATTTGAGGAGGCCACGAGGATGGTGAGCAGTGACAGTGCATGCATCAGTGACACTGTCCCCCTTGTCCACCTGTTGGAGCACACGCTGCGTGGAATAATGGACAGGGCACTTGAGGCAGAAGAGAGGCAGGAAGAGGAGGACTTCCTTAGCTCTCAAGGCCCCCTTTATCCAGACAGTGTTCCTGCTTGCCCACCGATCACACAGGAAGAGGAGGAGGAGGATTGTGTCAGCATGGAGGTGGAGCCTGGCACTCAGCATCATCAGCAGTCTTTAAGGGATCATTTACAATCCCAAGAAACCCATGGATTTGTACGTGGCTGGGAGGAGGTGGCTGCGGATTATGTCCTCCTTAGTGATCCAGAGGACTCCGGACCGAATGCATCATCAAACCTATGCTGCATGGCCTCCCTGATCCTGCAAAGCCTGAGGAAGGATCCTGGTATTCGTGGTATCAAGGAGAGGGATCGTTACTGACTGGCAACCCTCCTTGATCCAAGTTACAAGAGTAAGGTTGCGGACCTTATCTGACTTGGACACCTTTCCCATCGAAAATCCTCTGGGTTACTGGGTCTTGAGGATGGATCACTGGCCAGAGCTTGCACAGTATGCAATTGAGCTACTGGCCTTTCCTGCATCCAGCGTTCTTTTGGAACGCACATTCAGTGCTGCTGGAGGCTGTGTAACCGATCACAGGGTGCGCCTGTCCACCGACTCGGTCGATCGACTGACCTTCATAAAAATGAATTAGTCTTGGATCACCACCAGATACCAAGCACCTGATGCTGATGTAACCGAATAATTTTTTTTGAAATGTCAGATTCCTTCAAGACTCCCTTTGCTGATGCTGAGTAGGGATGAGCCCGGTCGGTTCAAACCAGAACCTGCGAACGGACCGAAAATTCGCACGAACGTTAGAACCCCATTAACGTCTATGGGACTTGAATGTTCGAAATCAAAAGTGCTCATTTTAAAGGCTAATTTGCATGGTATTGTCCTAAAAAGGGTTTGGGGACCCGGGTCCTGCCCCAGGGGACATGTATCAATGCAAAAAAAGTTTTAAAAACGTCCGTTTTTTCTGGAGCAGTGATTTTAATGATGTTTAAAGTAAAAAAAACACTGGAACTAGGAGGTGGGGGCGTGACCGGATGCTGAGGTGAGGGAAGACGCTGCGGCCGGACCTAGCTCCCGTTCCCATGCTTGATACGGAAGAATAGCGCGGACCGAGAGACACCAAGAATGCCCGGAGCATCCTGAAGTCGACACCGCTGTGCAGAGCCGGCTCCAGTGTATGCAGTGAGCGGAGACGGTGCACTCACCTAAAACCCTTTGGCTCGGTTCACACTGGGGCGACTTGTCAGGCGACCTAGTCGCCTGACAAGTCGCCTCCCGTTCTGTGCTATGGAACCGTTCTAATCGGAGCGACGCAAGTCGCTCCGACTTAGAAAAAGGTTCCTGTATTACTTTGGGGGCGACTTGGGGCGACTTGCATAGACTTCTATGCAGAAGTCGTCTCGCAAGTCGCCCCGGCAGTCGTTTGCAGGTCGCATCGCTGAGGCGACCTGCAAGTCGTGCCGCCCATGTGTGAACCGAGCCTTTCTAGGAAAAGCTCCAGCAGCTTCAGTGGCGCTTATCCCGGTGAGAGAGGGAGACGCGCACTCAGAGGATAGAGCGGCACACGGAGGGCTTAGCTGGAGGACTCAGGATGAGGCACAAAACACAGATCCCAGCACTAGTGGGGTGAGTAACTCACATACTCACCTGAAGCACGTCACACGCCTGTTGACATCCCGGATAAGGTAATAACAACAGCTAATTTAGCGCAAGAGGGAAGTGCACAGATCCAGGACTGTGCAGAGGCAAGCATCCCTGTGGTAAACAGCTTGGGTGGTGTGGTTTCGCTAGTATGACCAGGAAGAAAGGGACGGAGGAAGGGACAGCACAGGATGGGACGGGGGCTTCGGTACAACGCGGCTCTAAAGAAAAAACGAACCAGGTGGCTGCCAAACTGGAACGCTTCGCACACCCCAAATCAGACACCAAAAAAGGCCAGCAGTACCAGGGCTGTGCAACAACATGCTAGCCACCCTGGGAGGAGAAGTCAGGTCAATGACATTGGGACTGTGGCAGTTACAGCATCAGCGGCCCCGGGAGCAAGAGGGGTCCTGGAGGGGGAATCTGCTCTGTGCAAGGATTCGGTGGCAGGAGGTGGGGTGTCAACTTTAGTGGAATAAAGGGAGCCATCTCTGAAAGATATTCTCATGGCAGTTAATAACTGTAAACTATCAATCACCGACCTATCTGAACAACTTAAAATTATCAGAGATGAATTGCTTGATGTTAAAAAAAGAAGTGCAAGTAGTTGGTGCCCAAACAACGGCCCTTGAGGAGGATGTTGTGGTACCCTCCTAAGGTGGAGGATGATGTGTACCCAATAAAACAAGAAGTCTCAGTCTTGAAAATTCAGTTAAATGCTTGTATGCAGAAAATGGACAGTATGGAAAGCAGGCTGCGTAGGGGAAACCTGAGGGTACTGGGCCTCCCTGAGGGGTGCGAGGGCAACAATCCTATCAAGTTTATGGAAGACTGACTAAAAGAGAAATTTGGCAAAGACTCGTTCTCAGATAGCTTTTCTATCGAACGTGCGCATAGAGTAGCCTCTAGAACCCCATCTCCGGGGGGGGGTATCCCAGACCTTTTATTCTTAAACTCTTAAGTTTCAGGGACAAAGCTACTGTTCTTCAGAAAGCAAGAGAAATAAGAAATATCCAACATGGCGGTGCAAGGATCTCAATATTCCCAGATTTTTCCCCTGAGCTACAGAGACAAAGAGCCAAATTTGGAGAGTGCAAATGGGAACTTCAGCAGTTAAAAATTAACTATGCGCTACTTTATCCTGCACGATTACGTATTTCAGCTCTGGGGGAGATCAGGTTCTTTAACACCCCTACAGAAGTTTCAGCCTGGTTAAAGAAGAACGATGGAAGATTAAAGCGGGGGGAAGAAATCTGAACAAACATAGGACCCCTTTTTTTTCTTTTTTTTTTTTTGGGGGGGGGGGCCGGGACACTTAGAGATTCCCTTTTTTCTTTTTCTGGGTGTTCTCTTCTTTTTTTTTTTTTTTTTTTGGGTCTTGGCGGGACATATGTTTGAGTGAATATAGGGACGGGGGAGGGGGGGATCATATAATTACAGTATTATAAGCACATTTAATGGGGATAGCTCCCCTCTTACTGGGTGTCGGCTGCACGTTTTTTCTTGACATAGGAGGTCAGAACGGTCACAATAGAAGCTCAGGGGTGGGCCCAGAATTGGGCAGAGGGGTGGGGGTGAAAGGGGGAGTGGAGGGAGGGTATGGTTTTGTGTAGGCACAGAACCTTGGATTTGAGTGATTTGGTTTTGGTTCAGTTTAGTATAGCAAATGGGTTTGTAGGAGGAAGGTTAATAAATAAGATTCACAAAAGTGTGAGGTTTAGTTTAGGTGGGGTTCAGGGAGGTATAAGGACACTAAGTTTGGAAAACTATGGGTATTGAAAGGGGCCGCTGTAAATCCCCAGATTTAACAAAACGGGTTAGAATATGTTCATGGAATGTTAGGGGGATAAAAGGCAGATCAAAAAGACAGGCAATTTTTTCGGTGGCCAATAAAGGGAGTGTTGAGATACACACAATAGAAGCTCAGGGGGTGGGCCCAGAATTGGGCAGAGGGGTGGGGGTGGAAGGGGGAGTGGAGGGAGGGTATGGTTTTGTGTAGGCGCAGAAGCTTGGATTTGAGTGATTTGGTTTTGGTTCAGTTTAGTATAGTAAATGGGTTTGTAGGAGGAAGGTTAATAAATAAGATTCACAAAAGTGTGAGGTTTAGTTTAGGTGGGGTTCAGGGAGGTATAAGGACACTAAGTTTGGAAAACTATGGGTGTTGAAAGGGGCCGCTGTAAACCCCCAGATTTAACAAAATGGGTTAGAATATGTTCATGGAATGTTAGGGGGATAAAAGACAGATCTAAAAGACAGGCAATTTTTTTGGTGGCCAATAAAGGGAGTGTTGAGATACTCTGCCTGCAAGAGATGCACCTGGTAAAGGACACTGTTAGGGCCTTAGAGCATAAATATTATCGGAGGCAGTTTTATTCCACCTACACCTTGTATTCAAGAGGGGTAAGTGTACTGATAGGTCCGGGCTTGGTCTTCTCCTGCAGCCAGAGTAAGGTGGACGAATATGGATGGTATGTCTTTTTCTCATGCTTAATAGATAACAACAGATATGTATTAGCTAATGTTTATATCCCTCCCCCGTTCAGTATGGAAATACTGGATGAGTTAACTAGTTTTATGGCAGATGCCCCGGGGATCCCGGTCATAGTGGTAGGTGATTTCAATATGACGATGAATAATGCTTTAGACAGGTTCCGATCGAAAACCAGTTTTAGTAGTACCTCTAAGAGCCCTCTAGCACAATTCTGTGATGAGATCGGGCTGATAGATATCTGGCGGAGGAGACATCCTGAGGAGAGACAATATTCATGCCACTCCAGGACATTTGCCACCTTATCCAGAATTGATCTGGTACTTGGAAATGAGGAAGCTCTGAATGTAGTGGAAGAGATAGTCTACGAGCCAAGAGGGATTTCGGACCATGCTCCTGTAATCACTGTTATAAAAGTGGGGAGATATTGTAGCAGAGGGGACTGGAAAATAAATCCCTTTTGGCTCGAGCTTGTTGACAATACAGAGAAAATAACGAAAGGGTTGACAGAGTTCATTAATCTAAATCTAGGATCGGCTTCTCTAGGGGTAGTGTGGGACTCCCTGAAGGCTTATCTCCGGGGAGTCCTTATTCAGAAAATCTCATACTCTAAAAAACAATCACAAGCTGAAGAACTAGAGGCTAAAGAGAGAGTAAGAAAGGTGGAAATGCAGTACGTGGAGAAGCCAACCTTACCCAGATATGAAAAATGGGTGGAGAGGCAGGATGAGTATAGTAGAATACTCCTGGAGAAGGTGGAAAAGAAGAGATTATTTCAGAGACAGAGTCTTTTTGGTGAAGGAGAGCGAGTCGGGAGAACTCTGTCTCTGATTATTAAGGCAAATGGCCCCTCCAGTATTGTACCAGCAATTGAGGGTAGGGATGGGTTAATTAAAATAGTCACTTCTGAAATACTTGGGGAATTTAGAAAATACTTTAAGAACTTATATAGCTCATCGCATAGAAATGTGGAGGGGGAAAAGTGGAACTTTTTTGAAAAACTGAAATTAACTCCATTAGTAGAAGAGGACCAGGAAATGCTAGATGTCCCACTGTCTCTTAAAGAATTACAGAGGGTAGTGGGGGATATGGCAAATCAGAAGGCACCGGGACCTGACGGCTTACCCATAGAAATATTTAAAAAATATGGGGAGGTTTTACTTCCCCTACTCCTGGAAGTGTTTAACGGAGCTAGGGAGGATAAGACACTGCCCGTCTCTATGACAGAAGCAATTATAATTATCCTGTTGAAAGAGGGGAAAAACCCGTTAGATATGTCCTCATATAGGCCTATTTCGTTATTGTGTTCGGACGTGAAGATCCTGGCAAAAGCGCTGGCCACAAGATTGAATAAAATAATTTCCAAAATAATACATACTGACCAAACCGGGTTTATCCCGGACAGAACTACAAGCACGAACATAAGACGAGTGTATTTAAACATGTAACTACCCATAGAAAACAGCAGTAAAAGAGCGGTCCTCTCACTAGATGCAGCCAAAGCATTTGATTGGCTGGAATGGCATTATATGTGGAAGGTGCTGGCTGAATTCCAGTTCGGCACCAGGTTTACTCACTGGCTGAGCCTATTATATAATAACCCGAGGGCCAAGGTGAAAATTAATGGTCAGTGCTCAGACTGGTTTCAGTTGTGCAGGGGAACGAAACAGGGGTGCCCCTTGTCGGCCCTGCTCTTCGCCCTGGCAATGGAACCTCTGGCTACAGCTTTGAGGATGGCGCAGGGGGTACAGGGGTTTAAAAGGAAGAGAGGGGAGGAGAAAGTGGCCATGTATGCGGATGATATTCTGTTGTTCCTGGTGGATACACATAATTCTTTGCAGACAGCCATGGGGATAATTGAGGAATTCAGCCTATTTTCTGGGCTATCGATCAACTGGGAAAAATCAGTAATTCTGCCAATAGACCCTCTTCTCGTACCTCTCCCACACCAACTACCCCAAATTAAAGTAGCAAGTCAAATAAAATATCTGGGTATCAATATAACAAGAAACCCAGGACAATTCATAGATGGAAATCTGGTTCCACTTGTGAAAAAACTGAAGCAGAAGTGTCGGGTGTGGGGCCGTTTGCCTCTCTAGGTCTCCGGGAGCTGCAACTTGATCAAGATGGTCTGGTTGCCCCAAATTCTATATATTCTTCACAACTCTCCAGTATGGATTCCCAAGCACTGGTTTAAAAGACTGGATCGTGTGTTAAGAGAGAGTTAATTTGGAAAAATGGGGCGGCAAGGATCAGATTGCAGACGCTGCGACGAGTGGGAGGGCAGGGTGGCATGGCCATGCCGGACCCACGATGCTACTTTTTAGCATCTCAAGTGCAGCATGTGGGGGGCAGTAATAGAGGTGGGGGTATAGGTGCAGGATGTAATATCTTCTTGAATGACACTAAACACGACACAATTGTAGAGGCGATGGAGGCAGATTCATTTGACACTAAATGCCCTACCACCCAGTTGATGGTTAAAGTCTGGGTACACATTAAAAAATGACTGGGCTACACTGGCTTTGCGGAGTTCTCCCCACTATGGGATAATAACAATCTCAAAGAGCTTAAAAAAATGGGGCGTATTGAAGAATGGGACCGTCGGGTGTATTCACTGTCTGATACAGTTATACAAGGCAGGGAAGTTAAAATCATTTCAAGAATTGGTGGTAGAATACGCGATCTCCAATAGGTCATTTTACAGGTACTTGCAAATTAGGCATGCCTTAGAGGCACAATTGAAATGTCCTCTTTGAGAAAGTTGGTCAATGCCGTATCTACGAAAGATCTAATCTCTGTCATATATGGTAGTCTGAATGTAACAGCTCAGGAGGGTAGGGTGGAAAATAAAAATAGGATTAAATGGGAGGCAGATGTTGGTCCACTGTTGGATGACCAGTGGGAATATGTTCTGTCTCTGGGGCCCAGGATCACCCTCTCCCACTCACAAGTGGTCTCTCACTTCTATTTTTCTTATAGGTCATATTACACACCACTGAAGTTGTTTAGGTTCGGCAAGAAGCCTGATGTGAAATGTCAAAGATGTGGAGAGGAGAACGGTGATTTGATACATATGTTCTGGTGTTGTCCCAAGCTTTATAGATATTGGAAAGGGATTGTGGATAAGATAAACTCTGTATTTGGGACCACGCTGAGGTTGGAGGCCAGGGCATGCTTACTGGGCTTGGTGGAGGGCAAAGAGATCCCGAAGGATACACAGACCGCAAGGCTTAGATGCTTGTTTCAGGGTAAAATACTTATTGCTCGGTACTGGCAGAGAAAGGACCCACCGACGATAGCAGACTGGGTGAAAGGTGTAAGGGAGGTGATAAGCAAAGAAAAGTATATTTATAAGAAGAGGGGTAATTATAAGAAATTTGAAAAAAATTTGGAAACCATTTCTGGACCGAGATGGGGTTAGAATGGAAGGAGAGTAGGTGAAAGGGAGGATGGGTATGTGTGGCTGGTAGGGAAGTATGACGGTGAATGTGGTCAAGGACCTTGGGAGGGGGGGGATTAGTAGGAGGGGGTGAGAGAGGGGGTATGGAGGGTAATGGGTAGAAAGTTGTAATTTTATTGAATATAGATGCCTTGTTCTAAGGAGTAAAGTTAAAAAGTAAAAAAAAAAAAAAAAAAAAAAAAAAAAAGTGAAATATTCCTTTAAATATCGTACCTGGGGGGTGTCTATAGTATGCCTGTAAAGTGGCGCATGTTTCCCGTGCTTAGAACAGTCCCTGCACAAAATGTAATTTTTAAAGGAAAAAAAGTAATTTAAAACTACTTGCACCTTTAATGTAATGTTGGGTCATGGCAATATGGATGAAAATCAGTGAGACAAATGGCATGGGTAGCCCCCAGTCCATTACCAGGCCCTTTGGATCTTGTATGGATATTAAGGTGAACCCCGCACCCAAATTTAAAAAAGGAAAGGTGTGTGGCCCCCAGGCCCTATATACTCTGGACAGCAGTATACAGGCGGTCAAAATAGTGAAATAATTGCTTTCGCGCTACTATGGATAAGTAAATGCACTAAGTGATATATAAATCAATATATACAAATATAAATGCAGCAAAATCTAAAGTGTACCACAAGTCACTAATCAGTAGAAATCAAAATAAATAAAGTGATTTTGCGCAAATATTAATAATAATGGGTAAATAGTGTCAAATTCATACGTTTAAGTATTTCAGGAGAGCGATTAGTTGTTGCTGTAAATATTAAAACAAGTGATGCATCGAGTGTCTATCTACAATAATAAAATAAAAAAAGTTTTTTTACGGTAATAGTAACCTTATATAAAATCACAGTGTTCTTCATCAATCAATGACAGTGATGAGTAAATACTGTATTTATTGGCGTATAACACTCATTTTTTCAACATGAAAATCGGGTGCAAATAGTGCGTGCGTGTTATACGCCAATACTTCAGTTTTAGCTGCCTTGGAGGGGACAGGGAGGGGGGGCAGGACGAGCACCATCAGATTACATAAAGTGAGAATCTCCTGTTTACTTGGCGGCTTCTGTAATAGGAACTCCCGTCTCCTGGGCCTCCATTGAACCACTGTTTTGTCTATCATAGGAGATTCTCACTGTATGTAATCTGTCGGTGCTCGTCCTGCCCCCCTCCCTGTCGCCTCTGGGCTGCAGATGGGCATCGATCAGGCTGCATTGATGGCAATGGTGAGGCTGCATTGATGTGGACTGATGAGGCTGCATTGATGGCAATGGTGCAGATGAGCACTGACCCTTATTTTGCTTCAAAGATCCTTATTTAAAATGTAAGTTTTTTTCCTGAAACTTCCCTCTTAAAATGAATGTGCGTGTTATACACCTGTGCGTGTTATATGCCGATAAATACGGTAAATATAACTTAGTGAAGAAATAATATATATAAGTAAAATAATCAATAACCTTATGTGACTGTGCTCAATGCAGGTTCACTTTAAATGGTATAAAACCTATACAAAATTAGGGAACAAAAATAGGAAGTCCAAAGGATAGTTTTGAATGGAGGATTATCAAGTTCTGTGTGTATTAGACCAGGTATAGGTGGTTGTTCTCAATATTCCTATTGATTGTGGCTCCTTTAGCTGTCAGGTCTCACAGGACTCTTACCTCAATTCTAGCTATGACATGCAGTACCCGCCGTCACCGCTGGGTGGATCCTATAGTTTTCTTACATTGTGGTCATACCTCCTCTGATTGTTATATTCCAGCTCTGTTTCCTCAATGCTGGCTGTGACATGCAGTACCCGCCGTCTCCACTGGGGGGATCCTTTAGTTTCTCTGTATTCTAATCGTGTCTCCTCTGGATGATGTAATACAACTCTGTTGTCTTTCCAATGATTCCGATCTGTACTTATGTAGTGTGGGACGGTACCTCAATGGAGAGGGGACAGAAAAAAGAAGGGACCTCCGATAGTGCAGTATGTTAAGTGATTTAAAAAACGTGTTTATTAAAAAGCATATACTCTTACACAAGGCAAAGTTTAAAATCACAGGGAACAAATTAGGCATTGTTCCTCGCCTTCTCACGTCACTTCCGGTCGCGGCTCTATCCGGCCAATCCCTACGCGTTACGTTGTTTCACACAACTTCATCTGGGGTATACAGGCGGTGCAAACAAGACAGGGACTGTAGGTTTGTTGTTAAGTAGAATCTGTTTGTAATTTTGAACTGGTACATTTTTAACGTGTTTAGCTCCAGCCAAAAAATCTATTTTAGGCTTTTTGGAAGAACATAGGGAAGGGTTATCACCCCTGTGACATTTGTTTTGCTGTCTGTGCTCCTCTTCAGAAGATTTCACCTCACTTTTTGTCCCAATGACAAATGTTTTTTGAAAATTTGGGGTTTTTTGTGAAACAAGGATTGGTGATAAAGCATCAGTGGAAAGGAGAAAAGTTTTTCCCATATTAACTCTTATAGGAGAGAATTTCCCTTCCTAGGGGTAGATTTCATCTCACTTCCTGTTGTCTCCTTCCGTTTTGCAAGTAGGAGTCATTTGTAAGTTGGATGTTTGAAAGTAGGGGCCTGCCCTATATACTCAGCAGAAATTTGGGCCCTAGGTGTTGTTGTGGCCACAACACTGTAAGCCCTCACAGGGCCCTGCTGTGAAATATTAGATCAAGAATTGTAATTACATGCCCCTGTTGAACAGGGGCATCAAAATTGAGCCTTTGGTGGTGGTGCTGGTGCCACAACACTGTAAGTCCTCACAGATACTCTTGGTGGGTGCAGAAACGGGCCCTGCTGTGAAATATTAGATCAAGAAGTGTAATTACATGCCCCTGTTGAACAGGGGCATACAAATTGGGCCTTTGGTGGTGGTGGTGGTGGTGGTGCCACACTGTAAGTCCTCACAGATACTCTTGGTGGGCGCAGAAACGTACATTTTTTACGTGTTTAGCTCCAGCCAAAAAATCTATTTTAAGCTTTTTGGAAAACATAGGGAAGGGTTATCACCCCTGTGACATTTGTTTTGCTGTCTGTGCTCCTCTTCAGAAGATTTCACCTCACTTTTTGTCCCAATGACAAATGTTTTTTGAAAATGTGGGGTTTTTTGTGAAAAAAGGATTGGTGATAAAGCATCAGTGGAAAGGAGAAAAGTTTTTCCCATATTAACTCTTACAGGAGAGAATTTCCCTTCCTAGGGGTAGATTTCATCTCACTTCCTGTTGTCTCCTTCCGTTTGCAAGTAGGAGTCGTTTGTAAGTTGGATGTTTGAAAGTAGGGGCCTGCCCTATATACTCAGCAGAAATTTGGGCCTTAGGTGTTGTTGTGGCCACAACACTGTAAGCCCTCACAGGGCCCTGCTGTGAAATATTAGATCAAGAATTGTAATTACATGCCCCTGTTGAACAGGGGCATAAAAATCGAGCCTTTGGTGGTGGTGGTGGTGGTGGTGCTGGTGCCACAACACTGTAAGTCCTCACAGATACTCTTGGTGGGCGCAGAAATGGGCTCTGCTGTGAAATATTAGATCAAGAATTGTAATTACATGCCCCTGTTGAACAGGGGCATCAAAATTGGGCCTTTGGTGGTGGTGCTGGTGCCACAAAACTATAAGTCCTCACAGATACTCTTGTTGGGTGCAGAAACGGGCCCTGCTGTGAAATATTAGATCAAGAAGTGTAATTACATGCCCCTGTTGAACAGGTGCATAAAAATTGGGCCTTTGGTGGTGGTGGTGGTGCTGGTGCCACAACACTGTAAGTCCTCACAGATACTCTTGGTGGGCGCAGAAACGGTCCCTGCTGTGAAATATTAGATCAAGAATTGTAATTACATGCCCCTGTCGAACAGGGGCAGAAAAATTGGGCCTTTGGTGGTGGTGCTGGTGCTACAACACTGTAAGTCCTCACAGATACTCTTGGTGGGCACAGAAACGGGCCCTGCTGTGAAATATTAGATCAAGAATTCTAATTACATGTCCTTGTTGAACAGGGGCTGAAAAATTGGGCCTTAGACACTGGTGCTGGTGCCACAACACTGCAACCTCTCACAGATACTCTAGTTGGAGCGCAGGAACGAGCCCTGCTGCAAAGAATTGCATGAAAAATTGTAATTACACACCCCTGTTAAACAGGGGCTGAAAAATTGGGCCTTAGGCACTGGTGCCACAACACTGCAACCCCTCACAGATACTCTAGTTGGAGCGCAGGAACTAGCCCTGCTGCAAAGAATTGCATGAAAAATTGTAATTAAATGCCCCTGTTAAACAGGGGCTGAAAAATTGCCATCCACCAGAGACGCCATATCGCATCCCAGCGCTTTTTTGGACTATGCAAGGCACTACAAGTTTAGGTTTATTTTTACCTTTTTGTCTGCTAGTTATCCCCCACTGATCGGCCTGATGGAATTGGATATGCCTTTGCTGTGTATTTCTGGTCACTCTGTTCATACTACACTCCACTGTGCTATGGATGTGGCTGTACACTGTTTTACACCATTACTTTTTCTGGCACAGATATCCTTTTTCCATCATCTTCATCAGACGAACATCACTTCATTCATTTAGTTATTTTTCACTGTATCAGCATTACTTGACACATTGTTTCATGTTACTCTCTTTAGGCTGTACCCCTTTGGCGCTCTACATTGTTTTTACTACTACTTGGGCCCCCATGTCTCAGGGGAGGCTTGTGAGTACCCGCCTCGCCGGCACTGATCCCAACATACCTCAGCTCCCGGTACTGATGCACATGCTTGGCCCTGGCCCCGTTCTGACCACACCCCACTGTACTGACTTAATGTAAGTAGTTAGGGTGCTTCCCACCCTCTCTTGCTTGTCATGCTCAAGTACCAGTAGACTCACCACAGATTTTATTTATGCTATAGATGTCCCCTGAACACCTGCCCCTGATGAGTGTCATCCACATGAAACGCGTCGGGAATATGGGATCTAGACATATGTATATAACATACTTCCAATTCAGAATATCTTCTATTACTACATCAACATGTTTACTGTTTTGATTTGTTTTCCCTCTACCGGTGCTGCTGCATTTTTACATGTATATATATGAAATGTTTGTATGTATTTATCATATGGGACCACAATGTGATGCCAAGTCTGATATTTTCTTGTCGTTTATTGCATATGCACATCCTTATGTGCTTGCAATTCACTATGAAATGATATTTACTACAATGTCTTTCTTTCTGTGGCTTCTTTTTTGATATGGTTTTTATGCATTTAATTTTTCCAATAAACATGTACTTTTATTCTAGTTGCCTTCACTTTGTCCATGACCTCATGTAAAGTCCCACAATGTCCAATAATCTTCCGCAATAGGGATGGAGGCACATTTCAATATGTGCCTCATTTAGTCCCAAAATCCCCCCTCTTTTCTCTCCAAAAAATTGGGCCTTAGGCACTGGTGCTGGTGCCACAACACTGCAACCCCTCACAGATACTCTAGTTGGAGCGCAGGAACTAGCCCTGCTGCAAAGAATTGCATGAAAAATTGTAATTGCATGACCCTGTTAAAGAGGGGCTGAAAAATTGGGCCTTAGGCACTGGTGGCGGGACTGGCAGCACCCAGAACCAAAAACGTTCTTACAAGCTATCATCATGATCATTGAGGAGGAAGAGGGTAATTACTCAGTATAACAGGATAGTCACTCAGCATCAGCATAGGCAGTCTTTGAAGGGATCTGACATTTCAAAAAAATGTATTCGGTTACATCAGCATCAGGTGCTTGGTAGCAGGTGGTGATCCAAGACTGATTCATTTTTATGAAGGACAGTCGATCGACTGAGTAGGTGGACAGACGCACCCTGTGATCGGTTACAAAGCCTCCAGCAGCACTGAATGTGCGTTCCGAAAGAACGCTGGATGCAGGACAGGCCAGTAGCTCAATTGCATACTGTGCAAGCTCTGGCCAGTGATCCATCCTCAAGACCCAGTAACCCAGAGGATTTTTGGTGGGAAAGGTGTCCAAGTCAGATCTTGCCCCCAGGTATTCCTACACCATGTAAAACAGACGCTGGCGATGGTTGCTGGAACTGATTATGTGTTGCACAGACCTTTCTGCAAGGCCTCCCGAAGATGTTTCATCCTCTGCTCCCTCTGCAACGGCAAGATAAGGTCAGCAACCTCACCCTTATAACTTGGATCAAGGACGACATGATCCGCAGCCACCTCCTCCCAGCCACGTACAAGTCCATGTGTTTCTTGGGACTGTAAATGATCCCTTAAAGACTGCTGCGGATGCTGAGTGCCAGGCTCCACCTCCATACTGACACAACCCTCCTCCTCCTCCTCTTCCTGTGTGATCGGCGTGCATGCAGGCACACTGTCTGGATAAAGGGGGCCTTGAGAGCTAAGGAAGTCCTCCTCTTCCTGCCTCTGTTCTGCCTCAAGTGCCCTGTCCATTATTCAACGCAGCGTGTGCTCCAACAGGTGAACAAGGGGGATAGTGTCACTGATGCATGCACTGTCACCGCTCACCATCCTCATGGCCTCCTCAAATGGTGACAGGACAGTGCATGCATCCCTGATCATGGCCCACTGGCATGGGGAAAAAAAACAAGCTTCCCTGGTGCCATAGTCGCACAGGTACTCATTGATGGCCCTCTGCTGCATGTGCAGCAGCTGCAGCATGGCCAACGTTGAGTTCCACCTGGTGGGCATGTCACAGATTAGGCAGTTCTTGGGCAGGTTAAATTCCTTTTGGAGATCTGCCAGCCGAGCACTGGCATTATATGACCAGCAGAAATGCACACAGACTTTCCTGGCCTGCCTCGGGACATCCTGTAAGCCTGGGTACCTGCCCAAGAACTGCTGCACCACCAAGTTAAGGACATGAGCCAAACAGGGCACATAGGTCATTTGTCCCTGTCGGAGGGCAAAGAGGAGGTTGGTGCCATTGTCACAAACCACCATTCCTGCCTTAAGTTGGTGTGGCGTCAACCACCTCTGAACCTGCCCCTGCAGAGCTGACAGAACCTCTGCCCCAGTGTGGCTCCTGTCCCCCAAGCACACCAGTTTAAGCACCGCATGGCATCTTTTGGCCTGCATACTTATGTAGCCCCTTGAACGCCTACGGAGCACCGCTGGTTCCGAGGACAAAGCACAGGAAGAGGACATGGAGGAAGAAGAAGAGGAGGGGGTGGAGGAGAGAGGTGTGTCAGAATCATTAGTAGTGGCATTTTGGAAGTGTGGTGGCGGAACAACCTCCAACACTACTGCACCTTGTCCTGCATCCTTCCCAGCTGCCAGCAGAGTCACGCAATGCGCCGTGAAACTTAGGTAACATCCCTGTCCATGCCTCCTGGACCATGAGTCAGCGGTAATATGCACCTTACCGCTGACCACCCTGTCCAGCGAGGCATGGACATTGCCTTCCACATGCCGGTAGAGAGCCGGAATCAACTTCCGTGAGAAAAAGTGGCGTTTGGGTACCTGCCACTGAGGAACCGCACATTCCACAAACTTAAGAAGGGGGCAGAGTCTACCAACTGAAAAGGTAGCAGTTGAAGTGCTAGCAATTTTTCCAAGCTAGCATTCAACCGCTGGGCATGTGGATGGCTGGGAACAAACTTATTTCTGTGGTGCAGCAGCTGGGGCAGGGAAATTTGCCTGGTATAATCTGATGTCGGTGTACTGAAAGCAGATTGCCCACAAGTACTTGGCTGTGACACACCTAATTCTAAACCTTCATTCCTCTCAGTGCAGGTCTCAGAGAGGACTGAAAGTATAGTGGGGTTGGAGATCTCAGCTGATGAGGAGCAAGGAGAGGTCCTCTTTGTTCTTTGGTGTGGGTCTTTTAGATACGCTTACCAACGAACTGCATGGCAAGTCAACATATGTCTGGTCAAGCATGTGGTGCCCAAGCGGGAGATGTTTTTGCCACGCGAGATACGCTTGAGACATATGTTGCAAAAAGCAGTGGTGCGATCTGATGCACTCGTCTCAAAAAAGGCCCACACCAAAGAACTTTTGGAATAACATGCAGAGACAGCAGCGCCCTGCACATGCGGAGCTTTGCGGTGTGATGCAGTCAGTGTGCTACCCTTAGGCTGGCCCCTGGAGGGCATGCTGCCTCGTTGGTGATGTGCCTCTTCCTCTCTCCTATCAGGCACCCACGTTGAGTCAGTGACCTCATCATCCCCTCCCTCCTCATCACTGGAGCAAACCTGGCAGTATGCTGCAGCAGGGGGAGCATGACTGCCAGATTTCTGTCCTTCTTGGGCACCCCCTCTGTCCGTGCTCACATTACTGGCTTCATCTAGCTCAGTATCATCATCAGAGCCTTCTAAACGCTGGGCATCCTCCTGGAGCATGTACCCAACAATGTGGTCAAACAGTTTGAGGGACTCTTTAGGAGGACATGGTGGGGCTAGGGAAGGAGTCACTGATGCCATTGAGCCGAGGGAAGAGGCCGCTGCTTTGCCAGACAAAGTACCCTGAGCATAGGTGAGAGAGGATGAGGAGGATGAGGGCGGCTTGGTCATCCACTCGACCAAGTCTTACGCATGTTGCGGCTCAACACGGCCAGCTGCCAAAAAAAAGGCCAAGCATGTCCCACGGCCACGTGCTGATGAGGATGCACCGTCTCCATGACCAGCACTGTTGCCTCTAGACACAGAGCCTGCTTGCCCTCTTTTATTGGCTTGTGACTGTCTGCCTCTCCTTGTTGGCCTTCCAGACATACTAATGGCCTGCAGTGAGATGTAGCTGCACTAAGCTATATATATATACTTATTAGGGATGAGCCGAACACCCCCCTGTTAAGTTCGGACCAGAACATGCGAACAGGAAAAAAGTTTGTTCGAACGCGCGAACACCATTAAAGTCTATGGGACACGAACATGAATAATCAAAAGTGCTAATTTTAAAGGTTTATATTCAAGTTATTGTCATAAAAAGTGTTTGGGGACCTGGGTCCTTAGTTTCTAAAAAAGTTTCTAAAAGTTTTAAAAACAGCCATTTTTTCGGGAACAGTGATTTTAATAATGCTTAAAGTGAAACAATAAAAGTGTAATATCCCTTTAAATTTCGTACCTGGGGGGTGTCTATAGTATGCCTGTAAAGGGGCGCATGTTTCCCGTGTTTAAAACAGTCTGACAGCAAAATGACATTTCAAAGGAAAAAAAGTAATTTAAAACTACTTGCGGCTATTAATGCATTGCCGGTCCGACAATACACATAGAAGTTCATTGATAATAGTGGCATGGGAATTCCCCACAGGGGAACCCCGAACCAAAATTAAAAAAAAAAAGACGTGGGGGTCCCCCTAAATTCCATACCAGACCCTTCAGGTCTGGTGTGGATATTAAGGGGAACCCCGTGCCAAAATAAAAAAAAAAAAATGGCGTGGGGTGCCCCCAAAAATCCATACCAGACCCTTATCCGAGCATGCAACCTGGCAGGCTGCAGGAAGAGAGGGGGGACGAGAGAGCGGCCCCCCTCCTGAACCGTACCAGGCCACATGCCCTCAACATTGGGAGGGTGCTTTGAGGTAGCCCCCCAAAACACCTTGTCCCCATGTTGATGAGGACAAGGGCCTCATCCCCACAACCCTGGCCGGTGGTTGTGGGGGTCTGCGGGTGGGGGGCTTATCGGAAGCTGGAAGCCCCCTTTAACAAGGGGACCCCCAGATCCCGGCCCTCCCCCCTGTGTGAAATGGTAAGGGGGTACCCTACCGTTTCACTAAAAAACTGTCAAAAATTTTAAAAATGACAAGAGACAGTTTTTGACAATTCCTTTATTTAAATGATTCTTCTTTCTTCTATCTTCTATCTTCCTTCGGTTTCTTCCTCCATCTTCTTTTTCTTCTGGTTCTTCTGGCTCTTCTGGTTCTTCCTCCGGTGTTCTCGTCCAGCATCTCCTCCGCAGCCTCTTCTTCCCGTCTTCTCCTCGGGCCGCTCCGCATCCATGGCATGGAGGGAGGCTCCCGCTTTTCTCGTCATCTTATTCTTTTCTTCGTCTTCTTCTCTTCTTCATCTTCTTCTCCGGCCACTCTGCATCCATGGCATGGAGGGAGGCTCCCACTGTGTGACACTTCTCTTCTCCTGACGGTTCTTAAATAACAGGGGGCGGGGCCACTCGGTGACCCCACCCCCCTCTGACGCACGGTGACTTGACGGGACTTCCCTGTGTCATCACGGGGAATGCCACAGGGAAATCCCGTCATGTCCCTGTGCGTCAGAGGGGGGCGGGGTTACCGGGTGGCGCCGCCCCCCGTTATTTAAGAACCATCAGAAGAGGAGAAGCGTCACAGCATGGATGCGGAGTGGCCCGGAGAAGAAGATGAAGAAGAGAAGAAGATGAAGAAGAGAAGAAGATGAAGAGAAGAGCGGGAGCCTCCCTCCATGATATGGATGCGGAGCGGCCCGAGGAGAAGAAGGGAAGAAGACGCCGTGGAGGAGATGCTGGACGAGAACACCGGAGGAAGAACCAGAAGAGCCAAAAAAACCAGAAGAAGAAGATGAAGGAAGATAGAAGAAAGAAGAAAGAAGAAGCATTTAAATAAAGAAATTGTCAAAAACTGTCTCTTGTCATTTTTAACATTTTTGACACTTTTTTAGTGATGGTAGGGGTGCTTTTGTACCCCCTTACCATTTCACACAGGGGGGAGGGCCGCGATCTGGGGGTCCGCTTGTTAAAGGGGGCTTCCAGATTTGGATAAGCCCCCCTCCTGCAGACCCCCACAACCACCGGCCAGGGTTGTGGGGATGAGGCCCTTGTCCCCATCAACATAGGGACAAAGTGTTTTGGGGGGCTACCCCAAAGCACCCTCCCAATGTTGAGGGCATGTGGCCTGGTACAGTTCAGGAGGGGGGGCGCTCTCTTGTCCCCCCTCTTTTCCTGCAGCCTGCCAGGTTGCGTGCTCGGATAAGGGTCTGGTATGGATTTTTGGGTAGACCCCATGCCGTTTTTTTTTCATTTTAGCACGGGGTTCCCCTTAATATCCATACCAGACCTGAAGGGCCTGGTATGGAATTTAGGGGGACCCCCACATCATTTTTTTTTAATTTTGGTTCGGGGTTCCCCTGTAGGGAATTCCCATGCCATTTTTATCAATGAACTTCTATGTGTATTGTCGGACCGGCAATGCATTAATAGCCGCGAGTAGTTTTAAATGACTTTTTTCCTTTGAAATGTAATTTTGCTGTCAGACTGTTCTAAACATGGGAGACATGCGCCCCTTTACAGGCATACTATAGACAACCCCCAGCTACGAAATTTAAAGGGATATTACACTTTTATTGTTTCAATTTAAGCATTATTAAAATCACTGCTCCCAAAAAAACGGCCGTTTTTAAAACTTTTTTTGCATTGATCCATGTTCCCTGCAGCAGGACCCAGGGCCCCAAACACTTTTTATGACAATACCATGCATATAAGCCTTTACACTTTTGATTTCTCCCATAGACTTTTAAAGGGTGTTCCGTGGCATTCAAATTTGCCGTGAACACCCCAAATTGTTTGCTGTTCGGCGAACTTGCGAACAGCCGATGTTCGAGTTGAACATGAGTTTGCCTCGAACTCGAAGCTCATTCCTTATACTGATACTGCAGCTAGCAAAATCAACTGCCTGCCTGTAGTATGAGAACACCACCAATCTTCTACAGGTAGCTTTAGATGAACACTGTGCAGAGGATGCACTACACCAATGTTAAAATAATGTAACTGCCTGCAGTAGTGATAGGATCAGGAAAACACCACCAACCTTCTACAGGTAGCTTTAACTGAACACTGTGCAGAGGTCGCACTAGACTAACGTGTAAATAATGTAGCTGCCTGCGGTAGTGATAGGATCAGGAAAACACCACCAACCTTCTACAGATAGCTTTAGCTGAACACTGTGAAGAGGATGCACTAGACTAACGTGTAAATAATGTAGCTGCCTGCGGTAGTGATAGGATCAGGAAAACACCACCAACCTTCTACAGGTAGCTTTAGCTGAACACTGTGCAGAGGTCGCACAAGACTAACGTGTAAATAATGTAGCTGCCTGCGGTAGTGATAGGATCAGGAAAACACCACCAACCTTCTACTAACTTGTAGCTTTAGCTAAACACTGTTCAGAGGACGCGCTACACTAACTTGTAGCTTTAGCTGAATACTGTTCAGAGGACGCACTACACTAACTTGTAGCTTTAGCTAAACACTGTGCAGAGGTCGCACTACACTAACTTGTAGCTTTAGCTGAACACTGTTCAGAGGACGCACTACACTAACTTGTAGCTTTAGCTGAACACTGTGCAGAGGTCGCACTACACTAACTTGTAGCTTTAGCTGAACACTGTGAGGAGGATGCACTACACTAACTTGTAGCTTTAGCTGAACACTGTGCACTACACTAACTTGTAGCTTTAGCTGAACACTGTGAGGAGGACGCACTACACTAACTTGTAGCTTTAGCTGAACACTGTGAGGAGGACGCACTACACTAACTTGTAGCTTTAGTTGAACACTATTCAGAGGACACACTACACTAACTTGTAGCTTTAGCTGAACACTGTGCAGAGGTCACACTACACTAACCTTTAGCTTTAGCTGAACACTGTGAGGAGGACGCACTACACTAACTTGTAGCTTTAACTAAACTCTGTGAGGAGGACACACTACACTAACTTGTAGCTTTAGCTGAACACTGTGCAGAGGTCGCACTACACTAACTTGTAGCTTTATCTGAACACTGTGAGGAGGACGCACTACACTAACTTGTAGCTTTCGCTGAACACTGTGAGGAGGACACACTACACTAACTTGTAGCTTTAGCTGAACACTGTGAGGAGGACGCACTACACTAACTTGTAGCTTTAGCTGAACACTGTGCACTACACTAACTTGTAGCTTTAGCTGAACACTGTGCAGAGGTCGCACTACACTAACTTGTAGCTTTAGCTGAACACTGTGAGGAGGACGCACTGCACTAACTTGTAGCTTTAGCCGAACACTGTGAGGAGGACGCACTACACTAACTTGTAGCTTTAGCTGAACACTGTGCAGAGGTCACACTAAACTAACTTGTAGCTTTAGCTGAACACTGTGAGGAGGACACACTACACTAACTGTAAATAGTCTAGCTGCCTGACTGTGGTACTAATAGGATCAGAAGAACACCAGCAATTTTCTTCAGGTAATTGTAAATACTGTAACAAGCCTGCCTGTCAGTAGGAAGATAATAACAGGAATGGATCTAGCTAAACTGAATACAGTGTATATATATATATATATATATATATATATATATATATACACATACAACACCTGGGATGCATATATATATATACACAATACACTGTAAGTGCAGCTAACTGACTGACTGTCTTGCCTAATCTATCTAACTTAAATCAAATGACACTGTCTCTGTCTCTCAATGCTGGAACACACTACACAGCTACACAGGGCCGCCGTGTAGGCGGCCTTATATAGTGTGGGGCGTATACTAAACCCCTGAGCCATAATTGGCCAAAGCCACCCTGGCTTTGGCCAATTACAGCTCTCTCTACAGACGGCGCTGTGATTGACCAAGCATGTGGGTCATAGTGCATGCTTGGCCAATCATCAGCCAGCAATGCACTGCGATGCCGCAGTGAATTATGGGCCGTGACGCACCACACAAATTTGGCGCGAATGGCCCATATCGTTCGCAATTCAGAGAACTGGCGAACAGACAATGTTCTCGAATACAAAGCTCATCCCTAATGCTGAGTGACTATCCTATTATGCTGAGTGACTATCCTCTTCCTCCTCAATGATCATGCTGATAGCTTGTAAGAATATTTTTGGTTCTAGGCGCCGCCACCAGTGGCTCAAGCCCAATTTTTCTGCCCCTGTTTAACAGGGGCATGTAATTAAAATTTTTGATGCAATACTTTGCAGTAGGGCTCATTTCTGTGCTCCAACTAGAGTATCTGTGAGGAGTTGCAGCGTTGTGGCACCAGCACCAGTGCCTAAGGCCCAATTTTTCAGCCCCTGTTTAACAGGGGCGTGTAATTACAATTTTTGATGCAATACTTTGCAGCACGGCTCATTCCTATCCCCCCTATCATGGGGGATCAATGGACGTGTTTCGGGGGTGCAACCACTTCCTCTCACCTACTTTAGTTTGGAGGAAGGGGTTGCACCCACAAAACACATTCATTGATATTCCATGATGGGAGATAGCACATGTTGACACACTGTGTGCATCTTCAAAATTTGGCTTTGTGATTCATTTAAAACTGTAAAAACACGTACAACATAACAACTATAAAATTTTATTTTTGTTTAGATTTTCCCTAACATAACAATGGTGTTGCTCAGACTTTTTTGAACATCATGGATGTTTTGTTTCATTTGTTCCAAATCACGATTACAAACCATGATCTCCTTGATCAGGATTTGTGCACTTGCACTGCTGAAGTGAGTTTCTTCTTTCACAACATCAACATCACCTAAAAAAATAAAAAACAAAACATGTATTAAAAATATGCAGGCATCCATCTATTACCTGAAGCTGTGGTCTCCGACACTGACCTGTGGTCGAATGCGAGGAGGGGTTTGGTGCAAGGTTGGTCTAAAAGGTAGGATGGTGTCGACACTGACCTGTGGTCGACACCATTTCTACCAGTTCACCCAGCAGTTCCTGAACATCAGCATCCACGTCTTCAGGGTGTGTGGTGAGTTGGCTTTCTTCATTAGGTGTGGGGTTACTGGTGTCCTCAGATGTCCCTCTTCTTTTCTCCCCTATGTGAATACAAAAAAGGTATACTTAACAGACAGATATGTTAGGCTAGAAATAGTAATATGAAACATAGCTTGGAAGTGTCTTCCTATTGTCTGTTTTGGCAGAGTTCCAAGCTGAATACATGATTTTTTCCCTTTCAAAAGCTGGAATACTTACCTGTTTGTGCAAGTTTCACACATGGAGAGACCCCTAGTCTCCACTGGAGCACCTGCGTGGGACACCATAACAAGGGTGGTATGGTGTCCCACACTAGTGCTCCTGTGTCCAGATGCATAAACAGCTGCTGAGTGTCCTCTCCTGACACTGAACAAATGTAGTTAACCTGCATCTCCCAAAAATGATGTATTAGTAGTCGAACGAACGATGTTTAATGTCCCATAATAATAATAATAGCAACACACAACAAATACTTACTTTTTTGCAGCACATTCCTGATCTTTCTATACTGATCTTGCTCCCTCAATTTCAGGTCTGACCAGGTCAACTGATCCTTGGATCGTCGTACCCCAAAAGTCTTGTGCAGACGTCTGACAACTTTAACCATGATCTTGACCTTTCTGACATTTGGGTTTCTGTACAGCCCATGATTTCCATCATAGTCTGTCCGCTTTAAGATGTCCACCATCTCCACAGTCTCTTCAAAGGACATATTTGAGGCCTTATATCTCCTCCTGGATCAGGAACTGCCTTGCTCCGGGTTTTCCTCATTGCTGCTATCAGCGCGCACCTGCTGTCTCTCCGCCATTTGCTCTCCCACTGCCCCGAAAGAGAAGAGGTGGGGAATACACTAGAAAGAAGGACAGGGGTGGAGTTTGACGCATGCGCAGTGTATATAAAACATAACACTGTAATGGCCATAGTAACGATCTGTGGGTGGAGGACGGAAGATCGTTATCACACAAAGGAACTTTGAAACGAAGATACAACTGTAAATTGGGGCATCAGTAGTTAGTGGCCTATACTGCATATAGATTGAGGCCTATATTGGGACAAGATTATGAGAGTTTAGACTGACATTAGGGTTTGTCTTGTGTTGTGTCTTCCAGATAAAATGGTGGATATATTTACTGCCCCTGACTTCCTCCCTGACTTTATCCAACAATACTGGGAGCTGCCATGTCTATGGCAAGTTAAATGCAAGGATTACTCCAATAAAATCAAGAGGAAGGCCGCTGTCAGGAAAGTACTCACATAGGCCGAGATGCCGAGAGTGGTTCACCCTTGCAACTAAGCGCAGTCCGCCCCCTGGAGGTGGTACAGGGAGTGAATGGCACAAAGAGGCACAGGCTACCCCAATGGACCGTTGGTGACTTGCGTGAAGGTCCTTGTAGAGAAGAGCAGCTGTGCAGAGACTGGTAAACAGGAGTACAGGCTGGAACAAATAATAGAAAGTCCAGAACCAGGCTGAGGGTCAAACACCAGGATTAGTAGTTTTAAACTGCAGGCTGAAGGATGGTGTCTAGAAGACACAGGTAAGTCCAGGTATATGCAAGGGGTCAGGCAAGGAGACAGGAGACAGTCCAAGTAACAGGCCAGGGGTCAAACACAGGAGACAGGTGGAAAACCGGTAAAACAAGCCGAGGTCAAGTCCAGGAGAAGAGTAGAGGAGTCCAAAAGCAATCTGGGTCACAACAGGTAATCAGGCACAGGTACAGGAGACAGGATCAAGTTACACAGGGAGCTGAGACAAACCAACAATTTGTCTGATCATCTGAGCGCCTTTTATAGGCCGCTCAAAGGATCACGCTGGGTGTGCACTAGTGCGCATGTGCGAGCGCCGTAGCGCCGGACCGCGAATGCGCGTGCGCCGTTCTGCCATGCATGTGCGCAAGAACACAGCCAGAATGACAGGAAGGAATGTTCCTCTGACAGTGCCCCCCCGAGGGGTGGCCTCTGGACACCCAAAGTAGACATCAATTCCGGGTGTTCTCGGTGAAATGCCTGGATCAAACGTGGGGCATGTAGATTTCCGAATGGTTCACAGGAATTATCTTCAGGGGGGTACCCCTTCCATTTAATTAGGTATTGGAGCTGTCTACCCTTTTTCCTGCAACTTAGAATTTTTTCCACCTCAAATTCACATTCTCTGTCTATCATGGCTGGTGGAGGCGGTGGTTCTTCCCTGTCAGAAAAAGGGCTGGGAACAACAGGTTTCAAGAGAGACGCATGAAAAACTGGATGCACTTTGTAAGAGTTAGGTAGGGCTAGTTCAAAGGCCACCGGATTGATTACCCTCTTGATTTTGAAGGGACCTATGAACTTTGGCCCTAATTTCCATGAGGGAATTGGCAGTCTGAGATTGATGGCTGATAACCAAACTTCTTTGCCTACCTTAAAGGCTGGATTTTCCTTCCTTCCCGTATTATAGTGTTTTTGGTAATCTTCCTGGGCTCTTTGCATAGCCTCTTGGATCTTCCAAAAATTCAGCTGGATGGAAGCTACCCAGTCCTGTACAGCAGGGACAGACAACCCCGGGATGGAAACTGGAAGGAAAGAGGGGTGAAAACCAAAGTTAGACCAAAAAGGTGTTTGGTTGGTGGCGGAATGGATGGAGTTATTATATGCGAATTCAGCATACGGCAGGAGAGTGGACCAATCCTCTTGGGAGTCAGAACAGAAACAGCGGAGATATTTTTCCAGGGTTTGGTTCGTTCTCTCCGTCTGGCCGTTGCTCTGGGGGTGATAAGCGGAGGAGAGACAGATTTTTATTTCCAAGGATTTACATAACTCTCTCCAAAACTTGCAAGTAAATTGGACACCTCTATCTGAGGTGATGCTCACAGGTGTACCATGAAGCCTGATGATTTCCTTGAAGAACACATTAGCTGTAGCAGAGGCAGAGGGAGTACCCACCATGGGCAGGAAATGTGCCATTTTAGAAAGCCGATCAATGATGACAAGGATGGTAGTGAACCCCCCCGAGGGAGGTAGGTCCACGTTAAAATCCATGGAGATTTCTGCCCATGGCCGTTCAGGAATGGATAAAGGTTTTAGTAGACCCCAAGATTTTGTATTTGGACCCTTACTGCGTTGGCATGGGATGCAGGAGGAAATGTAATTCTTACAGTCCTGTCTCCAGCCCGGCCACCAAAAAGAACGTGAGATCAGTTCCATGGTCTTTTGTGACCCAAAGTGGCCTGCCAACTTGTGGACGTGGAAAGTCTTTAAAGTTAGGAGTCTTGATTCTAGCGGGACAAAAATTTTTCCGTGGGACTAGAATAGGTCATTGTCTTTCTCCAAGGAAGACATGTCAGGTTCAGAACATTGACTGGATGCTGATTTAATTGCGGTTATTAGGTCCACCTGAGTGACCAGAAGGAAATTTTGCGGAGACAAGATGGTACTGGGTTCAGTTACCTGAGAGGTTTCATGGAACATCCGGGAGAGTGCATCCGCTTTTCCATTTTTAGAACCAGGTCTATAAGAAATATGAAAATTGAATCTGGAAAAGAGGAGGGCCCATCGGGCTTGCCTGGGTTTTAGACGTTTTGCAGTCCTAAGATATTCCAGATTTTTATGATCGGTGAAGATCATGACAGGGTGTGATGCCCCTTCAAGTAGATATCTCCACTCCTCCAAGGCAAACTTGATGGCCAATAACTCCCTATTGCCTACATCATAATTCTTCTCAGGTGAACTTAATTTCCAGGATGCAAAAGCTACGGGGTGCCGGAGGGCCTTGGGACCCTGTCTTTGAGAGAGGATGGCCCCAGTAGCAGTTTCTGAAGCATCAACTTCTAGTATGAAAGGTAAGGCTGGATCTGGATGTCATAAGACTGGTGCAGACGAGAATAGTGCCTTTAACTTCTGTGGACCACTGAAAATGATTATGCTGGCATGTAAGTTGGGTGATGAGAGCTACAATAGCTGAGAAGCCAACGATAAACCTCCGGTAAAAATGTGAAAATCCTAAGAATCGTTGTACCCCTCTTTTATCCACAGGAGCCGGCCACTCCCGAATTGCCTTGACTTTCTGTGGCTCCATTGCGACACCGTTGGTGGAGATAATGAACCCCAAGAACTGCACAGTTGTCTTTTCGAATTCACATTTTTCCACTTTAAGGTATAATTTGTGTCTCCTGAGGATTGAAAGGACCAGTTTGACGTGTACCCGATGAAGTTCCATGGTGGCAGAAAAAATGAGGATGTCATCTAGGTAAACAACTAGAAAGTTGTCAAGTTATTCACGGAAGATGTTGTTTACTAAATGTTGAAAAGTGGCTGGAGCGTTGCAGAGTCCAAACGGCATTACCAGGTACTCGTAATGCCCAAACCTGGATCTGAAAGCAGTTTTCCATTCATCGCCCGCTCAAATTCGGATGAGATTGTAGGCACCGCGAAGGTCTAGCTTGGAAAAGATTCGGGCGAATCGGAAGCATTGAAATAGTTCCGGGATGAGAGGGAGTGGGTACCGGTTTTTAGTGGTGATTTTATTCAATTCCCTGTAATCAATGCAGGGTCTGAGAGAGCCATCCTTTTTCTCTACGAAGAAAATACCTGCTCCAGCCGGTGATGAGGAGGAACGGATGAAACCTTTCTCAAGATTTTCGTCAATGTATGACTTGAGGGCCTTTAATTCTGTTTCGGACAAGGGAAAGATGCAAGGGAAAGATGCGGCCAAAAGGGATTTCAGAGCCGGGCAAAAGGTCTATAGGGCAGTCATAAGAGCGATGAGGTGATAAGCGGTCAGCCTGTTGTTTGTCAAAAACTTCCTTAAATTCCAGGTAAACTGAGGGTACATGTTGAAGACTATCATATATTGAAGCAACTTCATGCTCCAGAATCAACTATGGCTGGTAGGCGAGTTTCCTTTTCCGGTGGATGGATGGGAGTTGGCTTAGGAAGCATCCAACTAGGACGAGGAACCTGGAATCGTTCTGAACGCCGCTCACGCATGCGTCGATCCAGTTTGGTAGTTACTTGGATTAGGTCTTCCAGAGAATCGGGGGTCTCTATCCTGGCCAGCTCATCTTTCAGAGCTTCAGACAGCCCCTGACGGAACTGGTACTTAAGGGCAGGTTCATTCCAGCCGGTATCAGCCGACCATTTCCGGAACTCAACAATATAGTCCTCTACCAGCCTTCACCCTTGGCATGTTATGCAACCTAGCTTCGGCCGTGGCCGTGTATTGGGGGTCATCATATAATTGTGCCATACCTTCGAAAAAGGTATCCACTGAATTCAGCATGGGGCTCCTCTGTTCCATTAGTCTATGGGCCCAAGCTTGGGGTTCATCGGCCAGGAGAGAGATGATGAAGCCGACTTTTACTACTTCAGAAGAAAAAGTCCTGGGTTGCAGAGCTAAATACAGAGAACAGGCATTTTTAAAAGCTCTGAACTTCTTGCGATTGCCAGAGAATCACTCTGGTGTGGGAACCCTGGGCTCCGGGGAGGCCATGATCACTGTAGGGTTGGTTGATATCTGAGGGGAGGAGGCCCCACTGGGAGGTACAGAGGCTGCAGCTGCTGATGGAGGTGCCCCGGAGAGTTGTTGAAGGCGACTGTCAATTTGGGCATAGCCATCTTGCAACTTTTGGACTGCATCGGTGAGTGCCGAGACTTGCTGACACAGGATTTCCAATGGCGAGTGCGCTCTGTCGGCCTCTGACATGGCTGGTTTGTACTGTCAGGAAAGTACTCACCGAGGCCGAGATGCCGAGAGTGGTTCACCCTTGCAACTAAGCGCAGTCCGCCCCCTGGAGGTGGTACAGGGAGTGAATGGCACAAAGAGGCACAGGCTAACCCAATGGACCGTGAAGGTCCTTGTAGAGAAGAGCCTCTGTGCAGAGACTGGTAAACAGGAGTACAGGCTGAAACAAATAATAGAAAGTCCAGAACCAGGCCATAGGGGCAAACACCAGGATCAGTAGTTTTAAGCTGCAGGCTGAAGGATGGTGTCTAGAAGACATGGGTAAGTCCAGGTACAGGCAGGAGGTCACGCAAGGAGACAGGAGACAGTCCAAGTAACAGGCCGGATGTCAAACGCAGGAGACAGGTGGAAAACCGATAAAACAAGCTGAGGTCAGGTCCAGGAGAAGAGTAGAGGAGTCCAAAAGCGATCCGGGTCACAACAGGTAATCAGGCACAGGTACAGGAGACAGGATCAAGTTACACAAGGAGCTGAGACAAACCACCAATTTGTCTGATCATCTGAGCGCCTTTTATAGGCCGCCCAAAGGATCGAGCTGGGTGTGCGCTAGTGCGCATGTGCAAGCGCCGTAGCACCGGACCGTGATTGCGCGTGCACCAGAACGCCGTTCCGCCACACATGCATGCAAGGACATGGCCGGAATGACAGGAAGGAATGTTCCTTTGACAGTAGCAATGGAGAAACTGTTAGAATTGGTGAAGCCTGTGTATACCACGGCAGACATCAATTATTTGAAGGGCAAAATTGGTAGCCTGCGGAGCACATATAATAGGGAGCGCAAGAAGGTCCAGGATTCCCAGAGATCCAGAGCATCAGCAGATGACATATATGTCCCCAGGCTGTGGTACTACAACAGCCTGCGTTTTTTGTCAGACCAGACCGAACACAGGCCATTGCTCTCAACACTTCCTTCCACATCAGCTGAGACTCCTGATGTCCACCCTGGTCCTTCAACACAGGAAGAAGATGTGGAGGAGCCCAGCTTGACCCAGGTATAGCATTGTTGAACATATTTGTGGGCAAAAACTGAATGATGTTAACTAGATGTTATTGGTCCCAAATTTCTGCTTTAACAAAGTGGTTTACATATCAATAGACAGTAGTGGCCAAAAATGATTGGGACAAGAATGAATAATGCTGGGATCAGAATGATAGTCTTTTCTATTTGTTAACATTCAATTTGCAACAGTCATGAGCTCAAAATTGTGTATGATTGATGACCAAAAAACTAAAACTATGTCCTATTTTCATACACAGGAAAGTCTCAGCCTCAGCCAAAGCCAAGAGGAGGCCGTTCCAAGCAGCCTCCCCTCTGCCCTCCAACAAAAAGGGCCAGGAAAAAAAAAACCTGGATGATGCCATGACTGCATTTCTCCGCCATGCAACAACTGCCATTAGCATGGTCCCTGATTCCCAGGAGGCTTTTGGCTGCATGGCAGCAAATAAATTAAAAGAAATGGAGGAGG
The DNA here is from genome assembly GCF_042186555.1 of Aquarana catesbeiana. Lineage (NCBI taxonomy): Eukaryota > Metazoa > Chordata > Amphibia > Anura > Ranidae > Aquarana > Aquarana catesbeiana. The sequence goes on along the minus strand of NC_133328.1, from coordinate 328,959,507 downwards.
AATCAGAACACTGACCACATCCATGTCATCCAAGAGCAACTGGAGGTGGCCCTAAATAGGATCGATGACCTTTAAAATAGGTCAAGAAGGGACAATTTCAGGGTCAGAGGCATCCCAGAATCAACCACAGATGTCCCTAAAGCAGTTCAAGACTTAATTAAATCCCTCAACCCAGAGATTACCCCCCTCAAGCTGGAGTTGGATACAGCACACAGGTCCCTGGGCCCCCCCAGGAAGGACGGGTCACCGAGGGATGTGGTAGTGAAACCGCACTTCTACAGCATTAAAGAGGAGATCGTGAAAATCTCACGCCACCAATCCCGCATTCTCTTCCAAGGTCAGGAGTTACAGATCTTTTCAGACATTTCGCCCATGACCATACAAAAGGGCAGAGCCCTCAAACCTTTGCTGCAGATACTCATGCAGAGGGAAATCAAATACTGGTGGGCTTTCTCCTTCGCGCTAAAATTTGTCTACAAAGGTAAAACCTATTCATTTACCACATTTCCAGAAGGTGAACAAGTGCTCCTCTCCCCGAAATTCATCACACAGGACCCAGCAATGGACACATCAAATCTGCAAGCAGGATCCTCCAAACGCCCTACGCCCACAAGCCCAATTTCTCCCACAAGGAAATCAAACAGAAGCAGATGGACGAAGGAATACATGCCAACCTGAAGAGGCCCATAAACTTCTCATCTCATCTCATCCTCAGGGGTACCACCCTGTTTGACTTTCTCTTACGGGTTTTACTGCCTGATCGAGGAGACCCGATTGCCTACCCCTTAAATTTATCTCCAATTATATTCAGAAGAATCCATCTGGTCCTCTATGATGGACTCTATTCAGGAGCTCCAACCTGAAAACACGTGCAGCATCCCACCGAACTTTATTTTGAGGATCACTAAGACAACTTTTGACATTTCCAGATCAAAATGGTCCGATCTCATACAATCCTCTCTTCTCCGGGGAGAACCTGGTCTAATTGCATAACGCCCCCTTAATTTGTATATTTTTGTCATCTCTCTCCCCCCCACCCTCCCATCTCCCTCTACACCCTCTCTCCCCCCTCCTCCCCCCTGCATCCTCCCTCTTCCCTTCCCCCTCCACTACCTGTCCCCAATGGTTTGTTAAGGACTAGGTACTATTTGTCCTGTTGGCTTTTTTCCGAAGTCAAAATAATGTTAAAGTTAATTAGTTATTCGTTGTTTTCTTTAATTGTTTTCATTTGTACCAGGGTAGGCTCTGGCTGAGGCAGCAGTCCTGTGCCTCTATCCATCTTTTGACAATGGTTTCCCCATTCTCAGTTGATGGACTAGTAGTCCAACTGATAGACTACCATTGTTTATTGTTTGGCGACGTGGGAAGGGAATTTTCCCCCTCCCCGCGCCGCTGGACCACGTTAGGCCGAAATTCACTCTCTTCTTTCTTTTTTCTTTTTTCCCTCTCTAATCTCTTTTCTCTGGTAACCAGCTCACAGTCGTCTTCATCCCACCAAGCCACTCCAGGTCCCAGATATGGCTCCAAGTTCTGCTCGAGTTAGCTCTGTCTTCCACTAGGAGGGGTAAGTGACATATATTCCGAGATATTTCTACTCTCCGAAGGTCATGCCCAATAACACTACGCCCCCCCCCCTCAGAATATTTTCGCATAATGTCCAGGGCCTAAATTCGCCAATCAAGAGGAGAAAAATTCTTCAGTCATATCACTCCCAGAAGGCGGCAGTGGTATTACTACAGGAGACTCATTTTCCAATACGATACACCCCTTCTTTTTTACACGCTCACTACCCCCAATTCTACTTGGCAAATGCTGAAGACAAGACAAAGGCAGTGGCGATCCTGTTTGCTAAGACATGCCCCTTCAAAGTTATCCAGACCCACAAAGACCCTGAGGGTAGATTTATATTAGTGAAGGGTCAGATAGAAGATCAACTCTACTCATTTATCTCTTACTATACCCCCAACAGAGGTCAGGTAAATTTCTTTCAATCTATGTTCCATTCCCTAAGCCCTCTCCTGGAAGGGACGGTGATTTTTGGAAGAGACTCCAATATAGCATTTGACCAAAGCCTTGATAAATCAAAACCTCCCTCAAAACAACTTACTAGGCCCACCAAAATCAGCTCCAAAATAGCAAAATGAATTCACCAACAAGGACTCATAGATATCTGGCGAGAACTTAACCCGACCACCAAGGATTATTCTCATTTCTCGATGCCTCACCAATTCTATTCAAGAATTGACCACATTCTTATCTCCTCAATACATACACCAGCAGCTATAAAAGCCTATATTAAGGAAACCGCCCGTTCGGATCACTCTATGGTGATTCTCACATTTCAGGGACATCTCACTAGCCTCCCACTCCCCACTGGAGTATTAAGGAACATATTCTTAAAGCGGGGGTCCACCTATCTATCGTTTTTTTTTTTTTTGAGTTCATTCACAAACTTTTCTTCTCAGCATTACATACTCACATATTGTGTGTAATATGTCCGCCTGTGTCAGATTTCATCGGAAAGAATAACTTATATTATTCACTGCAGGCGGTTTCCATCTTCATTGTGGGCATTTGAAGCCAACAAGCATTTATTTCCTGGATGTGGTGAATGCTGTGCTCCTAGCATTCACCACTCGTTCCCGCACATGCTCAGTGGCATCCTGGGAAGCCTGAGACTAGCTTCCAGGAGTCTGGGAGAGGCTAGAAACACGCCTACTCCCACGGGAGGAGAACCAGGAAGTGCAAAGAATAATAGACAAATAAAAGGTAATTACGGCGATTTAAATTTTTTTAAACAGCATGTCAGCATCTAGGCAAGGAAGAGAATACATACAGATATTGTTCAAAATTTGGGTGGAACCCCGCTTTAAAGACCCTATTCAGATTTCAGTTTTAGATAATGCATTGAAAGAATACTTTCTCCTGAACGATGTAGAGGGAACCTTGGCAGCCCATAAAGCTACGATCCACGGCAAGGTAATCCAAATTGCCTCACAGATCAAAAAAGAAAGAGCTGCGGACATTATAAAGCTAGAAAAAGACTTTTTCACCTTATGCAAACAGCACAAAAAGGTCCCATCAACGGTCCAAATTGCACAGCTAGATGCTGTGCGTGTCAAGTTGAACCTGGCACTCACTGTCAAGGCCGAGAGTTCCCTACGTTGGAGTGGAGCTAGATTCTATCTAAATCAAGATAAAATGAGCACGATGTTGGCCACAAAACTTTCTCCTAAATTCCGCTCATTTATTCTCCCAAAAATTAGATTACAGGATGAATTTTTACACATCATTGACTCCTCTCTAGAGAATCTGCCTATACCCACCATGCACAAAACCCACGCAAAGATGATGGAAGCCCCTGTTACATTAGAAGAAACCCTAGATGTAATCAAAAATTTGAAAGGGAGCTCGGCACCGGGACCAGACGGTTTTACCAACCTCTATTATAAGACCTACGCTAACACCCTGGCCCCCAGCTTAACCAAAATTTTTAATTCCAAAAGGAAGGGAGAACCCATGGATTCCCATTTAAACGCAGCTTTCATTTTGGTAATTCCCAAACCTGATAAAAAAACGGAATTAGTAGAAAACTATAGACCCAGTTCCCTAATTAATAATAATTTAAAAATACTTACCAAAATATACGCCAATAGATTAAACTCCTTTATTAACCTTTATATTCATAAGGACCAGGTGGGTTTTATCCCAGGAAGGCAGGGACCAGACCAAGTAAGAAGGTTAATAGACATAATTTCAATCCTGCAATCTGGTTGGGATGGAGGACCCCACCAGGAGGGTCTCATCCTATCGTTAGACCTTCAGAAGGCCTTTGTTTCACTCTCTTGGCCTTTTCAGTTTGGAGCTCTCAAATGTTGGGGGTTCAGTGAAAACTTCACGGGTATTCTGAGATCCCTCTATTCTGAACCTGAAGCTAGGGTCAAACTTCAGGGTCACTTCTCAACTCCCATCAAAATCGTCAGAGGTACTAGACAAGGCTGTCCTTTATCCCCTCTAGTTTTTGCCAAAGCAATCGAAACCCCCATAGCAATTAGGTCAGATCCAAACATCAAAGGTGTGAAGTGCGGACAAAATACGCACAAGTGCACTCTCTTTGCGGACGACATCCTTCTATTTATCACCTCCCCATTAACATCCTTGCCCAACATTAACAATCTTCTAAAAAATTTCGGAGAACTTTCAGGCCTCCAGGTCAACATGCTTAAATCCCAAGCATTGAATATTTCTCTCAACCCAACATTGGTTTGAACAACTTAAACCCTCCTTTAGATTCAAGTGGAGCAACTCATTAATCCGCTACCTAGAGATTAATCTCACCCCAAGAATAGAATACCTATATCAAGCTAATAACCCCCCTATGTATCGCAAATTAGAAGACAATCTCCGGACATGGTCGTCTCACAACATATCATGGTTAGGTAAAATTCACTCTATCAAAATGACTCTTCTCCCTAGAATACTCTACCTCTTTAGAGCCCTGCCGATTGCAATTAAAAAAGATCATCTTAAGAGCTTTCAAGGGAAGATCATAAAATTCATATGGGGAAGAAGGGATTTAGGTTTGCCAGAAATATCCTTTTTAGCCCTAAAACTAGGGGAGGTCTGGGTCAACCCAAGCTCTTTAAATATTATCAAGCGGCTAGACTGGCCCAACTCTCAACTGTATATTTCAGAGGAGAAAAACCTGACTGGATCGGTATATAAAGGCAGGCGGTCCCAACATATACCCTTGATTTTCTTCTGTGGTGCCCCCGCAAATCCAGACCCCCAATTATGGCCCCCACTCTTTCGAACTCCATTAAACTATAGGACGACATGATAGCACTACCATCTCTAACTTTGGACTTACGCTCACTCATATTTTCCACAACCCTCGCTAGGCGTAGACATCAAATCATTCCAATGGTGGTTGGACAAAGGGATGTATCGTATTGGACACTATTTTTCGACCTCTGGCCCAATCTCCTTGAAACAGTGTGTAGACAAATTAGATCTGCCAGACTCACTTTCTCCACATGATTTGGAAAAATAAAACCACCCCTCCAGAATTCACACAGTATGAACGATGGTGTGGCCAAGCATTGGAGCAGAAGGGGGGAATATCCATAATTTATATGTCACTCGCAGAACCCTCATCCAAACTTCCACATATGCTAGCGTGGGAAAGTGAACTGGGCGAATCCTGGGACCTGGAGGAATGGCAAAAATGGGATCAAGAGCTTCCAAAAGTATCGTGAATATTTCCTTGATTGAAGCAAACCTGAAGGTTTTACACAAGATGGCACCTAGTACCAACCAGGTTGGCAATGATGTTCCCCTCTTCATCACCGCTATGTTTTAGAGATCATCAAGCTCAGGGTTCCATGATCCACATTTGGTGGGATTGTCCAAGAATTAGAGGTTTTTGGAATAAATTGTTTAATCTGATTAGAAGAATCACAGACCTCCCCATCCCAAAATCCCCCCAAATAGCACTACTTAATTGTCACATTCCCAATATACCTAAAAATTCTGCTAAACTAATTTCATTCATGCTAAATCGTTAGAGTGAAAATCGTTATCGCCAGGGCCTGGAAACAACCAACTGTCTCCCTCTTGGCCGCCAAAAGGAAGGTCCCTTGGACCAAGAAAAATTAGCTAGTTCACAAACAGATTCAACGAAAACCTTTGAGGCTACATGGGAACCCTGGGATAGGCACGTAAGCATCTCTCTTATCCCCGGAGTCAGCATTTAATGGTTAAGCTTTCCTTCCGCGAGTACTGGCAACCCCTCCATACCCCTTATTTCTCATTCTTTCCCTTTCTCCTTTTTCTTTTCCTCTTACTTTTTCTTCCTTTCTCTTTTAGCTTAACTTAGAATATGTCTGCATTTCAGCTCTCCTTTTATAGAGTACATGTACCTTGCAATTCCGCTTTATCAGATACTCTCAAATAATAGTCTCTGGCTCTCTGATCGTATCCTGTTTCTCATATGTACACATTTGCAGTGATCGGGAGTCTCACATAGGGATGTTCTCACCCCTTGGGAACTCTCTGGTATTCCCGGGAGGTGAGACATGTCCCGGTCTCGATAGAGCACATTCATAGAAAACTAGCTTTTGTCGGAGCCTGACGCAGTTTGTCCCCAATTGGGGTGTCAGGCCTGACGATAGACTTATGTGCACTCACTTTGTGCCCTCTTATGAAGCTGAATCTCAGGACGATTTTATAACAACTTGTTGTATATGTTTCATTTTATATGTTATATAACTCTACTTTTCTCAAGCTCTGTTTCAAAGAGATCTGTTTGCTTTAACTTGTACTGTACTGCTTTTCAATAAACACTTTTAAAACCCGCCAAAAAAAAGAAATGGAGGAGGACCAGCACATTATGTGCGAGGAAATCATCTTTAAGGCCCTGAACAAGGGGAAGAAGGGCCAAATCACTCCTAAAAACGCACCTCTGTGATCATCCTCCTCCACCACCTTCACTAACAACACAGCCACCCTACCCACCACAGCAGCATGGTGGACCATGACCAATGCAACATCAACACCCCCAACAAGGCCACTGGGCTGGGGATTATCCCCAATATCGTTTATAATTTTATTTTTGTTTCATTTGAGTTTATCTTCTTTTTGTTTGTTTGGGTGCAGAGAATGCATTTTTGATTTAATTTCTTTCATTTGTGTGGAAGGAAGTGTTGAGAGTGATGGCCTGGGTTCGGTGTGGTCTGACAAAAAACGCAGGCTGTTGGAAGACCGCTGCCCCAGGACATGTATGTCATCTGCTGCTGCTCCCAATCTCTCAGAGTCCAGGACAGTGTTGTGCTCCCTATTAAATGGACTCCTCAGGTTAGCAATTTTGACAGTCAAATAAGTGATGTCTGCTCTGGGGTACAAATGCTTCACCAATCTCCATCGTTGCCTTCCTCTTGATTTTTATATGACCTTGTGCTCACTACTGAATTCAAATTTTTGATTTTGCAAAATACTTGGCTATGTGTTTTACTTAAAAAAGGACAGTTTGTTTGTGAGTAGGCAGGTACATTTCAAAAATACAATGTCAAATTAACAAGGGACACCAACGTAGTTGTAAGTTAGTTGTAAGGTTAAAAAATACAAGATAATAATGGTGTTGTGGTAACTTGACGCAAAAAAAAATATGCTGGAGATAACTAGAAAAAAAAAATTATACTGGAGATCACTAGAAAAAAAAAATAGTGGGAGGGTGTGAACTGACCAGGATGGACGTGTAGTGAGTTTGCTCCTCCTGACCCAGGCAGTCAGCTGCAGTAACTTCCAAATGATTGGATACACTTCTCCTGATCTCCCATCACTGGTTGTCTACATCCCTGCATGAGGTGGGAAGGAAACACTGCAGAAGGTGAAATCCCCCAGAAAACCAAAGGTTGCTGCCCGACCTCGGGGTTCCTTGAGTGTGGCGTGAGGTCTGGCGGGTACAGAGCGAGGAATCAGCGATGCTGTGCGACGGGACTCGAACTGCACTGAGAAAGCACAAGTGGAGCCAAGTGCCGCCAAATTTCGCCGAGCATCAGCGAAGATCCACGCAGGGAGCTGAGTCCTTCCTAACGAGCTGAATGCTACGGAGTGCCTGCGGGAAATCCCGAACGGACAGAGTCTCGCCGAAGATAGCATTTAGACATTATAGACACTAAAATGACAGCTATCGATCAAAAAATGCTATTACTTGAAGAAAAAAATATATTATTCTGGAGATCACTAGAAAAAAAAAATAATAAATACGTTTGTCAGAACTCTGTGAATATCACTAGCAAAGCAGCTGCATTATTATACCATTATAAAGTAGTAGATAATGCGCTGCATTGAAAGATTTCATAATTTGCCGCGCCACAAATGGGATATTTCCATTACGAATGCTAGTTTTACAAGACAGAGCACTTTCATGCGTGTTTGTACTTTGGACTTTTGCCTGATGGACTTGTGTACACACGATCGGAAAATCCGACAACACACATTTGTTGGCGGAAAATTGAAGACATGCTAGCCAACATTTGCCAACATTTGTTGGCGGAAAGTCCAACAACAATTGTCCAATGGAGCATACATACAATTGGATTTTCCGCCAACAGCCTGACATCCAACATTTCCCGTCGGAAAATCCGATCATGTGTATGGGGCATTACTCAAAACTAGAAGAAAATTGCAACAGCCTGCATGGGTGGATGATTCAGGTATTATTTTTAGATCTAGATGACCTTGATCCTGGGCTAGCAGGGAAGTGGCCTTGACTGGCATGATTGCGATATTTGCCTCTGTTTTGTGGGGTGTTTGTTGGAGAGGCAGATGATGATGTTGGAATACCACTCGTATGAATCAGAAGTTTAAAATCTTGATACCAGTCAAGTAAATCTATCTGTGGGAGGCTCAGATTTTCACAAAAATCTTGTAGCTCCTGTGGTAGCTTCAGATGGTATTTCTTTCCATCGGAAGTTACCTGAAGGGGAATTTCCATCTGTCGGACAAATCATTTTCCCTCAGAGCCTCCAGCAGGGGGCGCAGTGCTCTCCTGTTATTTAGTGTAATAGGATAAAGGTCTAGAAAAAGCTTAATTGAGTCTCCATTCAGATCAATGAGATCATTTTGCCTTGCTTTATTTTTGATCCCCTCTTTTAGTGTAAAGCTTGATAAGCAGCAAATTACATCTTTAGGAGGGGCATCCTCTGGGCGTTCAAGTCTCAGGGCTCTGTGAGCTCTTTCAAAATCAATTTGGGTTTCAGTGTCCCTTTCCAGCGTGCTGTTGAATTTTGTTTGCAAAGCTGGTTTGATTTGATCTGGTGTTACAGTTTCTGGTATTCCCCTCACTCTCACATTGCTTCTCCTTCCTCTGTTATCTAGGTCTTCTAAGTGTCTATTAATGCTGATAAGGTGGTTAGAGTGTGTCTCAGAGATTGGCTTGAACAAGCTGATAGCTTTATCTCTTTTTTTTTCCTGCTCTGTCTTGGGATGTTAGTTTATCCGACATGTGTTTAAGCTCTGTTTTAAGATCTGCAATGGCTGAAGTCACCGATTTTGTTATATTAGCAACAATCACTGTCATGTCTGCCAGTGTTAGGGGAGAGTCATTACGATGGGTTTTACTTCCTCTTTATTCCCCTGCAAAGTAAAAGCATAATGGGCTAGTATGTATCGCATTATGTGCCACTTACCTGCAAACGAAGCCGGCGATGTCCATGATGTCCCCGATGCCCCCACTGGTGTAAGCATCCATCTTCATCCCCCTACCTTCCGGACTCCGGCTCTGTGACTGGCCGGAGACATGTAACATCACTCCCACGGGAGCCACTAGTCACAGCTTACACTGGGGAAGAAACAGCTCGGAGGGCCGTTTCTTCACTGCTCATGCTCCAATGACATCTTCGGCACACTACAAGGCAAATATCTCCTAAACGGAGCATGTTTAGGAGATATTTTCAGTACATATAAATAAGCCTTATTATAGGCTTACCTATGTAAAAATAGGTCAGGGGGGTTTACAACCACTTTATGGCACATTTGTAATGTGTTAGAGCATAGTACTTGTCCAGGAACCCTTTTGTTATATTTCTTCAGGATGGGTCAGCTCTCATTCTTAGTTTCTTGATCAACCCCAGAATACCTCAGAATACCTTTCAAGGTACATGCTTTCAAAAAATTACTCACAGTTGATGGTGAATTCAGCAATTCCATTTTTAGTTGCTCTTCTATACTGTACTTTTCTTTCTTAACACATGCATCCTAGCACTGGATACAAGGCATGCATTATATAGCAAAAAATAAAAAATAAATAAAAAATTATGTGATAGCTCCTGTCATTCAAGGTATTGAATTTGCTAGGTAAAAGTAAGAAGGTAACATTTTTTATTTGTATCTCAAATGTGAACTTAATATTTTATCAAGCAAATTGTGAGCATGGTGCTATGAAAATAACACAAAATTATGCATATTGATAGGTTAAAAATGATTTCATTTTTTGCTCTTACCCTAATTAAGAGTATGTCACAAAAGAAGCTTCAGAGCAATTCATCAGTGATGGCTGTTTGAAATAGGGCATGGTCTTGAGTGATATTTTATTTACAGTTCTTTTCTAATGAAAGGCAAAAGACTGACTGAATAGAAAATCTATAAACATTCATTTTAAAAGCAGTCATGACTGGTCTCAAAAGATTTTCCACACCTTAAATACTTTCTTTTTCATTAATTGACCTCAATTAATTTTCCAGAAACTGGGTTTCACTTACATTACAACAAAAAGTGACTCCTGATGTACCACTTAATGAATTCTTCTCAGTGCACAGAGCAATTACAAGCTTGCTGTATTCCTGAGCATGTTTATATTCTCACTATTGTGAGTGAGCAAGTGTAACATAAGCATCTTAATGGAAAATGTAAGACTTTATCAGAGAAAGGGTCAACTTTTTCTTACATTCAGGAAATTGACTTCACAGTGCCTAGAAGGAATTATGCAGATAAGTAGATTACTTTTGCTATCAAGTGCCTGGAAAAACACAAGAATAGACATGGACGGAACACTTTTCTACACATATACAGTATGCATTACTGAACAAATACATCTGTTTATACTTTATAAATATGAATAAATTGACTCTATGCAGGATAACCAAAATATGTTTTATTTCATCATCATCATTCTAAAGATAAAATCAGAGGAATACACCAAGTAAAAGATAATTGAAAACTTAGTTATTTTACAGAAAGAAAACAGTGACACCTTATGGTAAAAGATTGCTGTATATTTGCAACAAAATAATAGTAAAATAATAGTAATAGTAATAAAAAGAATACTAATGTTAATAACAGTAATAATATTACCAGCTTGCATAATAAACATAGTAAATGTTTTTTATATACAGTACATATAGTACAGAAGAAGATATATATAGACAGTATAGGGCTAGTAAAACAGGGTTTTCTTTGGGTTTTAAATAAAGAAATTTTGAGGTCATAACCTTTGCAATGCCTTCTGGTAGTGCTATTGAGATGAATATTCCAAACAGCATCCTTAATAGAAGGGATCTTTTAGTTTTTGACACTCTCCAGGCATGTCCTAAAGGATTAGCTATTTCATGTCCAAGAGTAATCAAAACCTTTGAGACCAGACCACATTTTGAAGTTTTGGTATGCACCGATTTCATTATTATTATTATTATTATTATTCAGGATTTATATAGTGTAAACAGTTTACACAGTGTTTTATAAAATAAAAGGGGGCTGCAGTTTTATTACAATTTAATAGAAGAGGGTTGGTAAGATTCCTGCTCATGAGAGCTTGAGAGCTTACAATCTAAAAGGGAAGGGCACGTAATAAAGAAGTAATAACAGTGAGAGATGAGTTAACAAAAAAAGTAAAAGTACAGTTCTTAGGTGGAGGTTGGATTCCACATGCCCTCAACATTGGAAGGGTACCTTGCAGAGGAGCGCAAAGCCAGGAGGGATTATAAATTACTACATTTTATTAATCATATTGTATTTATCTGTTTTGGGGCTTTTGTATGAAAAGTATGCTAATAAGATATGACCTTGTTTCCTGTAGAAACCAAATAGAGCAACTGTTTCAACTGCAATGCCACATGAAAGAAATTATATTTGAAAGCTAAGTGGTTGCTATGACAACAAGAAATATTCTTTTTTTTTTTACATATTTAATACAAAGGCAAAAATGTTTAGCATAATAAAATACAAATAAATATTTCAAATAAATTATATATTCTGAAATAGTGTTGTGCTACATTTAAAATGCCAGTTTCTGACCTCTGCTTAAATGTGGCTTAAAATACAGAATAACTGAACTATCCATTTAAATATTAAGAGTGTAAATTAATTGAAAGCAGTCAGTAGAGTCATTTTCCTAGCAATAACATCTGCAAGGTGAGCTTTTATGAAATTTCTGCCATCTGTTACAACAAACAAAGGCTAATCATAATTAAACTATTCTTAACAACAAAGTGATCCTTATAGACCAAATAAATATTGATTCAATAAATCATATTTGTCTGCCAAAACTGAATGATATGTCAAACACTACAAATGGATTATATTCACATTTGATGATATTTACTTATATGTGTTCCCAAAACGTCATAGCACATGACTGACAAATCTAAATAACTGTCTTAAAATACTGAATGATTTACTTAAAGTCTAACTCTGGGAAAAAAATTTATTTAAGGAAATGTCCCCTTGGAAGTGTAAAAATTAAAGTCTAAGGCTGGCCATACATTATCCAATTGTCTTGTACAATTTTCCTTTAGATAATATGAGGTCAAACCAAGGTGTATGCAATCAAACAGATCCTTGCACTACATACAGTGGGGATGGAAAGTATTCAGACCCCCTTAAATTTTTCACTCTTTGTTATATTGCAGCCATTTGCTAAAATCATTTAAGTTCATTTTTTTCCTCATTAATGTACACACAGTACCCCATATTGACAGAAAAACACAGAATTGTTGACAATTTTGCAGATTTATTAAAAAAGAAAAACTGAAATATCACATGGTCCTAAGTTTTCAGACCCTTTGCTCGGTATTTAGTAGAAGCACCCTTTTGATCTAATACAGCCGTGAGTCTTTTTGGGAAAGATGCAACAAGTTTTTCACACCTGGATTTGGGGATTCTCTGCCATTCCTCCTTGCAGATGCTCTCCAGTTATGTCAGGTTGGATGGTAAAGGTTGGTGGACAGCCATTTTTAGGTCTCTCTAGAGATGCTCAATTGGGTTTAAGTAAAGGCTCTGGCTGGGCCATTCAAGAACAGTCAGTGAGTTGTTGTACAGCCACTCCTTCATTATTTTAGCTGTGTGCTTAGGGTCATTGTCTTGTTGGAAGGTAAACCTTCGGCCCAGTCTAAGGTCCTGAGCACTCTGGAGAAGGTTTTCATCCAGGATATCCCTGCACTTGGCCGCATTCAGCTTTCCCTCGATTGCAGCCAGTCGTCCTGTCCCTGCAGCTGAAAAACACCCCCACAGCATGATGCTGCGACCACCATGCTTCACTGTTGGGACTGTATTGGACAGGTGATGAGCAGTGCCTGGTTTTCTCCACACATACCGCTTAGAATTAAGGCCAAAAAGTTCTCTCTTGTTCTCATCAGACCAAAGAATCTTATTTCTCATCATCTTGGAGTCCTTCAGGTGTTTTTTAGCAAACTCCATGCAGGCTTTCACGTGTCTTGCACTGAGGAGAGGCTTCCGTTGGGCCACTCTGCCATAAGGCCCCGACTGGTGGAGGGCTGCAGTGATGGTTGACTTTCTACATCTTTCTCCCATCTCCTGACTGCATCTCTGGAGCTCAGCCACAGTGATCTTTGGGTTCTTCTTTACCTCTCTCACCAAGGCTCTGATAGCTCAGTTTGGCCAGACGGCCAGCTCTAGGAAGGGTTCTGGTCGTCCCAAATGTCTTCCATTTAAGGATTATGGAGGCCACTGTGCTGATAGGAACCTTAAGTGCAGGAGAATTTTTTTGTAATCTTGGCCAGATCTGTGCCTTGCCACAATTCTGTCTCTGAGCTCTTCAGGCAGTTCCTTTGACCTCATGATTCTTATTTGCTCTGACATGCACTGTGAGCTGTAAGGTCTTATATAGACAGGTGTGTGGCTTTCCTAATCAAGTCCAATCAGTATAATCAAACACAACTGGACTCAAATGAAGGTGTAGAACCATCTCAAGGATGATCAGAAGAAATGGACAGCACCTGAGATAAATATATGAGTGTCACAGCAAAGGGTCTGAATACGTAGGACCATGTAAATATTTCAGGGTTTTTTTAGGTTTTTTTAAATAAATCTGCAAAAATGTCAACAATTCTGTGTTTTTCTGTCAATATGGGGTGTTGTGTGTACATTAATGAGGAAAAAAATGAACTTAAATGATTTTAGCAAATGGCTGCAATATAGCAAAGATTGAAAAATTTAAGGGGGTCTGAATACTTTCCGTCCCCACTGTACAGTAGCTGAAGGTAAATCTGAAGGAAATTGAACAAGATAATTATATAATGTATGGCCAGCTTAAGTGCAGTCAAAATAAAAACTACAAAATCTGCACAAAGGGCATAACTTACAGTCAGTAGGACTTGGGCTGTCAGTAGGACTTGGGCCGCTTCTGTTAGGTGAAATCCTCCTTCATAGATTTCTCCTCCCTACCCACACCACTAAAATCTTCCAGTGAAGCATGGTTAATAAAACTGGTGGAGCTGTAACAGGCTCTCATCAAGAGTGTTTGATGATACCCACCCTTTCCATTCAGGCCCTTCAGTCATAGAAGCCGATACTACAGCTTCAATGAATGAAACGTGATTTATGAATGGAACAGGTGGACCTTTCAATTATCTGCCCGCCCTCCATTCATAGATAATTTTTAATTAATAAAAGCTGTAGTATCAGGTTCTATAAATGGAGGAGCTTGGTGAAAATGGCAGGGCTTAGTTGGGCACTCTTGCAGAGTGCCTTTGATGTCTCCCATGGTTCTACTAACCCCCATCACACTGAATACTAGGGTTCAAGGGTAGGAGTGCACCAATGGAGGGGGATTTCCTCTACTTAAGGAGGTCACAGCACAAAAGACACATCCTACTGACTGAAAGACATGTCCATTGTGCTGATTTTTTTTTGGTTTTTAATTTTGACTGCACTTAGGCTTCAAAAAAAGCATATTTGGCTGCAGTACTCACTTCCTTTCCAGTACTGCCCCCAACAGTAAAAGTTTTCTACCACTAGATGTCCCAAATCAGTCAGGACATCCTATGACCACAAGGCTTCTATGAATCACTTCCTGAGTTGGCATCACCACCATGCCCTGTGTTCACATACAGTATTGGAGAAAGTGACGCTGATGACACCACATTAGCACCACTCACTGCATCACTGAGGACCACCCTTCACTGGGAAGGGATCCACATAGAAAGAGACCCTGCACATGTTGCTACCTGACTAAAAAATTCAGAAAAACAAAAAGCACAACATGAACATGAGTGCCTAGGGGACGGAAAGATGAGCTCAGAATTGAGAAATATATAAACCTTTCATGAGGTTTTATGGGGCTATCACTGCTGACTTTGCTTTTAAACATTGCTATGCTAATTCATAGTTTAAATATTTATTCAGTGTTGACTCCCAAACAAGTATGTAGAGCCGAAAAAGTCAGACACAAGTTAGAAGTTTTACCAAATGACCACACTGCTGTTTTTCTGAATTCATTAAAGCATTTATTTATGTTTTTGCTAACTGCATTTATATACTCAGCTTGTTGACCTTTTTATAGTTTGTGAGTCTCTTTTTAAATTTGAATGTATTTGTAATACAATACTTTATTCCTAATCCTCTTTGAATTGCATATATGTCCTTTATGACTGAGTCAATGAAAGCTGGCTAAAACTTCAAAGACATTTTTAAAGTAAGCATTTTAGTTTTGGGGATTATTAAAATAAACAAAAAAAAATATTATGCATATTTCTTTAACTTTACATGTGTATCCTTTGCCTCTCCACTTCACAATACTTTGTTGTTTTCCATCTTACCACCAGTTTATTTTTCTGGTCAATGATTTTTATGAAGGTTTTAAAGGAGATAAAACATAGTAATAATAGGTAAGCCTGCATAGAGGAAGAAACAGCAAATGACAACATGTTATCATCAAGGTAATAGAAAGTAATAAAGCAATGTTATATTTCAGCTTCTACTTGCATAGCTGCATAACTGTTTAACTGCTTACTATATACCGGTGGCATGTGCAGAACTTTTCATTATCGGAAGGAATATGCACAATAATGCCCCGTACACACGATCGGACATTGATCGGACATTCCGACAATAAAAACCATGTATTCCTCGTAGAGTTTGTGCTGTGCGGGGGGCTTGGTGTTGGGGTCCTTACCTTGACACAAGTCCAGTCCATGAACAGGGTGGGGAGGAGTTCATGGACCAAGAATTGGTTGCTCCAGCGTGACCAGTTTTGTCACATGCCTTTGCTCCGTGAGATCCGTGAGAATAATCCTGATGATTTCAGGAACTTTAGCCGGATGACGGACCCCGTATTTCACCGTTTGTTGGCTTTGCTGACCCCCTATATCAGCAGGTAGGATACCTGCATGAGGCAAGCCATCACTCCGGAGCAGAGGCTCGTCACCACCCTGCGGTACTTGGTGACGGGGAGAAGCCTGTAGGACTTGAAGTTCTCAACAGGCATCTCCCCCCAGGCTCTGGGGATCATTATCCCAGAGACCTGTTCTGCCATCATCCAGGTCCTGCAGAAGGAGAATATTAAGGTGAGATTTTTATCCTTTAACATCACATTTTATTGTATATAATGTTTGATAATATATTGTATTTCTTTCCACATTCCCTAATTACCATGATTGTAATATGCTGTGAATGTCCCCTTTGTCCTCATGCATGCTGGATTTTTAGGTAATTATTTTTTTGTCCTTCATACATATTTGCCTTCACTTACCTCCCCAGCATGGTCTCCTGGCCCTATGTTCACCTCATGTATTCACTTAACAATGTATTTTATCAGCTCCATAGTAGTGCTTTACCCTAAATACCCCCTAAAATGTTTATAAATGTGATTTGTGCTTCAAATTCAGGCAGAGTGCCAGAGGCTTTTTTTGGGTGTCCCCAAATCATTTTTAACCCACCCTCCCCCCAACTGCTAAGTCAGCTGATACCAATTCTCTATCTATCCTCAATCATCTATCTGCTGACTTTGGCAAACCCATACACACCTGCCTGTATACTTTCAAATGGTACTGTTTAAAGTTTTTGTATACTATTATTATCTTGATAGGTAATAGCAGAATGTCCAAATGTGCTCAAATGTGTACAATGTGTATTTATATCTTTGTATTATGACACTTCTTACCTGTCCAGTGGGCTGCCAATAGTGTAACTAAGGAGGGGCTGTTCAAAGCAATGCCCATTATTTAGGCATTCATCTCTCAATGAAGTGGAGAGGGTTACCTGTCCAAGAGCTCCCCCCCTATAATGTTAGAAATGGCCCATGGGGGGGGGGGGATCTGATAGGTGTACCTTATACTTTGGTCTTTAAAAACTCCCTCAAATAAATGTTATCTTGATGTTGGCCAATAATGTTTGTGTCTAATCTGCTTTCCCTGTTTATGTGCAAAATGAATAATTGTTTTTTTTGGTTTGACTCCACAGTTTCCTTCCACGCCACAGGAATGGCAGACTGTGGCCTCCCACTTTGCCCAGTAGTGGGACTTTTCTAACTGCGGAGGGGCAATTGATGGGAAACATGTCCACATCGTCCCACCACCCAACTCGGGGTCGTACTATTATAATTATAAGGAGTTCAATAGTATTGTGATGTTGGCGGTGGTGTCGGCTACTTATGAGTTCCTGTATGTGGACATGGGGAAGAATGGCCGAATGTCCGATGGTGGAGTCATCATCCAGACGGAGTTCTACAGGCGTCTCCAGAATGGCAGCTTGGACTTGCCACCTCCAGAAGACAATGTGGAAGGACTCCCATTTGTCTTCGTTGCGGATGAAGCGCTTGCGCTGGGGGACCATCTTATGCAGCCATTCCCGATGAGGACCCTCACCCCGGACCAGAGGGTTTTTAATTACTGGCTGGCCAGAGCCAGAAGAGTGGTGGAGAACACATTTGGAATCATGGCCAGCCGGTTCCGCCTATTTCTTACACCCATACACATGGCTGAGTACAAACTGAATTATATTATCCTGGTATGCTGTGTTCTACACAACTTTTTACGGCAACATTCTGCCAATTATGCTGGCTCAGTTGGGCCTGAGGCTGGACTTCAAAATGAACCAACCCTGACGGCGCTTGAAAGTGGCCGTCCTGGCTTGCCCCCCCTGAGTGCCCATGATGTCCGTCTAAGATACCTTGAATACTTTGCGGGTAGGGGGGCCATCAATATGCCAGACAATGTCTGAAAATGTTTTTAAATAAAAAAAAACAAATAACTACTTAAATCTTTGGTGACATTTACTGCTTGTGTTTGTTTTAGCTGACCTTGACAGAAATGTGATGAGTCCTGAAAACGGTATGATTGTGTAACCTTACAAAGCACTGGTGGGTGTTATTTACTAAAGGCAAAGACACTTTGCACTACAAGTGCACTTGAAACTGCACTTGTAGTGCAAAGTGGATTTGCCCTTAGGATATAACACCCATTGTCACAGAAAACACCAATTAGAGCACCACAAAAGTGTTGGAGCGTTGAAACAATAATCCACACATTCTTGATTAACAATCTTTTTAATACCAGCACAATCACATGTGCATTTAGAAAAGTTTTTTTAAAACAAACCAACATGTTTGTTGTATAACAACTTTTGGGGTCACATTAGAAAAAGTAGAAATGTCCATTTAAGATAAAACAGGCATTTTTAAAACCAACAAGAAAGTCACAAATCTTGAACTTACAAAGTTCACATTTGGTAGAACTTAAAGGCAATATCAGACATGAGTATTTACAAACTGTGTTTGATATTGCGTTCAGATGGGGTGAAGTCACCCCAGGAAAAGCCAAACTTTGAAGATGCACACAAATTTCTGAATGTCAACATGTGCTACCTGCCATCACGGGGGATTAAGGAATGTGTTTTGGGGGTGCAACCCCTTCCTCACAGCTACTTTATTATTGAGGAAGAGGTTGCACCCCCAAAACGTGTCCATTGATATCCCGTGATGGCAGATAGCACATGTTGACACACTGTGTGTGTGACAGACTCACCCGGGACAGAGGCTATTGGAGGGGACTGAACGCAAGCCTCTTGCCCACCGATTATGGGCCCTAGCATTTGGGGGAATGATGCTCTCTGTGAGCTGTATGCCTGGGGACCCTGGGGTTGGTGTTACTTTGGATTCAGCTCCATGTCCCCCCAAAACACACAGACTCTGGGAACCCTTTATATGCCTTATTAGAATGATAAGACTGAATTATACTGTTGGGACACATCCTGTGAGGAGATGCTGGTGTCATCAACTCCAACTACCTGTGTTTATGTTAATTGAATGAGCTGATCACATTAGCCACCAGCACTGGCTAGAAGATGAATGGTCTAGGCTGAGGAGGGGGGAGATTGTTGTTTGTATTGTTAATTGTAATTAGCTCCAGCTATTGTGTTTATGCTACTGTGTGAAGCTCGGTGCCCACAAGTCTGTCATCTGGTCTGGGTAAATTTTTTAGTAAATTAGTTCATGTTAATTAGCTTTGAGTCAGCCTGCTGTATAAATGTGTGTGAGATCTCAAATAAAGAGTTAGTCCTGATGTACTCCAAGACTGGTGTTGTCTAGTTCTTGGGGGTTCCTATAGCCAGATCCATTGGACTCGTGTTCCAGAACTTAGGAAGCGGTATACTGACGGAAACACTCAAGCGGAGTGTGGGACGTTCCGTGACAGTGTGCATCTTCAAAATTTGGCTTTTCTCAAATTTGTCAAAAAATGTCAAAAATTTGTAGCACACAAAAAAAAGTGATTTTGAGGGGTTTTAACCGCTTGCCGACCGCCGGCCGTCAATTGACGGCCAGGCAGCGCGGCTCTCATTGCGGGAGGGCGTCATATGACGTCCTCCCATTTAAAGAGGGAATGCGCGCGATCGTGCGCGCGCATCCCTGTTCCTTCGGTGGCGGCATGTCACGGAGACACCGCTCACCACCGAGGGGGGTGAACAGCCATTGGACATGGCTGTTTACCATGTGATCGGCCGTGATGAAGTCAAGGCCGATCACAGATAGGTCCACCCCATTGTGCATGGCGCATGCGCGCGATCGCGAGCGCGCTGCACGTGCACGTCGGTGACGGAGTGTTCCCGGGAACACTACTCGTCACCGACGCCGGTAAACAGCCATTGGCTGGCTATTTACCCACGTGATCGGCTGTGATCCATTCACAGCCGATCATAAATGTAAACACAGAGCGGTAACTAGCTGTTACCAGCTCTTCTCTCGAGTGTGAGGAGAGAAGAGCCAGAAGTAGTGAGTTACCGATCTGTGTTCTGTAGTGTCTGCACCAACACCACACCTGTCCCATCGCCCCCCCAATTGTCATCTGTCACCCAACAGTCACCAGTGTCACCCAATAAAGTGCACCTGTCACATAAGGGACTGCCATCAGTGACCGTCAGCGGTGCACCTGTCACCCGTCACAAATCAGTGACCATCAGCAGTGCACCTGTCACCCGTCACAAATCAGTGACCATCAGCGGTGCACCTGTCACCCATCAGCCATCACCCGTCACCCATCAGTGACCGCCAGCCATCACCTGTCACTGTTCAGTGACTGCCAGCCGTCACCCGTCACCCATCAGTGACCGCCAGCCGTCACCCGTCACCCATCAGTGACCGCCAGCCGTCACCCGTCACCCATCAGTGACTGCCAGCCGTCACCCATCAGTGACCGCCAGCCATCACCCGTCACCCATCAGTGACCGCCAGCGGTGCTCCTGTCACCTGTCACAAATCAGTGACCATCAGCGGTGCACCTGTCACCCGTCACAAATCAGTGACCATCAGCGGTGCACCTGTCACCCGTCAGCCATCACCCGTCACCCATCAGTGACCGCCAGCCATCACCCGTCACCCATCAGTGACCGCCACCCGTCACCCATCAGTGACCGCCAGCCATCACCCATCACCCATCAGTGACCGCCAGCCATCACCCGTTACCCATCACCTGTCACCCATCAGTGACCGTCAGCCATCATCGATCACCTGTCACCTTTTAGTGACCGTCACCCATCACCAGTAACTGTCCGTGGCCTGTCACCCATCAGTGACCATCGCCTGTCACACCGTCATCACCGATCAGTGAACGTCAGCTGCCACCTATCGCACAGCCCATCAGTGACCGTCACCTGCCACCTGTCACACCGCGTCATGTCCAAAAGAGTATTCAGCAGTGAGGAGGCGTTCCAGATCCTCTCCATGACCGATGAGAGCAACGGGGAGTTCTCATCAGATTCCAATTTGTATTCTGATTCAAGTTCGGCATTTGAACCAAATAGTGAATCGACAAATGATTCGGAGGAAGAATGGGTCCCTCCCAAAAGGGCACGGCACTCTGGAAACCAGGATTATATTCCCAGGCCCAGTACCAGCGCTGCCACCACCAATAGGCCCCAGGAACAAATTCCCAGGCCCAGTACCAGCGCTGCCGCCAGCGTTAGGCCCCGGGAACAAATGCCCAGTACCAGCGCTGCCACCACCAATAGGCCCCAGGAACAAATTCCTAGGCCCAGTACCAGCGCTGCCGCCAGCATTAGGCCCCGGGAACAATTGCCCAGTACCAGCGCTGCCGCCGGCGATAGGCCCCAGGAACAAGTGCCCAGACCCAGTACCAGTCCTGCCACATCACGCCTGAGTACCAGCACAGGAAATTCCAATCCAACTACTGGAGTGTCACACCCCCCAAGAGCCAGGGCCTCTACATACAAGCCAGATGGTCTTGCCAACCCAATATGGCTGCCTTCCAACTCGGCATCGCCAATTATTCCCCCGTTCACAGCACTGCCAGGTGTTCAGACCAACACCCAAAATTTCTCAGAGATTGATTTCTTTCATATGTTTTTGCCTGACACTATGCTGCAATTTATTGTGGACCAGACAAATTTGTATACCCAGCAATATATTGCCAACAACCCCCAATCATCCTATGTCCGTCCTTTTGAGTGGAGAGATCTGAATTTGGAGGAGTTCAAAATGTTTATGGGCCTCACCCTAAACATGGGGATTACAAAAAAAAATGAAGGACATGCCTATTGGTCCACCCACCCCATCCACAATATGCCCATTTATTCTGCCCTAATGTCCAGGTCCCGATACAAGATGATAATGCGCTTTCTTCACTTCAGCGACAACACCCAGTGCCCTCCCCACAATCATCCAAATTACGACAAGTTATACAAGATTCGCCCACTGATAAATTTCTTTTCTCAACAATTTGCAGAACTCTATGTCCCCGATCAGAAAATTTGCGTCGATGAGTCCCTGGTACCCTTTTCAGGCCGGCTAGGAATAAAGCAGTATATTCCTAGCAAAAGGGCCAGATACGGAGTAAAGTTATACAAGCTATGTGAGAGAGCCACAGGATATTTGTATGCATTCCGCATATATGAAGGAAAAGATTCCCAGCTCCAGCCCCCTGAGTGCCCGGCCTACATGAGCACAACTGGAAAGATTGTATGGGACCTGGCATACCCACTTCTAAACAAAGGATATCACATTTACGTTGACAACTTTTACACCAGCCTGCCCCTTTTCAAACACTTATACATCGCAAAAACTCTGGCCTGTGGAACCTCCAGAAAAAATAGAAAGGGCTTCCCACAATCTTTAGTGAACAAAAAGCTGCAAAGGGGGGAAAGAGCATCACTGAGATGCGACGAAGTGCTGGCCTTGAGGTGGAAGGATAAGAGGGACGTACACATGATGTCCACCATCCATGAAGACACTGCAATTGTGGTACAAAGAAGACAAGGTCCCATTGAAAAGCCAACATGTGTCCAAGATTATAATCTCTACATGGGGGGGTAGATTTTAACGATCAAATGATTCAGCCCTATTTGTCAATAAGGAGGTCCCGATTCTGGTATAAGAAGGTAGCAATTTATCTCATCCATTTGGCCATTTACAATTCCTACGTAGTCTACACCAAATCCATTGAAAGCCCCGCCCCCTTCCTAAAATTCATAGAAGAAGTTGTCACGTCCCTCATCTATCACCAAAGACCCCCCCAAGAAGACCTTCGCTCTGAGGCTGTTTGCCGACTCCATGAGCGCCACTTCCTCTTCAGCATTCCACCATCTGAAGCAGGCCGAAGACGGCAAAAAAAATGTCGCGTGTGCACCAAAAGAGGATTTAGAAGAGATACCAGCTAACCATTGTCCCCAGTGTAGATAGAAATCAGATATTCCGCGCTTAGGATCAATAATAACAAGGAACTGCAGCCCCCCAAGCAAAATGGAAACACCAAAGTGAAATCCACAAAACCAAAGTGTTCTAATAGGGGAATGGCGCTGTTCACAGATAATGGAAAAATCAAAAAACGCAACCACAACCCACCGGAAAATGGGAAAAAAGAAAATATGAATAAAAAATAAAAATATAATTTATGAAAGTGATAAACAATAAATGTGCGGTGTGCACCAAAGTGTGTGAAAATTCTAACTAAAATCCTATGAATTAATCCCTTAAGTTAATAACAGAAGGTGTAAATATGCAAGTCACTACCAAAAGTGAAAAAACGCAAAATCATACAAAGTACAGAGTGGATAAAAAATGACATAAAAATGACATAAAAAGTGATAACAACATTAAAATTCCCACTCATGTGCCAAATATCATACACAATACATAAAATATACATGTAAGTGATCCAAATAAACATCTGTGATCATCCTGAATTAAATATTAGAAGATAAATAGAAAAGTGGAAATGTATGTGAAAGGTGAATGGATCGAAAAATGAGGATATTAGTTATTAATATGTGCCATCAAACAGATATATGAATAAATATGTGATGCACTCAAAAACGTCCAATATAAATTGTCCAATGAAGGTATATCAGACAGGTGTGTGATCCCCAGCAAATTTCAGTGTTAGTGTGTCCGTATCTGGCAGGCCCCCTCTTGTGCCCTCACTCACCAGAAAGCCCAACCCCTGCAGGGGTGAAGGGCATGAATCAACCCTGTGGCCGGAATGCTGGAGTCCCAGGATCCCCCTCTCAGGTTCAACGAGCCCCTTCCCACTGGATCCACGTTGTTCTTACATAAGTATCCACCGGAACAAAATACGTGTGGAGAAACAAGGAATCCACATAGTGTAAGTCCGTTAAAAAGAGTTTATTGTTCAAAAAAATGATAGATAAGTTAAAAACGGGAGCTGACAGTGCTCGCCTAGCAAAAACAAAAAACGGATGGTGTCTAGGCAGCGAGGTGACAGCGTGCGATCCACCGGCCTGGCTGCCGAAACCGGAAGTGCAGAGTCAGAACGTGAAAGCGACGTGTGCATACCGTATGGCCACGCCTTACACGTTTCGTCATCAAGGCGCCTCAGATGACGTCTTGATGACGAAACGCGTAAGGCGTGGCCATACGGTACGCACACGTCGCTTTCACGTTCTGACTCTGCACTTCTGGTTTCGGCAGCCAGGCCGGTGGAACGCACGCCGTCACCTCGCTGCCTAGACACCATCCGTTTTTTGTTTTTGCTAGGCGAGCACTGTCAGCTCCCGTTTTTAACTTATCTATCATTTTTTTGAACAATAAACTCTTTTTAACGGACTTACACTATGTGGATTCCTTGTTTCTCCACACATATTTTGTTCCGGTGGATACTTATGTAAGAACAACGTGGATCCAGTGGGAAGGGGCTCGTTGAACCTGAGAGGGGGATCCTGGGACTCCAGCATTCCGGCCACAGGGTTGATTCATGCCCTTCACCCCTGCAGGGGTTGGGCTTTCTGGTGAGTGAGGGCACAAGAGGGGGCCTGCCAGATACGGACACACTAACACTGAAACTTGCTGGGGATCACACACCTGTCTGATATACCTTCATTGGACAATTTATATTGGACATTTTTGAGTGCATCACATATTTATTCATATATCTGTTTGATGGCACATATTTATTAACTAATATCCTCATTTTTTGATCCATTCACCTTTCACATACATTTCCACTTTTCTATTTATCTTCTAATATTTAATTCAGGATGATCACAGATGTTTATTTGGATCACTTACATGTATATTTTATGTATTGTGTATGATATTTGGCACATGAGTGGGAATTTTAATGTTGTTATCACTTTTTATGTCATTTTTATGTCATTTTTTATCCACTCTGTACTTTGTATGATTTTGCGTTTTTTCACTTTTGGTAGTGACTTGCATATTTACACCTTCTGTTATTAACTTAAGGGATTAATTCATAGGATTTTAGTTAGAATTTTCACACACTTTGGTGCACACCGCACATTTATTGTTTATCACTTTCATAAATTATAGTTTTATTTTTTATTCATATTTTCTTTTTTCCCATTTTCCGGTGGGTTGTGGTTGCGTTTTTTGATTGTCCCCAGTGTCCCTCCCAACCTGGCCTTTGCATTGGTGAATGCTTCCAAATTTATCACACATCCATAAAATATTAGCCCATATTTTTAACCATTTCCCCATTTTCATCATCTGTGCTGACCATTTTCCATTCTTTCCCAAATAACCATGCCACTGCCTTCCATGTGAACTGACCCTGGCCTGTTTTTTGACTATGCCTCTGCCTACCGTTTGGACTGCTTTCATGTGAACTGACCCTGGCCTGTTTTGTGACTATGCCTCTGCCTACCGTTTGGACTGCCTCCATGTGAACTGACCCTGGCCTGTTTTATCAACTACTCTACTGCCTACCGCTTGGACTGCTTACATGTGAACCGACCCTGGCCTGTTTTATGGACTATGCTTTTGCCTACCGCTTGGACTGATCTGTTGCCCTGCTACTGTAGTACACAGGGGTCTCACATATGTGAGGGGCTAAAGAATTGTTTTTCCGGTTGGAGAAAACAATTATTTTTGTTTTCTCCGGGTTTCGGAATTAGGGTCTGGAGTCCGGAGGCTTCATGGAGATTTGGGTGGGTCGAAGCCTCTACCCCTGTGCCCCTGTGCACAGGTCTTACCTGATTGTGGCCCTCAGCCTGCTGCTGACTTACTGCCACCATGCCCATGCCTGTCGCAGTACAATAATGAGTGTCTGCAGTTAACAGTGTACCAGGACCAATATTATGGCTGTGCTGGCTGTCTCTGCCTGGACAATTTCTATGGACTGTGCTGTGCCGACTATAGACAATATTCCTGCCTGCTGCCTGGATAGTTAATATTGCTGTCGCTAAGCACCTCCCTGCCTGCTGCCTGGACCAGTGCTCTCCTCTGTGGATACTACTAAAAGCACAGGTAATGCTTTTTTTTTACCCTTTCTGCAATAGAATTTATTTTGGATTGTAATTCTTGGTATGTGCATGCTATGTGTTAGAAATATGAAGGGTTTTCAAAAATGATAGGTTGCCAGGAAATTATATATGTCATTTATGCTCCTAGAACGCCTGATGGTGCTACTTTGATGTTGGGCCTCTGTATGTGGCCAGGCTGTGTAAAAGTCTCACACATGTGGTATCGCCATACTCAGGAGGAGTAGCAGAATGTATTTTGGGGTGTCATCTTTGCTACGTACATGCTATGTGTTGGAAATATCTGATAAATAGACAACTTTGTGTAAAAAAAAAATGCGTTTTCATTTTTTTCCACATTTTCCAAAAACTTTTGGAAAAAAATGAACCGTTCAAAAGACTCATTATGCCTCATAGATTATACGTTGGGGTGTTTGCTTTCCAAAATGGGGTCATTTTGGGGGCAATTCCATTGTCCTGGTGCTCCAGGGCCTTCAAAAATGCAATAGGTGGTTGAGAAATGAGATGTGTCATTTATGCTCGTAGATCGCCTGATGGTGCTACGTCAATGTTGGGCCTTTGTATGTGGCCACGCTGTGTAAAAGTCTCACACATGTGGTATTGCTATACTCAGGAGGAGTAGCAGAATGTATTTTGGGGTGTCATGTTTGCTACGTACATGCTATGTGTTGGAAATATCTGATAAATAGACAACTTTGTGTAAAAAAAATGCGTTTTCATTTTTTTCCACATTTTCCAAAAACTTCTGGAAAAAAATGAACCGTTCAAAAGACTCATTATGCCTCATAGATTATATGTTGGGGTGTTTGCTTTCCAAAATGGGGTCATTTTGGGGGCAATTCCATTGTCCTGGTGCTCCAGGGCCTTCAAAAATGCAATAGGTGGTTGAGCAATGAGATGTGTCATTTATGCTCGTAGATCGCCTGATGGTGCTACTTCAATGTTGGGCCTTTGTATGTGGCCACGCTGTGTAAAAGTCTCACACATGTGGTATCGCTATACTCAGGAGGAGTAGCAGAATGTATTTTGGGGTGTCATCTTTGCTACGTACATGCTATGTGTTGGAAATATCTGATAAATGGACAACTTTGTGTAAAAAAAAATGCGTTTTCATTTTTTTCCACATTTTTCAAAAACTTCTGGAAAAAAATGAACCGTTCAAAAGACTCATTATGCCTCATAGATTATACGTTGGGGTGTTTGCTTTCCAAAATGGGGTCATTTTGGGGGCAATTCCATTGTCCTGGTGCTCCAGGGCCTTCAAAAGTGTAATAGGTGGTTGAGAACTAAGATGTGTCATTTATGCTCGTAGAACGCATGGAGATGCTACTTCAATGTTGGGCCTTTGTATGTGGCCAGGCTGTGTAAAAGTCTCACACATGTGGTATCGCCATACTCAGGAGGAGTAGCAGAATGTATTTTGGGGTGTCATCTTTGCTACGTACATGCTATGTGTTGGAAATATCTGATAAATGGACAACTTTGTGTAAAAAAAATGCGTTTTAATTTTTTTCCACATTTTCCAAAAACTTCTGGAAAAAAATGAACCGTTCAAAAGACTCATTATGCCTCATAGATTATACGCTGGGGTGTTTGCTTTCCAAAATGGGGTCATTTTGGGGGCAATTCCATTGTCCTGGTGCTCCAGGGCCTTCAAAAGTGTAATAGGTGGTTGAGAACTGAGATGTGTCATTTATGCTCGTAGAACGCATGGAGATGCTACTTCAATGTTGGGCCTTTGTATGTGGCCAGGCTGTGTAAGAGTCTCACACATGTGGTATTGCCATACTCAGGAGGAGTAGCAGAATGTATTTTGGGGTGTCATCTTTGCTACGTACATGCTATGTGTTGGAAATATCTGATAAATGGACAACTTTGTGTAAAAAAATATGCGTTTTCATTTTTTTCCACATTTTCCAAACACTTCTGGAAAAAAAGAACCGTTCAAAAGACTCATTATGCCTCATAGATTATACGTTGGGGTGTTTGCTTTCCAAAATGGGGTCAGTTTGGGGGCAATTCTATTGTCCTGGTGCTCCAGGGCCTTCAAAAGTGTAAATGGTGGTTGAGAAATGAGATGTGTCATTTAGGCTCGTAGAACGCATAAAGATGCTACTTCAATGTTCGGCCTTTGTATGTGGCCAGGCTGTGTAAAAGTCTCACACATGTGGTATCGCCATACTCAGGAAGAGTAGCAGAATGTATTTTGGGGTGTAATTTGTTGTATGCGTATGCTCTGAGAGAGAAAAAATTACAACTTAAAAAAATTCACCATGCTACTTACTTAATACCTTGGAATGTCTACTTTCTAAAAAGGGGTCATTTAGGGGGTATTTGTACTTTTCTGACTTGTTTGTGCACCAAGAAATGAGATAGACCATCAGTACATCTGTGTGATCAGGTGTGATCAATTTTCAGTGATTGGCACCATAGTTTGTAGACTCTATAACTTTCACAAAGATCAAATAATTTACACTAATTTGGGTTATTTTTACCAAAGATATGTAGCAGTATAAATTTTGGCCAAAATTTATGAAGAAAAATTACTAATTTGCAAAATTTTATGACAGAAACAAAGAAAAAGGCATTTTTTTCACAAAATTTACGGTCTTTTTTATTTATAGCACAAAAAATAAAAAACCCACTAGTGATTAAATACCACCAAAAGAAAGCTCTATTTGTGTGAAAAACAGGATGCAAATTTCATATGGGTACAGTGTTGCACGACTGAGTAATTGTCATTCAAAGTGTGAGAGCGCTGAAAGCTGAAAATTGGTCTGGGCAGGAAGGGGGTGTAAGTGCACTGTATTGAGGTGGTTAAACTCTCCCTAAAACATCAATGATGTTCTTCATTTTTTGAAGAACATCATTGATGTTTTTCTTGATATTTTCCAAGTCCCTATTACACCCCATGATCTCCCCGATCAGGATCTGTGCACTTTCCGAGGTGAAAGGATCTGGATCCACAACATCACGATCACCTAAAAAGATAGAAACCAAAAAACACCATGTATTATAAATATGCCGGCATCCATCTCTTAACTGAGCCTGTGGTCGCTGACACTCACCTGTTGTGGTGCCAATTTCCACCACATCTTCCTCCTCCTGCTCTGCTTGGCTTGGGTTGATTTCCCCTTCTTCCAGAGGTGGGGGGTCTCTGGTCTCCTCGGATGAGAGGTGTCCTCCAAGTCTTTTCTCCCCTATGTAAAAAAAAAATAGGTCTACTTAGCACACATATATTTGATGGCAGAACTATAAATATGAAACATTGCTTGGAAGTGGGGTACAATTGTCTGTTTTGGCAGAGTTCCAAGATGTTGCATTTTTCTTGTCCTTTGTGAAGCTTCAATACTTACCTGTTTTGTACAAGCTTCACAGATGCAGACACCCCTATAGTATACACTGGAGCACCTGTGTATACCCTAATAAAAAGGGTTTTCTGGGGTCCCACACTAGTGCTCCAGTGTCCAGATGTGTAAACAGCTTCTGAGTGTCCTCTCCTTACACATAATCTAGTTTGCATTTCATTCTAGTTACAAACCCATCTACACAACCAAATTAGTTTCACACAAGTAGGCCCTAAAAAATGTGGGCAAATGCATATGGCCAAAACAATGGTGTTTTATAGGCTGAAAGAAAAATGTTTGATATGAACGAATAATGTGCCCATGAACATGAAAGTTGACATTTTAAACTGGATAACAGTTAAGAAAAGCACATGGAGCAGTACGAACGTAATAAACATAAAAAGAATAGGAACACAGCACAACTACTTACTTTTTTGCAGCACTCTCCGGATCTTTCTGTACTGCTCGTGCTCTCTTAATTTTAGGTCCGACCACCGCTTCCTGAGCTGATCTTTCGATCGACGTATCCCGAAATTCCGGTGCAGACTTTTGACCACTTTCGCCATGATCTTGGCCTTTCTGACATTGGGGTTGGGGTAAGGTCCATACTTCCCATCATAGTCGGCCCTCTTCAGGATGTCCACCATCTCCAACATCTCCCCAAAGGACATATTTGATGCCTTAAATCGTCTCCTTCTGGATCGGGACTTTTCTGCCTCCGGGCTTTCCTCCTCCTCCTCCTCGTTGGTGTAATTATCAGACACCTGCTCTGACTCCGCCATGTGCTCTTCCCCACTGCGACGAACGAGAAGGGGTGGGGAATAGACTAGAAAGAACGTCAGGGGTGGGCGGAGTTTCACGCATGCGCAGTGTCTATAAAGCGTAACACGCTTGCGTAGTATGTACGATCTGTAAGCGGAGGTAGGAGTAATGGAGGCGCCTGATTGCGAAGGTAAGATTTAACGTTGGGCCTATACTGCTTCTAGATTGAAGCCTGTATTTGCACAAGTTTAGAAGACTTTAGGCTGACATTAGGGTTTGTCTTGTGTTGTGTCTTGCAGTGAAAATGGATATCTTGAAAGATAAGGACTTTATGCCAATCTTCATTAATATGTTCAAGGAGCTGCCCTGTCTGTGGCAGATAAACCACCCTGAATATAAGAACCAAACAAAGAGGAAGGCAGCGCTGGATAATTTGTTGGAATTTGTGAAGACGGTGATACCCACGGCAGACATCACCTATTTGAAGATCCTAATTGGTGGCCTGAGGAGCACTTATCTAAGGGAGCACAAGAAGGTCCAGGATTCCCAGAGATCAGGAGCTGCAGATGACATTTATGTCCCCAGGCTGTGGTACTATGACATACTGCATTTTCTGGCAGGTCAGACTGAACCCAGGCCAGCACTCTCCAATCTTTCTTCCACGCTCCCCCCCCCCCAGCTGAGGCGTCAGACGCGCAACATGGGTCTTCCAGGCAGCAACATGTGGAGGAGCCCAGCTTGAGCCGGGTATCGCATTCCTCTAAATATTCATGGTTGTCCAATCAATGATGTTAACTAGATGTTAGTTTGGAGTACTAATTTATGATTGTGATTGATGATGCAAAAACTAAAACCATGTCCCTTTTTCATACACAGGGAAGTCTCAGCCAGGAGGTGGCTGGGCCAAGCAGGCTGCCTGATATCCAGGTCCCTCCCCTACACCTTCAAAGACAAAGTGGCAGGCAGAGGAGTAACCTGGAGGAGGCTGCCATATGCCTCTTTTGGAAGGCTACAGAGGCCCTGAGAAACCCCCACAGTGTGGAGGAGGACTTTGCTGGCATAACTGCCTGCAAAATTATGAAGATGGAGGAGGGCCAACGACCCTGTGTGAGTCCTTAATTTTGGAAGCTCTCAATAAGGGGTTGAGGGGCCAAATAACATGTGCTAACCACATTTGTAACCTCACACATAGTCCTCCTCCTCCTCCTCCAGGTCCTACTACTCCTCCTCCTCCAGGTCCTACTACTCCTCCTCCTCCTCCTCCAGGTCCTACTCCTCCTCCTGCCACATCTCCAACACCAGAGCCACAGCCGGGAAGGAAGCGTGGAAAGAAGACCAGAGAGTGATGACCCTGGGTTCAGTCTGGTCTGGCAAAAGATACAGCCTCTTGTACTACCACAGCCTGGGAATTTAGATGTCATCTGCTGCTTTCATGATCTCTGGGACTTCTGGATCAGACTGCACTCCCTTAGATATGGACTCCTCAGGCCACCAAAAATTGATGTCTGCCCTGGGGCCAATGTATGATGTTTCTCCGGCGTTGCCTCCCTCTTTGTTTGGTTCTGAGCCCTTAATAAAGGAATTTTTGTTTCAATTATACTCGCCTATGTGTGTTTTCCTTCAAAAAGGACAGTTTGTTTGTGAGGATTCAGGTATATTTCAAAAATACAATGTGAAATTAACAAGGGACACCAACACCAAACAATCTCCTTGAGATTAAATAATACAAGATATCAATGGTTTTGTGGTAACTTGACACACAAAACACACACAAAAATATTATGGAGTAAAACTAAAAATAAAATCAAACAAAGATCAGCCTTGAAAAAAATACAAACCCCAAAAAAAAACAGCCTTGAAAAAAATAAATAAATAAATATAAAACAACAAAAAAGAAATTTGGTCAGATGTGACAAATCAAAATATATTGAGGGAATCACGGTAAATAATAAAGAAAGAAGTTTGTGAGAAGTCTGTGTGAATATGAGCAGCAAAACTACTTCATTCTTCTCACATTATAAAGAAGAAGAGCGTGCGCTGTATTAAACCATTTTTTACATTGCAGCGTGACGAAAGTGCTCTATCCATTCCGAACGCTAATTTTACCAGACCGGGCTGTTCCGTCTCTGAATTTCTTCTGAGCATGCGTGGCACTTTGTGCGTCAGAATTGTCCACACGCGGTCGGAATTGACGCGATCGGATTTTGTTGTCGGAAAATTTTATAGCCTGCTCTCAAACTTTGTGTGTCGGAAAATCCGATGGAAAATATCCTATGGAGCCCACACACGGTCGGAATTTCCGACAACACGCTCCGATCGCACATTTTCCGTCGGAAAATCCGACCGTGTGTACGGGGCATAAGACTTGTGATTCCATACAATAAGTGCACAAGACTATTATATATCAGGACAGCCGCATATTTGCAAAACTGCCCATCTTGCAGTGGTATATTGTATTTAGTCTTTTACTGTGGGTAATTTATTCTGAGTGCAGTTTAATAATCATGATTATTTATTCATCAGATCAGCTTAAAACACTGGATACAACTGGTCAGATCTCACAGAGGTTAGCTGATAAACTACAGAAATTTGTTTTATCTATATCCTCTGAGCCTACATCTTCAAAAATTTTTAAAATGCTCTAAAAGTTGCTGAAAGCGGCATAGGCAAGTTCAAAAATAAAAAAGACCTTAGGTTAGTGGGAGGATTAATTAATGCTCGTTCAGCTATAAAGAATGCCACTGCTAGTCATGATACCATCTGTCTACACAAACTGGATTATTTAGCAGTCACGGAAATGTGGTTTTCCTCGGCCGCTCCCTCTAGAATGGATGAACTAGTCCCTAATGGATATAGCATCATTAATCATGATAGATTAACAGGGAGGGGGGAGGAGTGGCTCTTATATTTCACTCCTAGCTGATGTTCACCAAAATTACTACAGAGGAAATGGTTTCTTCGTTTGAATTTACCTCTTTTCAATGTAAACTAGGATCTGAAGAAACCATGGGGTTAATAATTATCTACCATCCACCTAATAAATCAGCTGAATTCCTAGAGGAGATATGCCAAGTACTCATTAACCAGTCTTTGTGTTATAATAAAAACATTGTGCTTGGTGATTTCAACTGCTGGGCAGATGATGTTGAACATCTAGTTGCCCAGCAGCTGATAAATTTTGCTGCGAGTGTGGGGTATACCAAGGGTGTTAGAGGTCCCACTCATATGGCAGGCCACACTCTGGATTGGGATCTATATAGTGGGCTCCTACTTAAGTTCTTTCCATCCCTTGCCCCTGTTGAAGGTCAGTAGATCGAAACGCGTAGGGCGGTTTTTATACCCTGTACACTGCCATTTTACTATTGTATAATCTCTTTTATGTATAGTGTTTTTTTAGTAAATAAATTACCCAGATTTACACCATGTGGAGGCACCCCTTTTCTTTTCTATATACTTTCAGGAATTGAGAAAATATCATCAACCTTGGAACCAGGTCTCCATCCATTTCCCGTGTATCCAGAGGTGACATCCAGGCCTCATAGGAGGTACCATCGGCCTCCAACCATCACACCCACTTGCCCAGGGTGGCACACAGCTCGATTGATTCTATGCTTATGGCAGTAGAATCCAACAGTTCCGGTAAGCGTACCCCATCTTTTTATGAGTTTGATGACATCTGAACTGAGATTTGGGAAACTGAAGGGACTGTTACACCGTTTATTTATCCATTGTGGATCATCGTGTTTTGTTGACTACACGTCACTATTGGGACACTCGTCTATGATTACAGAGACATTCTGTTCTTATGACACATGTTTTTTAGCGCTACAATTTATTTAACACAAGTACACATTTTAGTCACATGGTTTGTAGCAGCTTATGTTTTTCTTTTCAGGTAGCGCATTAATCATTCCTTTTTTCAAGATTTGGAGCGACCAGCATCTTATCCGGTTTACCCATGATGTAAAAGTGAATAAAAAGGAACCTCTTATTTCTAATAAAAACATCCCTGTAAAAATGATAAGGAATATGTCCAAAGTGTCTGCTGATGATTTTGGCAGACATTTTGTGAAAAACATAGATAATATAAGTTTTTTTTAAATCCGAGTCAGTCGCTGAAAAAATTTACTTTTTTAACGCTGCCAATACAAAAAACCCTTGATTCCCTAGCTCCTTTAAAAAAAATCTCTAGAAGGCCCCTTTCACACGATCGGACCGTTCAGGTCCGCCTGTCAGTTTTGACGGCGGACCTGAACGGGCGCTCCATGTTAGCCTATGGAGCGACGGATGTCAGCGGAGATATGTCCGCTGACATCCGACCCGGTCCGATCCGCAAAAAGCAGATGGATGGCCCTACGTCCAGATCCATCGCTGGAGGATCGGATCAGGTGAGATCTGATGAAAATGGACATGCTGTCCGTTTTCATCCAGTCCCTCCATAGGCGGCAGCGGCTCCTGACAAGCCCCTCCCCGCTCAGTGAGCAGAGAGGGACCTGTCATCCGCCGGCTCAGCGGAGATCAACGGACTGATCTCCTGCTGAGCCGGCAGACTGAGGCAGGCTCTGTGGAAACAGAGTCCGCCTCGTGTGAATGAGGGCTAATAAGGGAACCTGAGAAAAATCAGCTTTGGTTCTCTCAGGAGACAAGAGAATTAAAATGGCAATGTATGGCTGCTGAAAAAGCATGGAGAAAATCCCTAAATGAATTATCCAAATTAAAATATATGATACATTAAAAAAATTACAAGGAAAGTATCAGAAATGCCAAGAAAAATTTTTTTACAAACAAAATAAAAAATGCGGCTAACGCACTGGCAGAGTTCTTCAGGGTGGCCAGGCGTTCGACTAATCCCACATGTGGTCAACCTGAAGAGATGTTGAATTGTCTGAAATTTGATCTCATTATTTTAAAGAGAAAATAGAAACTATCAGGAAAAACATTTTATCAGTGGAGGTGGAAGAAATATGCCCACCATTTGCAGGGACTCATTTTTCGGTATTTTATCCGGTGACTCCAGAAGATATTAAAGTCATCCTCAGGTCGCATTGCGCAGTTGGTGAAGGACTCCTCAGATGCTCTGGCACGTTTTATTGCAGACATTGTTAGTATGTCATTTGCTACCAGGGTCATTCCATGTATTCTGAAGCAGATGGTGGTTATACCCCTGCTAAAGAAAGCCAATGTGGAGCATACCGTATTGAGCAACAATCGTCCTATTTCTACCCTGCCGTTTTTGGCTAAAATCATGGAGCGAGCTGCGGTATGGCAACTTCAACCTCACCTGGAGTCTAATAAAATTTTTGATGACTTCCAGTCAGGATTCTGACCTGGGAGAGGTTCAGAAACAGCCTTGTTAAAAGTGCAGGATGATCTACTCTGCGCCTTGGATGAGAATGAAGCTTCGGCCTTGGTACTTCTGGATCTGTCGGAAGCTTTTGACACCATTAACCATTCTATACTTGTGGATAGGCTGAAGAGGGTGGCGGGAATGGATAGCATAGCACTGGCATGGGTTGCCTCGTTCCTGCGAGACAGGGTTCAGAGGGTAAAGCTGGGACCATTTTATTCCTCTGATAGCTCCTTGTCTTGCGGGGTCCCACAAGGATTGGCTTTATTTTCTATCCTTTTTAACATCTACAGTCAGGTCCATAAATATTGGGACATCAACACAATTCTAATCTTTTTGGCTCTATACACCACCACAATGGATTTGAAATGAAACGAACAAGATGACCTTTAACTGCAGACTTTCAGCTTTAATTTGAGGGTATTTACATCCAAATCAGGTGAACGGTGTAGGAATTACAACAGTTTGTATATGTGCCTCCCACTTTTTAAGGGACCAAAAGTAATGGGACAGATTAACAATCATCCATCAAACTTTCACTTTTTAATACTTGGTTGCAAATCCTTTGTAGTCAATTACAGCCTGAAGTCTGGAATGCATAGACATCACCAGATGCTGGGTTTCATTCCTGGTGATGCTCTGCCAGGCCTCTACTGCAACTGTCTTCAGTTCCTGCTTGTTCTTGGGGCATTTTCCCTTAAGTTATGTCTTCAGCAAGTGAAATGCATGCTCAATCAGATTCAGGTCAGGTGATTGACTTGGTCATTGCATAACATTCCACTTCTTTCCCTTAAAAAACTCTTTGGTTGCTTTCACAGTAGGCTTCAGGTCATTGTCCATCTGCACTGTGAAGCACTGTCCAATGAGTTCTGAAGCATTTTGCTGAATATGAGCAGATAATATTGCCCGAAACACTTCAGAATTCATGCTGCTGCTTTTGTCAGCAGTCACATCATCAATAAATACAAGAGAACCAGTTCCATTGGCAGCCATACATGCCCACGCCATGACACTACCACCACCATGCTTCATTGATGAGGTGGTATGCTTTGGATCATGAGCAGTTCCTTTTCTTCTCCATACTCTTCTCTTCCCATCACTCTGGTACAAGTTGATCTTGGTCTCATCTGTCCATTGGATGTTCCAGAACTGTAAAGGCTTTTTTAGATGTTGTTTGGCAAACTGTAATTTGGCCTTCCTGTTTTTGAGGCTCACCAATGGTTTATATCTTGTGGTGAACCCTCTGTTTTCACTCTGGTGAAGTCTTCTCTAGATTGTTGACTTCGACACACATACACCTACCTCCTGGAGAGTGTTCTTGATCTGGCCAACTGTTGTGAAGGGTGTTTTCTTCACCAGGGTAAGAATTCTTTGGTCACCCACGACAGTTGTTTTCCATGGTCTTCCTGGTCTTTTGGTGTTGCTGAGCTCACCGGTTCGTTCTTTCTTTTTAAGGATGTTCCAAACAGTTGATTTGGCCACACCTAATGTTTTTGCTATCTCTCTGATGGGTTTGTTTTGATTTTTGAGCCTAATGATGGCTTGCTTCACTGATAGTGACAGCTCTTTGGATCTCATATTGAGAGTTGACAGCAACAGATTCCAAATGCAAATAGCACACTTGAAATGAACTCTAGACCTTTTATCTGCTCCTTGTAAACGGGATAATGGGGGAATAACACACACCTGGCCATGGAACAGCTGAGCAGCCAATTGTCCCATTACTTTTGGTCCCTTTAAAAGTGGGACGCACATATACAAACCGTTGTAATTCCTACGCCGTTCACCTAATTTGGATGTAAATACCCTCAAATTAAAGCTGAAAGTCTGCAGTTAAAGCACATCTTGTTCATTTCATTTCAAATCGATTGTGGTTGTGTATAGAGCCAAAAAAAATTAGAATTGTGTCGATGTCCCAATATTTATGGACCTGACTGTATATGAAGCCGCTGCTGTACATCATTCGCCGTCACAACCTCTTGTTCCATGCCTATGCTGACGACACCCAGATCTACTATAAATTATCCAAGAAAGGGGAGGATCAAGTCATGCTGGCCTCCTGCTTGGAGGAAATCCAATCCTGGATGAATGCCAATTATTTAAAACTAAATGGCACCAAAACTGAATGTATCATCTTCAGTAACCAGGTATATTCCAACTTGTTTCTGTCCTGGCCGCAATCTTTTAAACCTTTTCTGATTCCGGCCACTCAGGTCAGGGACCTGTGTGTCATCTTTGACACTAGGTTGAACTTGCACCCTCAGGAAAACCAGGTGGTAAGTTCATGCCATTTCTACCTGAGACTCCTGAGGTCGACTTTTCACTATATTGTAGACTCTGATAAGATTGCCATGGTCAAAGCTTATCACCAGTCGAATGGACTACTGCAATGCTCTGTACCTGGGTTTGCCTGCTTGTACCATCTACAAGCTCCAGTTGATTCAGAATGCCGCAGCTAGGTTATTTACGGGTGCTGGTCATCGTGATCACATCACTTCATCTCTCAGATCCCTGCATTGACTTCCTGAGAAAGAACCTGTTTTGTTCAAAACTGGATGTCTTGTCCATAAGACATTGTATGGCCCAGATTACCTGAAGGAAAAATGTATCAAGTATGTGCCTACCCGATCCTTGAGATCGGTGAACGTGGCCATATTAAAGATTCCAACATTTAAAAAGAAAACATGCGGAGGGAGAACATGTGAAGTACAGAGAGCTGAATTTTGGAACTCCTTTTCTCCTGAAACTGAGACTTGAGAATGATTTTCTGAAATTTCTAAAGAAATTGAAAACCAAACTTTTTGTACAAGCTTTTGGAGTGACCTAATTTTATTGAGGTGTGTTGGACAGACCCCCAGGTTTTGATTTAGTATGTTGTCATGCTGGTATGCTGGCTCTCTTAAGGTCTTTTAATGTCAGTGTCTTTTGTTTTGCGCATCGAGGCCTTCGGGTAAGACTGCGTAGGTAAAGCATTTTAATAAATAAATAAATAAATGAACGCTTTCAAAGACAAATGGTATAACCATGTATCAGGATCAACAACCAGTGTATTTTTAAACCTTCTGATTCTTCATGCTTGTTTTCTGGACAAAAGTAGTGGATGGTCATCCTCTGTTAGGATCATTACTTAAGTCACTTTTATATTGGACTTTTGCAGCCACATTGGGATAACAGCTACTTTATATTTGTTACAGGATATCATTCACATAGCACAAAAATAGAGGGCGTGGCTTGACCTAGCAGGAAGATGGAAGCTTAATCCCTGAGCTCCTGCCGCCACAGGGAAAAGCTGACTGGAATCTGAGGTAAAATTGCCCCTAAACACCTCCAAATCATGGGGACTGCATCGCAGAACTCTTTTGTCTCCCACTCCCATTCTCCCCGCGAACAAATAGGGGACAGGGGTCATAATATTCCTGAAATGCTTCATACCGGCAGAGGGAAAACGGCGCCTTCCCGCTACAAACACTCACACTCTCAGGCTTCTGAGGCAGCCCTGACAGAACCGCCACACACGGGATCTCCAAGCCCTCACAGGGATAGAAATCGCATTGAACTCTCACCACAGCCGCACTTAAACATGCAGGACCTGCGGACCATAGCAGCAGATATCAAAGATACCTTATCTGCTGCCATTTCGGAGTTCAGGCTCCATATCCGTGCGCTCAGTGACAGAGTTCTCACAGTTGAAAGCATGACTGAATGCCATGATGTGACTATCCGCAAAGCTGCAAATCGCATTGACTCCCAAACATTACAAATGAGAGATATGCAACGCCATCTGGAAGACCTCGACAACAGAGGTCGGCACCATGATCTCAGAGTCAGAGGACTGTCAGAGGGCATCGAGGGAGAGCAAATAGCCCCCACCGTGACTGGAATCTTCAATGGTTTGCTCAATAGACCCCCTCATATGCCTATTGACATGGAAAGGATCCACCGGGCCTTACGTCCCAAGTGAAGGGAGACGGATGCCCTGAGTGACATCATTTGCTGCATAATTGACTTCAAACTTAAGGAAGAAATTATCAGACAAGCAAGAAGCAGACCTCAAATTCTACATAATGAGAGAGCACTTCAAATCTATCAGGACCTCTCAGGAATCACCTTACAGCACCAACGTGATCTGAAGCCTCTGCTGAATGCCCTTCACATGAAAGGTATTCAATATAAATGGAAATTCCCGTTTTCCCTTTCTGCCACCACCCAGGGCCACACGGCTCTCCTGAGAGTACCAGAGGATCTCCCACACTTCTGCGGAACCCTGGGCATAGACCTGATAGATGTCCCTAACTGGTATGTGGAGTTTCGCTGCACAGTGACAAGCTAAGAATCACCTCAAGAAGAACCCATGGAGGTGCAAGATACCAGGTACCATAGGCGAAGGTCCCCATCCGCCCCCAGGCACCTTACTGGTACCTGCACTCACCTTCAGGTGGGCAGCCCCACAAACTCGCCGAGGCTCAAGAGAGCTTGCCGAGACCATTAGCCAGCCTCAGATACACGCTACCATGCAATCTCAGTTAGCCCTGTTTGGCTTAAATCAGTTCTTTCACACTGTTAACCTTTGATTCAATGTTTATGTGACTGACTTTCTTCAAGAGATATTCAGCACAATAGATGTTTTTCACCTTGTATTGGGTTTGGATTGTTTTCCTGTCATAGACATTGCAAGTCTAGATAGAAAGCAGCAGCATTGCCTATGGAATGAACACCACCCATATGTCTAGTGGAGTGTTCTAAAACTATATGACCCACAACACCCTGCGGTTTGTAACCGCCCCTGACCTAGCAGCAGTTTTGTACAGTGTCACTTCCACTCACAATCTCCCTGACATTAAGGAAAAGCCTCAAGAATGTCCGACGAACACTGCGACTGTTACCTGAACAACGCCTCTCACAGATTATAGCACTCAAGGCTGACTTCCAAAGCCGTGTGTTAGGGTCAGTGGTCAACTGGTCAAGTGCGCCCCCAAACCTTTTCCTTGCTCGAGCTGTACTGAGACACCAAGAAGATCTTTCAATCGATTGGGTAATCAAGACACCATACACCGGGTTGGTTATCAAGATTACAATGTATTACAGGGAGTTCACATGTTATATAGGACAACAACATTATACATAAGTAGGGGCAGACTAAGGGGCAGTCCCCTAGTCTAGCCAATCACAAGAGTACAAGTATTACAAGTTACATGTTATATGACATATATGTATTTGCATAGTATTCTGCCCAGAGATATACTTAAAAAGTCCCTTATCTAAATATACCCTATTAGCTTAAATTCTTAGAAGCTGAATAATATGGAAATAACCTTTCAAGATACTCTTGGCCATGGACCATTTTCTTCAGGCCCAGGTGTGCGGTAAGATGAACTAGCTAGTTCCCGTATATCTATTCAAAAGTTATCACCGCAAATACTTTCCTGTTTTGCACCTGTGCAGCTAGCCTGCTAGTAAATTTCCATTTGACATTATAAAAGCCTTGCAATAGCATTTCATATAGCATGTGTCAAAAGTTCGGGCCCCTTATCTAAAGTATACAGTGAACCAAAGTACAGCCATTTTCCTTACAATCCCTCCTTTGATCAGGGAGGACTTCATCCTCCCTGATCACTAATTCCCTAATGCTTGGAGTACCAGGTTTGTTCTGTGTAGAACATGGCCATGGTTTCCTTAGGCTCAGTGTAGAACATGGCCAAGGTTTCCTTAGGCTCAGTGTCCGGTTTAATTTTTGCTGCAATGTCAGGAACTTTACTGGTGATGTAGAATAGGAATTTGATAGTGGCATAGATGACGATACCCAGGAGTACTATCATGATCAGTATCATGCCTGCCTTCTTAAAGAACTCCATAATACTGTCCCAAAATGACCCGAACCATCCCACAATTCCTGAGAGTGGGTTCCAAGAGTCTCCCAGCCTCCTAATTTGTGTTTGCAGTCTTGCTCTCTCCTCCTGGTGGCCCTTAATTATATCATAATAGTCTGGTACCTCTAAGTCTTCACTAGGTTTAGTTAAATTGTTCATATATGTGCAACAGAGGCTTTTATCCCCTGTCACATCGCACAGCCCTGTCAGTACCATCATCATTCTTTCTTGAGGCTGCTTGACTATTTCTTGTTCAAACAGGATTTTCCTCAATTCTTCATTGATGAAACCCACATCGGTTGATGTTTTATTCATCCATGAATCTACTAGTTCCCCAAACTCGTCTACCTTTGTTAGTGCATTGTACATACCTGCCCCACCCATGGAGGCGAACACCTTGTCCCACCAGGTTGTGACCTCTCTTTTGTGTCTCCCAAACTCTAAATGACCATGGGCTGGTATCATCTCAACAGGGGAATCCCCTGGAAAAGCACCCATGAAAGGAATCATTTCTACCAGGGTGCACCATCCTGAGGTCTTTCTATCGAGGGGGTATGGGATGGTGGTGTGACACTAAAAACCGCAGCACACCATCCATCCATCCGTGTGGCATATGAGGGGCGTGCACATCCCCAGGTGAATCTAGGTTGTATCTTAACCCCACTAGGCACATCCAGTCCCCTATGGAGGGTGCCTCATCCTCACGCTCCTCCATCCATGAGCTATTCATATGTGTGCTGTGAGCCATGACTCTGTTACTGAGCTATTCCCTTTCATACAATTTGAAATATTGTAGGAGGACATGTTTCCAATGTGCTCATCAGGGTCTGATATGTTGTGTGTGAGAAGTCCCTCTATATCTAATGTCCCATTTGCTATGAGTATCAAATCCACCAGTGTAAAATTTACTACCATATCTCTGAAAAATCTTCCATTATATAAATCTTTACCTGCTCCATTAAGAAAACAAAACTGCAGACTCCTTGTGTACCCTGTAAAGAGAAGGGGTTTACTATTGGTTGTGATGCTCTCAGGGGGAATGGGTTGGGTGATGTTTAGCAGCTGCTCTAGGGTCACTGGCTTTCCAACCATTGGAACTGAGTGTCGGCCAGTTCCCATGTGGGAACAAACCCAGCATTCTGAGTAATTCTGCTTTCTTGCGAAAGCATGCATCATTATGAAATGGTGGGGAATTGAGTCTGGTACTGAGTAAGTTTCAGGATCTAGCTGTGCCCCGTTATTAATACTTTTAAAGTCTGGTCTTAAGAGTTCCCTTCTGGATTTTAGGAATTGGAATTTTGATTTGGGGGCCTTTTTCATACTGGTATTATTTAATGGTGCAAAGGGCGCGTATTTTGATCTCCTGTTTTGAATGACTTGACTAATTCCTATGTCCCTGAGTTTGGCCTTTTTAAATTTGGACACCAGGTTTTGACTTGGTCTATGATTGGGATTCATACACCAGGTTTTTTCTATCCCTTTATATGTGGCTGTAAAGACAATGGCTGCTATATGGCAATTCCCATACCTCCTTTGAATATGATAACCTGTCACAGCTTGGGCTTGGGCTTTGGACAGCAGGGGTAAATAGAATTTCCCATAAAACCTCGCCGAGTATGGTTAGTATGGTTTGAGGGGGGCTGGAAACCACAACTATTAGTCATCCAACATGCAAAAGTGGTTAGCAGAATAATCTTAAATGTAATCAAGATGGCAAAGGCTAAGATTATTTGAGTGGTGCATTTCCAGGGCCTCCGTTTGGGTGGAACCTGGAAGCCTGGGGGAAATACTTGAACATCTACTACTCAAATGTCATTAGGTTTAAGGTCTCTGGGGCTCCGGAGTCCTCTAGGGAGGGTGCTGCAGGGGGGTCTGGGGATTTTTGGCCGGGTTTTAAGTTCAATGTCTTTTCCTTTCTTCTCTCTGGGCTTGCTTCTGGGTTGGGTGCTTTCTTTATCCGTGATGCATGGATCCATTGTGGTCCCTGATCGGTGAGGATGGCGGTCCGGGTCACCTTAAGGTACTTCAAATGGTCCTTGGTAGATAGGTCCTTGTACTTTCCTTTCCGCCAGCTGCTTTACCAGTACCCTGTCCCCTGGTATGAAGGGGTGTGTTGGTTCTGTGGAAAGAGGAGAAAAGGTGACAGCCATTTTGTCAGTTCTCAGTGAGACTACTTACCAGGTGTTTCACGTGTTCTTCCTGTAAGGAATAAAGATTAACCTCCTCTCCCTCAATTGCTTTCTTCTGGGCCGGCCTTCCCATTAGTATTTCATATGGGGATAAGCCTGTCCTACTGTGAGGGGTGGTTCTTTTCTGGAAGAGGACCCCTGGCAGGTATTTTAGCCAGTCCTTCATGGTACCGTTAGTGGCCTTTTTAAGTTTGTCCTTGATCTTTCTATTCATTCTTTCCACTACCCCTGAACTCTGTGGGTGATATGGTATGTGTAGCTTCCACTGTATCCCGAGGACCCTGGTCAGTTCTTTTACTAGTTTGGAGGTAAATGCCGGGCCCTGGTCCGAGTAAATAGTGGCGGGGAGCCCATACCTACTTATCCAATGATTAATCAAACACCGAGCTGCGATTCCTGCAGTTTCTCCTGTGACCGGTATGGCTTCCGGCCAGGTTGAAAATTTGTCCACCATTACACACAAATATTTGAAATTACCTCTCTGCCTGGGCATGTGTGTGAAGTCTATCTGTAAGTCTTGTAACGGGCCTAATGGTGGTGGCAAGTGTCCATGTTTTCCATGTTGAGGGCCCTGAACATTGTTCTGAGCACAAGTAAGACAGGAGGAGACAAGCTGTTGTACTAGGTTGTGTGCTTTGCGTGTACTGAAACAGTCTTGGTACTTTTTTAGGAGTGGTTTGGGTCCTAAGTGTCCTGAACCATGGAGGTAAGACAATAATAGGGGCTCTGGTAAAACCCACTTCGGTCCAGTAGTCCAGTTCATCAGCCGATGCCTGTTTCTGTAAGAGTGCTGATGTGT
Source organism: Aquarana catesbeiana (assembly GCF_042186555.1). Taxonomy (NCBI): domain Eukaryota; kingdom Metazoa; phylum Chordata; class Amphibia; order Anura; family Ranidae; genus Aquarana; species Aquarana catesbeiana. The sequence goes on along the minus strand of NC_133328.1, from coordinate 328,915,213 downwards.
GTTGGAACGAGGGGGTTGTAAAGTCATTTTGGAAGAACAGAAGCTTTGCGTCATGTGGCTGTGGTTGTCTTTCTGCTGCAGCTTTTGCTACCCTGTCTGCTAGAGTGTTTCCCTGGGACTCTAGGGATCCGTCTGTGGCATGTCCCTTAATCCTGACAATGTTTAACTTTTGGGGCTACTGTATTGCATTAATTAGATCAGACACATACATACTGTTATTTATTTTTTTTGTTATCTGCAGTATGGAATCCACGTCTAGACCAGACCATGGCAAAATCGTGTGCGACCCCGAATGCGTACCTGCTGTCTGTGTAAATGTTAACTTTTTTATCTTTGTGGATTAAGCAGGCTCTTGTGAGTGTTTATAACTCGGCCTGTTGTGCGGAGGTTGCGCCAGCAAGGTAACCATCTTCTATAATGAGATCCGGTAGCATTACCAACGAATAGCCTGTTTTGTATTTATTCTCGCCTGATCGTGTGCAACTCCCATCTACAAAGACGTTAGGATAATCGGGGTTAGGTAGATCGGAGAGATCTCTGTGAGGTGCTGTGACAGTGAGAAGTTCCTGTGTGCAGTCATGACAGTCTTGGGGAGTGACTGGGAGTTTCAGTAAAGCATGTAAGAGCTTGATTGCCAGTGTTACCTCAACACAGCTTTTGATTGTTAAGTTGTGTGTGTTTGTAAGAATGATTTCATACCCTGATGAACGTTGTGTAGTCATGTGTTGTGTATTCATGTTTTGTAGCAAATGAAGAACACTATGTGAAGTGTATAGGGTGGTTGGAGTCCCTAAGGAGATCTTTTGTGCATCTTTTACGGTCATGGCACAGGCGGCCAATGCTTGTAAGCAGCCCGGCATCCCTTGGACTGTTACCGGTATGTTTTTTAAGATGTAGGCTACGGGGCGGTAGTGGGTGACCTGCATTTGGGCCAGAACGGCAGCAAAGGCATGACCCCTGACCGCACAGTATAGGGCAAAAGGCTTTTCATAATTAGGGAGACCAAGAGCCGGAGCCGAGGCCAGTGATTTTAAAAGAATTTGAAAGGCTTCAGTCATTTCTGGTGTGTATCTGATCAGTTTCCGTGCCTTGTTGCCTGTCTTAGTAGGGAGTCATAGTAGGAACAATCAAGTATCCACGGCCTGCAGTATACTATCAAGCCTAGGAAGGACAATAGTGATGCTTTGTCTTTAGGTGGGCCGAGACAAGTGAGGGCTTCGACCCGTTTTGGAGACACCATCCATGTTCCTTCTGCAATGACGCACCCCAGGTACTCTACCTGATCTTGGCACCATTGGATCTTCTTACGGGATGCCAAATGGCCCTTGAGTGCTAGGTGCGACATCAGACTCTCAAAATCGACCTCACATTGTGCCCTGGTTTCACTGCATATCAGTAGATCATCGACATACTGCAAGAGTGTGGATTTCATTGGGGGAACCCAGTCATCTAAGGTGGCTTTAAGCACCATCGAGAAGGTGGACGGACTGTCCACATAACCTTGAGGAAGCCTAGTCCAGGTTAGCTGGCCAGTGGCCAGTTCGGTGGACCATGTGAAGGCAAAGATGTCTTGGAAGTCCTCATGCACTTCTATACTGAAAAATGCATTTAATAGGTCTAGTACCGTTTATATAGAGGACCGTGCAGGGATATTGATGAATATTCCTGTGATGTCTGCCACTAGTGGGGGTAGGGGTTGTATGCTTTTGTTAACTACCCTAAGATCCTGCACCATCCTCCATTCCCCGTTAGCCTTTTTAACTGGATTAATTGGTGTGTTCCAGGGACTAATTATAGGTCTTAGAATACCTAATCCTAAGTATTCTTCTATCTGGGGCTGTAGTCCCATGATCTTTTCCCTTGGCAAAGGGTATTGTTTCTGGAATATGGGTGCTATGTCTGGTTTGAAGGTAGGTACGTATGGTGTACATGGTATGTGTCCTACATCAGTTTTGGATTTTGCCCATATGGGGTGTGTTTCTAAGTGTGTAGGAACTGTCATGAAGTACCACAGAAAATCCAGTCTCTTTGGCATTTGTAAATCACAGTGTGGGGATTTGGCAATGATCCCTCCTTCTGCCGTGAAAGTAATGTGCAGTTTCAATTTAGACATAAGGCCCCGGCCCATTAAGCATAGGGGACATTGTGGTAGTATGGCAAATTTAGATTTAGTCAACACCCTATTCTCCAGGTCACAAACCTCCAAGAGAGGCGTTATTTTATGCACCACATCAGTTCCATTGATCCCTATAGAGCAACCCTCCATACAATCTTCACACATAAATTTTTCATCATTTAGACAGCTGCTGGTCGCACCTGTATCTAATAAGAAATTGACCACTTGTCCCTTTATTTTGAGGGTGACTTGTGGTAGGATTTTCCAATGATCTGAAAACATGTGAATTACCAGGGCTGGAACCTGCTCTGGGCATCCCTATTGTCTAAAGGGGTTATAGTTGTAATTGGTTGAATGTCCTGAGTTACCCGGCCAGTTCATTTGTACTCTCTGTTGGGTACTGGTGTCAGTTTGGTTGTTCCGGTTGTTTCTAGGGTTTGATCCAGTTTGGTTCTGTGGTCTGCCTGGGTTGTATCCTCTACCCCGTCCCCTTTGAGGTGGGCCATTACCACGTCTGGGCCTATATCCGCTTCTATGTGGGCAGTCTGATTTCCAATGTCCCCACAATTGAAACAACCCTGATCTGTGTGGTGAACATTGTCCCTGTTTTGGTATTGTTGCCTGTATGCATAGGTGGGCATTGGGAGAGAAGTACACATTGGTGTGATCTCTTCTTTTACTCCAGAGTCCTCTACTACAGTAAAGAGTCCTCCTTTTGTGTTAAAGACACCAGATGCTGCCCTTGTTTGTATGTCTTCCATAAATTTCTTTGCCGTTTGTGTTCCCCATTCTGTATTTACTAGTTTTATGATCTGGGCTGATTTGGGATCCCCATTATTCATCACAGTACTGACAAATAAGGGGTCACTGCCTATGCCACAGGAGACATAAATTTTGTATAATTGGGACACAAAGGCGTGAAAAGATTCTCCGGGTAACTGTTTACATGACATTAAGTCATTGATGGGCATCTCAGGTCTATAAGGTTTTCTCCAGGCGGCTAACAATAATGCCCAAAATTTTTCCCAATCTTCCCCATCCTCATATAGTTTACTTTCTGTTACCCATGTGTCTATTTTAATCTCGGCTGTACTGTCAGGGTCTACTGCGTTAATGATAATCTGTAGATCCTCCGCTGACATTCTTCCACCCAAACAATATCGTTTTAAGAAGTTAACTGCGGGGGGGGGCTTGGCGACCGGACTCCAGGATGGACGTGTAATCTAGGAGCTCCGCTTGTCCACCGGAGATATCCGCATCCATCAGAGCCCATCGGCGACATTAGAGGCTCCAAACACCACCATCGAGGCGGCAGATCCCTGCTCATTGCACCAAAGATGCCCAGAAACTGAAAAAATCCGCAACAGCCGCGGAAGCTGGACACCTTTTTTGGCACAGCATCGTGCAGCCTACAGCAAAATGGCGGCGATGGAGCTCAGGACACACAGCAGCAGCGACCGCCCGGAGCGCTCATAAGAGACCACGGGACACCATCCAGTGCTACACACTCGCATATGTACCCCAGCGAATCCTCCTCTGGGGCATCCAGTCCCACTACCAGAAGCCCAACTAAATCTAAACAGAGAAGGGAGTCTCTACTAGGCCGCAACCCGACCTGACTATGGAGGTAAGCGGGACACAACACGCCAGCACAAGCCAGTATACTGTTGTGAATTCATGAAGAAATATATATTTACTGGCAGAAACATGAGAGTTGTTTAGACCTCGAAAAGTAGATGAACTGTGATGTTGCAATAACTGAACTGTTGCCCTTTTGGAGACCTTTAGGACAAAATAGACGTTCTCATGTTTTTCCAAGTTTTTCTACTACATCAAATATTGAAGACTTTTACAAGCATGTATTGTGAGGAAAACTCGATGGAACAATGGCTGCTCTCGTCACAAAACAAGGAGATATTTACATGGTATTAGTGAATAAACAAAAACTTCCTTTACAGCCATAGGAAACAAGGTTATACAGACTATTCTCACATAGAAATAACCTCACCTGGCCTAAACCTATTGTGTTCAAGTGAGGGACTGTTTAAATAGCTAACACCTTGGCTAACAAAACCCATTGTGTGAATTTTTAGGAACTGTTTAGACAAACAAGTCATCTCTAAACATCCAGTGGGAAATATTTAAAGTTGGTGCAAGTCAAAAATATTTTAAAAGTATCTATAAGGTTATTATAAGTCATTTCAAACTATCTATGACATTGTAGGTCACAGAGACATATTATAATTTTGGCATCTGCGGACCCAACAACTTTGGTATGAAGAAAATACTGTATATATGAAAGTGTGATTTTATAAGTAGAAAGTGTTTTAAGAAACTAATTAGTATTAGGAAAAACATATAATTATGATTATAACTATATAAGACTGTAGCCTATGCTTAGATAAACAAATATTCATTGGAGATACCAGAAGTTATACAGGTATCCATATACTGTAGATAATCATTTTTATGTAGTATTGATTAATATATATAACAACGTGTGTATTTCATACATAGACCAGTTTTGATAGACATACATTTATAGAGATACATATATATAACCAAGTTATGTAATGGTGACTAATCAAACTTATACTGAGTGTATTTTATATTAGACTGATTACCAGAATATTTAAAGGTATATACTCTTATCACCATTATACACATTATGAAAATAGAACGTATTAACTTAAAAAGATAAACTCAAAACACATGTGAGAAACCTGGTGGTTGAAGGTGGTATTATTTGAACTCACTAAATTTACGAGAAAGGTAAATGATTAAGTTTATAACCAATAGAAAAGAAGCTACGTCCTTTTGGGCAGAGCCATTATAATTTTTATGGTCTCATTATCTGAAATGGTATTTAGAGGCAAGTAAGATGCCTAGAGGGGAAAGGAAAAAAAAATGGAGAGGAAGTGAGCTCAGGGGGAGAGCTCAGAAGGAAGCTTAGGGATCCCTCCTGAGGGGGGACACTGGGAGATATACAGACTCCCAGACTGACACTCATGCATCATGCATGAATACATATCTTTACATTCATGAAGATTCCTCAACACTTAATACTTAGAACTCAGAGGTCACAAGAAGTAAATCCTCTTTAAGAGTATCCATTTTGAAACTACGGCAGCCATCTTAACTCTGGTAACCAGCCAATAGGAACAGTAGCCATCCTGGAATGGGTAATTATGTCATGTTGATTTTATCTTGTATGTTCTCTCAAATATTAATATGTTCTCTCAAATATTGATGTATTGAATATTATACAATTGATAATCATTCTCCCGAATCAATAACCGCCTTGTAGATTTTTCTCTAAAGATTCAAATTTTTCATTATATTTTTCTTTTTGCATAGTTGCCATATTTATTGACAAAACAAACGTCTAATTTATTTCACATTGTTAACCACTTACTTACCTGCAGTATAGTAACGTTTGGAGATGTGAAATACAGACATTTTGTTTAATTGTCAAGTTCACAAGGTTATTGATTCTACCGAGAAGTTATCATGGTGGTATTATGTCAAAGGGATGGTACGCCCATTTTTGCACGTGTTTTTATTGATTTTCAAGACGTTCATGTATCGCAATCGGTATCTTAATTTCATGTGATTATTTGTGTTTGTTAACCAATAAATGACTATTTCGTATGCTCACACGTCTCCGTGAATACGTTTCACATGCATAGACTGTGTCATATAGATTGATTTTGTATCTTAAAAATATCCTCGTTAAAAATTACTCAATAATAATTATTGTGCGGGAAACCTGTCCTTAAAAAGGCACATACTTATTCTGACTTATTATTCACGACAATACACAGGGAGGAGACCCCATAGCAGACTTCTCCACGGCGGATAGACCAGTGTCAGATACGATGTTAAAGGACATGCTGCTATCACTGAGGTCCTCACTGCAGGCAGATATGTTTCAAGGCCTAACTGACTGTCAGAGGAAAGTTCAAGCCATAGGCCACAGGGTACACCATGTAGAAACCAAAGTGGAGGAATACACTTCTTCATACAATCAGATGGTAGAAGCACACACGGCACAGGGGGAAGATATAACATGGCTAAAGGACAAAATGGCGGACCTAGAAGACAGGTCCAGGAGGAACAACCTCAAACTACGGGGCATCCCTGAATCCATCCCCCCTAACCAGCTCCTGCAGTTTGCCCAGGCCCTGCTGCCAGGAACAACAGCTCAAGACCTCCTTGTGGACAGGATTCACAGGGTACCCAAACCATCATTCCTATCTGATGACACTCCTAGAGATGTACTCCTCAGAGTGCACTTTTATCACATCAAGGATCAAATCCTCCAACTCTCACGCAAACAAGAAAATATACCCCAGCAATATGCTAACATCAGGCTTCTCCCTGACCTATCCAGACACACCCTACAATGTCGTCGCAACCTGCTGACGATCACCAAAGCACTGAGGAACCACAACATCCTCCACAAATGGAAGTATCCTGCAACCCTATCTATTACCCACAACGGGAACACAATATTCATGTCCAAGTTGGAAGAAGGGCTCATAGCTCTACGTCAATGGGGCATTCTCAATGTTCAAGCCGTTCAACCAACTGAGTCCACAAGCTTACAACACATGCAAAATGAATGGCAGGTGGTAACTAAGAAATGTTCTCCTAAGAAGAAATCCGGTGGGCAATCATAAACCAAACCCGCATTCATACTCAAATATCTCCGGGATAGAGATATCTAGCTCAATTCTCATATGCACCCCTCTACACAGTAGTAGCAGCTACGACTGCATGAGGATCAGTTCTCAGATCCATTTCTTATGTTAACCCAGTTGACTTTTCTTGTTTTTCTTTGTTATTCTTTTTGTTTTTTGGATATACGCAGCATCCTTTGCAATACCATGTTCTCCACCGCTGAAGAAGACACACACCAGATACCCTTTTCACTTGTACCAGCAGCAATACGATCAGTACCCGACAGGAACTGTAAGTACCTACACCACACAGCCACAAGATCTTGCTCACCTACACAATGACGATCAAATTTCTATCAATTAACGTCTAAACCACTCGGCAAAGAGATTTTCCCTATGGAAAGAAGCCTGTAAACAGGGTGCAGACATTCTTTGTGTTCAGGAAACACATTTCCAATTAAACAACACCCCGAAATGCCTGCATATCACATACCCAACTATCTATATGGCTTGTAACCCCAACAGTAAAAAAGGAGGCGTCCTATTAACCATCAGAAACTCTCTTTCTTTCCAACCCAAAGATGTTACTATAGATGAGGGAGGACGTTATATCATTGTCACAGGAGATATCCACTCCAACCCATACACGATTGTTACGCTGTATGCCCCAAACTCACATCAACTACGTTTCATAAAGAAAGTTTTCATCAAAGCCAATGCCATGAAATATGGTAACCTTCTGATCTGCGGAGACTTTAACGTGACTTCAGATCCTCTCTTGGACTCTTCTTCAGGTAAACCTACAAGCAAGCTGTCCCTCCATACTCTGCTTAAAAACGAGGAATTATTCGATGCATGGAGATGCCTTCACGCCAACGAAAAAGACTATACCTTTTTCTCAAATAGACATGGCTCCTATTCCCGTATAGACATGTTTTTAACAGACAAATGGCTCCTGCAAAATATTGAATCAACAAGAATACACAATATCACATGGTCAGACCATGCTGCCATATCTATGTCTGTTGCAGAGAGGGGAGTCTCCTCGTCACCACCCATCTGGCGCTGCAATGCACATCTTATCCAAGAATCACACTTCCAAAAATCCATATCTCAGCATTACAATAATTATTTTTCAGACAACACAGATTCAGTTTCAGACCCATATATTGTGTGGAACGCACACAAGGCCTTCATAAGAGGCATCCTAATACAAATAGGAGCTAGAGAAAAAAAGAGACAGGCCCAACAGCTTAATAAGATCCTCACAGACATACATAATATAGAAGCACAAAACAAAAAATCACCATCAGTGCCATTGACTAACCAACTGTCAGCCCTTAGGGAAAAGCTCAGAGAACTGCTAACACAACAATATGATAAACATCTCAGACGCCTGAAACTAAACTACTATACCAATGCCAATAGAGCAGGTAAATACCTAGCAAACAGACTTAAAGCGCTCGTACTAAAACTAGAATTGCATACTTAATACACCCCCCAAAGACATAGCAAACCAATTTGCTGCTTACTACAATTCACTGTATAACCTACACACTGACACTTCTACACATCAACCAACAGCAGACAAAATACAAACATTCCTGAGAAAGATAAACCTCCCATCTCTCTCGGAAACTCAACTAAATACTCTAAATGCTCCAATCACGGCCCAAGAAATAGAAAAAACCATACACTCTCTACCAAACGAGAAATCACCAGGTCCCGATGGCTTTTCCAATGAATACTTTAAAACATTCAAATCCATACTCTCACTCCAGATGTCCAAGGTATTTAATAAAGCAACAATTTCCGCAATCCTACCACAAGAGATACTGAGAGCACATATAGTGACACTTCCAAAACCAGGGAAAGACCCTAATACACCAGCCAATTTTAGACCCATATCCCTTCTCAACTCGGATACCAAGGTTTATGCAAAGTTACTAGCATACCTACATTAGTCAAACGCGAACAGATGGGCTTTGTGAAGGGGAGACAGACCTCTGATGCCACCCAGAGAATCATTAATGTGTTACATCATGCTGAGCTATCCCGAACGCCTTCTCTGCTGCTATCTATAGACGCAGAGAAGACGCTCGACAGAGTTCATTGGACATATATGGAAATGGTCTTACACAAGTATGGTTTCAAAGGCTCCATATTAAAAGCAATTATGGCCTTATGCTCTTGCCCTTCCGCACAGATATACTCCAATGGTTTTCTATCCACAACCTTCAAAATATCTAATGGGACTAGGCAGGGTTGCCCCCTGTCTCCGACCATTTTCAATCTAATGATAGAACCTTTGTCAGAAGCCATTAGAAATCATCTGCTGATCACGGGCTTTCAGTTTGGCTCTAGCACACACACCATCAACCTGTTTGTGGATGATGTAATCCTCCTCTTGACTAATCCACTCATGTCCCTAACCGAGGTACACACTGTCCTCACTAATTTTGGGGATATCTCCTACTACAAGGTCAACTTCACTAAATCAGTAATACTGGACCTGAGAGTGCCTCCCCACACTCGAAACACTCTACAAGCAAAGTTACCTTATACATGGAGTACAGGAGGTATTACTTATTTAGGAATTAAAATTACTGACAAAACTTCTGCACTTGCTAAAACTAACATGCCCCCGCTAATAGCCAAACTGGAAGCCCAATTCAAGGATATGCCAAAAAAGGAAATATCATGGTTAGGTAGGATAACTGCTTATAAGATGTTAATATTGCCTCTAATACTGTATATGTTCCGCACTCTGGCAGTTCACATCCCACGCCATTACCTCAAGAGCATATCAAATCTCAGCTGGAGATACATTTGGGGTGGGAAGAAAGCCAGATGTTCACGAAACAACCTAACTTCCCACAGAAAAGCAGGAGGGGCTGGGCTAGTGGACATATATGACTACCTCTGGGCGGTACGTCTAGACCAGATCAAATATTGGTTTTAAGAGAATAACACCCCATTATGGGTGGACATTGAAAAGACCATATCACCTACAAAACACCTAACACTAATGCTTATGAGTGACAGTTGGGACCACTGGGAAACACATAGTTTATCACCTCCAATGCAGACCTCACTAAAGGCATGGAGATATATTCTGGAACAACGTCAGGATAACCAAATGATAAATTATAAACTACCACTAACTCTGTTAGAATCAAAAATACCAATGATAAGAGTCAAAGAATTGACTGACAAGGGCATCACACATATATCTGACCTATATGAGGGAACTCAACATAAATCAGCAGACCACATTATGACACAATATCACCTCAAGACTGACACAATATTCACATGCTTGAGAATTACCCATTTCCTTAAAACACAAGTTCCCCCAACTATATCCATTCCGGGCAAAATATGGCAATTCTACTCCACAGCCAAACAAGACACAAAGGGGATATCACTCTTTTACAACCTAATCCAAGAAAAATTACGGTTCACAAAAACCATAGCAATGAAAAAGTGGGAGATAGACCTCGGTACCACTTTCTCAGATGGCCAATGGATACACTCCTTTAGAGAAACTCATAAAGCATCTCACTGTGTTAAACACTGGGAACTTATAATTAAAATGGCCAATAGATGGCACTACACCCCATACAGAATAGCTGCTTTCTTTCCAGGAGCATCGCCAAAATGCTGGAGGGAATGTGGTCACATAGGCAACTTGGTACATATGTTCTGGCACTGCCCAAGCATAAAGAGCCTTTGGAACCAGGTATTCCAATTAATCTCCTCTATAACAGGAATAATTACAAAACCAGACCCAGCTCTAGCACTTCTACACTTAAACATAGACAAATTCCAGAACACTTTCAGGCCAGTCATAACTCATATACTCTTAGAAACACGTTTATTGATCTTGCGCAATTGGAAATCCAGCAAAACCGTAAATATATCTGATATAATCACAGCAGTTCATAGAAACTATACTTTTGAACGTCTTATAGCCATTAACTCTATGACTTGTAAAATGTTCGACAACTATTGGTCTATTTGGCATAAATGCTTTGACAAAAAATGAGAAGTTATTTCAATGATAAGATAATATAAGATAAATATGTATATCAGATGATGCGTATACCAATGTAGCTTTTATGTTCTGTTTAAATATGAAAATATCCAATAAACAGTATTGAAACAAAAAAAGAAGTTAACTGCTTGTTTCGGATCTTTGTTAGGTTTGGGACAGGTGTCTTTTATTTCTTTAATGGTTCCTAATGGGAGCGGAATCTGAACTTGAGTGGTACCCATGATAATGAGTGGATATAAGCCTTGTGGGGATGGGCCGGCAGGTGAATTACTAGAAGAAGGGATGGTCAAAAGTTGAGATTGGGGTGTACCTGGTTGGTCGTCTTCTGGAAAATAGGAGTGTAAACCGCCTGATTCTCCAGGGGTGGATGGTAATAGTCTTTGTTTTTGGTCTCTATTTTGCTTGTGTTGTTTATCCTCTTGTTTCCCTTTCTCTTCTCATGTGTCTGATGTTTCTGCCATTTCCTCCTCTAAGTTCCCATTCTCTTCTGCTACCCCGTGTTTCTCTAAGACATCTTCAAACTTCTGTTTGGCTGCCCGAGTGACCATTTGTCCCTCTTCATCTATTTCCCTCAATATCCTTTCTGTATTCACTCTTAGTTCCTCTATCTTTTCTTCCCTCTTTTTCCTTTGTTTCTTATTGTCTGTGGTAGCCTTTACTATAGTGAAGTGTTTGTCCACTGCCTTGGTCAATTTGTCCATGGTGGATACATATTCTTTGATTGCCTTTCTCTTATTCTCCTGTTCTTCTAACCAATGTGTACCTTTTCCTTCAGCTATAGCCAATAATCTCCCCAATGTTAGTTCTAAGGAAGGATATAATTTATTTTTCCGTCTAACTGTTTCATTTGTTTCTATGGGGGACTCAGGACCCTTAGGTTCTTCCTTAGGTTGGTCAGTTTTGGGAAACACATAAGGAGGTAGGGCAGAATCATAAAAAGGATTACAAGCCTTTGGAGTAACTAAAAGTGGGTGGTGGGGAGACGTGAGGTCGGATTTTTGTATATAGTCTGTGGAAACTTCTTTTTATATTCTTTCAGTGCTTTAGACCATATTTTATAACACTCTATCATATAGTCATTATTAGAAGGAAATGGTGGATAATTATACTGTTGTCCGCACATTTTAGTGACTTCATCCCAGTCATTCTGACTACATGGGCCATGGGGAGTTAGTCCCGAAATTTGTAGACTATGTGAACATTGTAATACCTGAGACCAAAAGGGATCAGTATAATATTTTCCACAGTTTCCAGCCGCGAAATCAATTGGTGTGGGTTGTTCTGACTTACCACCAGAACTTGCCCTTTCCAAATGATTTCCCATTATTTATATAAATCTCTACGATCACAGACCAACAATGAATTTGGACACACAGTATAAGTTTGTTTAAAAAAATGTTCAATAAGACTTCTAACACTGCCTACAGTTAGATTTGGCTTCAAAGGAACCTGATTATGAATGTTGAATCTTAGAGTCCAAACCTTTGGATCTCCCTTTTCAAAATAAGGTCCCTTTCCAATTCTATGTACGTAACCTCCTGGACAAGTTGCTTTCAATATTTCCCTAGATCCTTCATACACAAATAACAAACCAAGACTACAATTATCGCAGCGTCCTGCGTGATACCTGTCACTCTTGGTTGACCACCTTGGTTTTATCAGACATATCTCAATACACCATAGATGTTCTTTAATATTCAGTCCTATTTCTTAGTAAAATATTTACAATATTCTACTAGTCCTGGCCAACCTAGCAGGGATACTTATATAATTATTCTTCCTATTATATTTTGACGAGCTACTTGACCTTACCAGATTCTGGAGTCCGGTCAAGCACAGGACCTCTTTGTAAAAAATTAGAGAGACCTTACCTTTGGCTTGACCGGAACTTCAGAACCCCACTTCTGGTACCATCTGTTAGGGTCAGTGGTCAACTGGTCAAGTGCGCCCCCAAACCTTTTCCTTGCTCGAGCTGGACTGGGACACCAAGAAGATCTTTCAATCGATTGGGTAATCAAGACACCATACACCGGGTTGGTTATCAAGAGTACAATGTATTACAGGGAGTTCACATGTTATATAGGACAACAACATTATACATAAGTAGGGGCAGACTAAGGGGCAGTCCCCTAGTCTAGCCAATCACAAGAGTACAAGTATCACAAGTTACATGTCATATGACATATATGTATTTGCAAAGTATTCTACCCAGAGATATACTTTAAAAGTCCCTTATCTAAATATACCATCTTAGCTTAAATTCTTAGAAGCTGAATAATATGGAAATAACCTTTCAAGATACTCTTGGTCATGGACCATTGGCTTCAGGCCCAGGTGTGCGGTAAGATGAACTAGCTAGTTCCCGTATATCTATTCAAAGGTTATCACCTCAAATACTTTCCTGTTTTGCACCTGTGCAGCTAGCCTGCTAGTACATTTCCATTTGACATTATAAAAGCCTTGCGATAGCATTTCATATAGCATGTGTCAAAAGTTCGGGCCCCTTATCTAAAGTATACAGTGAACCAAAGTGCAGCCATTTTCCTTACACTGTGTCTCACACAGTTTCCTCTTCCACTCCATTGCTTGCTGCAACGACTCGTGCACTTACTGAGGAGCCTACACGGACTACCCTACTCCTTCTACATGCCCTGTACAGGCACTCGCTGCTGGGAACTGATGTGGCAACTACCTACAGGCTTATGCACAGTGCACTACCGCCATCTACTGGCCTGTAACTGTAACTTTAACTTTACCCAATCACACTTGCTGGCATGTAAGACTGCACGGCGAGGTATGAGGTATATTCCACACTCTCTCTATGGTAAATCTTCTAGCCTACAAGTTTAGTATTTCTCAGACTTTCTAGTTGGAGATCTGTCACTGATTGCATGGTCAGCTTGCTGATCAATTTACCTGTTTATTTACATGTTACTCCGGTTACAGTGTTATATCCCTCTTTTGAGATTTTTGTGATGTTTTTAGGCCCTATAAATGTCCTCTGTTTAATTACCTCACACGTTCTGAGGCCAACACTTGACCCATGAGAGGGCACCCACCTTTACAAATCCTGGATTTAGCCGTGATAGTATTTAATGGTGTTTTGGGTGCCTTCTGGTATGGGGGCTGGGTGGTGGTTTCAGAACTCCCAATATTTCTATATGATGGTTCTTGTATGCTATTTTTGTAATGATGCATTTATGCACCCAAATCGCACCACCCAGCACTCACGTTTTTTTGTGAGTATCCCCTTGCCCTATTATTATATATCCCCCAGAAAATACGTTCTCCAAAACCTCCTCCCTTCTATCACCTGAAGACCCTGTGGCGGCGGACTATACCATTCTTTCCTTTACCTATCGCCCTCCTTCACTGCTTGGTGATTGCCAAACCCCCACACAGTTGTGAGTCACAGTGCTGTTACACCCCTCAGGGTGCACACATTGTGCCTGCACTGTAATTTATCGATACTGTACAGTTTAGAGGTAGGGGAGCAAGTCACCCCCAAACCTCATCGTTTTCACCCCAGTTACCTCAACATTACACTTAAGCCTGCCATACACTCAAAAGACCCACATCCTGATCGCCTAGGTCTTCCCTTTCCCTTCACTCGTACTTATGGCGGATGACACAGACCCCCAGACCTCACCGCCTGACCTACATAAGCACCTACAGACACTCAAATTCTGCTCAATCAATATACAAGGCCTTAACATTCCAGAGAAAAGGTCTAAACTATTCTATTTCCTACAATGATCGAAAATACATATAGGACTTATACAGGAAAGGATAGCATTCCTAAACTGTATAATCACCAATTCCCACTGGAGTACCACGCTTCCAACACCGAGGCTAAATCCAAAGGAGTCTCAATCTTAATTTCTAAACAATGCCCCTTGCAGGTGACGGAAGTCCAAAGAGACTCCCAAGGGAGCTTCCTATTCATTAAAGACAAATACTCCAGAATAAACCACTTTTCTTATCCCAAAATGATCTCACACACCTCTCAAAAGCTACGATTGAACCCATGGTGCTTTCTGATCACAACCCCATATTTATAACTCTAAACCTCCCAGGCGACCCATGGTAGGTCCAACATATGGCGACTTGATAATTCTCTACTGAGCAACCTAGACCATATACAACAAATTACCATGAGCCTCACCCAATACTTTGCAGAAAATACAACGGAAGACACCTCTCCCATCTCCGTTTGGGCAGCACACAAATGCGTCATAAGGGGGAAATTTATCTCCCTTGCGGCCCAACGAAACAAACTTAGAAAAGCACGCATTAATGAGCTGACCGACCGCATACTAACACTTGAACAAGCACACAAAGCATCGCTAGCAGCTTCGGCATTGATGGAACTAACTCAGACCAGAGAAGAACTTCTAGATGAACTTAACCAAACACTAAAACTTAACTACGCCATGACCCAAAAATTATTCTACAAATTCGGCAACAATTCACCCCAGTTACCTCAACATTACACTTAAGCCTGCCATACACTCAAAAGACCCACATCCTGATCGCCTAGGTCTTCCCTTTCCCTTCACTCGTACTTATGGCGGATGACACAGACCCCCAGACCTCACCGCCTGACCTACATAAGCACCTACAGACACTCAAATTCTGCTCAATCAATATACAAGGCCTTAACATTCCAGAGAAAAGGTCTAAACTGTTCTATTTCCTACAATGATCGAAAATACATATAGGACTTATACAGGAAAGGATAGCATTCCTAAACTGTATAATCACCAATTCCCACTGGAGTACCACGCTTCCAACACCGAGGCTAAATCCAAAGGAGTCTCAATCTTAATTTCTAAACAATGCCCCTTGCAGGTGACGCAAGTCCAAAGAGACTCCCAAGGGAGCTTCCTATTCATTAAAGACACTCTGCACCACAGACCTGTCACAATAGCTAACATTTACGCACCTAACTCGCAACAAATGGCCTTTTTTAGAGACACCTTCCAACAACTTCTCAGCTTCCAATCGGGTACTCTGATAGTAGGAGGCGACTTCAACGTTGATCTGAATCCCTCCCTTGACACATCCAACAGTGCTTCCGCCCTAACCTACAGAGCCTTACAAGCTATTAAATTGCAACTCAGCAACCTGTTACTTCATGATACCTGGCGCACATTGCACCCCAACACTAAGGACTTCACCTTCTTTTCTGCACCTCATAACAAATACTCCAGAATAAACCACTTTTCTTATCCCAAAATGATCTCACACACCTCTCAAAAGCTACGATTGAACCCATGGTGCTTTCTGATCACAACCCCATATTTATAACTCTAAACCTCCCAGGCGACCCATGGTAGGTCCAACATATGGCGACTTGATAATTCTCTACTGAGCAACCTAGACCATATACAACAAATTACCATGAGCCTCACCCAATACTTTGCAGAAAATACAACGGAAGACACCTCTCCCATCTCCGTTTGGGCAGCACACAAATGCGTCATAAGGGGGAAATTTATCTCCCTTGCGGCCCAACGAAACAAACTTAGAAAAGCACGCATTAATGAGCTGACCGACCGCATACTAACACTTGAACAAGCACACAAAGCATCGCTAGCAGCTTCGGCATTGATGGAACTAACTCAGACCAGAGAAGAACTTCTAGATGAACTTAACCAAACACTAAAACTTAACTACGCCATGACCCAAAAATTATTCTACAAATTCGGCAACAAGTCGGGTAAACTTTTAGCCAAAGCGCTTCAAGTTAAGAAAGCGGCCCATACCATTCACAAAATTACAACACCGACTGGCAACACTTTTGTTACTACGGATGATATCTCTGACCATTTTGTTCAGTACTTCTCCAAACTATACAACCTCCCCACCACGCTCCCCCCTGCAGTCACCTCGGACCAAATGACAGCCATTACAGACTTCCTTACACAATACTGTCCCTCCCCCCTCTCTCCTGATGAATCCTCAGACCTTGATCTCCCACTCTCAGGAGAAGAAATTTTAACTGCATTAAAACAAATGAAACCGGGCAAAAGCCCTGGCCCAGATGGCCTGACAGTTAGCTATTATAAGTCCTTCCCAGACACCCTCATACCCCACCTCACCAAAGCCTTCAATAATCTATCACCAACCTCTAATATGATGAGGGACATCCTAGAAGCACACGTCACTCTCATTCCCAAACAAGGCAAAGACCCCTCATTGGTCTCTAAATACCGCCTGATTTCACTTCTGAACGTAGACCTAAAGCTCTACGCCAAAGTGTCGGCTAACCTCATTCTCCCTCTGCTACCCAAAATAATCTCCCTTGATCAAGTAGGTTTTGTCCCTGGCAGGGAGGCCAGGGACAATACTATCAAGGCACTAAATATCCATCACTGGCTCTCCAAAACATCCACACAAGTTTTTTTCCTGTCTTTGGACGCGGAGAAAGCGTTCGACAGGGTGGCCTAGGACCATATGGAAGCGACTTTAAGAGTAATGGGGTTCCAATCGCATCTATTCCAAATCATCCTGGTGCTATACTCTGCACCTACAGCTAACCTTAGGATAAATGGCCGCCTGTCGAATGCCTACTCTGTCTCAAACGGAACCCGTCCGGGATGCCCCCTATCCCCGCTCATATTCATCCTTACTATGGAGCCAATGCTCCGCAGATTAAGAGACAACCCGGATGTCAAAGGCATTAACATTGGTGATTAGGGATGAGCTTTGTGTTTGAGTCGAACCCATGTTCGACTAGAACTTTGCATGTTCGGCCGTTCGTCGAATTACGAACGATATGGGCCGTTCGCGACAAATTCGAGTGGCGCGTCACGGCCCATAATTCACTGCGGCATCGCAGTGCATTGCTGGCTGATGATTGGCCAAGCATGCACTATGACTCCCATGCTTGGCCAATCACAGCGCCATCTGTACAGAGAGCCGTAATTGGCCAAAGCCAGGGTGGTTTTGGTCAATTATAGCTCAGGCGGTTTAGTACACGCCCCACACTATATAAGGCCACCTGCCCGTCGGCCCTGTGTAGTGTGTTCCGGCATTGAGAGAGAGATAGAGAGAGAGAGAGACAGTGTCATTTGATTTAAGTAAGATAGAGTAGGCAGGCGAGTCAGTTAGCTGCACTTACAGTGTATAGTGTGTATATATATACACCAACACCAACATCCTAGGTGTTTATATATATATATATATATATATATATATATATATATATATATATATATATATATATATATATATATATATATACACTGCATTCAGTTTAGCTAGATCTGTTCCTGTTATTCTCTTCCTACTGACAGGCAGGCAGGTGTTTTTACAGTATTCACAGCTACCTGAAGAAAATTGCTGGTGTTCTTCTGATCCTATTAGTCCTATTAGCTACAGTATTTACAGTTAGTGTAGTGCATCCTCTGCACAGTGTGCACCTAAAAGCTACCTGAAGAAAATTGGTGGTGTTCTTCTGATCCTATTAGTACTGCAGGCAGCTGTAGTATTTACAAGTTAGTGTAGTGCGTCCTCTGCACTGTGTGCACCTAAAGCTACCTGAACAAAATTGGTGGTGTTCTTCTGATCCTATTAGTACCTCAGGCTGCTGCAGTATTTACAAGTTAGTGTAGTGCGTCCTCTGCACAGTGTGCACCTAAAGCTACCTGAAGACAATTGCTGTTGTTCTGCTCCTATTAATACCACAGGCAGGCAGCTACAGTATTTACAGTTAGTGTACTGTGTCCTCTGCACAGTGTGCACTTAAAGCTACCTGAATAAAATTGGTGGTGTTCTTCTGATCCTATTAATACCATAGGCAGGCAGATACAGTATTTACAGTTAGTGTACTGTGTCCTCTGCACAGTGTGCACCTAAAGCTACTTGAATAAAATTGGTGGTGTTCTTCTGATCCTATTAATACCACAGGCAGGCAGATACAGTATTTACAGTTAGTGTACTGCATCCTCTGCACAGTGTGCACCTAAAGCTACCTGAAGAAAATTGGAGGTGTTCTTCTGATCCTATTAATACCACAGGCAGGCAGCTACAGTATTTACAGTTAGTGTACTGCATCCTCTGCACAGTGTGCACCTAAAGCTACCTGAACACAATTGCTGTTGTTCCACTCCTATTAATACCACAGGCAGGCAGCTACAGTATTTACAGTTAGTGTACTGCGTCCTCTGCACAATGTGCACCTAAAGCTACCTGAAGACAATTGCTGTTGTTCTGCTCCTATTAATACCACAGGCAGGCAGCTACAGTATTTACAGTTAGTGTACTGTGTCCTCTGCACAGTGTGCACCTAAAGCTACCTGAAGACAATTGGTGGTGTTCTTCTGATCCTATATTAATACCACAGGCAAGCAGCTACAATATTTACAGTTAGTGTACTGTGTCCTCTCCACAGTGTGCACCTAAAGCTACCTGAAGACAATTGCTGGTGTTCTCATACTAATAATACTACAGGCAGGCAGTTGATTCTGCTAGCTGCAGTATCAGTATATATATATATATACACATCCCAGTTTTGTGCAGCTACATCTCACTGCAGGCCATTAGTATTTCTGGAAGGCCAACAAGGAGAGGCAGACAATCACAAGCCAATAAAAGAGAGCAAGCAGGCTCTGTGTCCAGAGGCAACAGTGCTGGTCGTGGAGACGGTGCATCCTCATCAGCACGTGGCCGTGGGACACGCCTGCCTTTTTTTTCGGTAGCTGGCCATGTTGAGCCGCAACATTCGGAAGACTTGGTAGAATGGATGACCAAGCCGTCCTCATCCTCCTCATCCTCTCTCACGCAGGCTCAGAGTACTTTGTCTGGCAAAGCAGCTGCCAACGTGGCCTCTTCCCTTGGCTCAATGGCATCAGTCACTCCTTCCCTAGCCCCACCGTGTCCTCCTGATCAGTCCCCCAAACTGTTTGACCACAGTGTTGGATACATGCTCCAGGAGGATGCCCAGAGTTTTGAAGGCTCCGATGATGGTACCCAGCTAGAGGAAGTATCAGAGGAACATTCCTTCCTGTCATTCCGGCCGTGTCCTTGCGCGCATGCGCAGCGTTCCGGCGCACGCACATTTGTGTTCCGGCGCTACAGCACTCGCACATGCGCACTAGCGCACACCCAGCGCGATCCTTTGGGCGGCCTATAAAAAGTGCTCAGATGATCAGGCAAATTGCTGGTTTGTCTCAGCTCCCTGTGTAACTTTATCCTGTCTCCTGTACCTGTGCCTGATTACCTGTTGTGACCCGGATTTCTTTTGGACTCCTCTACTCTTCTCCTGGACCTGACCTCAGCTTGTTTTATTGTTTTTCCACCTGTCTCCTGTGTTTGACCCCTCGGCCTGTTACTTGGACTGTCTCCTGTCTCCTTGCCTGACCCCCTGCCTGTACCTGGACTCACCCGTGTCTTCTAGACACCATCCTTCAGCCTGCAGCTTAAAATTACTGATCCTGGTGTTTGACCCTCAGCCTGGTTCTGGACTTTCTATTATTTGCTCCAGCCTGTACTCCTGTTTACCAGTCTCTGCACAGCGGCTCTTCTCTACAAGGACCTTCACGCAAGTCACCAACGGTCCATTGGGGTAGCCTGTGCCTCTTTGTGCCATTCACTCCCTGTACCACCTCCAGGGGGCGGTCTGCGCTTAGTTGCAAGGGTGAACCGCTCTCGGCATCCCGGCCCCAGTGAGTACTTTCCTGACAGTACAAACCAGCCATGTCAGAGGCCGACAGAGCGTGTTCCCCATTGGAAATCCTGTGTCAGCAAGTCTCGGCACTCACCGATGCAGTCCAAAAGTTGCAATATGGCTATGTCCAAATTGACAGTCACCTTCAACAACTCTGCGGGGCACCTACATCAGCACCGGCAGCCTCTGTGCCTCCCAGTGGGGCTTCCCCCCCTCAGATATCAACCAACCCTACAGTGATCATGGCCTCCCTGGAGCCCAGGGTTCCCACACCAGAGCGAATCTCTGGCAATCGCAAGAAGTTCAGAGCTTTTAAAAATGCCTGTTCTCTGTATTTAGCTCTGCAACCCAGGACTTTTTCTTCCAAAGTAGTAAAGGTCGGCTTCATCATCTCTCTCCTGGCCGATGAACCCCAAGCTTGGCCCCATAGCCTAATGGAACAGAGGAGCCCCATGCTGAATTCAGTGGATACCTTTTTCGAAGGTATGACACAATTTTATGATGACCCCCAACGCATGGCCACGGCCGAAGCTACATTGCATAACTTATGCCAAGGGCGAAGGCCGGTAGAGGACTATATTGTTGAGTTTCAGAAATGGTCGGCTGATACCGGCTGGAATGAACCTGCCCTTAAGTTCCAGTTCCGTCAGGGGCTGTCTGAAGCTCTGAAAGATGAGCTGGCCAGGATAGAGACCCCTGATTCTCTGGAAGACCTAATCCAAGTAACTACCAAACTGGATCGACGCATGTGTGAGCGGTGTTCAGAACGCTTCCAGGTTCCTCGTCCTAGTTGGATGCTTCCTAAGCCAGCTCCCATCCATCCATCCTACTGGGTCCCTCCAGTCTCCACCACTCCTGAGGTTGAGCCGATGCAATTAGGGCTGGTTTGCGCTCCTCTTACATAGACGTCAGGCCAATCTGTGCATTTACTGTGGGGGTTCAGGACACTTCCTCCGTTCCTGACCTGTGAGACCCAGTAAGTCCTACCCTCAATCTGCCATTAACTATCAAGTCTCCAGCTTTTCACAGACTTATGTTACTCTCTTTGTCTCCTTACAGCTACCGGAAAAGGAAACTCGCCTACCAGCCATAGTTGATTCCGGAGCATGTAGTTGCTTCTTGGATGCTTTACTAGCTGCAAGTTTACGCATCCCTCTGATAACTAAAGGTCAAAGCCTCCAGGTACACCTAGCTGATGGGTCTCTTCCTCGCTCTGGACTTATTACTCAGGAAACCAGACCCAGCCTTACCACCATGGACTCCGGCCATCAGGAGTTCCTACGCTTCGACATTATCTCTTCTCCTATGCTCCCTATCATCTTGGGACTCCCCTGGCTGCAAGCTCATGAACCTCAAATTGATCGGAACAAGAAAGAAGTCCTCTTCTCATCCCAATACTGTTCCCAACACTGCCTCTGTCACGGAAAGTCCCACACTCCGCTTGAGTGCTTCCGTCAGTATACCGCTTCCTAAGTTCTGGAACACGAGCCCAATGGATGTGGCTATAGGAACCCCCAAGAACTAGACAACACCAGTCTTGGAGTACATCAGAACTAACTCTTTATTTGAGATCTCACACACATTTATACAGCAGGCTGACTCAAAGCTAACCTAATTAACATGAGCTAATTTACTAAAACATTTACCCAGACCAGATGACAGACTTGTAGGCACCGAGCTTCACACAGTAGTATAAACACAATAGCTGGAGCTAATTACAATTAACAATACAAACAACAATCTCCCCCTTCCTCAGCCTAGACTGTTCGTCTCCTAGCCAGTGCTGGTGGCTAATGTGATCAGCTCATTCAATTAACACACATTACCATAAACATCAACACAGGGTTCATTAGAACAACAATGAGTTGAATACCCTTAGAACCTAGACTAAACTTATTTACATTACACACATTATAGCTGACATCAGACAGGTGAGTGGAGTTGATGACATTAGCATCATCTCACAGTATGAGCCCCAACAGTATGGCTCAGTCACTATGGCAAATACAGGGTCCCCAGAGTCTGTGTGTTTTGGGGGGACATGGAGCTGAATCCAAAGTAACACCAACCCCAGGGTCCCCAGGCATACAGCTCACAGAGAGTACCATTTCCCCAAATGCCAGGGCCCATAATCTGTTGGCAAGAGGCTAGCGTTCAGTCTCCTCCAATAGCCTCTGTCTCGGGTGAGTCTGTCACAGCCTCCTTCCAGCTCCAGCGTCTTGCTCAACCATTGCATCAATATCTGATAGTCTTCAACATGTACCCTCAGTTTACTGCAATTTAAGGACGTTTTTGACAAAAAACAGGCTGACCGCTTACCACCTCATCGCTCTTATGACTGCCCTATAGACCTTTTGCCTGGCTCTGAAATCCCTTTTGGCCGCATCTTTCCCTTGTCCGAAATGGAACTAAAGGCCCTCAAGTCATACATTGAAAATCTTGAGAAAGGTTTCATCCGTTCCTCCTCATCACCGGCTGGAGCCGGTATTTTCTTTGTAGAGAAAAGGGATGGCTCTCTCAGACCCTGCATTGATTACAGGGAATTAAATAAAATCACCATTAAAAACCCGCTCCCTCTCATCCCGGAACTATTTCAACACTTCCAATCCGCCTGAATCTTTTCCAAGCTAGACCTTCGTGGTGCCTACAATCTCATCCAAATTCGAGCGGGCAATGAATGGAAAACTGCTTTCAGATCCAGGTTTGGGCATTATGAGTACCTGGTAATGCCGTTTGGGCTCTGCAACGCCCCAGCCACTTTTCAACATTTAGTAAACGACATCTTCCGTGAATACCTTGACAACTTTCTAGTTGTTTACCTAGATGACATCCTCATTTTTTCTGCCACCATGGAACTTCATCGGGTACACGTCAAACTGGTCCTTTCAATCCTCAGGAGACACAAATTATACCTTAAAGCGGAAAAATGTGAATTTGAAAAGACAACTGTGCAGTTCCTGGGGTTCATTATCTCCACCAACGGTGTCGCAATGGACCCACAGAAAGTCAAGGCAATTCAGGGGTGGCCGGCTCCTGTGGATAAAAGAGGGGTACAATGATTCTTAGGATTTTCACATTTTTACCAGAGGTTTATCGCTGGCTTCTCAGCTATTGTAGATCCCATCACCCAACTTACACACCAGCATAATCATTTTCAGTGGTCCGCAGAAGCCCAGGAAGCTTTCTTGAGATTAAAGGCACTATTCTCGTCTGCACCAGTCTTATGACATCCAGATCCAGCCTTACCTTTCATACTAGAAGTTGATGCTTCAGAAACTGCTACTGGGGCCATCCTCTCTCAAAGACAGGGTCCCAAGGCCCTCCTGCACCCCGTAGCTTTCGCATCCCGGAAATTAAGTTCACCTGAGAAGAATTATGACGTAGGCGATAGGCAGTTATTGGCCATCAAGTTTGCCTTGGAGGAGTGGAGATATCTACTTGAAGGGGCATCTTACCCTGTCATGATCTTCACCAATCATAAAAATCTGGAATATCTTAGGACTGCAAAAGTCTAAAACCCAGGCAAGCCCGATGGGCCCTCTTCTTTTCCAGATTCAATTCTCATATTTCTTATAGACCTGGTTCTAAAAATGAAAAAGCGGATGCACTCTCCCGGATGTTCCATGAAACCTCTCAGGTAACTGAACCCAGTACCATCTTATCTCCGCAAAATTTCCTTCTTGTTACTCAGGTGGACCTAATAACCGCAATTAAATCAGCATCCAGTCAATGGTCTGAACCTGACATGTCTTCCTTGGAGAAACACAATGACCTATTCTGGTCCCACTGAAAAATTTTTGTCCCACTAGAATCAAGATTCCTAACTTTAAAGACTTTCCACAACCACAAGTTGGCAGGCCACTTTGGGTCACAAAAGGCCATGGAACTGATCTCACGTTCTTTTTGGTGGTCGGGCTGGAGACAGGACTGTAAGAATTATGTTTCCTCCTGCATCCCATGCCAACGCAGTAAGGGTCCAAATACAAAATCTTGGGGTCTACTAAAACCTTTATCCATTCCTGAACGGCCATGGGCAGAAATCTCCATGAATTTTATCGTGGACCTACCTCCCTCTGGGGGGTTCACTACCATCCTTGTCATCATCAGATTTCCAAAATGGCACATTTCCTGCCCATGGTGGGTACTCCCTCTGCCTCTGCTACAGCTAATGTGTTCTTCAAGGAAATCATCAGGCTTCATGGTACACCTGTGAGCATCACCTCAGATAGAGGTGTCCAATTTACTTCCAAGTTTTGGAGAGAGTTATGTAAATCCTTGGAAATAAAGATCTGTCTCTCCTCTGCTTATCACCCCCAGCGCAACGGCCAGACGGAGAGAACTAACCAAACCCTGGAACAATATCTCCGCTTTTTCTGCTCTGACTCCCAAGACGATTGATCCACTCTCCTGACGTATGCTGAATTCGCATATAATAACTCCATCCATTCCGCCACCAACCAAACACCTTTTTGGTCTAACTTTGGTTTTCACCCCTCTTTCCTTCCAGTTTCCATCCCGGAGTTGTCTGTCCCTGCTGTACAGGACCGGGTAGCTTCCATTCAGCTGAATTTTTGGAAGATCCAAGAGGCTATGCAAAGAACCCAGGAAGATTACCAAAAACACTATAATAAGGGAAGGAAGGAGAATCCAGCCTTTAAGGTAGGCGAAGAAGTTTGGTTATCAGCCATCAATCTCACGGAAATTAGAGCCAAAGTTCATAGGTCCCTTCAAAATCAAGAGGGTAATCAATCCGGTGGCCTTTGAACTAGCCCTACCTAACTCTTACAAAGTGCATCCAGTTTTTCATGCATCTCTCTTGAAACCTGTTGTTCCCAGCCCCTTGTATATAAAACAAGTGCAGCGCTAGTGTCCCAAACCAAAACTGAAATCATGTATGGAACAAATTTAAATCTGTGACTTAAAAAACTATAAATAGTTGTGAATCAACACAATACAAAAACCTGTGGAATATACACAAATGTCTATAATACAATGTGCTATGCTCTGAAACCAGAGTCCATAAGTATAAATAAAAAAAGTCTTCTCAAACAAAGGAGATGCTTGAACAAGGGATGTTAACTGAAGACTTGGATGTAAGGCAACCACAGGGAACACGTCATAGACATCTAGGGTTAGGTATTTTTACCGGATCTTGTAGGACATATCTGCCATATAGCAGTACGTCTGTCAGAGCTTGTGGAGGTGACCTCCCGTGGAATCCACCCGGGTGTTGTCCCTTGGGTCACGATCACCGATAGGCAGGGTTGTCATAGGTGGAGGTTAACCGCTCACTCGCACACTCTCCAATTCCAGGACCAAAAAAGGTCAAAAGAAACCAGTTGCGAATGAAATCATGGAGAAAAAAGAAAAAAAGGCTCCACATGGCGTAGGTCAAAAAAATTAGGGAGTTTATTGAATAAAAAGCCTTTACAGAATAAAAAGTGATCACTAGTAATTAAAATGGTGGCAACGTGGGAAGCTGGAACGCCCTAAGCGCTTCGACTAAGAAGCCTTCAACTGGGGCATAAAACAGCCTCCCCACATTGCCCATATATATATAGAGTGTAGACACCATTTCAAATTAGTTTGGTCCGTCCCCATCATGGTGGAACCGGAAGTGTGAGAGGTCCAATATCATAAACATTTAAAACTGGCCACATATAATAATAATCTCATGCATAATGGTACAGTGAGTTAGGCCTGGAGTTATAAGGATAGCTCTAGGGTCTGGCGGGAGTACAAACAGTGGAGGGGGCCCCGAACGCCGGACCGCCAACTCGGCTTGCGTTCCAAGCCTCACATCCACAGTAACTAGAGGAACCTATTCTACAAGCTTGCGTTCCAAGCCTCGACGGTCACGTGACCAGGGAGGAGACAACAGCCAGCGAACAATGCGCTGCTGGTGTCTTCTTCACTCATCCACGTGGAGCGTGCGCTCCAAGCCTCATGTGTGACCAGGGAGGAGACAAAAGCTGACAGCCAATGCGCCGCTGGTGTCTCCCTCACTCATCCATGTGGAGCGTGCGCTCCAAGCCTCATGTGTGAAGGGGACGAGCGGCCCGCTCCAAGGCTGACATCATCCCCAACCGAGGTGGTTAAACCAATCATTGGACAGCTAGAATGTTAGCCACTCCCCCTCATGTCGTCTGAACACCACAGTAAAGGGTACCATGGCAACAACAGAAGCCGGCAACAAAATAACACGGCCACAATAAACACCCCAAAGGGTCCGGTCCATATTCAATGGTCACTAACTTAAAAGGTGGCCAATCATACGGACCATATGTCCAGTATCATTAAAAACCGGCTCAGCGTGGTGGTCGGATGTACAAGAGACATCACACACAGATCATCCTAGTGTAGAAATAGACATACCACGCTATACGGCTAAATGACCCGGGTCATCCAACCCCTGCTGCCAAGACAAAGTAATACATGCTCAGGCTCCCGAAGGGGAGTGCTAAGCAACGCCACATTGTCAAACTGACCCGGGAAGGAGCCCAAAGGTCCTAAAATGAGGGGGGAACTAGTATTATTAACCAATAAAATCATACCCAAATATAGTATAAAATGGATGTCCAATGCGTAAGCCCACATATGGTACTGTCCCCCTCTTCTAAGTCCTGGAGGCTATAAGGTAGGTCGATCGCCTGGTCAGACAAGATAGGTAGGTCGCCTAAACACGTAATGAAACAAAATTAACATAGGGAGGTGTGATCCATTAAATGGACGGCCAACATGAATACGTAATGGATGACACCACAAGTTAGCCATCCCATGGACATGAATGTCCTGGTTTTGTTTGACAATCATCTAATCAATCTAACATAAATAGACCCAGGATGGAAACATGATATCATAAACCAATGAAATGAAATAGGGTAAGCAAAGGGTAAGAATCACATGTGCTCAAACACTGGGGGGAGAAAAGGGGAAGGGGAGGGGGGGAGGGGGAGGGAAGGAATCTTATCTCAAACATGTAACATGAATAAGTTAATAAAGAACCCAATGACACTCATAACAACTCCCTGTAAAACAAGGCAAAGGACAAGGAAGGAATAGTAGGTGTGTCGCGGCTACTGTGGATGTGAGGCTTGGAACGCAAGCCGAGTTGGCGGTCCGGCGTTCGGGGCCACATCCACTGTTTGTACTCCCGCCAGACCCAAGAGCTATCTTTATAACTCCAGGCCTAACTCACTGTACCATTATGCATGAGATTATTATTATATGTGGCCAGTTTTAAATGTTTATGATATTGGACCTCTCACTTCCTGTTCCGCCATGATGGGGGCGGACCGAGCTAATTTGAAATGGTGTCTACAGTCTATATATATGGGCAATGTGGGGAGGCTGTTTTATGCCCCAGTTGAAGGCTTCTTAGTCGAAACGCGTAGGGCGTTCCAGCTTCCCACGTTGCCACCATTTTAATTACTAGTGATTACTTTTTATTCTGTAAAGGCTTTTTATTCAATAAAATCCCTAATTTTTTTGACCTACACCATGTGGAGCCTTTTTTCTTTTTTCTCCATGATTTCATTCGCAACTGGTTTCTTTTGACCTTTTTTGGTCCCGGAATTGGAGAGTGTGCGAGTGAGCGGTTAACCTCCACCTATGACAACCCTGCCTATCAGTGATCGTGACCCAGGGGACAACACCCGGGTGGATTCCACGGGAGGTCACCTCCACAAGCTCTGACAGACGTACTGCTATATGGCAGATATGTCCTACAAGATCCGGTAAGAGTACCTAACCCTAGATGTTTATGACGTGTTCCCTGTGGTTGCCTTACATCCAAGTCTTCAGTTAACATCCCTTGTTCAAGCACCTCCTTTGTTTGAGAAGACTTTTTTTTTATTTATACTTATGGACTCTGGTTTCAGAGCATAGCACATTGTATTATAGACATTTGTGTATATTCCACAGGTTTTTGTATTGTGTTGATTCACAACTATTTATAGTTTTTTAAGTCACAGATTTATATTTGTTCCATACATGATTTCAGTTTTGGTTTGGGACACTAGCGCTGCACTTGTTTTATATACATGTTGGTGTGACTTGGTTTGTTTGTGTGTCAGCTGCTGTTCACTATATTGACAATTTTTTGGGGGGTCAGCGCAGTATTTCTTCTTTATCACTATTCTAATTTTTGACCACATAGTTGCTGCAGCGACCCACATTTATCACCTTAGTTCACTATGGATGTGTTGGAATATAGGACCACTAGGTCCATTAACACTGATGGTTTTTTTTGTGCTAAATAACACCGACACTGAAATGAGTGGACTATTTTTAAGGCTCAAGAATTTAATGACCACTGAACTACATCTACAGTGGGACATTGCTTTTTTAGAGCAGTATATTAAAGAAAAAATGGTCCCGAGGGGTTTACGTTGGGATATGTTTCCCCAACAGGGAGATTCAGACTTGGAACCTTGGTTTCGTTACTTTAACGAAGCTGGTATCAAGCTGATCGGCTTTTTGGTGGAGAGGAAGCGCAGTAGACTTACTGCACTAGATCTGGAAATTAGAGATCTTAAAGACAAGCTCCTTCCATCTAATGGACTGCCTGAATATATTTCCCATTCCACTAACCTTAGAACTTTCTTGGAAAAAGAGGAGAAGGACCAACGGAACAAAAAACAAAAAAAGTACAACCAAGATGTTTCTGACTACAAAAATGGTTTGGTTTTTGGATGGCAGAAGAAGATAGCACAGGGAGTGGACTCAGGGTCCACTAGCCTACCTATGGAGAATGTTGAACAAACTATTCGCTATCCAGATAGGAGGTTGACGTATGATCCTCCCTTACCCCCTCTAGGTCGGGGAGACCAACTGAACCTGGGACCAATCATTCTGCCCCTAGGCCTGCGCCTCAGATTTATCACCCCCCCAGAGACCCGAGCTGTGGGAGACACCCCTCTGTTCCTGGGGGTTACACCATGGTGTCTTACCGTGGTAGGCACCCCTCAGGTTGGAGGGGTAAGAAGCCCAATGGCAGAGGTAGGGGTAATGGGGGGAATAGAGGTAGAGGGTCCTATCAAGGGCTGTATGACCCAAGATTTGATACCAGAACCGACCATCCTAATGAGGGTTACGGTTATGGTACTCCTGTTCATGTGAGTAACCGTTATGCTGTCCTCCGGGATGGACAATCCCGGGATGCACATTATGATTACTCTTACCATGATGATAGTGGGAATGAGGAATATAGTAGAGTGTGATACCAGTATAATCATTCTGGCCCTTCCCAAACCCCGGGTTTTCACAAACCAGGGCACAACCCCCCCCCCTCGAAGTCCAAGACCAAGAGAGGATGTAGAGGAGCGTGGCGACTACAATGGAGGAAAAAGAAAAAGGTCACACTAGGCGCCGGCATATATAATTTAAGTAAGGTCAGTCTCTCTGACCATGAAAAATATGTTCTTGATAAGGGACTAAAATTTGTCCCCCCCAAGAAGCTAAATAAATTCTCTACATTTGTGGATGTACATAAATACATCCGCAAGTTAAATATACAAAGATATTTCTTATCTCAACCTGCAGCCAACTCCAGAACCATGAGACAGAGCGATATCAGACACTCTGGTCTCTCGAACCCATCACTCTTCAATCCCCCAAATAACACATCCCACTCTGTTAATGTTTTTAAGGACTTAGTTCTACATGATTTAGAGAAAATCCCTGTCAAACACACGTATCAGGACCCGGCCATTAAGGCAGGCATTGACTCTCTCTGTGATAGAAATAATCTGGTCATCCGCCCGGCTGATAAAGGCAGCGGGATAGTGGTCCTTGATAAGGATGACTATATTGCAGAAATGAAACGTTTATTAGATGACCGAACTACATACAATATTCTTCCTAAAGATCCTACGAAAGATTATAAACGAGCCCTTTCGGCCCTCATAGATGAGGGTTTTTCCCTCAACATACTTAACCAGAAAGAGAGAGAATTCCTTGTACCCGCAGCACCTCGAATACCGGTCATCTATTACCTTCCGAAAGTGCATAAGAATCCCACCAATCCCCCCGGCCGCCCCATCGAAAGTGGGATAGATTCGGTCACTTCACGAACCGGAAGGTACATAGATTTCTATCTCCAGCCCCTGGTCAAACAGATGCCCTCCTATCTAAAGGATACAAGGGCTGTGATCAACCTTTTGGAACAAGTTGAATACCAGGATGGTCTTCTTCTGGCTACTGCGGATGTATCTGCACTGTATACATCCATCCCGTTAAATCAAGGTCTAGCGGCTGTCAATCTGTTCCTTTCCAGGGATTCTGGCCTTCCTCTCATCCATCATAATTATGTTATGGAGCTACTCAGGTTTGCTACAGAACATAATTATTTCTGGTTTCAAGGAACCTACTATTCCCAGATTAAGGGTGTGGCCATGGGGGCTAAATATGCCCCCAGTTTGGCAAACTTTTTTATGGCCTTATGGGAGGAGGATGTCGTCTATTCCCACAGACCACCCCAGTTGGTTCTGTGGGCTAGATATATAGATGACATCCTCCTATGGAAGGGTGACCTCAGGTCACTGGAGGACTATATGGAATATTTGAACACCAATGATAGAAATATCTCCCTGTGTTTTGAGGCCAGCTCTGAGACCATTCATTTCTTAGATCTTGAGGTGTCTGTAGTCAATAGACAACTGGTTCTTAAAACGTTCTTCGAGCCCACGGACTGTAACGGGTACATCCCGACAGACAGCTGTCACCATCAGCAGTGGCTAAGATCGGTCCCCAAGGGACAGTTCCTCAGGTTACGACGTAACTGTAGTAATATTGAAGACTTCCAGTTACAATCCCAGACCCTCAGAGAAAGATTCATAGAAAAGGGATACAGACCCTCTGATCTTGATGCCACCATTAGGGAGGTTGGGGGAGTTGATAGGAATTCACTCCTGGTTGATCGCCCTAAAGTACAGGGTGATAACCTTTATAAATGGTCTTTTTTCACTGCATTTTCCACCCAATATAAAGAAGTTAAAAAGATTATGGACAGGCACTGGAAAGTTTTGAAAAATGACCGTGTTCTGGGTCCTGTTTTACTGGACCGGGCTGGTATCATTTTTCGGGGCGCACGTTCGGTTCAGGGGGAAATCCCCCAATGTTATTGACCCTCTCCGGTCCGTTTCTTTTTTCAGGACTGCAAGGGATATTTCCCGTGCAGAAAATGTAATGTGTGTCTGCATAACATAAGTGGGAGATGCAAAACAATGACTTTCCACTCTGCTGTGACATCTAGAGAGTATAGTATGAAACACTTTACTACATGTGCTACCCGACATATTGTTTATCTTATCACATGTCCATGTGGGAGACAGTATGTCGGGCGCACTACTAGAACTTTTTCTATCAGGGTCAATGAACACATTGCTAAAATCAAGAAGGGCTGTATTAAGCACAGTGTTCCCCGTCATTACCTTGAAAGTCATAATAGGGACCCTACAGGTACCTCTTTTTTGATTATAGACAAATTTGTCCCCCATTGGAGGGGCGAGTCTTATCTTAGGGGTGTGTCGCGGCTTGAAACATATTGGATTTATGAGCTCAGGTGCTTTTCGCCACACGGTATGAATGTTGAGTGGGACATTAATAGTTTCATCAGCCGTGAGTGAGAAGCACCCGTGCTCTCTAGCCGCAACACACCTACTATTCCTTTCTTGTCCTTTGCCTTGTTTTACAGGGAGTTGTTATGAGTGTCATTGGGTTCTTTATTAACTTATTCATGTTACATGTTTGAGATAAGATTCCTTCCCTCCCCCCTCCCCTTCCCCTTTTCTCCCCCCAGTGTTTGAGCACATGTGATTCTTACCCTTTGGTTACCCTATTTCATTTCATTGGCTTATGATATCATGTTTCCATCCTGGGTCTATTTATGTTAGATTGATTAGATGATTGTCAAACAAAACCAGGACATTCATGTCCATGGGATGGTTAACTTGTGGTTTCATCCATTATGTATTCATGTTGGCCGTCCATTTAATGGATCACACCTCCCTATGTTAATTTTGTTTCATTACGTGTTTAGGCGACCGACCTGTCTTGTCTGACCAGGCGATCAACCTACCTTATAGCCTCCAGGACTTAGAGAAGGGGGACAGTACCATATGTGGGTTTACACATTGGACATCCATTTTATACTGTATTTGGGTATGATTTTATTGGTTAATAATACTAGTTCCCCCCTCATTTTAGGACCTTTGGGCTCCTTCCCGGGTCAGTTTCACAATGTGGCATTGCTTAGCACTCCCCTTCGGGGGCCTGAGCATGTATTACTTTGTCTTGGCTGCAGGGGTTGGATGACCCGGGTCATTTAGCCGTATAGCGTGGTATGTCTATTTCTACACTAGGATGATCTGTGTGTGATGTCTCTTGTACATCCGACCACCACGCTGAGCTGGTTTTTAATGATACTGGACATATGGTCCGTATGATTGGCCACCTTTAAGTTAGTGACCATTGAATATGGACCGGACCCTTTGGGGTGTTTATTGAGGCCGTGTTATTTTGTTACCGGCTTCTGTTGTTGCATGGTACCCTTTACTGTGGCGTTCAGATGACATGAGGGGGAGTGGTTAACATTCTAGCTGGCCAATGATTGGTTTACCCACCTCAGCTGGGGATGATGTCAGCCTTGGAGCGGGTCGCTCGTCCCTTTCACACATGAGGCTTGGAACGCACGCTCCACATGGATGAGTGAGGGAGACACCAGCGGCACATTGGCTGCCGGCTTTTGTCTCCTCCCTGGTCACACATGAGGCTTGGAGCGCATGCTCCACGTGGATGAGTGAGGAAGACACCAGCGGCGCATTGTTCGCCGGCTGTTGTCTCCTCCCTGGTCACGTGGCCGTCAAGGCTTGGAACACAAGCTTGAAGAATAGGTTCCTCTAGTTACTGTGGATGTGAGGCTTGGAACGCAAGCCGAGTTGGCGGTCCAGCGTTCGGGGCCCCCTCCACTGTTTGTTCTCCCGCCAGACCCTAGAGCTATCTTTATAACTCCAGGCCTAACTCACTGTACCATTATGCATGAGATTATTATTATTTGTGGCCAGTTTTAAATGTTTATGATATTGGACCTCTCACTTCCAGTTCCACCATGATGGGGGCGGACCAAGCTAATTTGAAATGGTGTCTACAGTCTATATATATGGGCAATGTGGGGAGGCTGTTTTATGCCCCAGTTGAAGGCTTCTAGGGCGTAGGGCGTTCCAGCTTCCCACGTTGCCACCATTTTAATTACTAGTGATCACTTTTTATTCTGTAAAGGCTTTTTATTCAATAAAATCTCTAATTTTTTTGACCTACGCCATGTGGAGCCTTTTTTCTTTTTTTCTCCATGATTTCATTCGCAACTGGTTTCTTTTGACCTTTTTTGGTCCCGGAATTGAAGAGTGTGCGAGTGAGCGGTTAACCTCCACCTATGACAACCCTGCCTATCGGTGGGACAACACCCGGGTGGATTCCACGGGAGGTCAGCTCCACAAGCTCTGACAGACGTACTGCTATATGGCAGATATGTCCTACAAGATCCGGTAAAAGTACCTAACCCTAGATGTCTATGATGTGTTCCCTGTGGTTGCCTTACATCCAAGTCTTCAGTTAACATCCCTTGTTCAAGCACCTCCTTTGTTTGAGAAGACTTTTTTTATTTATACTTATGGACTCTGGTTTCAGAGCATAGCACATTGTATTATAGACATTTGTGTATATTCCACAGGTTTTTGTATTGTGTTGATTCACAACTATTTATAGTTTTTTTAAGTCACAGATTTATATTTGTGCCATACATGATTTCATGCACTTGTTTTATATACATGTTGGTGTGACTTGGTTTGTTTGTGTGTCAGCTGCTGTTCACTATATTGACAATTTTTTTGGGGTCAGCGCAGCATTTCTTTATCACTGTTCCCAGCCCCTTTTCTGACAGGGAGGAACCACCGCCTCCACCAGTCATGATAGAGGGAGAAAGTGAAGCTGAGGTGGAAAAAATTCTAAGTTGCAGGAAAAAAGGGGAGACAGCTCCAATACCTAATTAAATGGAAGGGGTACCCCCTGAAGATAATTCCTGGGAACCATTCAGAAATCTACATGCCCCACGTTTGATCCAGGCATTTCACAGAGAACACCCGGAATTGATGACTACTTTGGGTGTCCGGAGGCCACCCCTTGGGGGGGGCACTGTCAGAGGAACATTCCTTCCTGTCATTCTGGCAGTGTCCTTGCGCGCATGCGCGGTGGAAAGGCGTTCCGGCGCACGCACATTCGCTGTCCGGCTATACGGCGCTCACACATGCGCACTAGCACACACCCAGCGTGATCCTTTGGGCGGCCTATAAAAGGCGCTCAGATGATCAGACAAATTGCTGGTTTGTCTCAGCTCCCTGTGTAACTTGATCCTGTCTCCTGTACCTGTGCCTGATTACCTGTTGTGACCAGGATTGCTTTTGGACTCCTCTACTCTTCTCCTGGACCTGACCTCGGCTTGTTTTATCGGTTTTCCACCTGTCTCCTGTGTTTTACCCCCAGCCTGTTACTTGGACTTGGACTTGGAATGTCTCCTGTCTCCTTGCCTGATCCCCTGCCTGTACCTGGACTTACCCATGTCTTCTAGACACCATCCTTCAGCCTGCAGCTTAAAACTACTGATCCTGGTGTTTGACCCTCAGCCTGGTTCTGGACTTTCTATTAATTGTTCCAGCCTGTACTCCTGTTTACCAGTCTCTGCACAGCGGCTCTTCTCTACAAGGACCTTCACGCAAGTCACCAATGGTCCATTGGGGTAGCCTGTGCCTCTTTGTGCTATTCACTCCCAGTACCACCTCCAGGGGGCGGACTGTGCTTAGTTGCAAGGGTGAACCGCTCTTGGCATCTCAGCCTCGGTGAGTACTTTCCTGACAGGAAGATAGTAACGTGAGCCCAAAGAGAGGGGGTGCCCAAGAAGGACAACAATCTGGCAGTCATGTTCTCCCAGCTGCAGTATACTGCCAGCTTTGCTCCAGTGATGAGGAGGGAGGGAATGATGAGGTCACTGACTCAACGTGGGTGCCTGATAGGAGAGAGGAGGAGGAGGAGGAGAAGGAGGCACATCACCAATGAGGCAGGATGCCCTCCAGGGGCCAGCTTAAGGGCAGCACACCAACTGCATCACACCGCAGAGCTCCACATGTGCAGGGCGCTGCTGTCTCTGTGCGTTATTCCAAAAGTTCTTTGGTGTGGGCCTTTTTTGAGAAGAGTGCATCAGATCCCACTGCTGCTATTTGCAACATATGTCTCAAGCGTATCTCGCGTGGCCAAAACATCACCTGCTTGGGCACCACATGCTTGACCAGACATATGTCGACCTGCCATGCAGTTCGTTAGCAAGCGTACCTAAAAGACCCACACCAAAGAACAAAGAGGACCTCTCCTTGCTTCTCATTAGTTGGGATCTCCAACCCCACTATACCTTCAGTCCTCTCTGGGACCTGCACTGAGAGGAATGAAGGTGTAGAATTAGATGTGTCACAGCCAAGTACTTGGGGGCAATCTGCTATCGGTACACCATCTTCAGATTGTACCAGTCAAATTTACCCAGCCACCCACATCCCCAGCGGTTGAATGCTAGCTTGGCTAAATTGCTAGCACTTCAACTGCTGCCTTTTCAGTTGGTAGACTCTTCCCCCTTCCGTGAGTTTGTGGAATGTGCAGTTCCTCAGTGCCACTTTTTCTCACAGAAGGCGATTCCGGCTCTCTACCGGCATGTGGAAGGCAATGTCTTGGCCTCGCTGGACAGGGCAGTCAGTGGTAAGGTGCATATTATCGCTGACTCATGGTTCAGCAGGCATGGACAGCGACGTTACCTATCTTTAACCGCGCACTGGGTGACTCTTTTGGCAGCTGGGAAGGATGCAGGACAGGGTGCAGTAGTGTTGGAGGTTGTTCCGCCACCACGCCTCCAAAATTCTACTAGTGGTGATTCTGCCACACCTCTCTCTTCCACCCCCCTTCTTCTTCCTCCATGGCCTCTCCCTGTGCTGATTTGTCTTCGGAACCAGCGGTGCTCCATAGGCGTTCAAGGGGCTACGCAAGCACGCAGGCAAAAAGATTCCATGCGGTGATTGAGCTAACTGCTTGGGGGACAGGAGCCACACTGGGGAAGAGATTCTGTCAGCTCTGCAGAGGCAGGTTCAGAGGTGGTTGATGCCACGCCAGCTTAAGACAGGTATGGTGGTTTGCGACAATGGTACCAATCTCCTCTCTGCCCTCCGACAGGGACAACTGACCCATGTGCCCTGTTTGGCTCACATCCTTAACTTGGTGGTGCAGCGGTTCTTGGGCAGGTACCCGGGCTTACAGGATGTCCTGAGGCAGGCCAGGAAAGTCAGTGTGCATTTCCACAGTTCTTATAATGCCAGTGCTCGGCTGGCTGACCTCCAAAAGGAATTTAACCTGCCCAAGAACCGCCTAATCTGTGACATGCCCACCAGGTGGAAATCAACGTTGGCCATGCTGCAGCGGCTGCACACGCAGCAGAGGGCCATCAATGAGTACCTGTGTGACTATGGCACCAGGACAGGGTCAGGGGAGCTTGTTTTTTTCCCCACACTAGTGGGTCATGATCAGGGATGCATGCACTGTCCTGTCACCATTTGAGGAGGCCATGAGGATGGTGTGCAGTGACAGTGCATGCATCAGTGACACTGCCCCCATAGTCCACCTGTTGGAGCACACGCTGCGTGGAATAATGGACAGGGCACTTGAGGCAGAACAGAGGCAGGAAGAGGGGGACTTCCTTAGCTCTCAAGGCCCCCTTTATCCAGACAGTGTTCCTGCATGCCCGCCAATCACACAGGAAGAGGAGGAGGAGGAGGATTGTGTCAGCATATTGGTGAAGCCTGGTATTCAGCAGCAGTCTTTAAGGGATCATTTGCAGTCCCAAGAAACCCATGGACTTGTACGTGGCTGGTAGGAGGTGGCTGCGGATCATGTCGTCCTTAGTGACTCAGAGGACTCCGGGCCAAATGCCTCAACAAACCGCTGCATGGCCTTCCTGATCCTGCAAAGCCTGCGGAAGGATCCTCGTATTTGTGGTATCAAGGAGAGGGATCAATACTGGCTGGCAACCCTCCTTGATCCACGTTACAAGGGTAAGGTTGCAGACCTTATCTTGCCATCACAGAGGGAGCAGAGGATGAAACATCTTCGAGAGGCCTTGCAGAAAGGTCTGTGCAACACATTCCCAGAGACTGGGAGGTTACAAACTCCTGTTCCTGGACAACGTGTTGCTGAGGCTTCGGTCAGTCAAAGAAGGAGCGGTGGAGAAGGTGGCCGTCTGACCGATGCATTCAGACAATTTTTTAGTCCACAGCCCCAAGGTATGATCGGTTCTAGCAACCATCGCCAGTGTCTGTTTTACATGGTGCAGGAATACCTAGGGGCAAGATCTGACTTGGACACCTTTCCCACCAAAAATCCTCTGGGTTACTGGGTCTTGAGGATGAATCACTGGCCAGAGCTTGCACAGTATACAATTGAGCTACTGGCCTGTCCTGCATCCAGCGTTCCTTCGGAACGCACATTCAGTGCTGCTGGAGGCTTTGTAACCGATCACAGGGTGCATCTGTCCACCGACTCGGTCGATCGACTGACCTTCATAATAATGAATCAGTCTTGGGTCACCACCAGATACCAAGCACCTGATGCTGATGTAATTGAATAATTTTCTTTTAAATGTCAGATCCCTTCAAGACTGCCTATGCTGATGCTGAGTGACTATCCTGTTATGCTGAGTGACTATCCTCTTCCTCCTCAATTATCATGCTGATAGCTTGTAAGAATATTTTTGGTTCTGGGCGCCGCCACCAGTGGCTAAGGCCCAATTTTTCAGCCCCTGTTTAACAGGGGCATGTAATTACAATTTTTGATGTAATATTTTACAAGGAGGGTTCGTTGCTGCGCTCAACTAGAGTATTTGTGAGGGGTTGCAGTGTTGTGGCACCAGCACCAATGCCTAAGGCCCAATTTTTCAGCCCCTGTTTAACAGGGGCGTGTAATTAAAATTTTTGATGCAATACTTTGCAGCAGGGCTTGTTCTTGCGCTCCAACTAGAGTATCTGTGAGGGGTTGCAGTGTTGTGGCACCAGCACCAGTGCCTAAGGCCCAATTTTTCAGCCCCTGTTCAACAGGGGCGTGTAATTACAATTTTTGATGCAATATTTTGCAGGAAGGCTCATTCCTGTGCTCCAACTAAAGTATCTGTGAGGGGTTGCAGTGTTGTGGCACCAGCACCAGTGCCTAAGATGGCGGAAGGTGTTGGGAACACACCCATCATGCAGCGGTTATCTGACTTGCAGGACCGGGTTCTGATCGATACCGGTGTTTGATTGGAGCTAACTGGAGGACTGGCATTGGGTGTGATTGACGGAGTGGAGAGGCTCTGTATGCTGTGTCCCGGATGTCGGAGGCCTATGGTTGGAGTCACCGCCTGGGCCCAGTGTGGACATTGTGGTATCCAACTGACATGATTGGGACCTGTTCAACAAGAGGTCAAATACTATTCTGCTAATATTGCAATGGGATTTTGTCTGCCACAAGAACAGGTGATTCGGAAGGCCGGAGAGGGTCGCGTATCGCCTGCAGCATAATGTTTCGAGTACTACCCTTCCTACTAGGACAGCTACGTTTCAACAATGGGTCAGCAGAGCTACTGACGTTTGTGTTTTGCCTGGTAGAGGAAAGGCTAAAGACATGCCTAGACTCTCAAGATTTCAAAGAGAGGTTCAAAGAAAAGTGGCTCAGGAGTGGGGCCTTGATTACCCCTATGTTCCGGAACACATTATGGAAATTGTTGAAAGTTCTCGGGAAGCATGGGAGGACGAACTTGTATGGGACTATCTTCATGTTCCTAAGCCAAAAAGGACACCTGACAGTGAGGTTTGGGTCCGATTTAAAGATATCCACCGTGAATGGAGACTTGGAAGAGCGATTCACAAAGATAGAGTATTGGTGGTTAAAGGCCGGACAAAATATCCGTAGCTATTCTATCTCAGTGAGAGGACCAGGGGACAGTCGGAAAAGGTTGCCTGACCCGAGGTACTATTTGTGAGCAGGATTGTTGGAAGTGCATTCACAAATGTATTTCATACCCAGATTGACTGCAGGATGGCAGATGGGTTAGGGTGGGTTTTCCCCAAATACTTTGCCCAACAAGAGACTTATATTCATGGTGCCTAACAAGGACAAAGTTATGGACACTAGGGTGTGTTGTCTCTGCTAAGTCCCTTTGCTATACAAGTACTCTTACAAGGAC
Source organism: Aquarana catesbeiana (assembly GCF_042186555.1). Classification (NCBI taxonomy): domain Eukaryota; kingdom Metazoa; phylum Chordata; class Amphibia; order Anura; family Ranidae; genus Aquarana; species Aquarana catesbeiana. The sequence goes on along the minus strand of NC_133328.1, from coordinate 328,875,385 downwards.
TCTTGTTTAAGAGCCAAACAGAAAGTTTATTTGCCAACGGGCGAACGGATTAAACTGTTGAGCATGTCTGTTTAGGGTGCGCTCTGCAGGAGGACTGCTGGACTCCTTTTGAGGGAGCGATTATCCTAACAGAAGCGTACATGCCATAAAAAAATTTACATATTTAATTGATTACCCAATAGAGGATGATAACCCCCTCTGTTTGGTAATGTGTGTGTAGCAGTTAGTATTAGTTAGAAATGTTTTGTGTCTTCTTTTAGGTATATTGAAGATGTGGCGGCTGTCCATCTCACAGATGAAGGCCTGTGGTAAGCAGAGTATTCCTCCTGCGGGAGCAATGCTTTGGTTCCGCTTGTATGGAATGTTAGCTGTAGGGATCTACAGTCAGGCCATGTAAATTGTATAAAAAAATATGTTATGTTGCTATTGTGTACAGTGATATTGACGTTATTGTGTTTCAAGTTTATTTTCCTTTCCCCCATTCCATTTGATGTAATGAGATGCTCTTTCCTTCTTAAAATTAAGGAGGTACTCTAAATTCATTCCCTGCAACTGGGGACATTTGTGATTCAAGTGGGGGGTGTATGTAGCGGGCACCTACTTTTATGTAGGTGACCTTTTTGCTAGTTTACAATGTCAGGTAAATTTAGGCAGGCTTGTACCATTACAGCAGTCCTGTTTGTTTATTTGGGATTTGAGTGGCAGGTAGTTTGTATGCGAGACTCAGCCAATCATTAATTTGTTGGGCGATGTCCCGGGACTCTCATATGAAAGCCGGGTCACATGGTCTAGAGAGTGTCCTGTTTGAGCTTGGAGAAGCCAGTCTGGTTCCCGGAGGGGAGAGGTTCCCCCTCCGGGGAGCCAATGGAGCCCCCCCTTGCGAGGAGGGTGGGGAACCGGTCTCCATAGAGGGAGAGACGACACCGTACAGCATGTAGTTGCTGGTGTCGTTGGCCGCCCCTATGGGGAAGGGAGCGGACCAGAAAGGAGAAAAGGGGACAAAGGATCATTGCGGAAGAAGTAGCAACTAAACGGAAGGAAACTGGGCGATCGATCGTTTATGAGTGGCACATGGACTATTGATCACGTGAGTGAAATCCCAAGGGAAGGGTACTGCCAGAGGCTGAGGGATGTTGATACGCAAGTCAGTGAGACAGGCGGTGATGGCCTGTGACTTTGGGTTCAGCAATGCCCCGGGATTCCAATCAGTCAAGCGGGAGAAGTTATTCAGAGTGACTTTTCTTTAGCTCAACTTGGAAGTACCATGCAGGTGGAAAGTAGTGGTAAAAAGGTAGCGGTAAAGCTGCAAGCACACATATAGAAATACAGACTGTTCTTGAAAAGTTCTGCAGATGAAGAAGTTATTCAGAGTGACTCTTTATCGATTATTCTCTATCAAATCTACTTTCATCTTCCCTGATTGAAGAAATCACACAAAGTGATTTCCTATTATCCTCAATGATTCTAGTTCTTCCATAAGAGACAGTGAAAAGATGGTAATGCAACAAAAGAGCATCTCAAAAGAAACCCTTCTCCTATCCCAGTTCATGTTACTTAATAAAGCAAGAGAAAAATCATTATGGACTGTGTTTTTGGATTTATGGGCTGCGATGGGTTAGGTGGTAAACGTGAATTATGGATATAATAATTATTTAGCCGCTCTTTCGGTGGTAAGCACTTCACAAAAAAAAAAGAACGACAATTTTGAAAAAAAAAAACAATATTTTTTGCTTTTTGCTATAATAAATATCCCCAAAAATGTTTTTAAAAAACAAATTTCTTCCTCAGTTTAGGCCAATATATATTCTTCTACATACAGTATTTTTGGTAAAAAAAAAATCACAATAAGATTATATTGGTTTGCGCAAAAGTTATAGCATCTACAATCTATGGGAAACAGGGATGGCATTTTTATGGCATTATTTTAAACAGGTTTTTATTGGAGTTTTCAAACAAAAATTAACATGTACAGAGAGAGAAAAAGAAATCACTTATACATGCAAAAATGCGGACGCAGCCGCTCTGAAACCGGAATTATGCATTAAGGTTACATATATATGTTTGCTTTGAGGAACATATGGAGGGAACAGTTGTTTTTACGTTTATTATGAGAAACTAAGTTTATAATCTGGTTATGGTTAAACTGGTAATTGTTGAAGGAGACCGATGTAAGTCAGGATTGTAATTCTTGTTGTGAAAGGTATAAGGTCAGGGTAGGATATTTTTAGTACCTTCCATAATTGATGTATATATGTTGTCCGGTGTTGTGTGTAATGGGTAGAAACTTGAGGATTGGTATGAGAGGTAAATAGCGTAAGTGGGGGGGGGGGGTTGATAAAGTGGGTCTGTGAGATGAAGTGTGGTTTAACAGTCTGGTTTATGTGACTTGGTGTCCATTTTATTTTGTATGGGATGGGGGAACTAAGTTAGGGGTGAGAGGGGGGAATGAAAGTATGGGGGGAGGAGTCATGGGATACAGTGGGAGGGGGCGACAAGGAGGGATCCAATTTCTGCCACAGCCCAATGGAGTCATTCAGGTTATGTATTGTGTGTATTCATTGGTAGTGGTGAAGTGTATCCATGTTGACCATGTTTTAGTGAACTTAGCTTGTGTGTCATTGGATTGATGGACAAGGTCTTCCATGTCCTTTGTTTGTTGGATGCGATGTAAAAATTCCACTATGGTAGGTGGTTCAGAGGAGCGCCATTTGGGGGGTACGCACAATCTCACTGCGTTCACTAAATGTATGGCTAATGAGCGGTGGTAAGCTGATATATTAGTAGAGGAATGATGTAGTAGGAACATTGCAGGATTAAAATCCAGGGCGTACGTGGTGATTCGTGTGATCAGAGTGTGGACTGCCTTCCAGAAGGGTTGGATTTTGGGGCAAGACCACCAGATATGTAACAGTGAGCCCGTGTCAGTTTTACATCTCCAGCAAGTTTGTGGTATTGATGGATTGAAGTGGTGCAACAAGAGCGGGGTCCTGTACCATCTGGAGAATAATTTATATGCATTTTCTTGGACTTGCACGTTCATCGAACCCTTGTGGATTGATGTGTATATGGTATCCCATTCTTGGTCACTAAATTGTATGGAGAGATCTCGTTCCCACTGTTTGTTGGTCCAGTGTGTTGCCAAGGTGTTATTGTCAAATAAGAGGGAATACGTTTGCGAGATCAGATGTGACATTGTGCTGGTACTCAAACACAGCTTTTCAAATGGTGTCGTGTTTCTGGACCAGTCCGGGGTGGGTTTTGGCTTGTTAAAGAAGTTTCGTAGTTGGACGAAGGTCCAAAAGGGGAAGGATTCTATATTCAGTTTTGATGTCAAAGTGGATTGTGATAGGAGATGTCTCCCCTCAAAAAAATGTTTGGCTCTGACCGTCTGGTAAGGCCATATGTCTTGTAAGAAGGATGTGTGCATGCCCTGGGTGAATTCGGGGTTCATTCGTAGAGGTGTCATCGGACCATTGACTGTTGAAATTTTGTGTTTACTACAGGCGGTTCGGAATGAAATTAGTGTGGGATTGATAAGTGGGTGTTGAGAATATTCGCAGGGTATAGAGGGGGGGTTAATCCAGGGGAGGTTTTGAATGGGTATATGTGAGAATGATTGTTCCAAGTGTACCCAGTCTTTGTGTTCGGGATGTACGTTCCAGTCAATGATTCTAATCAGGTGACATGCTTGTTGGTATTTATGTATGTCTGGGAGTCCGATGCCACCCATGAGTTTGGGTGTAGTCAGTCTCTCGAAGCTCAGTCTCGGGCGAGAATTACCCCATATAAATGTCATGCAGGCTTTTCGGTATGTAGAAAAGAATTTGGGTGTTATTTTGATTGGGATAGTTTGTAGGAGATACAGAATTCTGGGTAGGATGTTCATTTTGATGATTGCAGCCCTGCCGAACCATGAGAAGTGTCCTGAGGACCATTTTGTTAAATCTGTTTGGATTTTTTGAATGAGTGCGGAATGGTTAAGGGCGTATAGGTCCGTTAGAGAGGTCGGCACCTGAATGCCTAGGTATGGAATTGCACGTTTATTCCAGGTGAAAGGGAAATTGAGTTGGCATTGTTGGCAGATTTCTGGAGGAAGGGAGATGTTAAGGGCATTTGATTTCGAAAAGTTGATTTGAAGATTTGAGAGGGTGTGAAAGGTTTGGAAGTCCTTGAGTAGGTTCGGTATTGTGGTGAGTGGTTCAGTAAGGAATAGGAGGATGTCATCCGCGAATGCTGCCAGCTTATAAGTGCGGTGTTTAATTTGTATTCCTTTGATGTCTGTGTTGGAGTTGAGGCGTCTAAGGAAGGGTTCAAGAGAGAGAATGAAGATTAATGGGGAGAGAGGGCAGCCTTGGCGAGTTCCGTTAGACACGGAGAAGGCATCCGACAGGTGGCCGTTAAGTTGGACCTTTGCCGTGGGGCTAGAGTATAGTGCTGATATAAAGTTTAGCATCATTTGGGGAAGGCCAATGAATGCTAGGGAGTGTTACATTCACATGGCAAAAGGCAACAAGAAAACGATTACACACATATTACAAACATTACAGGTATTATTTGTTATTCTTTACACAGTATAGTTTTACTAATACATGCAAAATGAATTTAAGGCATTAAGATTTCTTTTGAACTTACCATAGTTAATAAGGAGTTAAATGAAATGTAATTAAAAAAAATACCAGGGGGCTGGGATAGGCAGGTGGGGGGTGGGGATAACACGTCTACTTTTATCAGGGACTTTTCTACATATGTGTGCCCATAAATCTAACATTATTTTAATTATTCTTCTGTGTACTGATGATAAGTAACTGAACGCTTGCAATTTGTTCCAATTTTGCAAAATGTACAGTTAACAATGACTAGGGATGAGCTGAACACCCCCAGTTTCGGTTTGCACCAGAACCTGCGGAACCACCAGAATTTGCATGACATTAGAACCCCATTGACGTCTATGGGACTCGAACGTTCAAAATCAAAAGTGCTCATTGTAAAGGATAATTTGCATGGTATTGTCTTAAAAAGGGTTTGGGGACCTGGGTCTTGCCCCAGGGGACATGTATCAATGCAAAAAAAAGTTTTGAAAACGGACGTTTTTTCGGGAGCAGTGATTTTAATGATGCTTAAAGTAAAAAAAAAAAAAAAAAGTGAAATATTCCTTTAAATATCTTACCTGGGGGGTGTCTATAGAATGCCTGTAAAGTGGCGCGTGTTTCCCATGCTTAGAACAGTCCCTGCACAAAATGTCATTTTTAAAGGAAAAAAAGTCATTTAAAACTGCTTGCGGCTTTAATGTAATGTCGGGTCCTGGCAATATGGATGAAAATCAGTGAGACAAACAGCATGGGTACCCCCAGTCCATTACCAGGCCCTTTGAGTCTTGTATGGATACTAAGGGGAACCCCCCACCCAAATTAAAAAAGGAAAGGTGTGTGGCCCCCAGGCCCTATACACTCTGAATAGCAGTATACAGGCGGTGCAAACAAGACAGGGACTGTAGGTTTGTTGTTAAGTAGAATCTGTTTGTAATTTTGAACTGGTACATTTTTAACGTGTTTAGCTCCAGCCAAAAAATCTATTTTAAGCTTTTTGGAAAACATAGGGAAGGGTTATCACCCCTGTGACATTTGTTTTGCTGTCTGTGCTCCTCTTCAGAAGATTTCACCTCACTTTTTGTCCCAATGACAAATGTTTTTTGAAAATTTGGGGTTTTTAGTGAAACAAGGATTGGTGATAAAGCATCAGTGGAAAGGAGAAAAAGTTTTTCCCATATTAACTCTTACAGGAGAGAATTTCCCTTCCTAGGGGTAGATTTCATTTCACTTGCTGTTGTCTCCTTCTGTTTGCAAGTAGGAGTCATTTGTAAGTTGGATGTTTGAAAGTAGGGGCCTGCCCTATATACTCAGCAGAAATTTGGGCCTTAGGTGTTGTTGTGGCCACAACACTGTAAGCCCTCACAGGGCTCTGCTGTGAAATATTAGATCAAGAATTGTAATTACATGCCCCTGTTGAACAGGGGCATAAAAATTGGGCCTTTGGTGGTGGTGCCACAACACTGTAAGTCCTCACAGATACTCTTGGTGGGCGCAGAAATGGGCCCTGCTGTGAAACATTAGATCAAGAATTGTAATTACATGCCCTTGTTGAACAGGGTCATAAAAATTGGGCCTTTGGTGGTGGTGCTGGTGCCACAACACTGTTATCCCCTGTACACACGGTCAGATTTTCCGATGGAAAATGTGTGATAGGACCTTGTTGTCGGAAATTCTGACCGTGTGTGGGCTCCAACGGACATTTTCCATCGGATTTTCCGACACACAAAGTTGGAGAGCAGGAGATAAAATTTTCCGACAACAAAATCCGTTATCAGTAATTCCGATCGTGTGTACACAAATCCGATGGACAAAGTGCCACGCATGCTCAGAATAAATAAAAAGATGAAAGCTATTGGCCACTGCCCCGTTTATAGTCCCGACGTACATGTTTTACGTCACCGCGTTTAAAACGATCAGATTTTCCGACAACTTTGTGTGACCGTGTGTATGCAAGACAAGTTTGAGCCAACATCCGTTGGAAAAAATCCTAGGATTTTGTTGTCGGAATGTCCGAACAAAGTCCTACCGTGTGTACGGGGCATTATAGACACATTAACGAGAGAATTGATATGGAAAAAAAAGGTGCCTAGAATAAGCTTGGAAACACTGCAATATGAAAAAGATAAAGGAGGGCTGTCAATACCCCACCCCAGGTTATATTTCTTGGCATCACAGTTGCAACAAATGGCAGGATGGGGTAGAGTGAGAAATGAGGACCCTATATGTAGATTGGTGACCATCTCGGAACCCACATTGGCGGCGGCCTCCCATTTAGAAATTGATTTACCAAGTATGAAGGGATTAGAACCTATGAGTTCTCTTTTTAAAAGGGTTTGGGGGGAAACTCAGAAAATATTGAAAATAACGGGCGTGCTCCCATTCACACCAATATGGCATAATAAAAGATATACTGAGGTTCAGGAGTTGCGAGGTTTCTCACACTGGAAGGAAAGGGGGATTTGGTTCTTCTCACAAATCTATGAGGGGGACGTATTAAAGTCATATGAACAACTATGTAGGGAATTCCATTTGCACCCTAGGGGCTTCTACCAATATCTTCAAATCCGCCATGCGCTACAGGCATAACAAACAACCCACTCCTTAGGAAAACAGTCCCAATACTGAATGAAGTTTTGAAAGCAGACACAAGGAAAGGACTAATAACAAAAATATACAGAGAATTATTGATTAGGACCCAAGATCATACATCATTAAAGTGTCGGAAAAAATGGGTAGAGGATGTAGGCGAGATAAACGATAATCAGTGGGAAGCGGCATTCAAAGCTATCCCAGTGGTCTCGTTATCTGCATCACAAAGGTTATCACAATTATTTATTTTACACAGGGCCTACAGGACACCAGTGCAACTCCACAGGTGGGGAGGTAGGGATTCTTCTGCGTGCCCCAAGTGCGGAGTGCAAAGGGGGGACTTTATTCACCTAATGTGGAGGTGCACAAAGCTGCATAGGTACTGGGAAAAGGTATCCAGACGCATTTCTGGGTTGGCGCAAATCCATATTCCCTTGAATCCGACGGTTTATTTGCTTGGCGCCATTGAGGCAGAAATGTTCCCTGGAGGAAAGTATCTTATGATAACTAGATTGATGTATTTAGCTAGAAAACTTATCGCAAGATACTGGATGGCTCCTACGGTGCCCACTGGGAAGCAATGGATCTCATATGTAAACTCCCTCCTTCCAAGAGAAAGACTGGCCTACAACCGTAGAAATGACAAGGGGAAATTTGACAAAATATGGCAACCCTGGTTGAGGGAGGCGGAAGTGGCCCCCCATCAGCTGGTAGTGGAAAAGCTCCGGATGTAGAGCAGAGGGAATGGCGTAGAAAGGAAAGAACAGGCAAAAAAATAGTTGGAAAAGGAAGAAGCAAAAGGAGGGGAAAGGAAAGGGGAGAAGAAGGAGTAAGATAGCGAGTGGACCCAAGGGGTGATAACTACACAACAAAGAATAGGTTGGGGGGGAAGCCAGCGGCAAATGAGGGAGTGGCAATTAAAATAAAATAAAGCAACCCTAAAGTGACGATTGACAGGTAGATGTGAGGGTGGGAGGGGGGAAGGCTTGGGGCGGGTAAGAGATAAGATATGATATTGAGAATATAATAGAGAATTTGTATAATTTTATAGAAATTGTATTACTATATATTATGTATAACTGCTTTGTGAAGTGTATGTATTAAATTAAAATAAAAAATTTTTTCTGATAAAAAAAAGGATCACATGATCCTTAACCACCTCCTCTAAGCCACGTACAACTTCATGGGATTCTGGGGAATGCAAACAATCCCTTGAATACTGCTGCTAATGCTGAGTGTTATCCTCCACCTCCATGCTGACACATTCCTCCTCCTCCTCTTCTTCTTCCTGTGTGATCGGCGGACCTGCAGGAATACTAGTATCTGGATAAAGGGGGCCTTGAGAGGTAAGGAAGTCCTCCTCTTCCTCCCACTGTTCTGCCTCAAGTGCCCTGTCCATTATTCCACAAAGCGTGTGATCCAACAGGAAGACAAGAGGGACAGTATCACTGATGCATGCATTGTCACTGCTCACCATCCTCGTGGCCTCCTCAAATGGTGACTGGACAGTGCATGCATCCTTGATCAGTAGCCACTGGCGTGGCAAAAAAGAACCAAGCTCCCCTGACCCTGTCCTGGTGCCATACTCACACAGGTACACATTGATGGCCCTCTGCTGCATGTGCAGCCACTGCACCATTGCCAACGTTGAGTTACTCCCCTCCCTCCTTCCAGTCTTGATCTGTTATCCTCATACTCTACTTCCCTTTATCTGATTCAGACATTTCCTGTTCATATTTTTCTGACGTTTTAAATATGTTCCATCTTGCAGAGGTTACTCTGTAGGTATCGCTCCGCCCCTGCTCAGCGCTGCTTAGATACTCCATATGGCCAATGTGGTCCACTCTCTGTAACCGCTCTTTAATACTTGGCGTCTTAATGCGCAGCCAGTTTTTAGGAATAAGCCCTTTTGCTGCGTTGAGCAGGAACGGAACCAAAGTTTTTGTATATTGTTTCCTTGTTTTAGTTGTATCATGGAACAGACAGTTCCAGGGATGTTGAGGGATCCTTTCTCCTGTTATCTCCTCCATGTACTCCAGTATGTCTTGCCAGTATTTCTTTATCTCTGGACATTCCCACTATATGTGGTTCTTGGGCAGGTTGCATTCTCTTTGCATGTCAGCCAACCGAGCACTGGCATTATATGACCGGCGGAAATGGCCACAGACTTTCCTGGCCTGCCTCAGGAGATCCTGCAAGCCCAGGTACCTGCTCAAGAACCACTGCACCACCAAATTCAGGATGTGAGCCAAACAGGGAACATGGGTCAAGTGTCCCTGTCAGAGGGCAGAGAGGAGGTTGGTGCCATTGTCGCATACAACCATTCCTGGCTGAAGCTGGCGTGGCATCAACCACCTCTGAGCCTGCCCCTGCAGAGCTGACAGAATCTCTGTCCCAGTGTGGCTCCTGTCACCTAAGCAGACCAACTCAAGCACCGCAGGGCATCTTTTTGCCTGAGTGCTTGCATAGCCCCTTGAACGCCTATGGAGCACCGCTGGTTCAGAGAAGAAATCTGCAAAGGAAGAGGCCATAGAGGAAGAAGAGGAGGGGTGGAGGAGGGAGCTGTGGCAGAATCACCACTAGCATTTTAGAGGTGTGGTGGTGGAACAAGCTCCAACAATACTGAACCCTGCCCTGCATCCTTCCCAGCTGCCAGCAGAGTTACCCAATGCGCCGTGAAAGAAAGGTAACGTCCCTGTCCATGTCTGCTGGACCATGAGTCAGCAGTAATATGCACCTTACTGCTGACTGCCCTGTCCAACGAGGCCAAAACATTGCCTTCCACATGCTTGGAATGGTCTTCCATGAAAAGAAATGGCGTTTGGGAACCTGCCACTGAGGTACTGCACATTCCACAAATTCACGAAAGAGGGCAGAGTCTACCAGCTGAAAAGGCAGCAGTTGCAGTGCTAGCAATTTGGCCAGGCTAGCATTCAGACGCTGAGTATGTGAATGGCTGGGACCGAATTTCTTTTGACGGTTTAGCAGCTGGGGTAGGGAAATTTGCCTGCTAAAATCCAATGTTGGTGTACAGCTAGCTGATTGGCCACAAGTACTTGAGACACCTATTTCTATACCTTCATTCCTCTCAGTGCAGGTTTCTGAGAGGACTGGAGGTATAGTGGGGTTGGAGATCCTAGCTGATGAGGAGCAAGGAGAGGTCCACCTTGTTCCTTGATGTGGGTCTTTTAAGTGCTGTTGCCAACAGACTGCATGGGAAGTCGTCATATGTCTGGTCAAGCATGTGGTGCCCAAGCGGCTGCTGTTTTGGCCATGCTTGATACGCTTCAGACATATGTTGCAAACAGCAATGGTGTGATCTGCTGCACATGTCTCAAAAAGGCGCACACCAAAGAACTTTTCGAAATATGTGGGGAGTCAGCAGCACCCTGCACCTGCTTAGCTTTGTGGTGTGATGCAATAGGGTGGCTGTCCTTAAACTGCCCCCTGGAGGGCATCCTGCCTCATTGGAGATGTGCCTTCTCCTCCTTTCTTCTATCAGACACCCAAGTACAGTCAGTGACCTCATCATCCCCTCCCTCCTCGTCACTGGAGCAAACTTGGCAGTATGCTGCAGCTGGGGGAACATGACTGCCAGTTTCTTGACCTTCTTGGGCATCCCCTCTCTCTAGGCTCACGTTACTCCCTTCCTCATCCTGGGTACCATCATTGGAGCCTTCAAATTGCTGCACATCCTCCTGCAGCATGTGCTCGACACTGTGTTTGAATAGTTTTGGGGACTTCTCCGTGCATGATGGTGGAGCTATGGAAGGAGTGACTGTTGACATGGAGCTGATGGAATAGGTCACTTTGGCAGCTGCATTGGCAGACAAACTACTCTGGGCCTGGGTGATAGAGGATGAGGAAGATGAGGAGGGATTTGTTATCCATTCCACCAACTCTTCTGCATATTGTGGCTCAATAACACGGCCAGCTGCAGAAAAAAAGGACAAGCGTGCCCCATGCCCATGTGCTGAGGATGCACCGTGTCCACGACCAGCACTGTCAACTGTAGACACAAAGCCTGCTTGCCCTCTTTTAGTGGCCTGTCAGCGTCTGCCTCTCCTTGGTGGCCTTCTGGACATGCAGTAAATTTTGTTTAGCAAAACCACACTACACTGTATTATGTACTGTGTACACCACCAGGAAAGTAGTAGCAACTGCTTCAGGGTGCACAGAACTGTGTACACAAAAAGAAGTTTAATAACAACTATGGATACACTGTATGTATTGTGTACACCACCAGGAAACTAGTAGCAACTGCACTAGGGGTGCACGGTACTGTGTACACCAACACAATTTCAATAACAAGTTGACTACGGGTGTACTGTATGTATTGTGTACATCACCAGGAAAGTAGTAGCAAGTGCACTAGGGGTGCACAGTACTGGGTACACCAACAGAAGTTTAATAACAACTATGGGTGCACGGTATGTATTGTGTACACCACCAGGAAAGCAGTACCAACTGCACGAGGGGTGCACGGTACTGTGTACACCAACGGAAGTTTAATAACAACTATGGGTGCACTGTATGTATTGTGTACACCACCAGGAAAGTAGTAGCAACTGCACTAGGGGTGCACGGTACTGTGTACACCAACAGAAGTTTAATAACAAGTTGACTATGGGTGTACTGTATGTATTGTGTACACCACCAGGAAAGTAATAGCAACTGCACTAGGGTGCACAGTACTGGGTACATCAACAGAAGTTTAATAACAACTATGGGTGCACGGTATGTATTGTGTACACCACCAGGAAAGTAGTACCAACTGCACTAGGGGTGCACGGTACTGTGTACACCAACAGAAGTTTAATAACAACTATGGGTGCACTGTATGTATTGTGTACACCACCAGGAAAGTAGTAGCAACTGCACTAGGGGTGCACGGTACTCTGTACACCAACAGAAGTTTAATAACAAGTTGACTATGGGTGCACTGTATTTATTGTGTACACCACCAGGAAAGTAGTAGAAACTGCACTAAGGGTGCACAGTACTGGGTACACCAACAGAAGTTTAATAACAACTATGGGTGCATGGTATGTGTCATGGAACGTCCCACACTCCGCTTGAGTGCTTCCGTCATATACCACTTCCTCCCAGTCTGTATACAGATATCAGATATTCCAACCTCTCTGAGCACAAAACAAGGCGACACTTGCTTGTTGCTACCATGAACTGTTTCATTTAGAATCAAAATTACAAGACTTTATATGCCGTTGGAACCTCCTCTAACAATACAACTGTAACCTAATTAACATAATTAACATGAGCTAATTAACTAAAAAATTTACCCAGACCAGATGACAGACTTGTGGGCACCGAGCTTCACACAGTAGTATAAACACAATAGCTGGAGCTAATTACAATTAACAATACAAACAACAATCTCCCCCCTCCTCAGCCTATTCATCAACAGTTCGGCTCCTAGCCAGTCCTGGAGGCTAATGTGATCAGCTCACTCAATTAACAGGTTGAGTTCAGAATCAACCAAACCAATAATAGTCTCTACATACATCCTGGGAGATATTGTGGACAAATATTACTGTCCCATTTTAAGTAGTCCAAGATATATTTTCTCACTCACCCTGTGCCAGGATGGCACAGGGTGACTTAGACATAAGATGTATTCTGAGTTCCACGGGCCCTCCCGTCACATCTCTCCCCTTTCGGCAGAAGACTAACACAGGAGGAGACCCCAGACGGGTTGACTCCAAAGTTAGTAAGTAGTTCCAGTCCTCTACTGCCTGTACCCACACAGTACCCCAAATAAATTGTTCCAAACAAAGCATTACTCACCCAGCCAACCTCTGCCTCTCTCAGAGAACATATCTGCCGCTGGGGAGAGGCCTTGACTGGCCCTTCTCCCTGGAGTCCTTTCTGCCGCTGGAGAGAAGACAGGGTGTCTGGGCTCACTCTGTCATGCTGTTGGGGATCGGGGCCCACTGCCCAGCATCCCTGGGGTATACAGGTGGAGACTGAAGTCCCATCCACCTTCACAGGAAATCCATCCTCTGTTAGTCGAGGGCAGAGTCCAGCAGTCCTCGGCCAGCCCTTCTGCTGGAAACCCCACACCATCTGTTCCAGCTAACTGTTGGGGAGGGAGGCCGACTGCCCCGCCTCACTGGAACTCTGTAGTTGTTGCTGGTGCTGGGCAGAGGTTGGTAACACTCTGCCCTGTTGCCAGCACTTCTGCTAGGGACTCTGCATCCTCTGCTCCAGCTAACCGTTGGGGCAGGAGGCTGGCTTCCTCTACTCCCAAACTGTGTAGCTGCCATTGGGGAGGTGAGCCGGCTGCTTCCTTTTCCATTCCCTCATCTGGTTGCTTGGACGACATGTCTATGGTACTGTCTCCCAGGTGCACTGATCTTTGCCAGGGAGGGAAGGCCACTTCCTCCACCCTGACCAACTGTTGGGGAGGGACAACACACACCTCCTCTCCCTTCTCCCCCTGTATCTGCTGCTGGGAAGTGATTGCCACCTTCTCACCCTGGGCCTCCGAAACTGCCACAGGTGTGGGGCAGAGGTCTTGGACCCTATGTCCGGTTGCCAGATCTTCAGCTGGAGAAGTTTGTTGTAACTCCACAGATACTGCTCTTGGTGCTGGGCAGAGCACAGTGAAGTTTGGCCCCAATAGCAGCTCTTCTGCTGGAGGCTCATCAGGTTGTTCTTCCTCAGCAGAAAAGTCTATTAAATCCCCTACCTCTATAACTGGTGTCTGTGGATAGAGGTTCACCATCTCCTGTCCGTGGAACTCAGAAGATGCCATCAGTGCTGAGCAGAGCGCAATGAAGTTTGGCCCTAATCCCAAGTCTTCTGCTGGGGGCTCACCCGATGGTTCTTCCTCAGCAGAAAAGTCTATCAAATCCCCTGTCTCTGCAACTGGTGTCTGGGGATGGAGGTTCACCATCTCCTGTCCATGGAATCCAGAAGATGCTATCAGTGCTGGGCAGAGGTTAGCAGAGCTCTGCCCGGTTGTCAGCACTTCAGGTTTGGGGATGGCAATCTCCAGATTTTCCACTGCAGATTCTCTGGCATGCTGCTGGACAGGCACATTCCTCCATCCATCCAAGATCATCCCATGCAGAAACAGGATCATCAAGGTCAGTCAGCACTTGCTGCATCGGCCATAAGACCTCCGCCTCCCTAGCTGTGGGGGCAGGTTGGCAAAGCACACTATTGCTCTGCCACATTGCCGACTCTTCAGCCAGGATTTCTGGGTTGTCAGCTGGTATTTCCTGATAGTCCCAGGCAAAGGGAGCCCAGCCCTGGCACTGAGCAATGTCTAGCAGCCGTCTGTAGGCGATCTCTAGCTCCCATTCCTGAACGGCCAGAAACTCCAAATCTTCCTGTGCCCAGTGCACTTCCGAAATGTTCAGTAGCCCTTCTCTGAAATCCATTATTTCGTCCACCCGCCACTCCAAATCACTCACAAAGTTAGGGTCCCCTGTCAGCTTCACATACAACAGTCCCAAGCTGCTGTAGCTTAAGCCTTCCGTTGGGCTGTCATCCGCTATCCAGGGACATGCTTGGGATACATGCCACCGGAGGGCTCTGTAGCTCTCATCCAGCTTTATCTCTGCCCAGACCAGCCTGCTTAATTCAGCTGTCTGCTTCTTGTGTGGTTTTTCTCCCAAAAACTGCACCCGCAGTCCGTACTGCGACCAGTACCTTTCCTCGATGGAGAGGAGAACTTTTCCCTGGGGTCGCTGCTCACGGGCTAGCGCTTCCTTCCAGAGTTTGCAGTGAATAGAATCGAACCATCCCAGCAGGACCTGCTCCGATACTGGTCCTCTGTGCTGTATCTGCATCTCTCACAACCTCCTTCTGAAATCCTCATCCATGGCGGCTGGTATCTGTACCTCTCCTCTCCTGCTATCTGGACCTTGGATCCAGATGGAAGTTTGGATGTCCCAGACTGCAGGAAGCTTTCCCGCTGCTTGCCACCAATGTCACGGAACGTCCCACACTCCGCTTGAGTGCTTCCGTCATATACCACTTCCTCCCAGTCTGTATACAGATATCAGATATTCCAACCTCTCTGAGCACAAAACAAGGCGACACTTGCTTGTTGCTACCATGAACTGTTTTATTTAGAATCAAAATTACAAGACTTTATATGCCGTTGGAACCTCCTCTAACAATACAACTGTAACCTAATTAACATAATTAACATGAGCTAATTAACTAAAAATTTACCCAGAAGAGATGACAGACTTATGGGCACCGAGCTTCACACAGTAGTATAAACAAAATAGCTGGAGCTAATTACAATTAACAATACAAACAACAATCTCCCCCCTCCTCAGCCTATTCATCAACAGTTCAGCTCCTAGCCAGTCCTGGAGGCTAATGTGATCAGCTCACTCAATTAACAGGTTGAGTTCGGAATCAACCAAACCAATAATAGTCTCTACATACATCCTGGGAGATATTGTAGACAAATATTACTGTCCCATTTTAAGTAGTCCAAGATAAATTTTCTCACTCACCCTGTGCAATGACGGCAAAGGGTGACTTAGACATAAGATGTATTCTGTGTTCCACGGGCCCTCCCGTCACAGTATGTATTGTGTACACCACCAGGAAAGTAGTAGCAACTGCACTAGGGGTGCACGGTACTGTGTACACGAACAGAAGTTTAATAACAAGTTGACTATGGGTGCACTGTATTTATTGTGTACACCACCAGGAAAGTAGTAGCAACTGCACTAGGGTGCACAGTACTGGGTACACCAACAGAAGTTTAATAACAACTATGGGTGCATGGTATGTATTGTGTACACCACCAGGAAAGTAGTAGCAAGTGCACTAGGGGTGCACAGTACTGGGTACACCAACAAAAGTTTAATAACAACTATGGGTGCACGGTATGTGTTGTGTACACCACCAGGAAAGTAGTACCAACTGCACTAGGAGTGCACAGTATTGTGTACACCAACAGAAGTTTAATAACAACTATGGGTGCACTGTATGTATTGTGTACACCACCAGGAAAGTAGTAGCAACAGCACTAGGGGTGCACGGTACTGTGTACACCAACAGAAGGTTAATAACAAGTTGACTATGGGTGTACTGTAGGTATTGTGTACACCACCAGGAAAGTAGTAGCAAGTGCACTAGGGGTGCACAATACTGGGTACACCAACAGAAGTTTAATAACAACTATGGGTACACTGTATGTATTGTGTACACCACCAGGAAAGTAGTAGCAAGTGCACTAGGGGTGCATAGTACTGGGTACACCAACAGAAGTTTAATAACAACTATGGGTGAACGGTATGTATTGTGTACACCATCAGGAAAGTAGTACCAACTGCACTAGGGGTGCACGGTACTGTGTACACCAACAGAAGTTTAATAACAACTATGGGTGCACTGTATGTATTGTGTACACCACCAGGAAAGTAGTAGCAACTGCACTAGGGGTGCACGGTACTGTGTAAACCAACAGAAGTTTAAAAACAACTATGGGTGCACTGTATGTATTGTGTACACCAAAAGGAAAGTAATAGCAACTGCACTAGGGGTGCATGGTACTGTGTACACCAACAGAAGTGTAATAACAACTATGGGTACACTGTATGTATTGTGTACACCACCAGAAAAGTAGTAGCAACTGCACTGGGGTGAATGGTACTGTGTACACCAACAGAAGTTTAATAATAAGTTGACTACGGGTGTACTGTAGGTATTGTGTACACCACCAGGAAAGTAGTAGCAAGCGCACTAGGGGTGCTCAGTACTTGATACACCAACAGATGTTTAACAACAACTATGGGTGCATGGTTTGTATTGTGTACACCACCAGGAAAGTAGTACCAACTGCACTAGGGGTGCACGGTACTGTGTACACCAACAGAAGTTTAATAACAACTATGGGTACACTGTATGTATTGTGTACACCACCAGGAAAGTAGTAGCAACTGCACTAGGGGTGCACGGTACTGTGTACATCAACAGAAGTTAAATAACAAGTTGACTATGGGTGTACTGCATGTATTGTGTACACCACCAGGAAAGTAGTAGCAACAGCACTAGGGTGCACAGTACTGGGTACACCAACAGAAGTTTAATAACAACTATGGGTACACTGTATGTATTGTGTACACCACCAGGAAAGTAGTAGCAACTGCACTAGGGGTGCACAGCAGTGTGTACGCCAACAGAAGTTTAATAACACGTTGACTACGGGTGTACTGTATGTATTGTGTACACCACCAGGAAAGTAGTAGCAAGTGCACTAGGGGTGCACAGTACTGGGTACACCAACAGAAGTTTAATAACAACTATGGGTGCACTGTATGTATTGTGTACACCACCAGGAAAGTAGTAGCACCTGCACTAGGGGTGCACAGTTCTGTGTACACCAACAGAAGTTTAATAACAAGTTTACTACGGGTGTACTGTATGTATTGTGTACACCACCAGGAAAGTAGTAGCAAGTGCACTAGAGGTGCACAGTACTGGGTACACCAACAGAAGTTTAATAACAACTATGGGTGCACGGTATGTATTGTGTACACCATCAGGAAAGTAGTACCAACTGCACTAGGGGTGCACGGTACTGTGTACACCAACAGAAGTTTTAATAACAACTATGGGTGCACTGTATGTATTGTGTACACCACCAGGAAAGTAGTAGCAACTGCACTAGGGGTGCACGGTATTGTGTACACCAACAGAATTTCAATAACAAGTTGACTACGGGTGTACTGTATGTATTGTGTACACCACCAGGAAAGTAGTAGCAAGCGCACTAGGGGTGCTCAGTACTTGATACACCAACAGATGTTTAACAACAACTATGGGTGCATGGTTTGTATTGTGTACACCACCAGGAAAGTAGTACCAACTGCACTAGGGGTGCACGGTACTGTGTACACCAACAGAAGTTTAATAACAACTATGGGTACACTGTATGTATTGTGTACACCACCAGGAAAGTAGTAGCAACTGCACTAGGGGTGCACGGTACTGTGTACATCAACAGAAGTTTAATAACAAGTTGACTACAGGTGTACTGCATGTATTGTGTACACCACCAGGAAAGTAGTAGCAACAGCACTAGGGTGCACAGTACTGGGTACACCAACAGAAGTTTAATAACAACTATGGGTACACTGTATGTATTGTATACACCACCAGGAAAGTAGTAGCAACTGCACTAGGGGTGCACAGCAGTGTGTACACCAACAGAAGTTTAATAACACGTTGACTACGGGTGTACTGTATGTATTGTGTACACCACCAGGAAAGTAGTAGCAAGTGCACTAGGGGTGCACAGTACTGGGTACACCAACAGAAGTTTATTAACAACTATGGGTGTACGATATGTATTGTGTCCACCACCAGGAAAGTAGTAGCAACTGCACTAGGGGTGCACGGTACTGTGTACACCAACAGAAGTTTAATAACAAGTTGACTATGGGTGCACTGTATTTATTGTGTACACCACCAGGAAAGTAGTAGCAACTGCACTAGGGTGCACAGTGCTGGCTACACCAACAGAAGTTTAATAACAACTATGGGTGCATGGTATGTATTGTGTACACCACCAGGAAAGTAGTAGCAAGTGCACTAGGGGTGCACAGTACTGGGTACACCAACAGAAGTTTAATAACAACTATGGGTACACTGTATGTATTGTGTACACCACCAGGAAAGTAGTAGCAACTGCACTAGGGGTGCACAGCAGTGTGTACACCAACAGAAGTTTAATAACAAGTTGACTACGGGTGTACTGTATGTATTGTGTACACCACCAGGAAAGTAGTAGCAAGTGCACTAGGGGTGCACAGTACTGGGTACACCAACAGAAGTTTAATAACAACTATGGGTGCACGGTATGTTTGTGTACAACACCAGGAAAGTAGTACCAACTGCGCTAGGGGTGCACGGTACTGTGTACACCAACAGAAGTTTAATAACAACTATGGGTGCACTGTATGTATTGTGTACACCACCAGGAAAGTAGTAGCACCTGCACTAGGGATGCACAGTTCTGTGTACACCAACAGAAGTTTAATAACAAGTTTACTACGGTTGTACTGTATGTATTGTGTACACCACCAGGAAAGTAGTAGCAAGTGCACTAGAGGTGCACAGTACTGGGTACACCAACAGAAGTTTAATAACAACTATGGGTGCACGGTTTGTATTGTGTACACCACCAGGAAAGTAGTACCAACTGCACTAGGGGTGCACGGTACTGTGTACACCAACAGAAGTTTAAAAACAACTATGGGTGCACTGTATGTATTGTGTACACCAAAAGGAAAGTAGTAGCAACTGCACTAGGGGTGCATGGTACTGTGTACACCAACAGAAGTGTAATAACAACTATGGGTACACTGTATGTATTGTGTACACCACCAGAAAAGTAGTAGCAACTGCACTGGGGTGCACGGTACTGTGTACACCAACAGAAGTTTAATAATAAGTTGACTACGGGTGTACTGTATGTATTGTGTCCACCACCAGGAAAGTAGTAGCAACTGCACTAGGGGTGCACGGTACTGTGTACACCAACAGAAGTTTAATAACAACTATGGGTGCACGGTATGTGTTGTGTACACCACCAGGAAAGTAGTACCAACTGTACTAGGGGTGCACGGTACTGTGTACACCAACAGAAGTTTAACCACTTGACCACTGGGCACTTAAACCCCCTTCCTAACCAGACCAATTTTCAGCTTTCGGTGCTCTCACACTTTGAATGACAATTACTCAGTCATACAACACTTTACCCCTATGAAATTTTTGTCCTTTTTTTCACACAAATAGAGCTTTCTTTTGGTGGTATTTAATCACCGTTGGGTTTTTTATTTTTTGCGCTATAAAAAGAAAAAAGACTGAAAATTTGGTAAAAAAATGAATTTTTCTTAGTTTCTGTTATAAAATTTAGCAAATTAGTAATTTTTCTTCGTAAATTTTGTCCAAAATTTATACTGCTACATATCTTTGGTAAAAATAAGTACAACTTGGTGTATATTATTTGGTCTTTGTGAATGTTAGAGAGTCCAAAAGCTATGGTGCCAATATCTGAAAATTGATCACACCTGAAGTACTGATGGCCTATCTAATTTCTTGAGACCCTAACATGCCAGAAAAGTACAAATACCTCCCAAATGACCCCTACTTGGAAAGAAGACATTCCAAGGTATTTAGAAAGATGCATGATGAGTTTTTTTGAAATTGTCATCTTTTCCCACAATTCTTTGCAAAATCAAGATTTTTTTTTTCTTTTTTTTTTTTCACAAAATTGTCATATTAGAAGGTTATTTCTCACACACCGCATATGCATACCACAAATTACACCCCAAAAAACATTCTGCTATTACTCCCGAGTACGGCAATACCACATGTGTGAGACTTTTACACAGCGTGGCCACATACAGAGGCCCAACATGCACGGAGCACCTCCAGGCGTTCTGGAGCACCCAGGCCAATTCTTATATTTCTCTCCTACATGTAAAAATAATTTATTTGCTAGAAAATTACATAGAACCCCAAAACATTATATATATATTTTTTTAAGCAAAGACCCTAGAGAATACAATGGCGGTTGTTGCAACTTTTTATCTCGCACGGTATTTGCGCAGCAATTTTTAGAACGCGTTTTTTTGGGAAAAAAAAACAGTTTTGTGCTTTAAAAAAAAAAACAAAACAGTAAAGTTAGCCCAATGTTTTTGCATAATGTGAAAGATGAAGTTACGCCGAGTAAATAGATACCTAACATGTCACCCTTCAAAATTGCACACTCTCGTGGAATGGTGCCAAACGTCACTACTTAAAAGTCTCCATAGGTGACGCTTTAAAATTTTTTACCGGTTACATGTTTTGAGTTACAGAGGAGGTCTAGGGCCAAAATTACTGCTCTCGCTCCAACGTTCGCAGTGATACCTCACATGTGTGGTTTGAACACCGTTTTCATATGTGGGCGGGACTTACGTATGTGTTCGCTTCTGCATGCGAGCACACGGACATGGGCGCTTTAAAAAATTTTTTTTTTTTTTTTATTGTTTATTTTACTTTATTTATTTTAGTTTGACACTTTTTCCCCCCCAAAAAAATTTTTGATCACTTTTATTTCTATTACAAGGAATGTAAACATCCCATGTAATAGGAATATGGCATGACAGGTCCTCTTTACAGTGAGATATGGGGTCAATAAGACCTCACATCTCACCTCTAGGCTGTGCCTGAAATAAAAAAAAAAAAAAAACGATCTTGGCTTCGATCGTAGCGGTGAGTCGGTAGAAGCACCGGAGGGTGGCGGGAAGGGGGGGGGCGTCCCCTCTCGCCTCCCATAAGAACGATCAAGCAGTGGAACAGCCGCTATGATAATTCTTATGGTGTAGGAAATCGCCGGCTAAAAAAGCTGATATCTGAATGATGCCTATAGCTGCAGGCATCATTCAGATATCCCCGCTCAAAGTCAAGGACGTCATATGACTGTGGGCGGGAACTGGTTAAAAATTGCGGAGTATTGCGAGGTATTGCAGAGTATTGCGGAGTAGTGCAGGGTATATTGCGGGGTATATTGCAGAGTATTGCGGGGTATATTGCAGAGTAGTGCCGGGTATATTGCAGAGTATTGCGGAGTAGTGCAGGGTATATTGCAGAGTATTGCGGAGTAGTGCAGGGTATATTGCAGGGTATATTGCTGGGTATATTGCAGAGTAGTGCCGGGTATATTGCAGAGTAGTGCCGGGTATATTGCAGAGTATTGCTGTGTATATTGCAGAGTAGTGCAGGGTATATTGCTGGGTATATTGCAGAGTAGTACCGGGTATATTGCAGAGTAGTGCCGGGTATATTGCAGAGTAGTGAAGGGTATATTGCAGAGTAGTGCCGGGTATATTGCAGAGTAGTGCCGGGTATATTGCAGAGTATTGCCGGGTATATTGCAAAGTATTGCGGGGTATTATGCAGAGTATTGCGGGGTATTATGCAGAGTATTGTAGGGTATTATGCAGAGTATTGCGGGGTATTATGCAGAGTATTGCGGGGTATTATGCAGAGTATTGCAGGGTATTATGCAAAGTATTGCAGGGTATTATGCAGAGTATTGTAGGGTATTATGCAGGGATGGCTGAGCATGGAGGGATGGATGGATGTGACTGCAATTGTCACTGAGCACCGCTGTGGGCACTACACATGCAGCCCACAGCGGTGCTGCCATCCGATCCCTCCCCCTCTCCCCTAGCACTGTACCGATCGGTACACAGAGGGGAGGGAGGATCCGGCGTCATGACATGACGCCGGTCTGTTGACATGTGATCGCTCCGTCATTTGACGGAGCGATCACATGGTAAACGGCCGCGATCAGCGGCCGTTTACTGTGATCCGTGATGCGCCGGGTCCTCGGGACCCGGCGGTCACGGAAGTTCTCGGGTGCGCGCCCCAGGGGGCGCGCGAGAGCAGTATTCTGGGAGGACGTCCATGGACGTCCACCCAGAACTATCCGACCGCGCTGTTGCCGTCTTTCGGCTATGGCCCGGTCGGCAAGTGGTTAATAACAACTATGGGTGCACTGTATGTATTGTGTACACCACCAGGAAAGTAGTAGCAACTGTACTAGGGGTGCACGGTACTGTGTACACCAACAGAAGGTTAATAACAAGTTGACTATGGGTGTACTGTAGGTATTGTGTACACCACCAGGAAAGTAGTAGCAACTGCACTAGGGGTGCACAGTACTGGGTACACCAACAGAAGTTTAATTACAACTATGGGTGCACGGTATGGATTGTGTACAAAACCAGGAAAGTAGTAACAACTGCACTAGGGGTGCACGGTAGTTTAAAAACAACTATGGGTGCACTGTGTGTATTGTGTACACCACCAGGAAAGTAGTAGCAACTGCACTAGGGGTGCATGGTACTGTGTACACCAATGGAAGTGTAATAACAACTATGGATACACTGTATGTATTGTGTACACCACCAGAAAAGTAGTAGCAACTGCACTGGGGTGCACGGTACCGTGTACACCAACAGAAGTTTAATAATAAGTTGACTACGGGTGTACTGTATGCATTGTGTACACCACCAGGAAAGTAGTAGCAAGTGCACTAGGGGTGCACAGTACTGGGTACATGGGTACACCAACAGAAGATTAATAACAACTATGGGTGCACGGTATGTATTGTGTACACCACCAGGAAAGTAGTAGCAAGTGCACTTGGGGTGCACAGTACTGGGTACACCAACAGATGTTTAATAACAACTATAGGTGCACGGTATGTATTGTGTACACCATCAGGAAAGTAGTACCAACTGCACTAGGGGTGCACGGTACAGTGTACACCAACAGAAGTGTAATAACAAGTTGACTACGGGTGTACTGTATGTATTGTGTACACCACCAGGAAAGTAGTAGCAAGCGCACTAGGGGTGCACAGTACTGGGCACACCAACAGAAGTTTAATAACAACTATGGGTGCATGGTTTGTATTATGTACACCACCAGGAAAGTAGTACCAACTGCACTAGGGGTGCACGGTACTGTGTACACCAACAGAAGTTTAAAAACAACTATGGGTGCACTGTACATATTGTGTACACCACCAGGAAAGTAATAGCAACTGCACCAGGGGTGCACGGTACTGGGTACACCAACAGAAGTTTAATAACAACTATGGGTGCATGGTATGTATTGTGTACATCACCAGGAAAGTAGTAGCAACTGCACTAGGGTACACAGTACTGGGTACACCAACAGAAGTTTAATAACAACTATGGGTACACTGTATGCATTGTGTACACCACCAGGAAAGTAGTAGCAACTGCACTAGGGGTGCACAGTACTGTGTACACCAACAGAAGTTTAATAACAAGTTTACTACGGGTGTACTGTATGTATTGTGTACACCAGCAGGAAAGTAGTAGCAAGTGCACTAGTGTGCACAGTACTGGGTACACCAACAGAAGTTTAAAAAAAACTATGGGTGCACGGTATGTATTGTGTACACCACCAGGAAAGTAGTAGTAAGTGCACTAGGGGTGCACAGTACTGGGTACACCAACAGAAGTTTAATAACAACTATGGGTGCACTGTATGTATTGTGTACACCACCAGGAAAGTAGTAGCAACTGCACTAGGGGTGCACGGTACTGTGTACACCAACAGAAGTTTAATAACAAGTTGACTACGGGTGTACTGTATGTATTGTGTACACCACCAGGAAAGTAGTAGCAAGCGCACTAGGGGTGCACAGTACTGGGTAAACCAACAGAAGTTTAATAACAACTATGGGTGCACGGTTTGTATTGTGTACACCACCAGGAAAGTAGTATCAACTGCACTAGGGGTGCACGGTACTGTGTACACCAACAGAAGTTTAAAAACAACTATGGGTGCACTGTATGTATTGTGTACACCACCAGGAAAGTAGTAGCAACTGCACTAGGGGTGCATGGTACTGTGTACACCAACAGAAGTGTAATAACAACTATGGGTACACTGTATGTATTGTGTACACCACCAGAAAAGTAGTAGCAACTGCACTGGGGTGGGGTGCACGGTACAGTGTAAACCAACAGAAGTTTAATAATAAGTTGACAACGGGTGTACTGTATGTATTGTGTACACCACCAGGAAAGTAGTAGCAAGTGCAATAGGGGTGCACAGTACTGGGTACACCAACAGAAGCTTAATAACAACTATGGGTGTACGATATGTATTGTGTACACCACCAGGAAAGTAGTAGCAACTGCACTAGGGGTGCACAGTACTGGGTACACCAACAGAAGTTTATTAACAACTATGGGTGCACGGTATGTATTGTGTACACCATCAGGAGAGTAGTACCAACTGCACTAGGGGTGCACGGTACTGTGTACACCAACAGAAGTTTAATAACAACTATGGGTGCACTGTATGTATTGTGTACACCACCAGGAAAGTAGTAGCAAGCGCACTAGGGGTGCACAGTACTGGGTACACCAACAGAAGTTTAATTACAACTATGGGTGTACGGTATGTATTGTGTACAAAACCAGGAAAGTAGTAGCAACTGCACTAGGGGTGCACGGTACCGTGTACACCAACAGAAGTTTAAAAACAACTATGGGTGCACTGTATGTATTGTGTACACCACCAGGAAAGTAGTAGCAACTGCACTAGGGGTGCACAGTACTGGGTACACCAACAGAAGTTTAATAACAACAATGGGTGCACTGTTTGTATTGTGTAAACCACCAGGAAAGTAGTAGCAACTGCACTAGGGGTGCACGGTACTGTGTACACCAACAGAAGTTTATTAACATGTTGACTATGGGTGCACCGTATGTGTTGTGTACACCACCAGGAAAGTAGTAGCAACGGCACTAGGGGTGCACAGTACTGGGTACACCAAGAGAAGTTTAATAACAAGTTGACTACGGGTGTACTGTATGTAACGGAGTGCATTCGGCGCAATACAAATCCCATATCAAATAAAAAAAATCAAATCAAATTGTGTACACAACCAGGAAAGTAGTAGCAACTGCACTAGGGGTGCACAATACTGGGTACACCAACAGAAGTTTAATAACAACTATGGGTGCACGGTATGTATTGTGTACACCACCAGGAAAGTAATACCAACTGCACTAGGGGTGCACGGTACTGTGTACACCAACGTAAGTTTAATAACAACTATGGTTGCACTGTATTTATTGTGTACACCACCAGGAAAGTAGTAGCAACTGCACTAAGGGTGCATGGTACTGTGTACACCAACAGAAGTGTAATAACAACTATGGGTAAACTGTATGTATTGTGTACACCACCAGAAAAGTAGTAGCAACTGCACTGGGGTGCACGGTACAGTGTACACCAACAGAAGTTTAATGACAAGTTGACTACGGGTATACTGTATGTATTGTGTACACCACGAGGAAAGTAGTAGCAAGTGCACTAGTGGTGCACAGTACTGGGTACACCAACAGAAATGTAATAACAACTATGGGTACACTGTATGTATTGTGTACACCACCAGGAAAGTAGTAGCAACTGCACTAGGGTACACAGTACTGGGTACACCAACAGAAGTTTAATGACAAGTTGACTACGGGTGTACTGTATGTAACAAAGCGCATTCGGCGTAATACAAATCTCATATCAAATAAAAAAAAATCTAATCAAATTGTGTACACCACCAGGAAAGTAGTAGCAACTGCACTAGGGGTGCACAGTACTGGGTACACCAACAGAAGCTTAATAACAACTATTGGTGCACGGTATGTATTGTGTACAAAACCAGGAAAGTAGTAGCAACTGCACTAGGGGTGCATGGTACTGTGTACACCCACAGAAGTGTAATAACAACTATGGGTGCACGGTATGTATTGTGTACACCACCAGGAAAGTAGTAGCAAGTGCACTAGGGGTGCACGGTACTGGGTACACCAACAGAAGTTTAATAACAACAATGGGTGCACTGTATGTATTGTGTACACCACCAGGAAAGTAGTAGCAACTATACTAGGGGTGCACGGTACTGTGTACACCAACAGAAGTTTAATAACAAGTTGACTATGGGTGCACTGTATGTGTTGTGTACACCACCAGGAAAGTAGTAGCAACTGCACTAGGGGTGCACGGTACTGGGTACACCAACAGAAGTTTAATAACAACTATGGGTGCATAGTATGTATTGTGTACACCACCAGGAAAGTAGTAGCAAGTGCACTAGGGTTGCACTGTACTGGGTACACCAACAGAAGTTTAATAACAACTATGGGTGCACGGTTTGTATTGTGTACACCACCAGGAAAGTAGTAGCAAGTGCACTAGGGGTGCACAGTACTGGGTACACCAACAGAAGTTTAATAATAAGTTGACTACGGGTGTACTGTATGGATTGTGTACACCACCAGGAAAGTAGTAGCAACTGCACTAGGGGTGCACGGTACTGTGTACACCAACAGAAGTTTAATAATAAGTTGACTACAGGTGTACTGTATGTATTGTGTACACCACCAGGAAAGTAGTAGCAACTGCACTAGGGGTGCACAGTACTGGGTACACCACTAGGAAAGTAGTACCAACTGCACTAGGGGTGCACAGTACTGTGTACACCAACAGAAGTTTAATAACAAGTTGACTATGGGTGCACTGTATGTATTGTGTACACCACCAGGAAAGTAGTTGCAACTGGAATAGGGGTGCACAGTACTGGGTACACCAACAGAAGTTTAATAACAACTATGGGTGCATAGTATGTATTGTGTACACCACCAGGAAAGTGGTAGCAAGTGCACTAGGGGTGCACTGTACTGGGTACACCAACAGAAGTTTAATAACAACTATGGGTGCACGGTTTGTATTGTGTACACCACCAGGAAAGTAGTAGCAAGTGCACTAGGGGTGCACAGTACTGGGTACACCAACGGAAGTTTAATAACAACTATGGGCGCACGGTATGTATTGTGTACACCACCAGGAAAGTAGTAGCAAGTGCACTAGGGGTGCACGATACTGTGTACATCAACAGAAGTTTAATAACAAGTTGACTATGGGTGCACTGTATGTTTTGTGTACACCACCAGGAAAGTAGTAGCAACTGCACTAGGGGTGCACGGTACTGTGTACACCAACAGAAATTTAATAACAACTATGGGTACACTGTATGTATTGTGTACACCACCAGGAAAGTAGTACCAACTGCACTAGGGGTGCACGTACTGTGTACACCAACAGAAGTTTAATAACAAGTTGACTTTGGGTGTACTGTATGTAACAGAGCACATTCGGCGCAATACAAATCCCATATCAAATAAAAAAAAAAATCAAATCAAATTGTGTACACCACCAGGAAAGTAGCAGCAACTGCACTAGGGGTGCACAGTACTGGGTTCACCAACAGAAGTTTAATAACAACTATGGGTGCACGGTATGTATTGTGTAGGCCACCAGGAAAGTAGTACCAACTGCACTAGGGGTGCACAGTACTGTGTACACCAATAGAAGTTTAATAACAGCAATGGGTGCACTGTATGTATTGCGTACACCACCAGGAAAGTAGTGGCAACTGCACTAGGGGTGCATGGTACTGTGTACACCAACAGACGTTTAATAACAAGTTGACTATGGGTGCACTGTATGTATTGTGTACACCACCAGGAAAGTAGTAGCAACTGCACTAGGGGTGCACAGTACTGGGTACACCAACAGGAAAGTAGTACCAACTGCACTAGGGGTGCAAAGTACTGTGTACACCAACAGAAGTTTAATAACAAGTTGACTATGGGTGCACTGTATGTATTGTGTACACCACCAGGAAAGTAGTTGCAACTGGAATAGGGGTGCACAGTACTGGGTACACCAACAGAAGTTTAATAACAACTATGGGTGCATAGTATGCATTGTGTACACCACCAGGAAAGTAGTAGCAAGGGCACTAGGGGTGCACTGTACTGGGTACACCAACAGAAGTTTAATAACAACTATGGGTGCACGGTTTGTATTGTGTACACCACCAGGAAAGTAGTAGCAAGTGTACTAGGGGTGCACAGTACTGGGTACACCAACGGAAGTTTAATAACAGCTATGGGCGCACTGTATGTATTGTGTACACCACCAGGAAAGTAGTAGCAAGTGCACTAGGGGTGCACGATACTGTGTACATCAACAGAAGTTTAATAACAAGTTGACTATGGGTGCACTGTATGTTTTGTGTACACCACCAGGAAAGTAGTAGCAACTGCACTAGGGGTGCACGGTACTGTGTACACCAACAGAAATTTAATAACAACTATGGGTACACTGTATGTATTGTGTACACCACCAGGAAAGTAGTACCAACTGCACTAGGGGTGCACATACTGTGTACACCAACAGAAGTTTAATAACAAGTTGACTTTGGGTGTACTGTATGTAACAGAGCACATTCGGCGCAATACAAATCCCATATCAAATAAAAAAAAATCAAATCAAATTGTGTACACCACCAGGAAAGTAGTAGCAACTGCACTAGGGGTGCACAGTACTGGGTTCACCAACAGAAGTTTAATAACAACTATGGGTGCACGGTATGTATTGTGTACACCACCAGGAAAGTAGTACCAACTGCACTAGGGGTGCACAGTACTGTGTACACCAATAGAAGTTTAATAACAGCAATGGGTGCACTGTATGTATTGCGTACACCACCAGGAAAGTAGTAGCAACTGCACTAGGGGTGCATGGTACTGTGTACACCAACAGAAATTTAATAACAAGTTGACTACGGGTGTACTATATGTATTGTGTACACCACCAGGAAAGTAGTAGCAAGTGCACTAGGGGTGCACAGTACTGGGTACACCAACAGAAGCTTAATAACAACTATGGGTGTACGATATGTATTGTGTACACCACCAGGAAAGTAGTACCAACTGCACTAGGGGTGCACAGTACTGTGTACACCAATAGAAGTTTAATAACAACAATGGGTGCACTGTATGTATTGCGTACCCCACCAGGAAAGTACTAGCAACTGCACTAGGGGTGCACTGTACTGTGTACACCAACAGACGTTTAATAACAAGTTGACTATGGGTGCACTGTATGTATTGTGCACACCACCAGGAAAGTAGTAGCAACTGCACTAGGGGTGCACAGTACTGGGTACACCAACAGAAGTTTAATAACAACTATGGGTGCATGGTATGTATTGTGTACACCACCAGGAAAGTAGTAGCAAGTGCACTAGGGATGCACAGTACTGGGTACACCAACAGAAGTTTAATAACAACTATGGGTGCACGGTATGTATTGTGTACACCACCAGGAAAGTAGTAGCAACTGCACTAGGGGTGCATGGTACTGTGTACACCAACAGTTTAATACCAACAATGGGTGCACTGTATGTATTGCGTACACCACCAGGAAAGTAGTACCAACTGCACTAGTGGTGCACGGTACTGTGTACACCAACAGAAGTTTAATAACAAGTTTACTATGGGTGCACTGTATGTATTGTGTACACCACCAGGAAAGTAGTAGCAACTGCACTAGGGGTGCACAGTACTGGGTACACCAACAGAAGTTTAATTACAACTATGGGTGCATGGTATGTATTGTGTACACCACCAGGAAAGTAGTAGCAACTGCACTAGGGGTGCACGGTACTGTGTACACCAACAGAAGTTTAATAACAACCATGGGTGCACTGTATGTATTGTGTACACCACCAGGAAAGTGAGATCCATAGAAGAGAATGGACGCAGGGGCTGCATGACTATGGGAGGAACAGGGGTCAAGTAACGGTCAGTCAGGTCAGTGGTGGGGCACGAAGTCATCTCTTACCTGATTGGAGGTAGGAAGCAGATGGGGCAGGGTCCAGAGGCTTGGGGTCCGGTGTAGGGGGTGGATTCTTCATCATTCAGAGAAGTTGGAGAGGAGACATCTTCTAGGGACACCCTTGCTGATCACCTGCAGGTTAGAGAGATAGGGAGATGATCTTGAAGGAGCCCCTATCCCAGGGACCCTCCAGGGCTTGCTGCCTGGCTGCTTCCTGTCAGTTCCCGTGGGGGCCCTGGGAGGAATCCGACCCCCCGGCGCTCTCCTATAGCTCGCAACACAGGCCGGAGCAGGCAGCAGCCACCCCCCCCCCCCCCCACATGGACGTCACGGTGGGGAGGACGGCTCGGCGTGGGAGAAGCAACGGTGTCAGCGGTGGGGGGCGGACTTACCCCTCAGCTGCCCAGAGCGATGTGGAGCCACAGGACCGGAGGATTATCACTGGGGGGGTGCCGCCATCGTCCCCCGCCAGCCGCAGGGCTCCGGAGCGTTCGACTCCCTCCACAGCCGCTGCACAGAAGAGGATTCAGAGAGGAAAACGGCAGGAGGGTTGGAGCGCCCTCTGCTGGTTTGCCAGCGGGATCGCAGGCCGGGAGCAGTACAAATCTTCAAGCTGGGGGACACGCCCCCTTAAAGAGACAGCGCGTCCCTGCTGCAGCTGGGGGTACTACAGTGCCCAGCAGCTCTTCGGGGTTGAGAACTGTACCTGGGGCAGAAGAGGAGGCTCCCGGGAGCCCAGGTGAAGAGTCGTCGGTGCGAGGAAGGCAGGGGACATCGCCGCGGCAAGATTCTTCGGCTGAGTCCGGCGAGATTACCAGCGCAGATGATGATGATGATCGGTCAGTCGGGAGGCGTCCTGCCTTGAGGAGTCAGCTGGGATCCGGACAGACGGCTAGTCGTGTGGCGGTGCGGCTGCAGCCTGGTAAGTCGCCAATTTTACCTATACTTAGTAGTCAGGTGGGGGGGGTGCAGTGGAGGTTTTTGCGGGGGCTGGTACAGGTGGATCAGGAATTGTGGGGGGAGATGCGGGTGCCGCGCCAGTTTTGTCCGCATTTTCTTGCAGGTTTTCGGGATTTGTTGGCTCGTTTTGACCCGGCGGGAACTCCTAGCACATCTCAAGGGCCTGTTGGGGCATGGGCTCCGGCTGCCTTGGGCGAGATCTCTAGTTTTCCCACCACGGTTCCCTCAACGGGGCCGGTGGCGGTCTCGGGGGCAGGGGCGTCCCCCGGTGATAGCGTAACGGCCGCGTCGCAGACAGAAGTGACTGGGGCGGACGCGAATAAAGGGAAGGAGTCTGCTGAGGATAAGGTGCGGTTGGCGGATGCGGCGAAGTGCGAAATTTACGCGTGCTTCGAGGGCCCACTGGGGGTCCATTTGAAGCCAGACGTACGGGAAAAAATTTGGAAAGGGGAATATGTTGAAATATTCTCTCTTTTGCCACTGGAAAAATGTAATATTGACAAAGGGAAGGCAGACGAAAGCAAGAAGGAGGAGGAAGAGAAGCGTCGCTGGAGGCTTATTCTGCGCACTTTTGCGAATTGACTTCAGGCGTTTGCCATCTTGGCTAGCGTGATTGGCGAAAAAGCGCCGGAGAATTGTTCTCCGCTTTTTTGTTATCTGGATGCCATTGGGGAGGCTTATCGGGTTTACGGGGGTGTTGCTTGGTTGCGTTATGACGAGCAATTCCGACAGCGCAAAGCTTTGCGTCCGGGCTTGCGTTGGGATCATAAGGACATTGGGCTTTGGATGAAGCTTATGTCCCAAGCACGGGTGTCGGGACAGCCCTTTCTTGGGGGGGGCGGCGGTTCAGGTACCGCTGGACAGTCGGCCTCACAACGAAAAGGAATTTGTTGGCAATATAACGAGGGGTCGTGCCGTTTTGGCACGAACTGTCGCTTCCGTCACGAGTGCTCTGGTTGCGGGGGCTCCCACAGTTATGCCAAGTGTTTTAAGAAGGGAAAGTCCCAACCCACCGAGTCGGCTTCAAAAAGGGAAGACGCCGGTAAACCTCCCCGCGATGGTGCCGTATCTAGATAGGTATCCGCGGAGGGAGGCGGCACGTTTTTTAGCTGATGGTTTTGCCCATGGTTTTCGTATCCCGTGTTCGAGGCCAGTGACCCCGTCGCCTCAGCACCAAAACTTAAAATCAACCCGCCAATTTCCACAGGTTGTTTCTGACAAATTGACGAAGGAGGTGGAACTCGGGAGAATGGCTGGACCATTCGAGCACCCCCCCGTGTCGTCCTTACACGTGTCCCCCTTGGGGGTTGTCCCCAAAAAGGAACCCAACAAATTCCGGTTAATTCATCATTTGTCGTATCCAAAAGGGACGTCGGTGAATGATGCGATTTCTCCGGATTTGGCTGCAGTGTCGTACACCTCTTTTGATGCCGCAATTCGTTGGGTTCAGAAGTTGGGCCAGGGTTCATTGATGGCAAAGACGGATATTGAATCCGCTTTTCGCTTGCTACCAGTGCACCCAGACAGTCAGCATTTGCTGGGTTGTCGTTGGGAAGGGCAGTTTTATCTTGACCGGTGTCTTCCGATGGGCTGTTCCATTTCTTGCGCATATTTTGAGGTCTTCAGCACCTTTGTGGAATGGGTGGTTCGGGAGGAGACTCAGTTGAGGTCGGTGCTGCACTATCTCGATGATTTCCTTTGCATTGGTCCTCCGAATTCTTCAGTCTGCTCAGTAATGTTGCACACTTTGGAATCTATTGCGACCGGTTTTGGGATTCCCTTGGCGCCGGGTAAAACGGAAGGTCCTTCCATGGTCATACAATTTTTGGGCATTATCATTGACATGCGTCTCATGGAATGTCGGCTCCCGAGCGACAAACTGGAAGACTTGCGTCGGGGGGTGGCGGAGGCTCTAGCGGCAAAGAAGGTGAGGCTTGGGCAGTTGCAGTCGTTATTGGGTAAGCTTAATTTCGCCTGCCGCATCATGCCTATGGGACGCATCTTTAGTCGTCGTCTCTGTGCTGCTACCGCGGGGGTTCTTATGCCACATCACTTCATTAGGCTTTCAAGGGAACTGAAGGCTGACCTGAAGGTTTGGGAAAAATTTTTGGTCACGTATAATGGCAGGTCATTATGGATGGCCTCTGTTGTGGCAGCCTCCGACATTGACATTTTCACGGATGCGGCGGGTAGTTCGGGCTTTGGGGCTTTTTGCCAAGGGGCTTGGTGTGCGGCGGCGTGGCCCAAGGAGTGGAGTGTGGCGGAGTTCTTGCGTAACTTAGTGTTGCTGGAACTATTTCCGATTGTGGTGGCGGTTGAGATTTGGGGCTCCAAATTTCAGGACCGGCGGGTCTGTTTTCACTGCGACAATTTGGGGGTGGTGGAGGTAATATCGAGCTTGTCAGCTTCTTCGCCGCCGGTGGTGCGATTGCTGCGTCACTTGGTTTTACGGTGTTTAAGTTTGAATTGTCTTGTACAAGCTGTTCATGTCCCGGGTGTTTTGAATTCCATTGCCGATTCCTTTTCTCGTTTTCAGTGGACAAGGTTTCGAAGGTTGGCGCCGGAGTCGGAGCAACTGGGGGTTCCTTGTCCAGACAGTCTGTGGAGACTGGTATTGGAGTAACGGAGGAGCTGTTATGTCGATCAGTGACCGGGGGTACATGGGCAGCGTACTCGTTGGTGTGGGGTGAGTGGTCTAACCTGGTAAGTTCGGTTGGGAGGAATGTTTCACAACAGGAGCACTTGGCTTTGCTGCTGTACTTTATTGGGAATGGGTTTGTGCAGGGCACATCGGTGTCGAAAATGAACAAGAGTTTAGCTGCCTTAGCCTTTTTCTTTCGGAGTCAAGGCCTGACGGATGTGACGAAGGATTTTAGGGTGCGCCAGGCCATGAAGGGGTTCCGGAGGGGGCGAGTGCAGCCAGATTCTAGGCGCCTGGTCTCGTTTGATTTGCTTCAGGAGTTGGTGGGGCTGTTGCCAGGGGTTTGTACTTCTAATTATGAGGTCAGGCTGTTCAGGGTGGCTTTTGCATTAGCATTTTTCGGGGCGTTGCGTATTGGGGAGCTGGTGAGCAAGAACAGGTCTGGGGCCGGGGGGTTACAATTGAACGACGTGACAATGTCAGGGGAGTGTGTTCAGATTCATATTTGTAAGTCTAAAATGGATCAGTTGGGAAAAGGAGTTTCTGTGTCATTGTTTCGGGTACTGCCAGTATCTGTTTGTCCGGTTTCTTCGGTGCAACGGTATCTTGAAGCGAGAGGGTTGGGGTCGGGGACCTTTTTATTGCACGAAGATGGTTCATCCCTGTCGCGTTTTCAATTTTTGTCCGTTTTCCGACGTTGTTTAAAGCAGGCGGGTAGGGAGGTTTCACAGTTTAATACTCACTCCTTTCGTGTGGGGGCAGCCACAGAAGCGGCCAGGTGGGGTTTGGATTCCCAGGTAGTGAGACGGATAGGGAGGTGGGAGTCAGATCGTTTTAAGATTTATGTTCGCCCTCACCTGCTTTGAAGTGTCATTGTGTGTTGTGCATGGTTCTATGTTCCTTTTTGTTTCCTTTCAGGTCTTCCTCCTGGTCAGGTGTGGATCTTGGGGGATTCATATGTTTTCTGGGGGGCTGTTCGGGCAGATGTCCGACCGGATGGGAGACAACTGGGCATTTCACGGAGTGAGGCTGTTAAAATGGTTAGGGATTCGTGGAATGATGTGGGGCCAGGTTATCCTGGAATTCCATTATTTTTCCAGAGTTGACAGGCCACCGAATGTGGTAGTTCTCCAGGCAGGGGGCAATGATTTAGGGGTGCGTGCAGCCAGGGATTTGGCGAGGGATATAAAGTTTGATGTTTTGCGCCTGTTGCGTGATTTCCCTGGCTGCATCATAGTATGGTCCGATATTGTGGCGAGAAAGAGGTGGCGTTTCGCCCGCTCCGTAGTCCGAGTGAACAAAGCCAGAACCAAGTTGAACCGGGAGATTGGGAAGTTTGTGGCCAGGTTGGGAGGTATAGTGGTCCGACACAGGGAGTTGGAGGATCAGTCTGTTCGCTATTGGAGAGATGACGGTGTTCATTTAAATGCTGTGGGTATAGACATCTGGTCCCTTGGCCTTCAGGAAGGGGTGGTTCGGGCTTTGCAGGTGTGGAGGGATTCGCTTGAATGAGGTTTTCAATCAAGCTCGTGTGGCGGTTCAAGGGGTCTTTGGGGGGTCAGTGAAAATTTTGCATGGTCACAGGATTAGTGGGGCCCATCTAAGGATGGCGCTTTCCTTTGGTTAGCGGTGGTTCTCCCAGGAGATAAGTCCCCTGGGGGAAGGAAATATGGAAGTTGGTGTGATGTCCGAGCGTCCTCGAGCCAGTTGGGGCACAGCTGAGGATATAGACCATTAAAGTCATTAAAGTGTGCCTTTTTTAATACACCCAAAGACCTCTTGCTGTTGGATATTATTTTTGTTCTTACGGGTATGTGTTACGTGTTTTCACGTTATGTTATTTATTATTTGGTTAATAAATGGGGCTGCTGTGGCCTTTTAAAA
This sequence comes from Aquarana catesbeiana, assembly GCF_042186555.1. Taxonomy (NCBI): domain Eukaryota; kingdom Metazoa; phylum Chordata; class Amphibia; order Anura; family Ranidae; genus Aquarana; species Aquarana catesbeiana. The sequence goes on along the minus strand of NC_133328.1, from coordinate 328,839,442 downwards.
CCCATGTCACGCGGTCTGTGTCTTTAATCTAATGGTAAGGACCCAAGGTTGACAAATCCTTTAGTCAAGTGAGACCCATAGGAGAGAATGGACGCAGGGGCTGCATGACTATGGGAGGAACAGGGGTCAAGTAACGGTCAGTCAGGTCAGTGGTGGGGGCACGAAGTCATCTCTTACCTGATTGGAGGTAGGAAGCAGATGGGGCAGGGTCCAGAGGCTTGGGGTCCGGTGTAGGGGGTGGATTCATCGTCATTCAGAGAAGTTGGAGAGGAGACATCTTCCCACCCTCCCGCCCTTGTGTTAGGGGTTAGCATGCTGGACAGGTTGAGGGAGTGTTGGTATTTAAGGATGGGGTAAATGTTTTGTTACATGTTTTGCTTTTCAAAAAAAAAAAAAAAAGAGAAGGAACACAAAAAAAAAAAAAAAAAAGCAACAATTATATTTATGGTTATGGTATAATTTCATGTTAAGGTGTACTGTTCAATTTTGTCGCAGCAGTCGGCGGTTCAAGGGGTCTTTGGGGGGTCAGTGAAAATTTTGCATGGTCACAGGATTAGTGGGGCCCATCTAAGGATGGCACTTTCCTTTGGTTAGCGGTGGTTCTCCCAGGAGATAAGTCCCCTGGGGGAAGGAAATATGGAAGTTGGTGTGATGTCCGAGCGTCCTCGAGCCAGTTGGGGCACAGCTGAGGATATGGACCATTAAAGTCATTAAAGTGTGCCTTTTTTAATACACCCAAAGACCTCTTGCTGTTGGATATTATTTTCGTTCTTACGGGTATGTGTTACGTGTTTTCACGTTATGTTATTTATTATTTGGTTAATAAATGGGGCTGCCGTGGCCTTTTAAAACCCATGTCACGCGGTCTGTGTCTTTAATCTAATGGTAAGGACCCAAGGTTGAAGAATCCTTTAGTCAAGTAGTACCAACTGCACTAGGGGTGCACAGTACTGTGTACACCAATAGAAGTTTAATAACAACAATGGGTGCACTGTATGTATTGCGTACACCACCAGGAAAGTAGTAGCAACTGCACTAGGGGTGCACGGTACTGTGTACACCAACAGAAGTTTAATAACAAGTTGACTACGGGTGTACTATATGTATTGTGTACACCACCAGGAAAGTAGTAGCAAGTGCACTAGGGGTGCACAGTACTGGGTACACCAACAGAAGTTTAATAACAACTATGGGTGTACGATATGTATTGTGTACACCACCAGGAAAGTAGTACCAACTGCACTAGGGGTGCACAGTACTGAATACACCAATAGAAGTTTAATAACAACAATGGGTGCACTGTATGTATTGCGTACACCACCAGGAAAGTAGTAGCAACTGCACTAGGGGTGCACTGTACTGTGTACACCAACAGACGTTTAATAACAAGATGACTATGGGTGTACTGTATGTATTGTGTACACCACCAGGAAAGTAGTAGCAACTGCACTAGGGGTGCACAGTACTGGGTAAACCAGCAGAAGTTTAATAATAACTATGGGTGCATGGTATGTATTGTGTACACCAGCAGGAAAGTAGTAGCAACTGCACTAGGGGTGCACCAACAGAAGGGGTACACCAACAGAAGTTTAATAACAAGTTGACTATGTGTGCACTGTATGTATTGTGTACACCACCAGGAAAGTAGTAGCAAGTGCACTAGGGGTGCACAGTACTGGGTACACCAACAGAAGTTTAATAACAACTATGGGTGCACGGTATGTATTGTGTACACTACCAGGAAAGTAGTACCAACTGCACTAGGGGTGCACGGTACTGTGTACACCAACAGAAATTTAATAACAACTATGGGTGCACTGTATGTATTGTGTACACCACCAGGAAAGTAGTAACAACTGCACTAGGGGTGCACGGTACTGTGTACACCAACAGAAGTTTAATAACAAGTTGACTACGGGTGTACTGTATGTATTGTGTACATCACCAGGAAAGTAGTAGCAACTGCACTAGGGTGCACAGTACTGGGTACACCAACAGAAGTTTAATAACAAGTTGACTACGGGTGTACTGTATGTTTTGTGTACACCACCAGGAAAGTAGTAGCAAGTGCACTAGGGGTGCACAGTACTGGGTACACCAACAGAAGATTAATAACAACTATGGGTGCACGGTATGTATTGTGTACACCACCAGGAAAGTAGTAGCAAGTGCACTAAGGGTGCCCAGTACTGGGTACACCACCAGGAAATTAGTACCAACTGCACTAGGGGTGCATGGTACTGTGTACACCAACAGAAGTTTAATAACAAGTTGACTATGGGTGCACTGTATGTATTGAGTACACCACCAGGAAAGTAGTTGCAACTGGAATAGGGGTGCACAGTACTGGGTACACCAATAGAAGTTTAAAAACAACTATGGGTGCATAGTATGTATTGTGTACACCACCAGGAAAGTAGTAGCAACTGCACTAGGGGTGCACAGTACTGGGTACACCAACAGAAGTTTAATAACAACTATGGGTGCATGGTATGTATTGTGTACACCACCAGGAAAGTAGTAGCAAGTGCACTAGGGGTGCACAGTACTGGGTACACCAACCGAAGTTTAATAACAACTATGGGTGCATGGTATGTATCGTGTACACTACCAGGAAAGTAGTACCAACTGCACTAGGGGTGCACGGTACTGTGTACACCAACAGAAATTTAATAACAACTATGGGTACACTGTATGTATTGTGTACACCACCAGGAAAGTAGTAACAACTGCACTAGGGGTGCACGGTACTGTGTACACCAACAGAAGTTTAATAACAAGTTGACTACGGGTGTACTGTATGTATTGTGTACATCACCAGGAAAGTAGTAGCAACTGCACTAGGGTGCACAGTACTGGGTACACCAACAGAAGTTTAATAACAAGTTGACTACGGGTGTACTGTATGTTTTGTGTACACCACCAGGAAAGTAGTAGCAAGTGCACTAGGGGTGCACAGTACTGGGTACACCAACAGAAGATTAATAACAACTATGGGTGCACGGTATGTATTGTGCACACCACCAGGAAAGTAGTAGCAAGTGCACTAAGGGTGCCCAGTACTGGGTACACCAACAGAAGTTTAATAACATCTATGAGTGCGTGGTATGTATTGTGTACAACACCAGGAAAGTAGTAGCAAGGGCACTAGGGGTGCACAGTACTGGGTACACCAACAGAAGTTTAATAACAACTATGGGTGCACGGTATGTATTGTGTACATCACCAGGAAAATAGTAGCAACTGCACTAGGGGTGCACAGTACTGTGTACACCAACAGAAGTTTAATAACAAGTTGACTACGGGTGTACTGTATGTAACGAAGCGCATTCGGCGTAATACAAATCCCATATCAAATAAAAAAAAATCTAATCAAATTGTGTACAACACCAGGAAAGTAGTAGCAACTGCACTAAGGGTGCACAGTACTGGGTACACCAACAGAAGCTTAATAATAACTATGGGTGCACGGTATGTATTGTGTACAAAACCAGGAAAGTAGTAGCAACTGCACTAGGGGTGCATGGTACTGTGTACACCCACAGAAGTGTAATAACAACTATGGGTGCACGGTATGTATTGTGTACACCACCAGGAAAGTAGTAGCAAGTGCACTAGGGGTGCACGGTACTGGGTACACCAACAGAAGTTTAATAACAACAATGGGTGCACTGTATGTATTGTGTACACCACCAGGAAAGTAGTAGCAACTGCACTAGGGGTGCACGGTACTGTGTACACCAACAGAAGTTTAATAACAAGTTGACTATGGGTGCACTGTATGTGTTCTGTACGCCACCAGGAAAGTAGTACCAACTGTACTAGGGGTGCTTGGTACTGTGTACACAAACAGAAGTTTAATAACAACTATGGGTGCACTGTATGTATTGTTTACACCACCAGGAAAGTAGTAGCAACTGATCTAGGGGTGCACAGTACTGGGTACACCAACAGAAGTTTAATAACAACTATGGGTGCACGGTATGTATTGTGTACACCACCAGGAAAGTAGTACCAACTGTACTAGGGGTGCTTGGTACTGTGTACACAAACAGAAGTTTAATAACAACTATGGTTGCACTGTATGTATTGTTTACACCACCAGGAAAGTAGTAGCAACTGTACTAGGGGTGCATGGTACTGTGCACACCAACAGAAGTTTAATAACAAGTTGACTACGGGTGTACTGTATGTAACGAAGCGCATTCGGCACAATACAAATCCCATATCAAATAAAAAAAATCAAATCAAATTGTGTACACCACCAGGAAAGTAGTAGCAAATGCACTAGGGGTGCACGGTACTGTGTACACCAACAGAAGTTTAATAACAACTATGGGTGCACTGTATGTATTGTGAACACCACCAGGAAAGTAGTAGCAACTACACTAGGGGTGCATGGTACTGTGTACAACAACAGAAGTGTAATAACAACTATGGGTACACCGTATGTATTGTGTACACCACCAGAAAAGTAGTACCAACTGCACTGGGGTGCACGGTACTGTGTACACCCACAGAAGTTTAATAACAAGTTGACTATGGGTGCACTGTATGTATTGTGTACACCACCAGGAAAGTAGTAGCAACTGCACTAGGGGTGCACAGTACTGGGTACACCAACAGAAGTTTAATAACAACTATGGGTGCACGGTTTGTATTGTGTACACCACCAGGAAAGTAGTAGCAAGTGCACTAGGGGTGCATAGTACTGGGTACACCAACAGAAGTTTAATAACAACTATGGGTGCACGGTATGTATTGTGTACACCACCAGGAAAGTAGTAGCAACTGCACTAGGGGTGCACGGTACTGTGTACACCAACAGAAGTTTAATAATAAGTTGACTACGGGTGTACTGTATGTATTGTGTACACAACCAGGAAAGTAGTAGTAACTGCACTAGGGGTGCACAGTACTGGGTACACCACCAGGAAAGTAGTACCAACTGCACTAGGGGTGCACGGTACTGTGTACACCAACAGAAGTTTAATAACAAGTTGACTATGGGTGCACTGTATGTATTGTGTACACCACCAGGAAAGTAGTTGCAACTGGAATAGGGGTGCACAGTACTGGGTACACCAATAGAAGTTTAAAAACAACTATGGGTGCATAGTATGTATTGTGTACACCACCAGGAAAGTAGTAGCAAGTGCACTAGGGGTGCACAGTACTGGGTACACCAACAGAAGTTTAATAACAACTATGGGTGCACGGTATGTTTTGTGTACACCACCAGGAAAGTAGTAACAACTGCACTAGGGGTGCACAGTACTGGGTACACCAACAGAAGTTTAATAACAACTATGGGTGCACTGTATGTATTGCGTACACCACCAGGAAAGTAGTAGCAACTGCACTAGGGGTGCACAGTACTGGGTACACCAACAGAAGTTTAATAACAACTATGGGTGCATGGTATGTATTGTGTACACCACCAGGAAAGTAGAAGCAACTGCAGTAGGGGTGCATGGTACTGTGTACACCAACAGAAGTTTAATAACAACCATGGGTGCACTGTATGTATTGTGTACACCACCAGGAAAGTAGTACCAACTGCACTAGGGGTGCACAGTACTGTGTACACCAATAGAAGTTTAATAACAACAATGGGTGCACTGTATGTATTGCGTACACCACCAGGAAAGTAGTAGCAACTGCACTAGGGGTGCACGGTACTGTGTACACCAACCGAAGTTTAATAACAAGTTGACTACGGGTGTACTATATGTATTGTGTACACCACCAGAAAAGTAGTAGCAAGTGCACTAGGTGTGCACAGTACTGGGTACACCAACAGAAGTTTAATAACAACTATGGGTGTACGATATGTATTGTGTACACCACCAGGAAAGTAGTACCAACTGCACTAGGGGTGCACAGTACTGTGTACACCAATAGAAGTTTAATAACAACAATGGGAGCACTGTATGTATTGCGTACACCACCAGGAAAGTAGTAGCAACTGCACTAGGGGTGCACGGTACTGTGTACACCAACCAAAGTTTAATAACAAGTTGACTACGGGTGTACTATATGTATTGTGTACACCACCAGGAAAGTAGTAGCAAGTGCACTAGGGGTGCACAGTACTGGGTACACCAACAGAAGTTTAATAACAACTATGGGTGTACGATATGTATTGTGTACACCACCAGGAAAGTAGTACCAACTGCACTAGGGGTGAACAGTACTGTGTACACCAATAGAAGTTTAATAACAACAATGGGTGCACTGTATGTATTGCGTACACCACCAGGAAAGTAGTAGCAACTGCACTAGGGGTGCACGGTACTGTGTACACCAACAGACGTTTAATAACAAGTTGACTATGGGTGCACTGTATGTATTGTGTACACCACCAGGAAAGTAGTAGCAACTGCACTAGGGGTGCACAGTACTGGGTACACCAGCAGCAGTTTAATAACAACTATGGGTGCATAGTATGTATTGTGTACTCCACCAGGAAAATAGTAGCAAGTGCACTAGGGGTGCACTGTACTTGGTACACCAACAGAAGTTTAATAACAACTATGGGTGCACGGTTTGTATTGTGTACACCACCAGGAAAGTAGTAGCAAGTGCACTAGGGGTGCACAGTACTGGGTACACCAACAGAAGTTTAATAACAACTATGGGTGCACGGTATGTATTGTGTACGGTACTGTGTACATCAACAGAAGTTTAATAATAAGTTGACTACGGGTGCACTGTATGTATTGTGTACACCACCAGGAAAGTAGTAGCAACTGCACTAGGGGTGCACAGTACTGGGTACACCAGCAGCAGTTTAATAACAACTATGGGTGCATAGTATGTATTGTGTACACCACCAGGAAAGTAGTTGCAACTGGACTAGGGGTGCACAGTACTGGGTACACAAACAGAAGTTTAATAACAACTATGGGTGCATAGTATGTATTGTGTACACCACCAGGAAAGTAGTAGCAAGTGCACTAGGGGTGCACGGTACTGGGTACACCAACAGAAGTTTAATAACAACAATGGGTGCACTGTATGTATTGTGTACACCACCAGGAAATTAGTAGCAACTGCACTAGGGGTGCACGGTACTGTGTACACCAACAGAAGTTTAATAACAAGTTGACTACGGGTTCACTGTATGTAACAGAGCGCATTCGGCGCAATACAAATCCCATATCAAATAAAAAAAATCAAATCAAATTGTGTACACCACTAGGAAAGTAGTAGCAACTGCACTAGGGGTGCACAGTACTGGGTACACCAACAGAAGTTTAATAACAACTATGGGTGCACGGTATGTATTGTGTACACCACCAGGAAAGTAGTACCAACTGTACTAGGGGTGCTTGGTACTGTGTACACAAACAGAAGTTTAATAACAACTATGGTTGCACGGTATGTATTGTTTACACCACCAGGAAAGTAGTAGCAACTGTACTAGGGGTGCACAGTACTGTGCACACCAACAGAAGTTTAATAACAAGTTGACTACGGGTGTACTGTATGTAATGAAGCGCATTCGGCACAATACAAATCCCATATCAAATAAAAAAAATCAAATCAAATTGTGTACACCACCAGGAAAGTAGTAGCAACTGCACTAGGGGTGCACAGTACTGGGTACACCAACAGAAGTTTAATAACAACTATGGATGCACGGTATGTATTGTGTACAAAACCAGGAAAGTAGTTGCAACTGCACTAGGGGTGCACAGTACTGTGTACACCAATAGAAGTTTAATAACAACAATGGGTGCACTGTATGTATTGCGTACCCCACCAGGAAAGTAGTAGCAACTGCACTAGGGGTGCACAGTACTGGTTACACCAGTAGAAGTTTAATAACAACTATGGGTGCACTGTTTGTATTGTGTACACCACCAGGAAAGTAGTAGCAAGTGCACTAGGGGTGCACAGTACTGGGTACACCAACAGAAGTTTAATAACAACTATGGGTGCACGGTATGTATTGTGTATGGTACTGTGTACATCAACAGAAGTTTAATAATAAGTTGACTACGGGTGCACTGTATGTATTGTGTACACCACCAGGAAAGTAGTTGCAACTGGACTAGGGGTGCACAGTACTGGGTACACTAACAGAAGTTTAATAACAACTATGGGTGCATAGTATGTATTGTGTACACCACCAGGAAAGTAGTAGCAAGTGCACTAGTGGTGCACTGTACTGGGTACACCAACAGAAGTTTAATAACAACTATGGGTGCACGGTTTGTATTGTGTACACCACCAGGAAAGTAGTAGCAAGTGCACTAGGGGTGCACAGTACTGGGTACACCAACGGAAGTTCAATAATAAGTTGACTATGGGTGCACTGTATGTATTGTGTATACCACCAGGAAAGTAGTAGCAACTGCACTAGGGGTGCACAGTACTGGGTACACCAACAGCAGTTTAATAACAACTATGGGTGCACAGTATGTATTGTGTACACCACCAGGAAAGTAGTACCAACTGCACTAGGGGTGCACGTACTGTGTACACCAACAGAAGTTTAATAACAAGTTGACTACGGGTGTACTGTATGTAACGGAGCACATTCGGCGCAATACAAATCCCATATCAAATAAAAAAAATCAAATCAAATTGTGTACACCACCAGGAAAGTAGTAGCAACTGAACTAGGGGTGCACAGTACTGGGTACACCAACAGAAGTTTAATAACAACTATGGGTGCACGGTATGTATTGTGTACACCACCAGGAAAGTAGTAGCAACTGCACTAGGGGCGCACAGTACTGGGTACACCAACAGCAGTTTAATAACAACTATGGGTGCACGGTATGTATTGTGTACACCACCTGGAAAGTATTAGCAACTGCACTAGGGGTGCACAGTACTGGGTACACCAACAGAAGTTTAATAACAACTATGGGTGCATGGTATGTATTGTGTACACCACCAGGAAAGTAGTAGCAACTGCACTAGGGGTGCACGGTACTGTGTACACCAGCAGAAGTTTAATAACAACTATGGGTGCATAGTATGTATTGTGTACACCACCAGGAAAGTAGTAGCAAGTGCACTAGGGGTGCACTGTACTGGGTACACCAACAGAAGTTTAATAACAACTATGGGTGCACGGTTTGTATTGTGTACACCACCAGGAAAGTAGTAGAAAGTGCACTAGGGGTGCACAGTACTGGGTACACCAACAGAAGTTTAATAACAACTATGGGTGCACGGTATGTATTGTGTACGGTACTGTGTACATCAACAGAAGTTTAATAACAAGTTGACTACGGGTGCATTTTATGTATTAAAAAATAAAAGTGTAGCGCTAACGTGAAAACAATGAAAAAAAGGTCTATGAGGGTTTGGGATAGAGGAAAGTCAATCCACATAGGAAGAAGCGGGTACCCCCGTCCAATCTCAAACCTACAATGTAGATATGTGTATAGTGCATGTGAATTTTACCATATCTAAAGCAAAGACAATGCCCCTAAGAGGTACAAGTGGTCATGGAAATAACATAAAATGACGAAAAATGCTAGTGAAAACAGTTAAATAAATAAATGGTGTCAAACAATGTCCATAATGTTGGTGAAGAGATATAACTCTCAGAAAGACCATATACACATAATAAATCAGTCCATATAGTGCATGATGTGGTTGACCCAACTTGAATCCAAAAGCAGGTGGTGTCACAGGAAAGTGCAAACCAAAGAAAGAGATGTAATACTCTTACCGACTTCGGTGGACTCACAGGCCGTGGGCGGTGAGTCAAATAGGCTTGTACTGTCCTCAAATGACAGTGTGAGGCTAGTTGGTATACCGGAAGATTTCCTCCTCGAATGGGGGGCCAGGAATCTGCCCAAATAATCTGCTCGATCACCGTCTTTGTCAGCAGGTGTGGACCATGTATGAAGAAAAAACAAGGAACCTCCACATGGTGTAAATCCAAGATAACTTTTTAAATGGTGTTTATTAGATCGTTCAAGATCATCAAACATGCCATTAAGCATAAAAAATAGTAGAATCGATTCAAAAGATATAAAAACAGCAAGCGTGGTATAGGTGGCTGGGTACAGCAAGAAACCCGACCGGTTTCGTCCGCAAAGACTTCGGCTGGGGTATAAGCCATCCCGCCACCTCCACGCTTATATATATACATTATAATGTTTAACTAGAAACAGCTGATTACAGCATCGTCCGTGCTGACTTCCTGGATCGGTAGCGTGCGCTCCATTCAGAGTCATGTGCTAGCTAAATTGGCCAATAGGAAGATAGAGTAATGGATCCGCCTCTCTCTACCAAGCCTCGATGTGAGTGTCCACTCGGCGTGCGCGCTCATTAGATGGAAGAACACGCATCTCAGTCATTCACCCAATCAGGGCTAGCGTCATGTGACGTTCACGTGACCAACGTCACGTGATAGCGCCTGAAGTATCCATAGGTGTGCATCACTGCGTTTAGGCCGGAAGTGGGAACACGTCTCTGAGGTTAATGGAACGCATACTGCGTTCCAAGCGGGTCATTGAGAAAGGAAGTGATGGTAAAACACAAAACGGCGATAATTATAATCAGCCGTAATATTGAATATATGATCCAATTTAGATTTAATCATATGAATTTGTTATTTATACAAAAGTATACAATCTGGAAGTCAGTACGGCCATATCACAATCCGTGTGAACAAAAAGACAAAAAGTATGTATTAATTGGCCTATTTCTATTCATGAAATATATATATATAAATTAATGTTCTCCAACAAACTGAGTGGCCATACCAAAATATGTATTTAATATCCTCAAAATCAATGGAATAGACAAAAAATTTTTTTTGTAGTATGATGTGAGATCGGAAAAAAATCCTATAAAATTATTGTTAAAAAATATTAATAAAAAATAAAAATATTATAAAAAATACATAATAAATTTATTAATAAAAATGTGATGACTGTTGAACAAAATAGTGGTAGTAGAACTAATCTTAGAAATACTGGACAACCTTGCCCTATTCATCAAGGACAAAGATCACTTGTGTCCTCAAATGGAAGGACTTAATTTTTTTGTGGGTAATTGAAAACAGAAATGGTATGAGGGAAGAAGAAAGGGGACTGTACTCATGATTGATTAATAAATGAATTGATGTCCCACTCGACATTTAATCCATGTGGCATGAAACATCTTAATTGGTGTATCCAAAAGGTTTCAAGCCTTGACACTCCTCTTATACATGACTCGCCTCTCCAATGCGGGATAAATTTGTCTATTATTTGAAATTTTGTGCCGGTGGGATCTCAATTATGACATGTTAAATAATGGTTGGGAACACTATGATTTGTACGTCCCTTTTTAATAGATTGAATATGTTCATTAACCCTTATACCAAAAGTACGGATGGTCCGCCCTACGTACTGTTTCCCGCAAGGGCAAGTGATGAGATACACGATGTACCTCGTCGAACAAGTGACAAAATGCTTAACAGCATACTCTTTCCCCGTGGTGGTTGATCCAAAAGTCTCGATCCTCCGGGATCTAAGTGTATTGTGTTTACATACCTTGCACCTTCGGCAGGGGAAGAAACCCTTCATATTTTGAAAGAAGGAGGGGACCGAGGGGGGGTCTGTTACATTGGGTGCAATCTGTCCCCTCAGGGACATAGCACCTCTGTAAATCACCCCGGCTTGTTCCGGGAGAATGGGTCCAAGAACAGTATCATTTTTTAAGACCTTCCAATGCCTATGGAAGATATCTTTAACCTGCTTATGTTGAATTGAAAAATTAGTAAGAAAGGACCATTTGTGTTTGTTTTCTACCATAGGTTTAGGTTGTTCGGAGATAAGTGAGTTTCTGTCAACTAAGGAGACATTGTAAATAACTTCGTCTATTTTAGATGCATCATAACCTTTGTCTATAAATCTCGACTTCAGGGTATTAGCCTGTTCGAAGTAATCAGTGAGTTTTGAGCAGTTGCGTCTAATCCGCAACATCTGACTTCGGGGGATGGATTTCAGCCATGCCTCGTGATGGCAGCTGTCGATCGGAATGTACCCATTCCGATCGGTGGTCTTGAAGAAAGTCTTGGTAGTGAGATGGTTATCAACCACTGAAATCTCAAGATCAAGGAAGTGAATAGTCGACTGACTCGCTTCATAGGTTAATTCGATCCCGATCTGATTATTATTCAAGATACGAATGAACCCATCCAGAGATTCCATACTTCCTTTCCATAGGAGGAGGATGTCGTCAATGTACCTAGCCCACAAAACTAATTGTGGTGGGTCTAGGGCATAGACGACATCCTCCTCCCATTTAGCCATAAATAAATTGGCTAAGCTGGGGGCAAACTTTGCCCCCATCGCTACCCCCTTCTTTTGGAGATAAAAGTCTCCGTCGTACCAAAAGTAATTGTGTTTAGTGGCAAAACACAATAAATCCATAATGAACCTCTTCTGGGTACCTGGAATTGTGGTATTCCTAGAAAGAAAGGAGTTAACTGCTTCAAAACCCAAATTATGGGGTATACAAGTATAAAGCGCCTTAACATCGGCAGTGGCCAGAATAAGGTCGTTGCTATAAGTGACACATTGAAGTTTGGCAATAGTGTCCTTAGTGTCCCTTAAATAAGATGGTATAGATTTCACTAACGGTTGTAGGAAGAAATCGATATACTTTCCGATGCGGGATGTTATAGAATTTATACCACTAATGATAGGGCGACCGGGAGGTTGTGTAACATTCTTGTGGACTTTTGGTAGATAATAAATTATTGGAATACGTGGAGCAACGGGAACTAAAAAACTTTTTTCTTTCTTGTCAAGAATTCCCAGTTGAGAACCAGTATCTATCAAATCCACTAAACCTTTCTTAAACTCAGATGTAGGATTTTTAATTAGCTTAAGATATGTATCTGTATCATCAAGAATTCTCATCATCTCCGTGTGGTAATCCGTTTTATTGAGGATAACGATCCCACCCCCCTTGTCAGCTGGACGAATGACAAGGTTTTTACGTTCACAAAGGGACTTAAGTCCAGTATTTAGGTTGGGATCATTGTATATTCTTTTATCAGGTAAGTTATCAAGGTCTTTAAGGACCAAATCTCGAAAGACTTTAATGGAGGGTGCCACTGAACCCGGGGGATTAAACAGCGATGGGTTCGCAAGGCCTGAATGAACTGCATGTGACGTGGTGTCAATAGTCCGAGGTCTAATAGGATTAGACATGATATATCTTTGAATATTCAACTTCCTAATGTATTTATGTACATCTATGAAAGTTGAAAACTTATTTAATTTTTTTGGAGGTACGTATTTCAACCCTTTATCCAGTATTGATTTCTCAGCTTTTGTTAGTTCTACATTGCTCAAATTAAAAATGCCACTATCTTTTAGACACGTTTTCTTTTTCCTGGCGCGCCACCCCCCTCTGGAGCCGCGCCCGGATTTTGATTTCTTGGATGGTTTTCCCCTTCCTTGTGAAAATCCCTCCTCAGGAAAGGTCCTGGTAAATTTTGGTTATAGTTAAATGGTGATCTCGTATGGTATCCGTCATCCCTATCAAAATAGGGATGTCTGGAACCTCGATCATCATCATTAAACCTTCTCTCTCCAAGAGGTGAAAATCTATTCTGTGTTCGAAGCGGAGTTCTTTGAGGATATTGAAAATCCGGATAATGATCGTAATAATCATTGTTTCTTCTCCAAGGTGACGAGTCCTGTCTATGATGATCATAGTAAGGTCTCTGATTCCTATTTCCCTTAGCCCTACCCCTGTTATTTCTCCCTCTTCCCCCATTGTTGGAGGATATATTCTTATAGTGGGGTAAGGGTGTAAGGGGTCTAGTAGGTAAATGGTGCACATCCTGTATGTTAGGTTCTACCCTATTAATTGATTGTTGTGAACCTAGGGGAGCTAAACTGCTATTGGGTGCTTGTCCCGACTCCGGGGCCATGATTGGTGGATTCTTATCCTGCCAGCTAAATACACATCCATTTTTATAATCACAGGTGTCCCTTGTGTACTTTTTTTGCTTTTTAACCCTCTGTTCACGTTCTTCTTTTTCTAGATGGTCTTTAAGATTTGTGGAAAGCAAATTATATTCGGCTAATTTTTTATGTGGGAGGAGTTTATCCCCGATTTCTTTAATTTCTGTGTCTAAAATTATTTTCTTTAAGCGTTTTCTTTCGATCAGGAACCCGAGCAGAGAGAGGCCTGCTTCATTAAAATAACGGAACCAGGATTCAAGGTCAGGTTCGCCCTGTTGGGGATGGATATTCCACCTCAAACCCCTTGGAACCAGACGCTCCTTTAAGTACTGCTCAAGAAATGCTATGTCCCATTCCAAATGGAGCTCAGAAACCATCAGGTTTTTTAACCTTAGGAATAACCCTCCTATTTCAGAATCACTATTATGGGGAGTAAAAACACCCTCAATATTGAATGTACGATTACTTCGATAGTCAAAGATATCCATTGTTATGGTATCAACCTTCAACTATGGAAATCAAGAGAGGCAGCAGTAATAAAGTCAGAAAAGTTAGCAAGTGGGTGTGTAAAATACCGCGCCAATCTAACACATCAGGATAGCGGCCAACACTACAATATGACAAAAATTGTGCACAATAACTAAAAAATAAAAGTGTAGCGCTAACGTGAAAACAATGAAAAAAAGGTCTATGAGGGTTTGGGATAGAGGAAAGTCAATCCACATAGGAAGAAGCGGGTACCCCCGTCCAATCTCAAACCTACAATGTAGATATGTGTATAGTGCATGTGAATTTTACCATATCTAAAGCAAAGACAATGCCCCTAAGAGGTACAAGTGGTCATGGAAATAACATAAAATGACGAAAAATGCTAGTGAAAACAGTTAAATAAATAAATGGTGTCAAACAATGTCCATAATGTTGGTGAAGAGATATAACTCTCAGAAAGACCATATACACATAATAAATCAGTCCATATAGTGCATGATGTGGTTGACCCAACTTGAATCCAAAAGCAGGTGGTGTCACAGGAAAGTGCAAACCAAAGAAAGAGATGTAATACTCTTACCGACTTCGGTGGACTCACAGGCCGTGGGCGGTGAGTCAAATAGGCTTGTACTGTCCTCAAATGACAGTGTGAGGCTAGTTGGTATACCGGAAGATTTCCTCCTCGAATGGGGGGCCAGGAATCTGCCCAAATAATCTGCTCGATCACCGTCTTTGTCAGCAGGTGTGGACCATGTATGAAGAAAAAACAAGGAACCTCCACATGGTGTAAATCCAAGATAACTTTTTAAATGGTGTTTATTAGATCGTTCAAGATCATCAAACATGCCATTAAGCATAAAAAATAGTAGAATCGATTCAAAAGATATAAAAACAGCAAGCGTGGTATAGGTGGCTGGGTACAGCAAGAAACCCGACCGGTTTCGTCCGCAAAGACTTCGGCTGGGGTATAAGCCATCCCGCCACCTCCACGCTTATATATATACATTATAATGTTTAACTAGAAACAGCTGATTACAGCATCGTCCGTGCTGACTTCCTGGATCAGTAGCGTGCGCTCCATTCAGAGTCATGTGCTAGCTAAATTGGCCAATAGGAAGATAGAGTAATGGATCCGCCTCTCTCTACCAAGCCTCGATGTGAGTGTCCACTCGGCGTGCGCGCTCATTAGATGGAAGAACACGCATCTCAGTCATTCACCCAATCAGGGCTAGCGTCATGTGACGTTCACGTGACCAACGTCACGTGATAGCGCCTGAAGTATCCATAGGTGTGCATCACTGCGTTTAGGCCGGAAGTGGGAACACGTCTCTGAGGTTAATGGAACGCATACTGCGTTCCAAGCGGGTCATTGAGAAAGGAAGTGATGGTAAAACACAAAACGGCGATAATTATAATCAGCCGTAATATTGAATATATGATCCAATTTAGATTTAATCATATGAATTTGTTATTTATACAAAAGTATACAATCTGGAAGTCAGTACGGCCATATCACAATCCGTGTGAACAAAAAGACAAAAAGTATGTATTAATTGGCCTATTTCTATTCATGAAATATATATATATAAATTAATGTTCTCCAACAAACTGAGTGGCCATACCAAAATATGTATTTAATATCCTCAAAATCAATGGAATAGACAAAAAATTTTTTTTGTAGTATGATGTGAGATCGGAAAAAAATCCTATAAAATTATTGTTAAAAAATATTAATAAAAAATAAAAATATTATAAAAAATACATAATAAATTTATTAATAAAAATGTGATGACTGTTGAACAAAATAGTGGTAGTAGAACTAATCTTAGAAATACTGGACAACCTTGCCCTATTCATCAAGGACAAAGATCACTTGTGTCCTCAAATGGAAGGACTTAATTTTTTTGTGGGTAATTGAAAACAGAAATGGTATGAGGGAAGAAGAAAGGGGACTGTACTCATGATTGATTAATAAATGAATTGATGTCCCACTCGACATTTAATCCATGTGGCATGAAACATCTTAATTGGTGTATCCAAAAGGTTTCAAGCCTTGACACTCCTCTTATACATGACTCGCCTCTCCAATGCGGGATAAATTTGTCTATTATTTGAAATTTTGTGCCGGTGGGATCTCGATTATGACATGTTAAATAATGGTTGGGAACACTATGATTTGTACGTCCCTTTTTAATAGATTGAATATGTTCATTAACCCTTATACCAAAAGTACGGATGGTCCGCCCTACGTACTGTTTCCCGCAAGGGCAAGTGATGAGATACACGATGTACCTCGTCGAACAAGTGACAAAATGCTTAACAGCATACTCTTTCCCCGTGGTGGTTGATCCAAAAGTCTCGATCCTCCGGGATCTAAGTGTATTGTGTTTACATACCTTGCACCTTCGGCAGGGGAAGAAACCCTTCATATTTTGAAAGAAGGAGGGGACCGAGGGGGGGTCTGTTACATTGGGTGCAATCTGTCCCCTCAGGGACATAGCACCTCTGTAAATCACCCCGGCTTGTTCCGGGAGAATGGGTCCAAGAACAGTATCATTTTTTAAGACCTTCCAATGCCTATGGAAGATATCTTTAACCTGCTTATGTTGAATTGAAAAATTAGTAAGAAAGGACCATTTGTGTTTGTTTTCTACCATAGGTTTAGGTTGTTCGGAGATAAGTGAGTTTCTGTCAACTAAGGAGACATTGTAAATAACTTCGTCTATTTTAGATGCATCATAACCTTTGTCTATAAATCTCGACTTCAGGGTATTAGCCTGTTCGAAGTAATCAGTGAGTTTTGAGCAGTTGCGTCTAATCCGCAACATCTGACTTCGGGGGATGGATTTCAGCCATGCCTCGTGATGGCAGCTGTCGATCGGAATGTACCCATTCCGATCGGTGGTCTTGAAGAAAGTCTTGGTAGTGAGATGGTTATCAACCACTGAAATCTCAAGATCAAGGAAGTGAATAGTCGACTGACTCGCTTCATAGGTTAATTCGATCCCGATCTGATTATTATTCAAGATACGAATGAACCCATCCAGAGATTCCATACTTCCTTTCCATAGGAGGAGGATGTCGTCAATGTACCTAGCCCACAAAACTAATTGTGGTGGGTCTAGGGCATAGACGACATCCTCCTCCCATTTAGCCATAAATAAATTGGCTAAGCTGGGGGCAAACTTTGCCCCCATCGCTACCCCCTTCTTTTGGAGATAAAAGTCTCCGTCGTACCAAAAGTAATTGTGTTTAGTGGCAAAACACAATAAATCCATAATGAACCTCTTCTGGGTACCTGGAATTGTGGTATTCCTAGAAAGAAAGGAGTTAACTGCTTCAAAACCCAAATTATGGGGTATACAAGTATAAAGCGCCTTAACATCGGCAGTGGCCAGAATAAGGTCACTTATTGTGCACAATTTTTGTCATATTGTAGTGTTGGCCGCTATCCTGATGTGTTAGATTGGCGCGGTATTTTACACACCCACTTGCTAACTTTTCTGACTTTATTACTGCTGCCTCTCTTGATTTCCATAGTTGAAGGTTGATACCATAACAATGGATATCTTTGACTATCGAAGTAATCGTACATTCAATATTGAGGGTGTTTTTACTCCCCATAATAGTGATTCTGAAATAGGAGGGTTATTCCTAAGGTTAAAAAACCTGATGGTTTCTGAGCTCCATTTGGAATGGGACATAGCATTTCTTGAGCAGTACTTAAAGGAGCGTCTGGTTCCAAGGGGTTTGAGGTGGAATATCCATCCCCAACAGGGCGAACCTGACCTTGAATCCTGGTTCCGTTATTTTAATGAAGCAGGCCTCTCTCTGCTCGGGTTCCTGATCGAAAGAAAACGCTTAAAGAAAATAATTTTAGACACAGAAATTAAAGAAATCAGGGATAAACTCCTCCCACATAAAAAATTAGCCGAATATAATTTGCTTTCCACAAATCTTAAAGACCATCTAGAAAAAGAAGAACGTGAACAGAGGGTTAAAAAGCAAAAAAAGTACACAAGGGACACCTGTGATTATAAAAATGGATGTGTATTTAGCTGGCAGGATAAGAATCCACCAATCATGGCCCCGGAGTCGGGACAAGCACCCAATAGCAGTTTAGCTCCCCTAGGTTCACAACAATCAATTAATAGGGTAGAACCTAACATACAGGATGTGCACCATTTACCTACTAGACCCCTTACACCCTTACCCCACTATAAGAATATATCCTCCAACAATGGGGGAAGAGGGAGAAATAACAGGGGTAGGGCTAAGGGAAATAGGAATCAGAGACCTTACTATGATCATCATAGACAGGACTCGTCACCTTGGAGAAGAAACAATGATTATTACGATCATTATCCGGATTTTCAATATCCTCAAAGAACTCCGCTTCGAACACAGAATAGATTTTCACCTCTTGGAGAGAGAAGGTTTAATGATGATGATCGAGGTTCCAGACATCCCTATTTTGATAGGGATGACGGATACCATACGAGATCACCATTTAACTATAACCAAAATTTACCAGGACCTTTCCTGAGGAGGGATTTTCACAAGGAAGGGGAAAACCATCCAAGAAATCAAAATCCGGGCGCGGCTCCAGAGGGGGGTGGCGCGCCAGGAAAAAGAAAACGTGTCTAAAAGATAGTGGCATTTTTAATTTGAGCAATGTAGAACTAACAAAAGCTGAGAAATCAATACTGGATAAAGGGTTGAAATACGTACCTCCAAAAAAATTAAATAAGTTTTCAACTTTCATAGATGTACATAAATACATTAGGAAGTTGAATATTCAAAGATATATCATGTCTAATCCTATTAGACCTCGGACTATTGACACCACGTCACATGCAGTTCATTCAGGCCTTGCGAACCCATCGCTGTTTAATCCCCCGGGTTCAGTGGCACCCTCCATTAAAGTCTTTCGAGATTTGGTCCTTAAAGACCTTGATAACTTACCTGATAAAAGAATATACAATGATCCCAACCTAAATACTGGACTTAAGTCCCTTTGTGAACGTAAAAACCTTGTCATTCGTCCAGCTGACAAGGGGGGTGGGATCGTTATCCTCAATAAAACGGATTACCACACGGAGATGATGAGAATTCTTGATGATACAGATACATATCTTAAGCTAATTAAAAATCCTACATCTGAGTTTAAGAAAGGTTTAGTGGATTTGATAGATACTGGTTCTCAACTGGGAATTCTTGACAAGAAAGAAAAAAGTTTTTTAGTTCCCGTTGCTCCACGTATTCCAATAATTTATTATCTACCAAAAGTCCACAAGAATGTTACACAACCTCCCGGTCGCCCTATCATTAGTGGTATAAATTCTATAACATCCCGCATCGGAAAATATATCGATTTCTTCCTACAACCGTTAGTGAAATCTATACCATCTTATTTAAGGGACACTAAGGACACTATTGCCAAACTTCAATGTGTCACTTATAGCAACGACCTTATTCTGGCCACTGCCGATGTTAAGGCGCTTTATACTTGTATACCCCATAATTTGGGTTTTGAAGCAGTTAACTCCTTTCTTTCTAGGAATACCACAATTCCAGGTACCCAGAAGAGGTTCATTATGGATTTATTGTGTTTTGCCACTAAACACAATTACTTTTGGTACGACGGAGACTTTTATCTCCAAAAGAAGGGGGTAGCGATGGGGGCAAAGTTTGCCCCCAGCTTAGCCAATTTATTTATGGCTAAATGGGAGGAGGATGTCGTCTATGCCCTAGACCCACCACAATTAGTTTTGTGGGCTAGGTACATTGACGACATCCTCCTCCTATGGAAAGGAAGTATGGAATCTCTGGATGGGTTCATTCGTATCTTGAATAATAATCAGATCGGGATCGAATTAACCTATGAAGCGAGTCAGTCGACTATTCACTTCCTTGATCTTGAGATTTCAGTGGTTGATAACCATCTCACTACCAAGACTTTCTTCAAGACCACCGATCGGAATGGGTACATTCCGATCGACAGCTGCCATCACGAGGCATGGCTGAAATCCATCCCCCGAAGTCAGATGTTGCGGATTAGACGCAACTGCTCAAAACTCACTGATTACTTCGAACAGGCTAATACCCTGAAGTCGAGATTTATAGACAAAGGTTATGATGCATCTAAAATAGACGAAGTTATTTACAATGTCTCCTTAGTTGACAGAAACTCACTTATCTCCGAACAACCTAAACCTATGGTAGAAAACAAACACAAATGGTCCTTTCTTACTAATTTTTCAATTCAACATAAGCAGGTTAAAGATATCTTCCATAGGCATTGGAAGGTCTTAAAAAATGATACTGTTCTTGGACCCATTCTCCCGGAACAAGCCGGGGTGATTTACAGAGGTGCTATGTCCCTGAGGGGACAGATTGCACCCAATGTAACAGACCCCCCCTCGGTCCCCTCCTTCTTTCAAAATATGAAGGGTTTCTTCCCCTGCCGAAGGTGCAAGGTATGTAAACACAATACACTTAGATCCCGGAGGATCGAGACTTTTGGATCAACCACCACGGGGAAAGAGTATGCTGTTAAGCATTTTGTCACTTGTTCGACGAGGTACATCGTGTATCTCATCACTTGCCCTTGCGGGAAACAGTACGTAGGGCGGACCATCCGTACTTTTGGTATAAGGGTTAATGAACATATTCAATCTATTAAAAAGGGACGTACAAATCATAGTGTTCCCAACCATTATTTAACATGTCATAATCGAGATCCCACCGGCACAAAATTTCAAATAATAGACAAATTTATCCCGCATTGGAGAGGCGAGTCATGTATAAGAGGAGTGTCAAGGCTTGAAACCTTTTGGATACACCAATTAAGATGTTTCATGCCACATGGATTAAATGTCGAGTGGGACATCAATTCATTTATTAATCAATCATGAGTACAGTCCCCTTTCTTCTTCCCTCATACCATTTCTGTTTTCAATTACCCACAAAAAAATTAAGTCCTTCCATTTGAGGACACAAGTGATCTTTGTCCTTGATGAATAGGGCAAGGTTGTCCAGTATTTCTAAGATTAGTTCTACTACCACTATTTTGTTCAACAGTCATCACATTTTTATTAATAAATTTATTATGTATTTTTTATAATATTTTTATTTTTTATTAATATTTTTTAACAATAATTTTATAGGATTTTTTTCCGATCTCACATCATACTACAAAAAAAATTTTTTGTCTATTCCATTGATTTTGAGGATATTAAATACATATTTTGGTATGGCCACTCAGTTTGTTGGAGAACATTAATTTATATATATATATTTCATGAATAGAAATAGGCCAATTAATACATACTTTTTGTCTTTTTGTTCACACGGATTGTGATATGGCCGTACTGACTTCCAGATTGTATACTTTTGTATAAATAACAAATTCATATGATTAAATCTAAATTGGATCATATATTCAATATTACGGCTGATTATAATTATCGCCGTTTTGTGTTTTACCATCACTTCCTTTCTCAATGACCCGCTTGGAACGCAGTATGCGTTCCATTAACCTCAGAGACGTGTTCCCACTTCCGGCCTAAACGCAGTGATGCACACCTATGGATACTTCAGGCGCTATCACGTGACGTTGGTCACGTGAACGTCACATGACGCTAGCCCTGATTGGGTGAATGACTGAGATGCGTGTTCTTCCATCTAATGAGCGCGCACGCCGAGTGGACACTCACATCGAGGCTTGGTAGAGAGAGGCGGATCCATTACTCTATCTTCCTATTGGCCAATTTAGCTAGCACATGACTCTGAATGGAGCGCACGCTACCGATCCAGGAAGTCAGCACGGACGATGCTGTAATCAGCTGTTTCTAGTTAAACATTATAATGTATATATATAAGCGTGGAGGTGGCGGGATGGCTTATACCCCAGCCGAAGTCTTTGCGGACGAAACCGGTCGGGTTTCTTGCTGTACCCAGCCACCTATACCACGCTTGCTGTTTTTATATCTTTTGAATCGATTCTACTATTTTTTATGCTTAATGGCATGTTTGATGATCTTGAACGATCTAATAAACACCATTTAAAAAGTTATCTTGGATTTACACCATGTGGAGGTTCCTTGTTTTTTCTTCATACATGGTCCACACCTGCTGACAAAGACGGTGATCGAGCAGATTATTTGGGCAGATTCCTGGCCCCCCATTCGAGGAGGAAATCTTCTGGTATACCAACTAGCCTCACACTGTCATTTGAGGACAGTACAAGCCTATTTGACTCACCGCCCACGGCCTGTGAGTCCACCGAAGTCGGTAAGAGTATTACATCTCTTTCTTTGGTTTGCACTTTCCTGTGACACCACCTGCTTTTGGATTCAAGTTGGGTCAACCACATCATGCACTATATGGACTGATTTATTATGTGTATATGGTCTTTCTGAGAGTTATATCTCTTCACCAACATTATGGACATTGTTTGACACCATTTATTTATTTAACTGTTTTCACTAGCATTTTTCGTCATTTTATGTTATTTCCATGACCACTTGTACCTCTTAGGGGCATTGTCTTTGCTTTAGATATGGTAAAATTCACATGCACTATACACATATCTACATTGTAGGTTTGAGATTGGACGGGGGTACCCGCTTCTTCCTATGTGGATTGACTTTCCTCTATCCCAAACCCTCATAGACCTTTTTTTCATTGTTTTCACGTTAGCGCTACACTTTTATTTTTTAGTTATTGTGCACAATTTTTGTCATATTGTAGTGTTGGCCGCTATCCTGATGTGTTAGATTGGCGCGGTATTTTACACACCCACTTGCATTTTATGTATTGTGTACACCACCAGGAAAGTAGTTGCAACTGGACTAGGGGTGCACAGTACTGGGTACACCAACAGAAGTTTAATAACAACTATGGGTGCATAGTATGTATTGTGTACACCACCAGGAAAGTAGTAGCAAGTGCACCAGGGGTGCACTGTACTGGGTACACCAACAGAAGTTCAATAACAACTATGGGTGCACGGTTTGTATTGTGTACACCACCAGGAAAGTAGTAGCAAGTGCACTAGGGGTGCACAGTACTGGGTTCACCAACGGAAGTTTAATAACAAGTTGACTATGGGTGCACTGTATGTATTGTGTACACCACCAGGAAAGTAGTAGCAACTGCACTAGGGGTGCACAGTACTGGGTACACCAACAGAAGTTTAATAACAACTATGGGTGCACGGTATGTATTGTGTACACCACCAGGAAAGTAGTACCAACTGCACTAGGGGTGCATGTACTGTGTACACCAACAAAAGTTTAATAACAAGTTGACTACGGGTGTACTGTATGTAACGGAGCACATTCGGCGCAATACAAATCCCATAGCAAATAAAAAAAATCAAATCAAATTGTGTACACCACCAGGAAAGTAGTAGCAACTGCACTAGGGGTGTACAGTACTGGCTACAGCAACAGAAGTTTAATAACAACTATGGGTGCACGGTATGTATTGTGTACACCACCAGGAAAGTAGTAGCAACTGCACTAGGGGTGCACAGTACTGGGTACACCAACAGAAGTTTAATAACAACTATGGGTGCACGGTATGTATTGTGTACACCACCAGAAAAGTATTAGCAACTGCACTAGGGGTGCACGGTACTTTGTACACCAACAGTTTAATAACAACAATGGGTGCACTGTATGTATTGCGTACACCACCAGGAAAGTAGTACCAACTGCACTAGGGGTGCACGGTACTGTGTACACCAACAGAAGTTTAATAACAAGTTGACTACGGGTGTACTATATGTATTGTGTACACCACCAGGAAAGTAGTAGCAAGTGCACTAGGGGTGCACAGTACTGGGTACACCAACAGAAGTTTAATAACAACTATGGGTGTACGATATGTATTGTGTACACCACCAGTAAAGTAGTACCAACTGCACTAGGGGTGCACAGTACTGTGTACACCAATAGAAGTTTAATAACAACAATGGGTGCACTGTATGTATTGCGTACACCACCAGGAAAGTAGTAGCAACTGCACTAGGGGTGCACGGCACTGTGTACACCAACAGACGTTTAATAACAAGTTGACTATGGGTGCACTGTATGTATTGTGTACACCACCAGGAAAGTAGTAGCAACTGCACTAGGGGTGCACGGTACTGTGTACACCAACAGAAGTTTAATAACAAGTTGACTACGGGTTCACTGTATGTAACAGAGCGCATTCGGCGCAATACAAATCCCATATCAAATAAAAAAAATCAAATCAAATTGTGTACACCACTAGGAAAGTAATAGCAACTGCACTAGGGGTGCACAGTACTGGGTACACCAACAGAAGTTTAATAACAACTATGGGTGCACGGTATGTATTGTTTACACCACCAGGAAAGTAGTAGCAACTGTACTAGGGGTGCACAGTACTGTGCACACCAACAGAAGTTTAATAACAAGTTGACTACGGGTGTACTGTATGTAATGAAGCGCATTCGGCACAATACAAATCCCATATCAAATAAAAAAAATCAAATCAATCTGTGTACACCACCAGGAAAGTAGTAGCAACTGCACTAGGGGTGCACAGTACTGGGTACACCAACAGAAGTTTAATAACAACTATGGATGCACGGTATGTATTGTGTACAAAACCAGGAAAGTAGTAGCAACTGCACTAGGGGTGCACGGTACTGTGTACACCAACAGAAGTTTAATAACAACTATGGGTGCACTGTATGTATTGTGTACACCACCAGGAAAGTAGTACTAACTGCACAAGGGGTGCACAGTACTGTGTACACCAATAGAAGTTTAATAACAACAATGGGTGCACTGTATGTATTGCGTACACCACCAGGAAAGTAGTAGCAACTGCACTAGGGGTGCACAGTACTGGGTACACCAGCAGAAGTTTAATAACAACTATGGGTGCATAGTATGTATTGTGTACACCACCAGGAAAGTAGTAGCAAGTGCACTAGGGGTGCACTGTACTGGGTACACCAACAGAAGTTTAATAACAACTATGAGTGCACGGTTTGCATTGTGTACACCACCAGGAAAGTAGTAGCAAGTGCACTATGGGTGCACAGTACTGGGTACACCAACAGAAGTTTAATAACAACTATGGGTGCACGGTATGTATTGTGTACGGTACTGTGTACATCAACAGAAGTTTAATAATAAGTTGACTACGGGTGCACTGTATGTATTGTGTACACCACCAGGAAAGTAGTTGCAACTGGACTAGGGGTGCACAGTACTGGGTACACCAACAGAAGTTTAATAACAACTATGGGTGCATAGTATGTATTGTGTACACCACCAGGAAAGTAGTAGCAAGTGCACTAGGGGTGCACAGTACTGGGTACACCAACGGAAGTTTAATAATAAGTTGACTATGGGTGCACTGTATGTATTGTGTACACCACCAGGAAAGTAGTAGCAACTGCACTAGGGGTGCACAGTACTGGGTACACCAACAGAAGTTTAATAACAACTATGGGTGAACGGTATGTATTGTGTACACCACCAAGAAAGTAGTACCAACTGCACTAGTTGTGCACGTACTGTGTACACCAACAGAAGTTTAATAACAAGTTGACTACGGGTGTACTGTATGTAACGGAGCACATTCGGCGCAATACAAATCCCATATCAAATAAAAAAAAATCAAATAAAATTGTGTACACCACCAGGAAAGTAGTAGCAACTGCACTAGGGGTGCACAGTACTGGGTACACCAACAGAAGTTTAATAACAACTATGGGTGCACGGTATGTATTGTGTACACCACCAGGAAAGTAGTAGCAACTGCACTAGGGGTGCACAGTACTGGGTACACCAACAGAAGTTTAATAACAACTATGGGTGCATAGTATGTATTGTGTACACCACCAGGAAAGTAGTAGCAAGTGCACTAGGGGTGCACTGTACTGGGTACACCAACAGAAGTTTAATAACAACTATGGGTGCACGGTTTGTATTGTGTACACCACCAGGAAAGGAGTAGCAAGTGCACTAGGGGTGCACAGTACTGGGTACACCTACGGAAGTTTAATAATAAGTTGACTATGGGTGCACTGTATGTATTGTGTACACCACCAGGAAAGTAGTAGCAACTGCACTAGGGGTGCACAGTACTGGGTACACCAACAGAAGTTTAATAACAACTATGGGTGCACGGTATGTATTGTGTACACCACCAGGAAAGTAGTACCAACTGCACTAGTTGTGCACGTACTGTGTACACCAACAGAAGTTTAATAACAAGTTGACTACGGGTGTACTGTATGTAACGGAGCACATTCGGCGCAATACAAATCCCATATCAAATAAAAAAAATCAAATCAAATTGTGTACACCACCAGGAAAGTAGTAGCAACTGCACTAGGGGTGCACAGTACTGGGTACACCAACAGAAGTTTAATAACAACTATGGGTGCACGGTATGTATTGTGTACACCACCAGGAAAGTAGTAGCAACTGCACTAGGGGTGCACAGTACTGGGTACACCAACAGAAGTTTAATAACAACTATGGGTGCACGGTATGTATTGTGTACACCACCAGGAAAGTATTAGCAACTGCACTAGGGGTGCACAGTACTGGGTACACCAACAGAAGTTTAATAACAACTATGGGTGCATGGTATGTATTGTGTACACCACCAGGAAAGTAGTAGCAACTGCTCTAGGGGTGCACGGTACTGTGTACACCAGCAGAAGTTTAATAACAACTATGGGTGCATAGTATGTATTATGTACACCACCAGGAAAGTAGTAGCAAGTGCACTAGGGGTGCACTGTACTGGGTACACCAACAGAAGTTTAATAACAACTATGGGTGCACGGTTTGTATTGTGTACACCACCAGGAAAGTAGTAGCAAGTGCACTAGGGGTGCACTGTACTGGGTACACCAACAGAAGTTTAATAACAACTATGGGTGCACGGTATGTATTGTGTACGGTACTGTGTACATCAACAGAAGTATAATAATAAGTTGACTACGGGTGCATTGTATGTATTGTGTACACCACCAGGAAAGTAGTTGCAACTGGACTAGGGGTGCACAGTACTGGGTACACCAACAGAAGTTTAATAACAACTATGGGTGCATAGTATGTATTGTGTACACCACCAGGAAAGTAGTAGCAAGTGCACTAGGGGTGCACTGTACTGGGTACACCAACAGAAGTTTAATAACAACTATGGGTGCACAGTTTGTATTGTGTACACCACCAGGAAAGTAGTAGCAAGTGCACTAGGGGTGCACAGTACTGGGTACACCAACGGAAGTTTAATAACAAGTTGACTATGGGTGCACTGTATGTATTGTGTACACCACCAGGAAAGTAGTAGCAACTGCACTAGGGGTGCACAGTACTGGGTACACCAACAGAAGTTTAATAACAAGTATGGGTGCACGGTATGTATTGTGTACACCACCAGGAAAGTAGTACCAACTGCACTAGGGGTGCACGTACTGTGTACACCAACAGAAGTTTAATAACAAGTTGACTACGGGTGTACTGTATGTAACGGAGCACATTCGGCGCAATACAAATCCCATATCAAATAAAAAAAATCTAATCAAATTGTGTACACCACCAGGAAAGTAGTAGCAACTGCACTAGGGGTGCACAGTACTGGGTACACCAACAGAAGTTTAATAACAACTATGGGTGTACGATATGTAGTGTGTACACCACCAGTAAAGTAGTACCAACTGCACTAGGGGTGCACAGTACTGTGTACACCAATAGAAGTTTAATATCAACAATGGGTGCACTGTATGTATTGCGTACACCACCAGGAAAGTAGTAGCAACTGCACTAGGGGTGCACGGCACTGTGTACACCAACAGACGTTTAATAACAAGTTGACTATGGGTGCACTGTATGTATTGTGTACACCACCAGGAAAGTAGTAGCAACTGCACTAGGGGTGCACAGTACTGGGTACACCAGCAGAAGTTTAATAATAACTATGGGTGTATGGTATCTATTGTGTACACCATCAGGAAAGTAGTACCAACTGCACTAGGGGTGCACGGTACTGTGTACACCAACAGAAGTTTAATAACAACTATGGGTGCACTGTATGTTTTGTGTACACCACCAGGAAAGTAGTAGCAACTGCACTAGGGGTGCACGGTACTGTGTACACCAACAGAATTTTAATAACAATTTGAAAACGTGTGTACTGTATGTATTGTGTACACCACCAGGAAAGTAGTAGCAACTGCACTAGGGGTGCACAGTACTGGGTACACCAACAGAAGTTTAATAACAACTATGGGTGCACGGTATGTATTGTGTACACCACCTGGAAAGTAGTAGCAACTGCACTAGGGGTGCACGGTACTGTGTACACCAACAGAAGTTTAATAACAAGTTGACTATGTGTGCACTGTATGTATTGTGTACACCACCAGGAAAGTAGTACCAACTGCACTAGGGGTGCACGGTACTGTGTACACCAACAGAAGTTTAATAACAACTATGGGTACACTGTATGTATTGTGTACACCACCAGAAAAGTAGTAGCAACTACACTAGGGATGCACGGTATTGTGTACACCAACAGAAGTGTAATAACAACTGTCTCGGAACGTCCCACACTCCGCTTGAGTGCTTCCATCATATACCACTTCCTCCCAGTCTGTATACAGATATCCCAACCTCTCTGAGCACAAAACAAGGCGACACTTGCTTGTTGCTACCAAGAACTGTTTATTTGAGATCTCACCCACATTTATACACCAGGATGACTCAAAGCTAACCTAATTAACATGAGCTAATTTACTACAAAATTTACCCAGACTAGATGACAGACTTGTGGGCACCGAGCTTCACACAGTAATATAAACACAATAGCTGGAGCTAATTACAATTAACAATACAAACAAAACCTAATTAACATGAGCTCCAATAGGAGTCGTCCCGTCTCCTACATTGTATAGAGGATAATGTGATCAGCTCATTCAATTAACATACATCCTGGGAGATATTGTGGACAAATATTACTGTCCCATTTTAAGTAGTCCAAGATATATTTTCTCACTGACCCTGTGCCAGGATGGCACAGGGTGACTTAGACATAAGATGTATTCTGAGTTCCACGGGCCCTCCCGTCACATCTCTCCCCTTTCGGCAGAAGACTAACACAGGAGGAGACCCCAGACAGGTTGACTCCGAAGTTAGTAAGTAGTTCCAGTCCTCTACTGCCTGTACCCACACAGTACCCCAAATAAATTGTTCCAAACAAAGCATTACTCACCCAGCCAACCTCTGCCTCTCTCAGAGAACATATCTGCCGCTGGGGAGAGGCCTGGACTGGCCCTTCTCCCTGGAATCCTTTCTGCCGCTGGAGAGAAGACAGGGTGTCTGGGCTCACTCTGTCATGCTGTTGGGGATCTGGGCCCACTGCCCAGCATCCCTGAGAGTCCAGCAGTCCTCGGCCCTGTTGCCAGCCCTTCTGCTGGAAACCCCACACCATCTGTTCCGGCTAACTGTTGGAGAGGGAGGCCGACTGCCCCGCCTCCCTGGAACTCTGTAGTTGTTGCCGGTGCTGGGCAGAGGTTGGTAGCACTCTGCCCTGTTGCCAGCACTTCTGCTGGGGTCTCCGCATCCTCCGCTCCGGCTAACCGTTGGGGCAGGAGGCTGGCTTTCTCCACTCCCAAACTGTGTAGCTGCCATTGGGGAGTTGAGCCGGCTGCTTCCTTTTCCATTCCCTCATCTGGCTGCTGGGACGACATGTCGATGGTACTGTCTCCCAGGTACACGGATCTTTGCTGGGGAGGAAAGCCCGCTTCCTCCACCCTGGCCAACTGTTGGGGAGGGACAATACACACCTCCTCTCCCTTCTCCCCCTGTATCTGCTGCTGGGAAGTGATTGCCATCTTCTCACCCTGAGCCTCCACAATTGCTGCAGGTGTGGGGCAGAGGTCTTGGACCCTCTGTCCGGTTGCCAGCACTTCTGCTGGGGGTTTGCCAGGTGGTTCCTCCTCTACAGAAATGTCTATGAAATCCCCAGTCTCTGGAATTGGTAAAAGTGTGGGACAGAGGTCTTGGACCCTCTGTTCAGTTACCAGATCTTCAGCTGGAGAAGTTTGTTTTAACTCCATAGATGCTGTTGGCAGAAAATCACATGTCCCTGTCAGTGTTGTGGGAGAAAGGCCGACTAACTCTTCTCTCAAGAAGGCCGAAGCCACTGTTGGTGCTGGGCAGAACACAGTGAACTTTGGCCCTGATAGCGGCTCTTCTGCTGGAGGCTCATCAGGTTGTTCTTCCTCAGCAGAAAAGTCTATCAAATCCCATGTTTCTGCAACTGATGTCTGGGGATAGAGGTTCATCATCTCCTGTCCATGGAACCCAGAAGATGCTATCATTTCTGGGCAGAGGTTAGCAGAGCTCTGCCCTGTTGTCAGCACTTCAGGTTTGGGGACGACAATCTCCGGATTTTCCACTGCCGATTCTCTGGCATGCTGCTGAACTTGTTCTAGCAGTTTCCTGTATGCCCTTTCCAGATGCTGTTCCTTCCTTAGCAAATGGTCCAGATCAGGTTTGAGCTCTGAGACCCCTGCAAGACCGAGCATAGACTCTCTATATTCTCTCAGGTCCTCAAGGTCAGGTTCCCCTTCATCACCAAACATAAAAAGATCTGTAAGGCTCTCCCACAGCAATCCAGGGCCGCCAAAGTCATATCCCTCCGGAGAGCATTCTGTTGTCTCCCCTAAATATCCCTCCTCTGCATGCCATTGCAGAGCCCGATAACGATTGTCCAGCTCTATCTCCTGCTGGACCAACCTGTCCAACTCAGTCACCCATTGCTCCTGGGGCTGCTCTCCCAGGAATGCCATCCGCAATGCCCGTTGGTCACTGGCCCGTTGCTCTTGGGTTGGAAAGCACTTGCCCTGTTTTATACCAGCGAGACGGAGGGCTGCAATCCAGAGCTCCACCCGAATTTACTGCCTAAGCTCCAGGTATTCATCCTCAGACACAGTCCTGGTGTATGTTGAAAGGATGATCCGCAGCAGCCCCGGGAATTCTTATGCCAGGTCCATATCTCCGCTGGGGTGACTGAAGTCTGCTATCCTGATCTTGGATCCAGGTGGAGGTTTAGATTTCCCAGACTGCAGGAAGCTTTCCTGCTGCTTGCCACCAATGTCACGGAACGTCCCACACTCCGCTTGAGTGCTTCCGTCATATACCACTTCCTCCCAGTCTGTTTACAGATATCCCAACCTCTCTGAGCACAAAACAAGGCGACACTTGCTTGTTGCTACCAAGAACTGTTTATTTGAGATCTCACCCACATTTATACACCAGGATGACTCAAAGCTAACCTAATTAACATGAGCTAATTTACTACAAAATTTACCCAGACTAGATGACAGACTTGTGGGCACCGAGCTTCACACAGTAATATAAACACAATAGCTGGAGCTAATTACAATTAACAATACAAACAAAACCTAATTAACATGAGCTCCAATAGGAGTCGTCCTGTCTCCTACATTGTATAGAGGACAATGTGATAAGCTCATTCAATTAACATACATCCTGGGAGATATTGTGGACAAATATTACTGTCCCATTTTAAGTAGTCCAAGATATATTTTCTCACTCACCCTGTGCCAGGATGGCACAGGGTGACTTAGACATAAAATGTATTCTTAATTCCATGGGCCCTCCCGTCACAACAACTATGGGTACACTGTATGTATTGTGTACACCACCAGGAAAGTAGTAGCAACTGCACTAGGGGTGCATGGTACTGTGTACACCAACAGAAGTTTAATAACAACTATGGGTGCACTGTATGTATTGTGTACACCACCAGGAAAGTAGTAGCAACTGCACTAGGTGTGCACGGTACTGTGTACACCAACAGAAGTGTAATAACAACTATGGGTGCACTGTATGTATTGTGTACACCACCAGGAAAGTAGTAGCAACTGCACTAGGGTGCACAGTGCTGTGTACACCAACAGAAGTGTAATAGCAACTATGGGTGTACTGTATTGTGTACACCACCAAAAAAAGTAGTAGCAACTGCACTATGGGTACATAGTACTGTATACTGAATATTAGAGTATATTAGTATACTCTAAGTATATTCTAAGTATATTAGAAACAGTACATCAGGAACGGCCTGCAGTGAGATATAGCTAAACTGTATGCAGTGGATCTATATATATATATATATATATATATATATATATATATATATAGATACGAGGCTATCTGTATATATATAATACACTGCACAGCTAACTGAATAATCTGCCTGCCTGCTCAATCTAAATGAGTCTCTCTCTCTGTCCACGCCAACAACACACTACACAAGTCCGACGTGCAGGCGTGCAGGCGGCCTTATATAGTGTGGGGCGTGGACTTAGTCCCCCTGAGCCATGATTGTCGAAAGGCACCCTGCCTTTGGACAATTATGGCTCTCTTAGCTGATTGTGCTGTGATAGGCCAAAGCATGCAGGTCATGGTGCATGCTCTGGCCAATCATCATACAGCTCCCGCAGTGCATTATGGGCCGCTACACATGAATTAGGCGCGAACAACCCATAATGTTCAGTTGGGATGTACGGGCGAACAGCCAATGTTCGAGTCAAACTCATGTTCGACCCGAACAGAAAGCTTATCCCTAAATGGGAGCTACAATGTTAAACAGGCTTAGTAGGTAGGGGCGTAAATCTTTATCTTCCATTGTCTCTGGGATACCCCTGATCCACAGGTTTTGTCTGTGTTCCCTATTCTCCAAGTCCTCCTGCTGGGCTTGGAGCTGGGTGACCGAATGTTTAATGGCAGTTTTGTCCTCCTCCAAAACATGCACATATTGTATAAGTTCATTGAACTTGGTTTCTAGGGTGTCAATACGTTCCTCCAATTGTAGTTGTGACAGACTCACCCGAGACAGAGGCTATTGGAGGGGACTGAACGCTAGCCTGTTGCCTTTTGATTATGGGCCCTGGATTTTCAATGCAACGGTGCTCTTTGTGGGGTGAATTGGAGGTCCAGTTTGAACTGTATTAATCAGACTCAGTCGTGTATATATGTATATATTGTTTGTGGTTTGATTCTGTTGGGGACTCCTTGCTGTGGATCTGTGTCCCTGAAGAGGAAGGGGGGGTTCCTCCAGCAGCCCCCTGCTGATAAGACTGATTCATTCTGTGTTTATGTTAATTGAATGAGCTAATGACATTGCCCTCTATACAATGTAGGAGACGGGACGACTGATATTGTGTTGATATAACTGTGTGAAGCTCGGTGACCACAAGTCTGGGTGAAAGGTCATGTCTCAGTCACCTAGGCTGTATAAAGGATTAGATAATTAGCTCATGTTAATTAGGTTACGTTTGTATTGTTAGAGTAATCTTCTCCTGTGTATATAAGACTGTATTCTGGTTCTGAATAAAGTGAGTTCTTGGTAGCAACAAGCAAGTGTCGCCTTGTTTGTGCTCAGAGAGGTTGGGATATCTGTATACAGACTGGGAGGAAGTGGTATATGACGGAAGCACTCAAGCGGAGTGTGGGACATTCCGTGACATTGGTGGCAAGCAGCGGGAAAGCTTCCTGAAGTCTGGGACATCCAAACCTCCAACTGGATCCAAGATCAGCATAGCAGACTTCAGTCACCCCAGCGGAGATATGGACCTGGCATCAGAGTTCCCGGGGCTGCTGCGGATCATCCTTTCAACATACACCAGGACTGTGTCTGAGGATGAATACCTGGAGCTTAGGCAGCAAATTCGGGTGGAGCTCTGGATTGCAGCCCTCCGTCTCGCTGGTATAAAACAGGGCAAGTGCTTTCCAACCCAAGAGCAACGGGCCAGTGACCAACGGGCATTGCGGATGGCACTCCTGGGAGAGCAGCCCCAGGAGCAATGGGTGACTGAGTTGGACAGGTTGGTCCAGCAGGAGATAGAGCTGGACAATCGTTATCGGGCTCTGCAATGGCACGCAGAGGAGGGATATTTAGGGGAGACAACAGAATGCTCTCCGGAGGGATATGACTTTGGCGGCCCTGGATTGCTGTGGGAGAACCTTACAGATCTTTTTATGTTTGGCGATGAAGGGGAACCTGACCTTGAGGACCTGAGAGACTATAGAGAGTCTATGCTCGGTCTTGCAGGGGTCTCAGAGCTCAAACCTGATCTGGACCATTTGCTAAGGAAGGAACAGCATCTGGAAAGGGCATACAGGAAACTGCTAGAACAAGTTCAGCAGCATGCCAGAGAATCGGCAGTGGAAAATCCGGAGATTGCCGTCCCCAAACCTGAAGTGCTGACAACAGGGCAGAGCTCTGCTAACCTCTGCCCAGAAATGATAGCATCTTCTGGGTTCCATGGACAGGAGATGGTGAACCTCTATCCCCGGACATCAGTTGCAGAGACATGGGATTTGATAGACTTTTCTGCTGAGGAAGAACAACCTGATGAGCCTCCAGCAGAAGAGCTGCTATCAGGGCCAAAGTTCACTGTGTTCTGCCCAGCACCAACAGTGGCTTCAGCCTTCTTGAGAGAAGAGGTAGTCGGCCTTTCTCCCACAACACTGACAGGGACATGTGATTTTCTGCCAGCAGCATCTATGGAGTTAAAACAAACTTCTCCAGCTGAAGATCTGGTAACTGAACAGAGGGTCCAAGACCTCTGCCCCACACTTTTACCAATTCCAGAGACTGGGGATTTAATAGACGTTTCTGTAGAGGAGTAACCACCTGGCAAACCCCCAGCAGAAGTGCTGGCAACCGGACAGAGGGTCCAAGACCTTTGCCCCACACCTACAGCAATTGTGGAGGCTCAGGGTGAGAAGATGGCAATCACTTCCCAGCAGCAGATACAGGGGGAGAAGGGAGAGGAGGTGTGTGTTGTCCCTCCCCAACAGTTGTCCAGGGTGGAGGAAGCGGGCTTTCCTCCCCAGCAAAGATCCGTGTACCTGGGAGACAGTACCATCGACATGTTGTCCCAGCAGCTAGATGAGGGAATAGAAAAGGAAGCAGCTGGCTCCCTTTTCCAATGGCAGCTACACAGTTTGGGAGTGGAGGAAGCCAGCCTCCTGCCCCAACGGTTTGCTGGAGCGGAGGATGCAGAGTCCCCAGCAGAAGTGCTGGCAACAGAGCAGAGTGCTACCAACCTCTTCCCAGCACCAGCAACCACTGTGGAGTTCCAGGGAGCCGGGGCAGTTGGCCCCTCTCTCCGACGACAAGCTGGTGTAGTGGAGCTGCTACTCCCAGCTGAATCGCTGGCAACAGGGCAGAGCACCGCTGGCCTCTGCCTAGCACCTAGTGTCCCTCTACAGCTTCAAGAAGCAGGGGTGATTGGCCCCTCTGCCCAGCAGCAGACTGAGCCCAGGAATGTTAAAAACAATCCAGCTGAAGCCCTGGCAGCCAGACAGAGAGTAAATGACCTCTGCCCCACACCTACTGAGGTCAACTATTCCTTGCAGCCAAGAATGGAGATCATGCGGGAAGACTATGTGAGTTCACTCTGCCTGACTAACGTATGTCCCGACCAGGTGGAGGTCTGGGACCTTGTTAGTCAACCTTTGATGGGGGAGAAATGTGACAGACTCACCCGAGACAGAGGCTATTGGAGGGGACTGAACGCTAGCCTGTTGCCTTTTGATTATGGGCCCTGGATTTTCAATGGAACGGTGCTCTTTGTGGGGTGAATTGGAGGTCCGGTTTGAACTGTATTAATCGGACTCAGTCGTGTATATATGTATATATTGTTTGTGGTTTGATTCTGTTGGGGACTCCTTGCTGTGGATCTGTGTCCCTGAAGAGGGAGGGGGGGTTCCTCCAGCAGCCCCCTGCTGATAAGACTGATTCATTCTGTTGGGACACATCCTGTGAGGAGATGCTGGTGTCATCAACCTGTGTTTATGTTAATTGAATGAGCTAATGACATTGTCCTCTATACAATGTAGGAGACGGGACGACTGATATTGTGTTGATATAACTGTGTGAAGCTCGGTGACCACAAGTCTGGGCGAAAGGTCATGTCTCAGTCACCTAGGCTGTATAAAGGATTAGATAATTAGCTCATGTTAATTAGGTTACGTTTGTATTGTTAGAGTAATCTTCTCCTGTGTATATAAGACTGTATTCTGGTTCTGAATAAAGTGAGTTCTTGGTAGCAACAAGCAAGTGTCGCCTTGTTTGTGCTCAGAGAGGTTGGGATATCTGTATACAGACTGGGAGGAAGTGGTATATGACGGAAGCACTCAAGCGGAGTGTGGGACGTTCTGTGACAGTAGTATTTCCCCTCTCAGTTCCTTGGCTAGTTTCCCCACCTCTTGTGCAATGTTATCGATGAGAGCATGTAGAAGAGATTGCAATTTGGTATCCAGGATGTTTGCTGTCAATGGGGGGGAGGCCCCTGTGCTGGGGTGTGGGGGATATCAAAGAGAGTACCTGTCTCCAGCACCTGGAGCTCCGGAGGGTCTGGTGTGTCACCTGTGTACTCGAGGCCGCGGATGCAGGCCTATGGAGGGAGCGGTCCATGCTGGAGCAGGACCGAGGCTGGAAAACTGCGGCGTAGTTACGTCTCTGGTCTCCAATTATGCCCATGAGGTGCACGGCTGCCTCATGATTATGGGGATGTGACTCCCGTGGCTATCTGTGTTACATATTGGGTGCTGGGAGTCCCGGAGTGGCAATAGGGGATGAAGCACTTGTCTCACACGTCCGCCATATTCAGAAGCTGCACATGCGCCTTCACTTTTTTTTTTTTTTAAGTTGTCGAAGATAAAGCGTTTACACGTACATGAACTGTTGCATCCATGATGCAGACTTATATATATATATATATATCTATATAAAGAAATGTAATTGTGCTACACGGGTTGTATATAACAAACTTTTCATAGTATGACATTAAACCCTAGGTCTCTCAGGCTGTTCACTTTCTGTTTTATTAGCTTCCCATAATGTTAGATATAGCTTATCCTTGGATTAGTGATGTTTATTATCTGTTAAGTCTCTATTCCTTCTAATCCTTCCAGAGAAAAGTGTTATGTATGTTAAATGTTATAAGTGCCCTTGTGGTGACTTTGTGTTACGGATAACTAAAACAAGATATTGTTAATGTGAAGGTAGGGTTTCCAGGAGGTGACTAGGGGTATTTTAGAGGGTTGGTGGGGGAGATGAGTTAGGCATCTCTGGGTGATAGGCACTAGATGGGGGGCTATGGATTCAGTGATATTTCTTCACTCACCTGCTGCAACTTTGTGGTTGTTCCTGGTCTTAAGTTTCTTGTATTCGTCCATTGTGACAAAGTGTCGACAACATGACCATACTTTTCCGAATTTGGAGGGGGTGTCTCTCGCCTGGTGCATAAGTTCCTCCATATCTGCGGTTTTCTGTATTTGTGTAATAGATGGTGGCCTCTGGGGAGCGCCAATTAGCTGGGATGCACATTTTAGCTGCATTCACCATGTGCATGGCGAGTGAGCGAAGGTATGCATTTTTCGGTATCAAGGAATGATGTAGCAGAAACTGCGTTGGGGAAAATTCAAGAGTAAAAGTGGTAATTTGGTTCGTGAGTCAGTGTACTTTCTTTCAGAAGGGTTGTATTTTAGGACAAAAAACAGGGCCCCTGCCCCCACCTATAACTGGCCTTCACAGCAAGGAGCACGGATCAGTCTGCTGATCAACCAAATTAACCTGTCCAACAGTCTGTTAAAAACAGGGGTTTAGTTAGCACGCATTTGCAAATGCATGCAAAAGCTGCAAGGCCTCTTCACAGCACCCTGTGTATTGCTTGCAGTCCTAACACTACTGATTTTATAAGTGTCTCCACAGTGAAAGCACATGCATAAAATGGATAGATGAGGAGCAGGTGAGCCTGGAGGCAGCCCAATCCCTCTTAAAGGAACAGGAGCACACTGGACACCCAGCAATAGCACAACGGCAACGAAGGTGCCCAGTGTGTCCCCGGACCATATTTACACCAGTAACAAAAATTATGGCCCATGGCCCCTGCCCCCACCTATAACTGACCTTCACAGCAAGGAGCACATGGAAAGGCAAACACATGAAAGACAAAAACAGAACATTCCATAGATCAACTCACCAACCAGTCTGTTTTTAACAGACAGTTGGACAGGTTAATTTGGTTGGTCAGCAGGCTGGTTGTGAGTGAGTGAGTTATGGAATGTTCTGTTTTTGTCTTTCTTGTATTTTAGGGCAGTTCCACTAGATATGAAGAAGCGAGCCCAGCTCCCCCTCACATCTCCAGCATTAGGAGGAGAGTGATGGGAATATTTTGTGTAGCCTAAGGGGGGTTTTGTACCATCTAGAAAATGTTTTAAATGCATTCTCCTGTGCATAGACATCTAATGTCCTCTTATGGATAAATGTATAGATATTCTCCCATTCTTGGTCTCGTTCCCATTGGTGGCTAGTCAAGTTAGATTTGGGGTTATGGTTGTCAAATAGTAAAGCATATGTGTAAGAGATTAGGTGAGCTTGGGGTTCCGATTTCAGGCATAGCGACTCAAAGGGGGTGGTCTGTCGAGACCAATCAGGTCGGGGGTTAGGTCTTTAGAGGAAGTGTCGGATCTGTATGGACGTCCATAATGGGAATTTATGGTTAATCATCTGGGTGGCCAGCTGGGATTGAGTAAGAAGGTGGCCTTTCTCATAAAATTGCTCTGCTCGGATGGTGGTGTATGGACAAGTGTCTGAGAGGAAGGAAGTGAGGAAGTGAAGGTTCTTGGGGGGAAGTCTGGGTTGTGGCAAAGTGGGGTCATTGGGCTTAAGATCAAGGAGATGTCGTATTTCCGGCCAGTTTCTCAGAAGGAGGTTAGAGTTGGGAATATTAGTGGGTGATCTTTGCAGGATGGGGGAATGTGCTTTGGGGCAATCCAGGGAGTTTGGAATAGTGGGGAGGGGGACATGGCGTGTTCTAACTGAAGCCAATCCTTAACCCTTGAATGGATATTCCAGTCTATGATCCTGGCTAAGTGGCAGGCTTTATGATATTTTTGGAGATCAGGCAAGCCTATGCCTCCTTTCAGTTTAGGGATCATCAGTCTGGAATAGCTGGGGACTTTTGGTACCCCATAT
Organism: Aquarana catesbeiana; assembly: GCF_042186555.1. Classification (NCBI taxonomy): domain Eukaryota; kingdom Metazoa; phylum Chordata; class Amphibia; order Anura; family Ranidae; genus Aquarana; species Aquarana catesbeiana. The sequence continues at coordinate 328,799,927 of NC_133328.1, read as the reverse complement.
GAAATCTGTACAGGCTCTTTGGTATGTGGAAAAGAAGGTGAAGGAAGTTTTATTGGGATGGTTTGTAATAGATTCAATATTCTAGGTAGGATGTTGTCACGGAACGTCCCACACTCCGCTTGAGTGCTTCCGTCATATACCACTTCCTCCCAGTCTGTATACAGATATCAGATATTCCAACCTCTCTGAGCACAAGACAAGGCGACACTTGCTTGTTGCTACCATGAACTCACTTTATTCAGAACCAGAATACAGTCTTATATACAGGATAAAATATTACTCTAACAATACAAACATAACCTAATTAACCTAATTAACATGAGCTAATTAACTAATCCTTTATACAGCCTAGGTGATTGAGACATGACCTTTTGCCCAGACTGAGTTAATTATCACAGGACACCTTATCACAATAGCAGCAGCTCCAATAGGAGTCGTCCTGTCTCCTACATTGTATAGAGGACAATGTGATCAGCTCATTCAATTAACATAAACACAGGTAGTTGGAATTGATGACACCAGCATCTCCTCACAGGATGTGTCCCAACAGTATAATTCAGTCTTATCATTCTAATATGGCATATAAAGGGTTCCCAGAGTCTGTGTGTTTTGGGGGGACATGGAGCTGAATCCAAAGTAACACCAACCCCAGGGTCCCCAGGCATACAGCTCACAGAGAGCACCATTCCCCCAAATGCTAGGGCGCATAATCAAAAGGCAACAGGCTTGCATTCAGTCCTCTCCAACAGCCTCTGTCCCGGCTAGGTCTGTCACATTTCTCCCCTTTCGACAGGAGACTAACACAGGAGGAGACCCCAGACGGGTTGACTCCGAAGTTAGTCAGTAGTTCCAGTCCTCTACTGCCTGTACCCACACAGTACCCCAAATAAATTATTCCAAAAGAGCATTACTCACCCAGCCAACCTCTGCCTCTCTCAGAGAACATATCTGCCGCTGGGGAGAGGCCTGGACTGGCCCTTCTCCCTGGAGTCCTTTCTGCCGCTGGAGAGAAGACAGGGGGACTGAGCTCACTCCATCCTGCTGTTGGGGATCTGGGCCGACTGCCCAGCATCCCTGGGGTATACAGGTGGGAACTGAAGCCCCATCCACCGACACCAGATCAAGCTGCAGTTGTGAGGTGATGACTGCATTCTCTCCTTGGATCCTTATCTGCAGATCGCGATAGACTGCCACCTCCTCAACTTGGGCCTCCACAATTGCTGCAGATGTGGGGCAGAGGTCTTGGACCCTCTGTTCAGTTACCAGATCTTCAGCTGGAGAAGTTTGTTGTAACTCCATAGATGCTGCTGGCAGAAAATCACATGTCCCTGTCAGTGTTGTGGGAAAAAGGCCGACTACCTCTTCTCTAAAGAAGGCCGAAGCCACTGTTGGTGCTGGGCAGAGCACAGTGAACTTTGGCCCTGATAGCAGCTCTTCTGCTGGAGGCTCATCAGGTTGTTCTTCCTCAGCAGAAAAGTCTATCAAATCCCATGTCTCTGCAACTGATGTCTGGGGATAGAGGTTCACCATCTCCTGTCCGTGGAACTCAGAAGATGCCATCAGTGCTGAGCAGAGTGCAATGAAGTTTGGCCCTAATCCCAACTCTTCTGCTGGGGGCTCATCCGATGGTTCTTCCTCAGCAGAAAAGTCAATCAAATCCCCTGTCTCTGCAACTGGTGTCTGGGGATGGAGGTTCACAATCTCCTGTCCATGGAATCCAGAAGATGCTATCAGTGCTGGGCAGAGGTTAGCAGAGCTCTGCCCTGTTGTCAGCACTTCAGGTTTGGGGATGGCAATCTCCAGATTTTCCACTGCAGATTCTCTGGCATGCTGCTGGACAGGCACATTCCTCCATCCAAGATCATCCCATGCAGAAACAGGATCATCAAGGTCAGTCAGCACTTGCTGCATCCGCCATAAGACCTCCGCCTCCATAGCTGCGGGGGCAGGTTGGCAAAGCACACTATTGCTCTGCCACATTGCAGACTCTTCAGCCAGGATTTCAGGGTTGTCAGCTGGTATTTCCTGATAGTCCCAGGCAAAGGGAGCCCAGCCCTGGCACTGAGCAATGTCTAGCAGCCGTCTGTAGGCGATCTCTAGCTCCCATTCCTGAACGGCCAGAAACTCCAAATCTTCCTGTGCCCAGTGCACTTCTGAAATGTTCAGTAGCCCTTCTCTGAAATCCATGATTTCATCCACTCGCCACTCCAAATCACTCCCAAAGTTAGAGTCCCCTGTCAGCTTCATATACAACAGTCCCAAGCCGCCGTAGCTTAAGCCTTCCATTGGGCTGTCATCAGCTATCCAGGGACATTCTTGGGATACATGCCACCGGAGGGCTCTGTAGCTCTCATCCAGCTTTATCTCTGCCCAGACCAGCCTGCTTAATTCAGCTGTCTGCTTCTTGTGTGGTTTTTCTCCCAAAAACCGCACCCGCAGTCCGTACTGCGACCAGTACCTTTCCTCGATGGAGGGGAGAACTTTTCCCTGGTGTCGCTGCTCACGGGCTAGCGCTTCCTTCCAGAGTTTGCAGCGAATAGAATCACACCATCGACAGCAGGACCTGCTCTGATACTGGTCCTCTGTGCTGTATCTGCATCTCTCGCAACCTCCTTCTGAATTCCTCATCCATGGCGGCTGGTATCTGTACCTCTCCTCTCCTGCTATCTGGACCTTGGATCCAGATGAAAGTTTGGATGTCCCAGACTGCAGGAAGCTTTCCCGCTGCTTGCCACCAATGTCACGGAACATTCCACACTCCGCTTGAGTGCTTCCGTCATATACCACTTCCTCCCAGTCTGTATACAGATATAAGATATTCCAACCTCTCTGAGCACAAGACGAGGTGACACTTGCTTGTTGCTACCATGAACTCACTTTATTCAGAACCAGAATACAGTCTTATATACAGGATAAAATATTACTCTAACAATACAAACGTAACCTAATTAACATGAGCTAATTAACTAATCCTTTATACAGCCTAGGTGATTGAGACATGACCTTTTGCCCAGACTGAGTTAATTATCACAGGACACCTTATCACAATAGCAGCAGCTCCAATAGTAGTCGTCCCGTCTCCTATATTGTATAGAGGACAATGTGATCAGCTCATTCAATTAACACAGGTAGTTGGAATTGATGACACCAGCATCTCCTCACAGGATGTGTCCCAACAGTATAATTCAGTCTTATCATTCTAATATGGCATATAAAGGGTTCCCAGAGTCTGTGTGTTTTTGGGGGACATGGAGCTGAATCCAAAGTAACACCAACCCCAGGGTCCCCAGGCATACAGCTCACAGAGAGCACTATTCCCCCAAATGCTAGGGCCCATAATCAAAAGGCAACAGGCTTGCATTCAGTCCTCTCCAACAGCCTCTGTCCCGGCTAGGTCTGTCACAGATGTTCATTTTAATAATTGCAACCCTGCCAAACCATGAAAAGAGAAAATCGTTTGTTATGTTCTTCAGTATTGGTGAGTAGTTTTTGAAGTCTGCAAGGGATGAGGGTATTTGGATGCCTAAGTAAGTGATCGCATGTTTGTTACACTTTAATGGGAAATTGGATTGACATTGCCCGCATGTGTCTATGGGAAGTGTGACATTCAGTGCGTTAGATTTGGAAAAGTTTATTTGTTAGTTGGTTAGAGATTTAAAGGTGTTAAAGTCTGTGAGTAGGTTTGGGATTGTTATGTGCGGATCTGAGAGGAAAAGGAGGATGTCATCCGCGAATGTGGCTAGTTTGTAGGTGCGGTCAGGACAGAGCATTATTTTAACGGAAGGTGAAAATGTAATAATGTCCTGTGGGAACAAAACTTTTTTTCTTAAAAATTCCTTTCTGGCTGACTGCTTTTTTTTTTTTATAAAGCACTGGCATTTATAAATTAAATCAAGTGTTTTAAATTACCAGCAAAAAGACCCTTCCAGTCTAGTATGCATTTTAAGTGGGGCAATTACACAAAAAAAGCACAAGTGTGCAAGGCCCCCCTAAAAATACATACCAGAACCTAAAATTGAGCATGCACCCAGCCTGGCCAGGAAAGGGGGATGAGGTATGAGGTTTACTCTCCCTCTACTGAACCATACCAGGCCACATGCCTTCAGCATGGGGGGGGGGGCTTACTGAGGTGACATCCCTCCCCGGCAAAACACCTTGTCCCCATGTTGGGGAGGACAAGGGCCTCTTCCAGCAGCAGTTGTGGGGGTCTGTGGATAGAAGGCTTATCAGAATTTGGAAGCCAACTTTAACACTCCCCCTATGTGAATGAGTACAAAGTACATAGTACATGCATAATACCCCCTGAAGTAATCGGTGCAATATTATACAATCTAATATATCCTATATAACTATTGCATCCATGTATTAATTTGTCTAATCCCTATAGTTGCTAATCTGTAAGAGTCTGATAAGCACAATGATATAACAAACACCTCTGCTTAGTAAACAAGTTACATTTATTTCCCAATAAAATAGGAATGTACTAAAACAGCAGAATCAGGACAAAACTAACATAAAGGTACTACAAGAAATCAATGTTACATAGCTTACAATCAAAACACAATACAAGCATACACTTAACACATCCTATCGGCTGGACTCCAAGTGGTTCAAGAGGCTGCTCTTCTTGCAAACATTCCTTTTTCACAAACATACCTCCTCCAGACCCCCCCCCCATTGCCTGCCCAACTTTGCCTTTGGACAAATCACAGTGTCTCTGGGGCGTTCCCTCAACAGGCTACAACATTGACCGTCTTGCCATAACTGGCCTCTGGGGGGCAGTGTTTATCCATGAACAGCCGTCATCTGACCGATGTCAAATTCCACAGATACCTGGGTCCTTGATTTCCTATATCTCAACTCATTTGTCATCCCTGCCAGTTTAATTCTCTTTGAAGTCTGCTTGCATAGTAGCTAATCAGGAAACTCTCAAAGACAGATCAGAGCCAGCATTGTCATGCGCAGCTAGAAGCTTAACGGGCTACATTCCAACCTGGGGGGCAGCATCCTGTCCTCCCAGAAGTGTGAAACTCTCATTCTTTTAAAAACCATGGGAGCCTGGCTTCTCTTGGGAGTAATGAAATATGTGTACAAAATCCAGAAATCTGATATTCATGTTGAATTCCAACACATGCTGCTTTGTGCCTAAAGGGCGCATACTACCCTTCTTCAGACACGGCTCCTATTGAACAGCCATAACTGTGTTAATGTGTGTCGCTCCCCAACATGTGTTTCCGAACCAGTACCTATGGAACAGTCCTTAACTGTATTAACGTATTGCGTTTTTCAACAGGAACATCTCCTATGGCACAGGCCATAACTGTCTTAATGCGTTGCGGTTTTCAACATGTGCTTCAGAAACAGCTCCTATGGAACAGTCCATAAGAGTCTTACTGTGTTGCGCTTCCCCACACATGCCACTTTGTTACTGGGTGACACACCAACATCACTCTTCCAGGACTGCTTCCATGTCACCACTCTGTGTCTTCTTCTTTCCAATATCTTCAGAACGGTGTTCAGTACAGGCAAGGGATGTCCATTCACTCACCATTCACCAACACACATTCAGAGCAACCTATCAACCAGCTTTCAGATATAGAGTCTTGAGGAGGGCCTTCTGCCCATATTACTAGCCTAAAATACACCTTTATCACACTATACCATAACATGAAATCAACCCATTACCATATTATATACATATATACCTATGATCCATCAGACTACGCAACCCATTCCCAACCTCCTATACCTCCTCATTGTAGATACAGGCCGGGATTAGGCAGGTTCGCTCACAATGGCCTTTCCTACCACAATTCTGGCAATGTGCGGTACCACATAATTCCATTCCTGTGTCTGGATTTCAGAGGCAGCGCCAAGGGTACATCATGCTCCTCTAGCTATTGTCAGGTTCACAGAACATCCTAGTTCCATGACTAACATTACATTAGTATCCATTAGGACTAAGAAACAAACTCTCCTATGTCTCAAATAATACACCGGTGTTCCTTTCGATGCAATGTTCTCCCCATCCAGAACACAGAGTGAGGAATCTTCCCAGCATTTCTCATCCACCACCGTGTATTGACCTGGCATACAAAGGACATCATGGTCATGCCTCCGACAGAGGGAAATATCAACCTGCCTCCAGCTCCCGTCCTCTCTGATCACATGTGGGTAAGTTAGCCTCAGATGCAACAAAGTAGAATCCCCAGTCAGCAAGCCCATCGATATCACCAAATACACAGATTGAGTCTGCACTTCTGTATATGGGATCAATGAGGAAGCATAACATCTCTCATAATCCAAATTAGTACAGCCCATCCAGGCATTCGACCACCAACTTGGATTAGTGTAAGAGATGTGCTTTGGTAAAATCTTATTGAGCTGTGATGCCAACTCATAAGGCCACTGCCCCCATACAGAGACTGTACAATCAGCTTGATATTGGTTGATAACGCCGCCTGTCCCTGCGTGCACGCCAGAGCCCATGACATATTTTTGCCCTGTGTCACCACACTATCTACCTCTTAAAATGGCGGATAAAATCTTGAGCTACTTTTTCCTGGGTATTTATGTGACGTTGTTGAATATTATCAAGAATGTCATTAATCTCTCTCTGAGCAACAAAGCCCTGCTTACTGTCTGAAGCTATAGCTGAGAGTTTGTTCCTCAGGAGATCGATGTCCACTCCATTAACGACACCCATCCCAGCTCCTATTCCCCCCAATATAGTGCTGAATATATCCCTCCTCTTTTTCGGTTACTCCTCAGAAATAAGCGTCCTGCATTCTGCGTCCGCCCATCTCTGGGAGCAAGCCACTGATATACTGACCGCACTTGATTCAGTGTATATTCAGCACATATAGGGTAATAGGATTTTACCAACCATTGCGAGACATTGAAGTGCCATGTGGTGAAGGCATACTGTACCCTGTTAGCCAGCGTTTGGGACGAGCTCAGATCCATTTGTAGTGGTTCCCCTTTCTCTAACGGAGCATGCCCCTGTGTGTAGTCACTGGCACTACCTGTGCAGGGTTTTAACCTCTCAGGTGAGACATCAACCAGGCGTATCTCCCCCATGTCCAATTCTGGTGTCCCACATGTCCAGTAACCAAGAGCTTCTCTGTAGGACTGATAAGACTGAGATACCACCCCCACAAGGAAATTTTCACCCCTTTGATGTGTCACCTGGCCACCCTCTAGTCTGGCCAACCGACCCCTTATTATGTATAAGCGCCAGTCTCCTGGGTTCCTGCACCATATTACTTCCCTTACGTCAATACATGTAATACATTAAAAACCTTTTCTTCTTTCAATTCCTCCCTCCAACAAACAACAAAAAAGCCACATATTTTACATTTCAGGTTCTGACGGATTGGATGTATATATTCCTTCCCCAACCTCCAACCCATTGCACATGTATTAATAGCACGTTTGCATTCATCAGGAGAGACTCTGGCAAAAATGTTTCACAAGCAGGGGCGGACTGACCATTGAGCCACTCGGGCACTGCCCGAGGGCCCTGGGCCACTAGGGGGCCCCATCAGGGTTGCCAGCCTCAGTAAAACCAGGGACAGTATGGACCAGGGACAGCCAATAGACAGTATAGACCAAGGACAGCCAATAGAAACCTAAATGAGGAGGGTGTAGATCTGCTGGGAATGAAGATGGCCAAAAAGTTAGAGGGGTTTTCAAACTAGGCGATGGGGGGGAGGGTCCAGAGACAGTGATAGCCAGCGCGGAAGATATTCCAGAGGGTAGTATTGGGGGCATTAGTGGTAGGTTAACCAAAGCACAAAAACACAAGGTGAGTATAGTAGCAAGTCCTAGTTGCAATCTTGAAACACCCAATACGAGGACAATATGCGACCGGTCTAAACTATGTGGCATGTTCACCAATGCCAGGAGCATGGCGGACAAGATGGGTGAACTAGAGATACTGTTGTACAAGGAGGATTTGGATTTTGTGGGAATTTCAGAGACCTGGTTCAACAGCTCTCATGATTGGCTGGCAAACATTCAAGGGTATACCCTATACCGCAAGGATAGAGAGGGTAAAAAAGGGGGAGGGGTATGCCTATATATCAAGAATAATGTACAAGTGAATGTGAGAGATGACATCACTGAAGGAGCTAGTGAGGAGGTGGAATCCTTATGGGCAGAGCTCCAAAGGGATGAAGCTAAGGGGAAAATAATACTGGGAGTATGCTATAGGCCCCCTAACCTGAGGGAGGAAGTGGAGACGGATCTCCTATCACAAATTGGATTAGCAGCAAGGATGGGAAGTGTTATCATAATGGGGGATTTTAATTATCCACACATAGACTGGGCGGAGGGAACTGCGCATTCATTTAAGGCTCGCCAGTTCCTTAATGTCTTGCAGGACAATTTTATGGGTCAGATGGTAGACGCACCAACTAGAAATAAAACATTACTGGATCTACTGATTACCAACAATACAGACCTGATCACAGATGTGGAAATAAGGGGCAATTTAGGTAACAGCGATCACAGGTCAATTAGTTTCAGTATAAATCACACAAATAGGAAACATGAAGGGAACACAAAGACACTGAATTTCAAAAGAGCCAACTTCCCTAAACTACAAACCTTGCTAAAAGGCATAAATTGGGATAAAATATTAGGAACAAAGAATACGGAGGAGAGATGGGTTTGCTTTAAGAGCATATTAAATAAGGGCATTAGCCAATGTATCCCATTGGGTAATAAATTTAAAAGAGCAAACAAAAATCCTGGATGGCTTAACTCCAATGTAAAAATGCATATAAAAGCAAAGGAGAAGGCCTTCAAAAAATACAAGGTGGAGGGATCATCCTCAGCATTCAGACTTTATAAAGAATGCAATAAGAAATGTAAGGGTGCAATTAGGACGGCTAAGATAGAACATGAAAGACACATAGCGAAGGAGAGCAAAAAAAATCCCAAGAAATTCTTTAAGTATGTAAACAGTAAAAAAGGGATGACAGACCATATTGGCCCCATAAAGAATGAGGAAGGACATCTGGTTACAAAGGATGGGGAGATGGCAAAGGTATTGAATTTATTCTTCTCCTCAGTATTCACGAGTGAATCGGGGGGCTTCAGTAACCAAAACTGCAGTGTTTATCCTCATGACACAACACAGGAAGCACCTACATGGTTAACAGAGGACGGAATTAAAATTAGACTTGAGAAACTTAACATTAATAAATCACCGGGACCAGATGGCTTGCGTCCGAGGGTACTTAGGGAACTCAGTCAGGTGATTGCCAGACCGTTGTTCCTAATTTTTACAGACAGTCTATTGACTGGAATGGTACCAGCTGATTGGAGAAAAGCCAATGTAGCACCAATATTTAAAAAGGGCCCAAAAAACATCCCTGGAAATTACAGACCAGTTAACCTAACATCAATGGTATGTAAACTCTTGAAGGGGATGATAAGGGACTATATACAAGATTTTAGTAATAAGAACGATATCATTAGCAGTAATCAGCATGGATTCATGAAGAATCGTTCTTGCCAAACCAATCTATTAACCTTCTATGAGGAGGTGAGTTGCCATCTAGATAAAGGAAGGCCCGTAGACGTGGTGTATCTGGATTTTGCAAAAGCATTTGACACAGTTCCCCATAAACGTTTACTGTACAAAATAAGGTCCGTTGGCATGGACCATAGGGTGAGTACATGGATTGAAAACTGGCTACAAGGGCGTGTTCAGAGGGTGGTGATAAATGGGGAGTACTCAGAATGGTCAGGGGTGGGTAGTGCTGTTCCCCAGGGTTCTGTGCTGGGACCAATCCTATTTAATTTGTTTATAAACGACCTGGAGGATGGGATAAACAGTTCAATCTCTGTATTTGCAGACAATACTAAGCTAAGCAGGGAAATAACTTCTCCGCAGGATGTGGAAACCTTGCAAAAAGACCTGAACAAATTAATAGAGTGGGCGACTACATGGCAAATGAGGTTCAATGTAGAAAAATGTAAAATAATGCATTTGGGTGGCAAAAATATGAATGCAATCTATACACTGGGGGGAGAACCTCTGGGGGAATCTAGGATGGAAAAGGACCTGGAGGTCCTAGTAGATGATAGGCTCAGCAATGGCATGCAATGCCAAGCTGCTGCTAATAAAGCAAACAGAATATTGGCATGCATTAAAAGGGGGATCAACTCCAGAGATAAAACGATAATTCTCCCGCTCTACAAGACTCTGGTCCGGCCGCACCTGGAGTATGCTGTCCAGTTCTGGGCACCAGTCCTCAGGAGGGATGTACTGGAAATGGAGCGAGTACAAAGAAGGGCAACAAAGCTAATAAAGGGTCTGGAGGATCTTAGTTATGAGGAAAGGTTGCGAGCACTGAACTTATTCTCTCTGGAGAAGAGACGCTTGAGAGGGGATATGATTTCAATTTACAAATACTGTACTGGTGACCCCACAATAGGGATAAAACTTTTTCACAGAAGAGAGTTTAATAAGACTCGTGGCCACTCATTACAATTAGAAGAAAAGAGGTTTAACCTTAAACTACGTAAAGGATTCTTTACTGTAAGAGCGGCAAGGATGTGGAATTCCCTTCCACAGGCAGTGGTCTCAGCGGGGAGCATTGAAAGCTTCAAGAAACTATTAGATAATCACCTGAATGACCGCAACATACAGGGATATGTAATGAAATACTGACACATAATCACACACATAGGTTGGACTTGATGGACTTGTGTCTTTTTTCAACCTCACCTACTATGTAACTATGAAACATGTCTGTGTATACTGTGTGTACATTAATGTGTATACTGTGTGTGTGTATACTATGTGGCCCCATAATCTCTGATTGCCTGGGGGCCCCATAATCTCCTATTGCCCAGGGGCCCCATGAGTTGTCAGTCCGCCCCTGTTCACAAGTCTTATTGATAGGCACATTCCTTCAGATCCAGCATTAGCCCTAAATTGTCCATAAGCAAAACCAAGTATTAAACTGAATCTTTTCGTTTGTCCCTTCTCTGCTGATGTTTATCAGAACAAATTTGCGGTGTGGTATGGCACAGACAAACTGACAACCAGATGAACATCTGTCATCCATGTTCCAGAGACCGCTCCAATCTCGCTCCACCAGGACTCTGGAAGTGAAAAACAAGACCAGAATCAAATTCTTATTCATAATATCTGCTCGCTTACTACGGTTACTTATAGTTCCTTCCTTGGAACCCAGTGTGACAGACTCACCCGAGACAGAGGCTATTGGAGGGGATTGAACGCTAGCCTGTTGCCTTTTTATTATGGGCCCTGGATTTTCAATGCAACGGTGCTCTTTGTGGGGTGAATTGGAGGTCCGGTCTGAACTGTACTAATTGGACTCAGTCGTGTATATATGTATATATTGTTTGTTGTTTGATTCTGTTGGGGACTCCTTGCTGTGGATCTGTGTCCCTGAAGAGGGAGGGGGGGTTCCTCCAGCAGCCCCCTGCTGATAAGACTGATTCATTCTGTTGGGACACATCCTGTGAGGAGATGCTGGTGTCATCAACCTGTGTTTATGTTAATTGAGAGAGCTGATCACATTAGCCACCAGCACTGGCTAGTAGACGAATGGTCTAGGCTGAGGAGGGGGTAGATTGTTGTTTGTATTGTTAATTGTAATTAGCTCCAGCTATTGTGTTTATATTAATGTGTGAAGCTCGGTGCCCACAAGTCTGTCATCTTGTCTGGGTACATTTTGTAGTAAATTAGCTCATGTTAATTAGGTTAGCTTTGAGTCATCCCTGCTGTATAAATGTGTGTGAGATCTCAAAAAAAAAATTAGTTCTGATGTACTCCAAGACTGGTGTTGTCTAGTTCTTGGGGGTTCCTATAGCCAGATCCATTGGACTCGTGTTCCAGAACTTAGGAAGCAGTATACTAACGGAAGCACTCAAGCGGAGTGAGGGACGTTTCGTGACACCCAGGAACTTAGTATTCCTGGTTTCTGCAACTCTGACCAAACTATCAAAACAACCATGACCTCCTTAGGCTGAACCCACTCTAAAATGGATCCCCATGGTATGATCAAAAATGTAAAAAAAAACGAACGTCAATGTTGACTCTCAAAATTCTCAGTTTAAACACTAAAAAACAATGCATTTATCTATCTTTAAGATCTATGCACTAACTCCCCTCTCAGGTGGACAAAGGCTAAACCTTTTGGATTTTTCTCCACCTGAATGAACATAAAACAAAGAGAAAAAAAACGAACTCCAGAGGCTAGAATGGCTTCCTACCAACAACCTTTGTCTTAAATAAACAAAATGTATCCAGCTGGAGGACATAACCCATGACCATCTATTCAGCTGCTAATTGACGGAATAGCCAATTACCCCCCTTTCAGGTGGACTAAACAATAATTTTTCCACCTGAACAAAACAAAAATAAAATAGATGACTAAACAAATACCAAAAATATATAAAAAATAAATAAAAAAATTAATTAAAAAAAATTTAAATTCTGGCCATTATTACACAAAAACAACATGACAAGACAACCACCATAAAACAATGACAAGCACTCAACTTTTAACTAAAGACATCCATGGATTTTCCTCCTGAGAAGAGTGAGTGCTCATTTTCATCTGAAAGACAATTAGTTAATAGGAAAAACAAAACATCTGTACCTCATCACAACATTTGTAACTTCACTTGTAACTCTTGAGTCCATTAATGCCTGACTAATGTTTATCTTATTTTTTCATTGTTTGCAAACAAATACTAATTAATGAGCTCATGGTACCATTTGATAATTGATTATGCCTTTACAATAACCTAACCCCTGTTTTGCTAAATTTGCCCACTGTTGTTCTCACTTTGAAGGACCTGCAAACAAAACACAGACATTCGTATCCAAACCAGTTTTAACTTCTTCCAAGGTCTCTGGAAAAAGGAACACAAAGACAGTGATTACACACAATTATCATGACAATTGACTTTTTGAGTCCCCCAAAACTTTTCCCATTAATTGCAATGCCAGGGGAACAACTGCTATGAATAAGGTTTAGATGTGAGCGTCATATTTAAATAAAATATGGCAAGGAAACATTGACCATAACATTCTTAGCATCCATGCAGCTCACTAAGTGCTGCTAACATTGTTTCCCCCAGTGCTACATTTGAATAACCATGTGGCTACCTCCATTTTGACTTTACATAACTGTTCTACATACTGATGATTTTCAGTTTGTAGTCTCCACATTTGGGCCTTTAAAGGGAAATGGGTTTGATTACTATGGCCTCCATGCTTTGGGTTGCTACCCCATCGGGCAGAATACACTTCATAATGCCTTGGGGTCATTTTGGGGTACTGCGATCTTCTTTTGATATCATTATTCGCCGCCCAACAATACTTAGCGATGTGACCCCCCTTTTTACACAAAAAAAATTTGAGGGCTGATCTCTCTGTATAGGCCCTTCTTTGAGCATACGGCATTGGAAACTCACATTGCTGGACATTATTACTACGATTACTATGCTTGGAATAACCAGACTTTACACTTTCATGGTCTGAGGAGTCATCAGAAGTTTCAACTCCTGAATCACTTTCAAGCACAGTTATCGCACTTTTATTTACATCTCCACCATTGATTTCTGTCATAGCAACATCACTTGCAGCAATAAGAGCGACTGTTTTTTCTGCATGTTTCACTTCTATCTTTGCTGAGCACTGCACATGTGCGGAGGGTACCTCCACCATTGTACATTCGGCTTTTGCATGTTTGGAGGATAACTCCATTATGGTTGCCTGTGCACCCTGTAATTCTGGAGTTTCCTGCTCCATGCTAGCAATGTTAAGGGCTTTACAAAATCTATGTCCATGCCTATTCCATTTAGAACGTCTAAACTGTCTCTACCTTCCTGTAGCTCTGCTTATTACGGATACACCTGCCTTTGACCCATATTCCCTATCACTGGACTCTTGACAGAAGTCTCGCAGGATATTGACAAAATTTTGGTGGGATCTAGCATTCCTCAGAGCCATTCTAGTGGGATAGCTTACATAACACTTATTGGCCATTGAGTATATGAAACTTGTATCATCCTCCAATAAGTCAGGACAGTTGAACACTTTCGTATGCAATGCAAGATACTCACTGCAGAACAAAATTGGGTCATCTCCTCTCCTAAATTTAATTTGTTGTAAATCACTCATACCATTATCACGACTGTCCACAATATGCTGCAACTCTTTCCTCCGCACCTCTGCATCTGCTAAGTTATTATTAACCTGTGCAGACAACTGGCCTGCCAAAGGTCCTGGTAGCCATGCTTTCAGAATAAAACATGCATCCTCATTACTCAAATGAAATTTAAAGACTAGAGCCTCAAATTTATTGGACAGACTCACTGGTGATTCCAGGGCATTAAATTCACCCAGAATCTGGCACAAAGTAAGTCTCTCTTGGATTGTAATCAAACTGTTATTCTGCTTCGAAGCTATGGGTGCAATAGCAGACTGTGTTTCATCACAGCCCTTCTACTCAATGACTGTGCAGATATTGGCCAATTGGCATGTTCCTTTGTGCTCATTGAGCGATACTATACATTGCTCTTTAGTAAGAAGCTGGGAGTGTGCATTTGCTAACTTTCTTTCTAAAGACATAACCAACTCTTCCATCTCTGACAACTCTATTCGCAATGACTCTAAAAGTGTGCTCTTCATATCACAGTCCATGCTGCACCTCTGAAGCTGTTCTTGTAGCTCACTGTTTCTTCCTGACAAACTGCCTGCTTTTGTCCACAATTCATCCATCTCACTACTGGAGTCTGTTGCAATCTTTAGAAGGTTTTCACTGATTTTCTCTATGTCCTCCCCGAGACGTCTCCTCTCTGCTTCCCACTTCCCCTCCATTTGCTCAGATATAAATTTAATTCTGAGCAACACTGCAATTTCATTTGCCAACCTTTCTTTTTAACTTTCTTTTTTAGCTGTTTACCCAATAATCTGCTGTTATGTTGCTGACACTGAGACAATAGTACCTTACACTGGCTTTTAAGAGGTTCATCTGCACATGAATGATAACTGGCAGAAGTGTACTTTTTAACATATGTATACACAAGTTCCATTTCACAACCAACCAATCCACACAATACACAATTCTATTTGTACTAACGTTCCAACACTATACTGAGTAATTAACCAAACTCAATTATCATTAGCTCTTACAACTCACGAAAGCAAATGAATCGCTCTTCTAGCATTCAATAATCTTCATTCATTACCACTTTTACCTGATATCATTCAAAACAATTAAACTTTTGCATACCATATTAAAGACTCACCACACTTACTGTGGCATTATCGGCTGCCTTGTATCTGAGCACTTCTGTTCTGTAGGTTCTATGCAGCTTTTAGGATTACCACATGCTTCCTGGGGAATATCCATTGATATGCTAATTTTCACCTTAGCCTACACTGCAGTTGTCTTACCTGTTTTTACAACAGTTATGCTTACAGGGACATATGACAAAAAATACATTAGGTTTTTGTGGATTCTGTGTAAAAATACATTCTGCACGCCTTTGGGGTGCCAAATGAAGTAATCAGTGCAATATTATACAATCTAACATATCCTATATAACTATTGCATCCATGTATTATTTTGTCTAATCCCTATAGTTGCTAATCTGTAAGAGTCTGATAAGCACAATGATATAACAAACACCTCTGCTTAGTAAACAAGTTACATTTATTATTTATTATCCAATAAAATAGGAATGTACTAAAACAGCAGAATTAGGAAAAAACTAACATAAAGGTACTACAAGAAATCAATGTTACATAGCTTACAATCAGAACACAATACAAGCATATACTTAACACATCCTATCGACTGGACTCCAGGTGGTTCAAGAGGCTACTCTTCTTGCAAACATTCCTTTTTCACAAACATACCTCATCCAGACCCCCCCCATTGCCTGCCCAACTTTGCCTTTGGACGAATCAAATTGTCTCTGGGGGGCAGTGTTTGTCCATGAACTGCCATCATCAGACCGATGTCAAATTCCATAGATACCTGGGTCTTTGATTTCCTGTATCTCAACTCATTTATCATCCCTGCCAATTTAGTTCTCTTTGAAGTCTGCTTGCATAGCAGCTAATCAGGAAACTCTCATAGACAGATCAGAGCCATTGTCATGCGCAGCTAGAAACTTAACGGGCACATTCCAACCTGGGGGGGGGGGGGCAGCAACCTGTCCTCCCGGAAGTGTGAAACTCTCATTCTTTTAAAAATCACGGGAGCCTGGCTTCTCTTGGGAGTAATGAAATATGTGTACAAAATCCAGAAATCTAATATTCATGTTGAATTCCAACACCCCCACTCCTTCACAAAAAAAGTAATAGGTAAAAAAAAGCAGACACAGTTTTTGACAAATCCTTTGAATGGCTAAGGGGTACAGAGTACATGCATAATACCCCTACTCATTCACAAAAGAAATGTAATATGTAAATAAAAACAGACACAGTTTTTAACAAATCCTTTAATGTACTTCCACAATTAAGCACATCATACATCAATGTGTATTGTGCATCATATATTATACAATGTCCATCATACATCGATGTGCATCAATGTGCATACATATGTACATCAAGCATGATGCCGAACACCTGCCAATGCACCAAAATAAAAATTAAAAAACACCTACCTAGTCCATCTAGTTCACTTCCAACAAATGACAGGGCAAGAGGATGAATTTTGGTATATACAATGAGGAGAGCCTCCTGGGTGGCATCATTGACCATATACAGTAATGACATGACCATATTTGTTTAATGACTCATGGGATCCCAGTGATGCCACTGAGCATAGATGTCATTACCATATAAGGTCAATGACCTTGCCTGGGAGACCCCACCCCAAACTATCATTGTCCTGCTCTGTCATTGGACAACATGGACTTGGTGTTGGGGTCCTGACCTTGACACAAGTCCAGTCCATGAACAGGGTGGGGAGGAGTTCATGGACCAAGAATTGGTTGCTTCAGCGTGACCAGTTCTGTCATATGCCTTTGCTCCATGAGATCCGTGAGAATAATCCTGATGATTTCAGGAACCGTATGTCACCGTTTGTTGGCTTTGCTGACCCCCAATATCAGCAGGCAGGATACCTGCATGAGGCAAGCCATCACTCTGGAGCAGAGGCTCATCGCCACCCTGCGTTACTTGGCGACAGGGAGAAGCCTGCAGGACTTGAAGTTCTCGACAGGCATCTCCCCCCAGGCTCTGGGGATCATTATCCCAGAGACCTGTTCTGCCATCATACAGGTCCTGCAGAAGGAGTATATTAAGGTAAGATTTTTATCCTTTAATATCACATTTTATTGTATTTAATGTTTGATAATATATTGTATTTCTTTCCTCATTCCCTAATTACAATTAATGGAATATGCTGTGAATGTCCCCTTTGTCCTCATGCATGCTTGATATTTTTGTAATTATTTTTGTTGTCCTTCATACATATTTGCCTTCACTTACCTCCCCAGCATGGTCTACTGGCCCTATATTCACCTCATGTAGTCACTTAAGAATGTATTTTATCAGCTCCATAGTAGTGCTTTACCCCAAACACCCCTAAAATGTTTTGAAATGTGATTTGTGCTTTTAATTCAGGCAGAGTGCCAGAGGCTTTTTTTGGGGGGTCTCCAAATCATTTGGAACCCTCCCTTCCCCCAACTGCTAAGTCAGCTGATACGAATTCTCTATCTATCCTCAATCATCTATCTGCTGACTTTGCAAAACCCATACATACTATACCCATCTCTTTAGTGGTCAGATGTATGGATGGATTCACCAAAGCATGTAGTGCAAGGGCCTGCCTGTATACTTTAAAATGGTAATGTTTAAAGTTTTTGTATCCTATTGTTATCTTGATAGATAATAGCAGAATGTCCAAATGTGCTCAGATGTGTACAGTGTGTATTTATATCTTTGTATTATGACACTTCTTACCTGTCCAGTGGGCTGCCAATAGTGTAACTAAGGAGGGGCTGTTCAAAGTAATACCCATTATTTAGGCATTCATCTCTCAATGAAGTGGAGAGGGTTACCTGTCCATGAGTTCCCCCCCTATAATGTTAGAAATGGCCCAAGAGAGGGGCGGGAGGGGGAATATGATCGGTGTACCTTATACTTTGGTCTTTAAAAATTCCCATAAATAAAATTTTATCTTGATGTTGGCCAAGAATGTTTGTGTCTAATCTGCTTTCCATGTTTATGTGCAAAAAGACTATTTTTTTTGTTTTACTCCACAGTTTCCTTCCACGCCACAGGAATGGCAGACTGTGGCCTCCCACTTTGCCCAGTGGTGGGACTTTCCTAACTGCAGAGGGGCAATTGATGGGAAACACATCCACATTATCCCACCACTCAACGTGGTCGTACTATTATAATTATAAGGGGTTCAATAGTATTGTGATGTTGGTGGTGGTGTCGGCTACTTATGAATTTCTGTATGTGGACGTGGGGAAGAATGGCCGGATGTCCAATGGTGGAGTCATTGCCCAGACAGAGTTCTACAGGCATCTCCAGAATGGCAGCTTGGACTTGCCACCTCCAGAAGACAATGTGGAAGGACTCCCATTCGTCTTCGTTGCGGATGAAGCTTTTGCGCTGGGGGACCATCTTATGCAGCCATTCCCGATGAGGACCCTCACCCCGAACCAGAGAGTTTTTAATTACTGGCTGGCCAGAGCCATAAGAGTGGTGGAGAACACGTTTGGAATCATGGCCAACCGGTTCCGCCTATTTCTTACACCCATACATATGGCGGAGTATAAACTGAATCATATTATCCTGGCGTGCTGTGTTCTACACAACTTTTTACAGAAACATTCTGCCAACTATGCTAGCTCTGTTGGGCCTGAGGCCGGAATTCAAAATGAACCAACCCTGGCGGCGCTTGAAAGTGGCCATCCTGGCTTGCCCCCCCTGAGTGCCCGTGATGTCCGGCTAAGATACCTTGAATAATTTGTGGGTAGGGGGGCTATCAATATGCCAGACAATGTGTAAAACCTTTTTCAAAAAACAAAAAATTAAGCAAATCTTTGGTGACATTTACTGCTTGTGTTTGTTTTAGCTGACCCTGACAGAAATGTGTTGAGTCCTGAAAATGGCGTGATTGTGTAACCTTACAAAGCACTGTTGAGTGTTATTTACTAAAGGCAAAGACACATTGCACTACAAGTGCACTTGAAACTGCACTTGTAGTGCAAAGTGGATTTGCCCTTAGGAAATAACACCCATTGTCACAGAAAACACCAATTAGAGCACCACAAAAGTGTTGGAGCGTTGAGACAATAATCCACACATTCTTGATTATCAATCTTTTTAATACCTGCACAATCACATGTGCATTTAGAAAAGGTTTTTAAAACATACCAACATGTTTGTTGTATAACAATTTTTGGGGTCACATTAGAAAAAGTAGAAATGTCCAGGCATGTTTAAAACCAACAAGAAAGACACAAATCTTGAACTTACAAAGTTCACATTTGGTAGAGTATGTGAAGTATTTAGTATTTGAGTATTTAGAAACTGTGTTTGTTATTGCATTCAGATGGGGTGAAGTCACTCCCGGAAAAGCCAAATTTTGAAGATGCACACAAATAACCGAATGTCAACATGTGCTACCTGCCATCACGGGGGATCAAGGGACGTGTTTTGGGGGTGCAACTCCTTCCTCTCAGCTACTTTATTATTGAGGAAGGGGTTGCACCCCCAAAACGTGTCCATTGGTCTCCCGTGATGGCAGATAGCACATGTTGACACACTGTGTGCCTCTTCAAAATTTGGCTTTTCTACAATTTGACACAAAAAGTTTAAAAATTGTAGCACACCAAAAAACAAAGGGATTTGGAGGGGTTTTAAACGCTCCCCAAAACATTGATGATGTTCTTATTTTTTTGAATAACATCATTGATGTTTTTCTTGATGTTTTCCAAGTCCCTATTACACCCCATGATCTCCCCAATAAGGATCTGTGCACTTTCCGAGGTGAAAAGATCTGGATCCACAACACCACGATCACCTAAAAAGATAGAAACCAAAAAAAAACATGTATTATAAATATGCCGGCATCCATCTCTTACCTGAGCCTGTTTTCACAGACACTCACCTGTTGTGGTGCCAATTTCCACCACGTCTTCCTCCTCCTGCTCTACATTGCTTGGGTGGATTTCACCTTCTTCCAGAGGTGGGGGGTCTCTGGTCTCCTCGGATGAGGGGTGTCCTCCAAGTCTTTTCTCCCCTATGTTAAAAAAAATGGTATACTTAGCACACAGATATTTGATGGCAGAACTATAAATATGAAACATTGCTTGGAAGTGGGGTACAATTGTATGTTTTGGCAGAGTTCCAAGATGTTGCATTTTTATTGTCCTTTGTCAAGCTTCAATACTTTACCTGTTTTGTACAAGCTTCACAGATGGAGACACCCCATAGTATCCACTGGAGCACCTGTGTGAGACCCCTAATAAAAAGGGTATTCTTGTGTCCCACACTAGTGCTCCAGCGTCCAGATGTGTTACCAGCTGCTGAGTGTCCTCTCCTTACACAGAATCTATTTTGTATTTCATTCTAGTAACAAACCCATCTACACAACCAAATTATTTTCAGACAAGTAGGCCCTAAAAAATGTGGGCAAATGCATATGGCCAAAACAATGGTGTTTTCTAGGCCGCACGAAAAATGTTTGATACGAACGAATAATGTGCCCATGAACATGAAAGTTCACATTTAGAAATGGAGCAGCACGAACGTAATAAACATAAAAAGAATCCGAACACAGGACAACTACTAACTTTTTTGCAGCACTCTCCGGATCTTTCTGTACTGCTCATGCTCTCTTAATTTGAGGTCTTACCAACATTTCCTGAGCTGATCTTTCGATCGTCGTACCCCGAAATTCCGGTGCAGACTCTTGACCACTTTCTCCATGATCTTGGCCTTTCTGACATTGGGGTTGGGATGAGGTCCATACTTCCCATCATAGTCGACCTTCTTCAGGATGTCGACCATCTCCAACATCTCCCCAAAGGACATATTTGATGCCTTAAATCCTCTCTTTCTGGATCCAGACGTTTCAGGCTCCGGGCTTTCCTCCCCCTCCTCCTCGTTGCTATATTTAGCACGCACCTGCTGTGTCTCCGCCATGTGCTCTTCCCCCACTGCGCCGAACAAAAAGGGGTGGGAAATAGACTAGAAAGAACGTCAGGGGCAGGTGGAGTTACACGCATGCGCAGTGTGTATAAAGCATAACATGCGTGCGTAGTACGTACGATCTGTGAGCGAAGGAAGGCGTATCAGAGGCGCCAATCGTGATAACAAAGGCAAGATCTAAACTTGGGCCTATACTGCTTCTAGATTGAGGCCTATATTGTAACAAGATTAGGAGAGTTTTGCCTGACATTAGGGTTTGTCTCGTGTTGTGTTTTGCAGATAAAATGGATGGCTTCAACTTCCTCCCCCTGTTCATAGACAAGTACAGGGAGCTACCCTGTCTGTGGCAGGTGAAACATCCACATTACAATAATAAACAAATAAGGCAGGCAGCGCTGGAGAAACTGCTGGAGTTGGTGAAGCCGGTGGTCCCCACGGCAACCATCCCCTATTTAAAAAACAAAATTGGTGGCCTGAGGAGCACTTATCTTAGGGAGCACAAGAAGGTCACGGATTCCCAGAGATCCGGAGCTGCAGCAGATGATATTTATGTCCCCAGGCTGTGGTACTATGAGAGACTGTCAGACCAGACTGGAGTCAGGGAATCACTCTCCACCCTTCCTTCCACTCTTCCTTCCACCCCAGCTGAGGCTTCTGTTGTCCAACCTGGGACTTCCAGCCAGGAAGAAGTGGAGGAGCCCAGCTTGATCCAGGTATAGCATTGTTCTACAGATTTCTGGTCAATAAATAAATAATGTTTACTAGATGTTAGTATTGATCACTAATTGCTGATTTAAGAAAGTGTTTTACATATCAATAGACAGTAGTGGGCAAAAATAATTGGGACAAGAATGAAAAATGCTGGGCTCAGAATGATAGTCTTTTATATTTGTTAACATTCAATTTGCAACCGTCATGAGCTGAAAATTGTGTGTGATTGATGAATAAAAAACTAAAACTATGTCCCTTTTTCATACACAGGAAGACCTCAGCCAGGACGAGGCTCTGGAATGTGGCACACAGGAGGAGGCTGTGGAATGTGGCAGCCAGGAGGATGTGGGTTTAGTGGCAGCCAGGAGGAGGGTGGCTAAGTGGCAGCCAGGAGAAGCCTGGGACCAGTCGGAGCCTGACCGAATTGCAGGTTCCTCCCCTCCGCCTTCCATACAAAAGACCCAGGAAGGGGAGTCACGTTCAGGTTTCAGCGCACAGGCTCATTCAGGAGGCTTCTGTGTCCCTCAGAGCCTTACCCACTCCTGAAGAGGCCTTTGCCTGTATGGCTGCCACCAAACTGAATAGCATGCAGGAGGGTCAACGCCTCATGTGTGAGAAACTTATTTATAAAGTCCTAACTAAGGGGGTGAGTGGCGGAATCACACCCAATACCGACGTGATTGAGTTGGACCATCCTCCTCCTGCTACCACAACTCCACCACCACAGCCACAGCATGGAAGGAAGTGTGGAAGGAAGACCTGGGTTCAGTCTGGTCTGACAAAAGATGCAGTCTCTTGTATGACCACAGCCTGGGGACACAGATGTCATCTGCTGCTTTCCGGATCTCTGGGACTTCTGGACCAGACTGCACTCCCTTAGATATGGACTCTTCAGGCCACCAATTTTGCTTGAAAAGAATTGATGTGTGCCCTTGGGGTCAAAGGCTTCACCAATTTCTGCTGTTTCTCCAGCTTTGCCTCCCTCTTTGTTTGGTTGTGAGCCCTTAATAAAGGAATTTTTGTTTCAATTATACTCGCCTATGTGTGTTTTCCTTCAAAAAAAACAGTTTGTTGGTGAGGAGGCAGGTACATTTCAAAATACAATGTGAAATTAACAAGGGACACCAACACCAAACAATCTCATTGAGATTAAATAATACAAGATATCAATGGTGTTGTGGTAACTTGACACACAAAACACACACAAAAATATTCTGGAGTAAAAAGCAAAAAAAAGAAAAGAAAAACAGCCTTGAAAAAAATATAACCCCCCCCCCCCCCCCAAAAAATAAACAGCCTTGAAAATTTTTAAAAAAAAATTAAAAACAACCAAAAAAAAAATTGGTCAGATGTGACAAATCAAAATATATTGAGGGAAGCACGATAAATAATAAAGAAAGAAGTTTGTGAGAAGTCTGTGTGAATATGAGCAGCAAAACTACTTCATTCTTCTCACATTATAAAGAAGAAGAGAGTGCGCTGTATTAAACCATTTTTTACATTGCAGCGTGACGAAAGTGCTGTATCCATTGCGAACGCTAATTTTACCAGACCGAGCTGTTCCGTCTCGGAATTTCTTCTGAGCATGCTTGGCACTTTGTGCGTCGGAACTGGCCACACACGGTCAGAATTGATGCGATTGGTTTTTGTTGTCGGAAAATTTTATAGCCTGCTCTCAAACTTTGTGTGTCGGAAAATCCGATGGAAAATGTCCAATGGAGCCCACGCACGGTCGGAATGTCCGACAACACGCTCCGATGGCACATTTTCCGTCGGAAAATCCAACCGTGTGTACGGGGCATTAGAGTGTGTTGTTTTTAACATAAAGCTCCAAAGAGATTATATTGCTTTAAATTTATGAAAAATATCATATTATTTGGAAGAGGGGATGTGTTTGATAGATGTGACATTAAAGAGAAAGTAAACCTCAGCAGTTTGACTTCAATCCCATGCATTTTTTTGCTTTATAAAGTCTAAATCCTGACTAAAATACATGATGTCCTTGATAAGCCTTTGGGCACTGTCACCGGTGAAATGAGGAGCTTGTTCTTCAACAACATGCACATCACCTAAAAGAAAAAATACACACCATGTATTAAAAATATGCTGGCATTCATCTATTACCTGAATCTGTGGTGTCAGACACTCACCCGTTGTGGTGACAATTTCACCACCTCTCCTTTCTCCACATCCTCAGCTTGTGGTGTTTCCTGGTCCCCTTCTTCAGGAGGTGGGGGGGGTTCCTGGAGTCCTCAGACGTCCTGAGTCTTTTTTCCCCTATGAGAATGAAACAAAAGGTATACTTAGCACACAGATATTTGAGGCTAGAAATAGTAATATGAAACATAGCTTGGAAGTGGGGTACAATTGTCTGTTTTGGCAGAGTTCCAAGTTGAAGACATGATTTATTCCCTTAACCAAGCTGGAATACTTCCCTTTTTTGGACAAGTTTAACACATGGACACACCCCAAGTATCCACTGAAGCACCTGTGTGGGACATCCTAAAAAGTTTGTTCTTGTGTCCCACACTGGTGCTCCTGAGTCCAGGTGTGTAAACAGCTGCTGAGTGTCTCTCCTTACATTGCACTGAATCAAGTTTGCAATTCCTTCTAGTTTCAAACACATCTAGACAACAATGTCCTAAACTTCTTTTCATACAAATTATCATGACCAACTTTCATGAACATGAAAGTCGCCTTTTTAAACTGTCCAATAGTAAAGAAAAGCACATGGAGCAGCATGTATTAACAGCAATAATCGTAACACACGACAACTACTTACTTTTTAGGAGCTCTTTCTTGATCCTTCTATACTGATCCTGCTCCCTCAGTTTCAAGTCTGACCAGCGTTTCCTCAGTTGCTCCTTGGATCGTCGTACTCCAAAATTCCTGTGCAGACTCTTCACAACTTTAGTCATGATCTTGGCCTTTCTCTCATTAGGGTTGGTGTACAGTCCATACTTCCCATCATAGTTGGCCCTCTTCAATATGTCGACCATCTCCACCATCTCTACAAAGGCCATATTAGAGTCCTTAAATCTCCTCCTCCTGGATCGGGATATTTCTTGCTCCAGGCTTTCCTCCTCATTACTGCTACTATCATGCACCTGCTGTGTTTCCACCATGTCGTCTCCCACTCCGCGCCGAAAGAGAAGGGACGGGGAATATTCTAGAAAGAATATCAGGGGCGGGCAACGCGTGCAGAATTTCATGCATGTGCAGTGTATATAAAGCTAACACGCTTGTGTCGTACATATGTTCTGTGTGCGGAAGAAGGAGGAACGGAAGTGGCAAATGTAATAATGAAGGTAACATTTTGACTTGGGACATGAGTGGCCTATACTGAGTCTAGATTGAGGCCCATATTGGGATAAGATTAGGAGAGTTTAGCCTGATATTAGTGTCTTTGTATTTTGTTTGGTCTTGCAGCAAAAATGAAACAATTTAAAGACCCGGAATTCATGGGCCAGTTCATTGATAAATACAGGGATATGCGCAATTTGTGGGAGGTGAAAAACCCCTTATATAGAAATAAACCAGCTAGGAAGGCATCGCTTGAGAAACTGCTGGAATTTGTGAAGACGTGGGTCCCCAACACAGACATCGACTTTGTGGACAGAAAAATTGGTAGCTTGAGAAGCACATATAGGAAGGAGCTTCAGAAGGTCCATAAATCCATTAGGTCAGGAGCAGAAGCAGAAGATGTGTATGTACCCAGTTTGTGGTACTACAACAAGATGCAGTTTCTGGAAGACCAGATGGAAGCCAGGGAATCACTTTTGACTCTTCTGGCCCCCCTTCCATCCATCCTTCCCTTAACCCCAACTGAGGCTTCCGAGGACCAACCTGGGCCTTCCATCCAGAAAGAAATTGAGGAGCCCAGCTGGAGCCAGGTATATTATTTTTAAACATTTTTTTTTTGTAAAATTAGTGTTGTTAACTAGATGTTATTATTGCTAACAAATGAATGATTTACCAAAAAGTGTTTTACATATCAATAGACAGTAGGGGCCAAAAATGATTGGGACAAGAATGAAAAATTCTGGGCTCAGAATGATAGTCTTTTCTATTTATTAACATTCAATTTGCAACAGTCATGAGTTGAAAATTGTGTGTGATTGATGAACCAAAAACTAAAACTATGTCCCTTTTTCATACACACGAAGACCTCAGCCAGGATGAGGCTCTGGAATGTGGCACACAGGAGGAGGCGGGGGGAACTGTCAGCCAGGAGTTGGGGGTTAGTGTCAGCCAGGAGGTGATGGGGCCCAACCTCACCCAATCCCAGGTCCCTCCCCTCCGCCTTCCAAACAAAAGGCCCAGGAAGGGGAGGAACTTGGAGGAGGCAGTACTTGTCCTCATTAAGGAGACTAATGATGCCCTGAAAGCTCCCGCCGACGCTGGAGAGGCCTATGGCTGCTATCTAGCCTCAAATTTGCACAAAATGGAGGAGGGCCAACACCTCAATTGTGAAAAGATTTTTTTTAGGTCATTCACAAGGGGTTGAGGGGGCAAATGACCGATGATGTCCACTTATGTACACTCGCCCATCCTCCTCCTGCCACAAGTCCACCTCCAGAGCCACAGCTTGCAGGTAAGGCTGCAGGGAAGTGTGGAGGGAAGGTTGCAGCGAAGAGAAGAAAGTGATTGCCTGGTTTCAGTCTGGTCTGACAGAAGACGCAGGCTGTGGTAGTACCACAACCTGGGGACATACATGTCATCTGCTGCTGTTCCTGATCTCTGGGAGTCCTGGACCAGATTGTGCTCCCTTATATATGGACTTCTCAAGCTACCATTTTTTTTTTGCCACAGAGTTGATGTCTGCCCTGGGGCCAAAGGCTTTGCAAATTCCAGCTGTTTCTCCAGCGTTGCCTTCCCTCTTTATTTTGTTATTATGAGCCAGAATAAATGGAGATTTTTTTATATGAAAATACTTGCCTATGTGTCTTTTTTCAAATAAGACAGTTTGTGAGTAGGCAGGTACACCTCCTTGAGGTTTACAAACACAAGATAATAATGTTGTTGTGGAAACGTGACATACACAATTAAAAAAAATATGGAGATCACTATAAATAATTTAAAATAAAAAAAACAACAGGAGATCTTGATTAAAAAAAATAAATAAACATGACTATAACAAAAAAATAAACATTATTATGGAGATCTGGCTTTAAAAACAAAAAAGATTATTCATGAGATCACGAGAAATAATAAAGAAAGAAGTCTGTGAGAACTCTGTGTGAATATGAGCAGCAAAACAACTTCATTCTTTTATCATTATAAAGAAGAAAAGAATGCGCTGCATTAAACTATTTAAAACATTTGAGCATGACAAATGTGCCATCTCCATTACGAACTGTAGTTTTACCATATTGAGCACTTCTGTCTCGTACTTGATTCTGAGCATGCGTGATTTTTTGGTGCGTCGGAATTGCATACAGATGATCGCATTTTCATATAGGAACTTTTCCCGACCGAAAAATTGAGAACATGCTCTCAATCTTTTGGCAGCGGGAATTCCGCCAGCAAAAGACCGATGGAGCATACACACGGTCGCATTTTCCGACAAAAAGCTCTCATCAGTCTTTTGCTGGCGGCATTTCCGATCGTGTGTACGTGGCATTACCCTCTGGTGTTCCAGTGTGGGATGTCCTGTTACTTTCTAAATCCGAGGCAAGACAGAGCAAAGCATCCTGGGACATGCTGTCTATACAGATAGGATTTGCCCTCTGACTGAGTTATGTGAAACTACAACTACCAGCTGGCTGATGGAGAAGAGCAGACCACTGAGAGGGACTCTAAGAGAACGGGCTTTGGGCCTGGCTCACTCTCTTGGGACCTGCGTGGATCTGCATGCAGGAAATCTGTTACAGGATGAGCTGCAGTTGTTTTGCTGCCTGCTCTGGCAGATTTACCTAGCGGACATCTGGAAGGACACCTGCAGACAGTTCCTCATCGTTGTCCGGCAGCAGCCTGGAGGCCATTCCTGTTCCATCCACCCTGCAGGGATATCAGATTTGTGTGAGCCATGGTACAGTGTGGCGGAGGCCGGTGGTCATCCCTTGAGCCACATTCCTGAGAGATCATCATCCTCATCATCATTCTCATCATCATCTTTATCATCATCATCAATCTCTTCTGTTCCAGTGTGGTGAGCAGGCGATAGCCCAGTCTGACAGACACTGTGTATAGACATTATTGTTTCCTGCACTCATTACCATCTTTAGGCCAAATATTTGTTCCAGCATATCATAGACACTATACACCGACATCTATGCCATCCATTGTTCTGCTGTTGCTTTTAGTTCTACAGAGTTTAACATCTTTAAGTCAGTGATCATTGTGAATTCAATTACAGTTATGATTTGCACAGGAATATTGTCTCCTGGTTACACATCATCTATTGGATCAGCTACTCCACCTTTCCAATCAATATTCTTTGCATGCAATTAAACACCTGAGAGCCAGCTGAAAATATACCGGATTGCCACACAGCAACACCGGAGGATTACTTTTACTTCCCTCCCCAATTCAGGGAATTATTTGCTGAAGCTGTTAAAGCTGCGTTTCACCAAGAACTCTCTGTAAGAGCATGTTGAATTGTGCTACAGTTACTGTTTGCTGGAGTTGTATCTGTTTATCTTTCAGTTTCCTATTCTTATGTAAAAAGTTTTAATTGTATCATCACAGAGTGATGATGTGAATACAAAAGAATAAAAGTACAAATGTGCCACATCCCGATAAATTTGCAAGACTAATTTAGAAAATGATGGACTTTATAGGCACCACAATTACAACATATTTAAAATTCAATAACTTTATTAACAAAATATAAATGCTAAAAACATTAATTATTGCATAATAACACAGTAATGTTGCATTTAAACATATAACACAAAACCTATTAACCCAATAGCATTAAGCTATCTGTATGTCAAAAGAACCATTGAACTGAGCCCATATGGTATTGGTTGCACCAAATAAAGCATTTGAAGAATAGGAAGTGTGCCGTGTCTCAGCTCAGCTCTACATGTTGCGCATGTGAACGATTCCTCAGGAGATTAGGCATGTATTCTACATAAATAAAAAAAACAAACAATGAAATTCACAAATATCAATACCTAAAATAAAACACATAGTTAAAGAATTATATAATAAAGTATAAGATGTAGCTGTCCCTCACCCCAAGTTGAACAGACCAAAGAGCACAGTACAAGCGCAAGGAGAGCACACCACAAATATGGGAACACACATAGCATACTGGTAAAATTTTTAAAAACGGCCAGTATTAACCCATAAGGGAGGAGTTGGCTCGTACCCAGGTATGTGGCCACCTATATGTATATGATTATGGCTCTTAGTTGTTAACAAATAAAGAACAAAAGAAACATACATCTCAACAATCATAATAACATGCAAAAGGGGTGAATATCCAGGATGCAATGGAGAATACAGAGATGTATAGCCAAAAATATACTGATCTGTTTAAAAAAGTGAATATTGATTATGAATGCAAAAAAGGTATGAGAGGAGTTACATTAAGGTAGCAACAAAAACAAAAATTATCGATAAATGCAAGCAACTTAGATCTTACCTTAAACAATGGAGATTATACAGCACACATAGCTCTATTTTTTCGTTATTGGTATAAAAAACCAACATGGGGTAAGAATAAATAAGTTAGGGTAGGGACCTATAGCCCAGCAGGCTATACAGATACTCAATACACAACCACACTATACACCTCACATTCCCATAACTTCACAAGCTACAGTGTCCACTTTGTCAAGCACAATACCCTGTGGACCGGTGGTACCAAACACCATATCACAATCACCTTCATCTAATTCCCAGTCACTCTCAATCTGTATGCCCATAACCCAATTGCAGATGTTTACTAAACAAAGTACTTTGGATCTCCACAACCCCCAAATATTCCTGTACCAAGGCCCAGTCTATCTCAAACATAGAACTTTTTTTTTTTCACTTTAAAAGGTTTTTATTGATTTTATCAAGATGATACAGAGACAGGGTAAAAACACATAAGAAGAGTGTAAACTAATATAAGTAACAAATTTAGTTAGGAAGCACAGATCCAGAGTGACCGTATTTAGAATTACAGTAATATGCATTTACAGGTACTTATTTATACTGATATTTGCTAGTCCATAACACCCAACATTTGTCGAAGTTACTACAATAAAGTGAATTAATTGCTAAAAGACGTTCAAATGTATAGTTTTGGTGCACTCTTCTGATCACTTCGTTTATATTGAGTGTTAGGGTATTTTTCCAGTTTTGGAGTACTAGGGATCTAGCTACTAGTAGTATGTGGGTGACTATGTGTCTCATGTTTTGCGGAAATTTTTCTAGCCCTATTAAAAGGATAGCCAATGCGGGATTTGGGGACGTGAGTATTCCTGTAATGGATGATATGAGTTTAAAAATTTGATTCCAGAAGCTAATTACATTGGGGCATTCCCAGAACATGTGGAGAAGATGACCTTTATGTCCATAGTTTCTCCAGCATAGGGGTGACGAATTGGGGGACATGTGTGCAATTCTACTTGGGGTGTATTGCCATCGGTTCATCACCTTTATTGAAGATTCCCAGTGGTTGATGCAGTGTGAGGCCTTGTGTATAGTTTGAAACATGAATTTCCATTGTTCTTCAGTAAGCGTTTTACCTATGTCCATGTCCCACTTCATATGTATTGCGTTTTTTTTTAACACTTTTTTATTCTGTAGTGTGTTGTAATATAATGATATACCCTTGTTGTTTTTTCCCCCTTGGGTGAGGTGTCGCCAGATGGAGTGCGGGAGTTTGAAGGAACCTATTGGGTTTTTTTTCATAAAGTGGGATACTCGCAAACATGTAAAGAGCATATGTTGAGGTAAATTATATGCTTTCATAATATGTTCTGCTGATTGTGGGGTGTTATGGGTGAGTAGGTCCTGTACTGTTGTTATTCCATAGTTGGGGAGCGCTTTCAAGGAAATCATTGGAATATTAGCTTCAATCATGCTTAGAGGTAGAGTAAACTGTATTGTCTTGCTGTTGTAAAGTGTGCGTGTTAGGAGGAATCTCCAAGCTTGTAGTGATATGGCAATAGTTGGGGATAGGTGTTTGAGGTTCCAAGGTATCCAAGTGTCTCCCAAAAGAACCGTTTGTAGGTCTGGTAGAGGAGCTAAATATCTTTCTATGTCTACCCATAGTGGATTATCCGTGGTCAGAAACCAATATTTGAGTTGGTCAAGTCTAGTTGCCCACATGTAGTCATGTATGTCTATCAGACCTGCGCCCCCTGCCGATTTATGGGGTATTAGGTTGAGTTGAGAGCATCTTGCTTTTTTGGATCCCCATAAGAGTTTCCATTGAAGGTTAGAGAGGGATTTAAGATAATGATCGGGAATAGCAAGTGGAAGCACTCGGAACATGTATAAAATTTGAGGGAGAATCATAATTTTGAAGGCTGCTAGCCTACCTAACCAAGATAGTTCTCGTTTTGCTATATTGCAAGTTTGAATTTCTAGGTTATGAATGATTGTTTTCATATTTATGTCTATCAGTGAAGTAGTATCATTAGTTAGGGTGATGCCCAGGTATTTTATGCCTTTAGAGCTCCATTCGTATGGGAGGGAATGTTGTAATTCAAGACAATCTGGTTTTGGTACCCCCAAGTTGAGTATGAGGGATTTTGAAAAGTTTACTTTATAATATGAGATATCGCCAAAGGATTTCAATATTTTGTGTGCTGCTGGGAGGGATTTTAGTGGGTTTGATAGCATAAGGATCACATCATCTGCGAATAAGTTGATGACATGGTGGGAGGTGTTAAAGTGGAATCCATGTATATCATTGTGAGTTCTAATGGCCTCCGCCAGGGGTTCAATCATGAGATTGAAGATCGTTGGGGATAAAGGGCATCCCTGGCGAGTACCATTAGTTATCTGAAACGGTATGGAAAGCATGCTAGATGTGTACACCTGCGCAGACGGGCAAGAATACAGGGCCAGCACTGCATTTAGTATATGACCACAAAAACCAAACTTGGACAAAGTCATTGACATATATTTCCAGTGGACCCTGTCAAACGCCTTCTCTGCGTCTATAGATAGCAACAGAGAAGGCGTTTGTTTTTTAACAGCATAGTGGATTATATTGACCATTCTCCGTGTAGCATCAGAGGTTTGTCTCCCCTTCATGAAGCCCATCTGATCGCGTTGTATAAGGGATGGTACACATTCCGCTAGTCTTTGCGATAAGAGTTTGGCGTATATCTTTATGTCTGTGTTAAGTAGGGAAATTGGACGAAAATTAGGTGGTGTATTAGGGTCTTTACCTGGTTTGGGTAAGGTGACTATGTATGCCTTTAGCATTTCTGGGGGAAGGATGATGTGTCTGCTGCTTTTGTAAAGACTTGTAGAAGAGAGGGTATAAGGTGTGATTTGTATATTTTAAAATATTCATTGGAAAACCCATCAGGTCCTGGCGATTTGCCATTAGGTAGGGAGGCTAATGCATTTTCAATTTCAGTTATGGTAAATGGGGAATTAAGTAAGCTGATTTGGGAGTCTGATAGGGAAGGTAGCTTTAGGTTATGAAGGAAGTTCTGTATACTTGGTAGAGTTGGTTGGTGTGTGGTGAAGTCATCTTTAATATTATACAGACCGCTATAGTAGTTAGCAAATTGGTTGGCAATGTCTTGTGGATTAGTAATTTTGTGTTTGAGGGTGGGGTGGACCAGGTGTGAGATTCTTGATTTGGATTGTATTGCCTTTATCTGATTAGCTAAGTATTTGCCTGCTCTATTAGCATTGGCGTATGAGTTCAGTTTCAGTCTGCGTAGGTGGTAGTCATATTGTTGGGTCAATAGGTCTCTTAGTTTGTTCCTCAGTGAGGAGAGTTGTTGTGTAAGAGTCAGGTCAGGCTTTTGTTTGTTTCGGGATTCTAAGGAGTGTATGTCCGACAGAATGGAATCGATATGGGCTTTGTGTCGCTTTTTTTCTCTAGCACTTAACTGAATTAGTATTCCCCGCATGTACGCCTTATGGGCGTTCCATAGAGTAAAGGGGTTTTCTACCGATTGTGTGTTCTCATGAAAAAAATTACTAAGGTGTTGGGATATGATTTTGGATGTGCGGGGTTCTTGTAGTATTTTGATGTTATTGCACCAGATGGGTGTAGAAGAGGAGACAACCTGGTCAGTGATAGTAATAGTAACAGCTGCATGGTCAGACCACGTGATATCGTGGATCTGTGCAGAGGAGACTTTCTGTAATAACCATTTATCAGTAAAGAATAAGTCAATTCGTGAATAAGAACAATGCCTATGGGAGAAAAAAGTGTAATCTTTAGCATTCGCGTTTAAGCAGCGCCAGGTATCAAAGAGTTCTGCGCTATGGATGGTTTTGTTCAAGAATGTTTTGCCATTCATTTTGGTATTTGTCGTATCAAGATTCGGGTCCATAATGAGGTTAAAGTCACCGCAGAGTATGAGGTTGCCATACAAGTGGGACTTCGTTTTCTTAAGAAGCCTGTTGAGGAAGCGGGTTTGATGTGTATTAGGAGCGTATAGAGTCACTACTGTATATGGAGTTGAGTTAATGTCACCTTTGAGGATGATATATCTGCCGTTAGCATCTAGAATGGTTTCCTTATGTTGAAAGGATAACGTATTTCTCAGGGCAATTAGAACTCCTCTCTTTTTATGACCTGGTGTGCAGGCCGAAACACATAGGGGTATTCTTTGTTGGTGCATATCGGTGCTTTGGATTCCTGGAAGTGAGTCTCCTGTACACATAGTATGTCTGCCTTGTGATTAATGGCCTCGGCCCACATGGAGCGCCGTTTGGCAGGATGGTTCAAGCCCCTGGCATTTATGGATAGGCAATTAATTGGCATGTAGATAATTTCGGGGATTGTGAGGCATCATTGTGCAGGTTATATACTCACTGTGGCCAATTGTGTCTTCTGGCATGGCAGAGTTGATTCTGTGTAATTCCGGTTTGTAATTGGCGTCCACTACTGGTCGGCGTGCTTCCATCATAAAAGAGGTAAAAGAAAACAAACAATATAGAAGAAATAAAGTTAATGTTACAAAGTTAACGAACTTATTAAGAAAGGGATCATTGAACAGATCCATTTGCAGACGTAACTGCTGTTTAGGTGGTGGCAGGGAGAAAACAGGGATCAAACTTGGACACCCTGTGTCCGGAGAGAAGGAATGACAGTAGTCGTGATGTACTCATGCGTTTTCACCGGCAGATTTTTTAGAGGAACGTTTGCGTGAAACCACTTGCCAGTCATCTGGTATTGAAGAAGGTGTAGAAGCTTGGGCAAGTGGCGGAGTATGGGCTGGTAGTATGCTCCATTGTCGCAATGCTGCAATGCCTTCATCCAATGTGGAAATCAGGACTGACGCACCATTATGAGTAACGGACAGCTTGGCGGGGTATTTCCACTTATGGGTAATGTTGTGGTTTCTTAGAGCCTTAGTGATTGTCGCAAGGTTGCGACGTTGTTGGAGAGTGTGCCTAGATAGGTCTGGTAACAGCTGCAGCTCAGCGTATTGTGGGTGTCTGCTGTCAGGTTTGTGAGACACTATCAGGAGTTGTTCCTTGATATGATAGTAGTGCACCCTGAGTAATACATCCCTGGGAGTATTTTCTGGAAGGAAGGATGGTTTGGGTATGCGGTGGATGCGATCCACAATGAGGTCTTGTGGAGACAGGGATGGGATTAGGGTGGAAAAGAGCGCTTGGGTGTATGCCAGTAGTTGTGTAGCAGGAATCGATTCAGGTATCCCCCTAATCTTTAGATTGTTCCTCCGAGAACGGTCTTCCAAATCTGCTACTTTTGATTTCAGCCATGCGATTTCTTCCGTGTGGTTGTTGTGTGCATCTACCATTGTATTGAAGGATGAGGTAAAATCACTCATACTGTGTTCAATATGGTCTACTCTGTTACCCAGGGCCTGCACTTCCCTCTGGCAGTGGTTTATTCCTGCTGTCATATCAGCATGTAATGAGGCTTTTAATGACAGTAACATGTCCTTTAGGACTGTATCAGACACCGGTTTGTCAGAAGTGGGGAAAGCTGCTATAGGGTCTGGTGTGTGGGATGTAGCTGGCGCTTCAGTGATGTGAGGCCTGATTACCTCCATGTCAGGGTCCATCAGCGGTCTTTCAGGGGAAACAGTTCTC
This sequence comes from Aquarana catesbeiana, assembly GCF_042186555.1. Taxonomy (NCBI): domain Eukaryota; kingdom Metazoa; phylum Chordata; class Amphibia; order Anura; family Ranidae; genus Aquarana; species Aquarana catesbeiana. The sequence continues at coordinate 328,764,826 of NC_133328.1, read as the reverse complement.
TGTTTCTGTTTTGCCGGACTCCTGGTGGATGGACTAGAGGTCCCAGAGGAAGACCCGCTATCCGTTCGGGTGTTCCGCTGCTCGTTTTGAGGGCCAGAGCGGCCGTTTGGTGTGGATGCGGCCCGCTGTGCTGTCTGGCTCAGCCTCGCGCCGGCGCCATATTGGTGGTGATCGCGCGCCCGGAAAAAATCTTGCATTTTCTGCAGATTTTGTGGGTTTTTTCTGTGCCTGGGCATATCGGCTGGCTCAGTGGGTTCCAGGGATCCCGTGGATGAATCGTGGGGTCTGGATGATGCCGGTGAGCGTGGATGGGTTCGGATTCTCTCCGGCGGCCGAGTGGAGCTCCTACATTAAGCGTCCATGTTGGAGCTCGGTCGCCACGCCCCCTTCAAACATAGAACTTGATATACTTAACCTCATACCATATAAGTTTTCACAACAAGAGCTGGAGGTTTTAAGGTTTAAACTGAGTTTCTGCCCATCTATGAATATGGACAAGTATGAAGTAATTAAAGATATACAATTGCAATAAAAAGTATGTGAACCCTTTTGGAATGATATGGATTTCTGCACAAATTGGTCATAAAATGTGATCTGATCTTCATCTAAGTCACAACAATAGACAATCACATTCTGCTTAAAGTAATAACACACAAAGAATTAAATGATAAAAAGTTTTTATTGAACACACCATGAAAACATTCACAGTGCAGGCGGAAAAAGTATGTGAACCCTTGGATTTAATAACTGGTTGAACATCCTCTGGCAGCAATAACTTCAACCAAACATTTCCTGTAGTTGCAGATCAGACGTGCACAAGGGTCAGGAGTAATTCTTGACCATTCCTCTTTACAGAACTGTTTCAGTTCAGCAATATTCTTGGGACGTCTGGTATGAATCGCTTTCTTGAGGTCATGCCACAGCATCTCAATCGGGTTGAGGTCAGGACTCTGACTGGGCCACTCCAGAAGGCGTATTTTCTTCTGTTTAAGCCATTCTGTTGTTGATTTACTTCTATGCTTTCGGTAGTTGTCTTGTTGCAACACCCATCTTCTGTTGAGCTCAGCTGGTGGACAGATGGCCTTAAGTTCTCCTGCAAAATGTCTTGACAAACTTGGGAATTCATTTTTCCTCCGATGATAGCAATCCGTCCAGGCCCTGATGCAACAAAGCAGCCCCAAACCATGATGCCCCCACCACCATACTTCACAGTTGGGATGAGGTTTTGATGTTGGTGTGCTGTGCCTCTTTTTCTCCACACATAGTGTTGTGTGTTTCTTCCAAACAACTCAACTTTGGTTTCATCTGTCCACAGAATATTTTGCCAGTACTGCTGTGGAACATCCAGGTGCTCTTGTGCAAACTGTAAACGTGCAGCAATGTTTTTTTTGGACAGCTTTGGCTTCCTCTGTGATATTCTCCCATGAAATCCATTCTTGTTTAGTGTTTTATGTATCGTAGATTTGCTAACAGGGATGTTAGCATATGCCAAGACTTTTGTAAGTCTTTAGCTGACATTCTAGGATTCTTCTTCACCTCATTGAGCAGTCTGCGCTGTGCTCTTGCAGTCATCTTTACAGGACGCCCACTCCTAGGGAGAGTAGCAGCAGTGCTGAACTTTCTCCATTTATAGACAATTTGTCTTACCGTGGACTGATGAACAGCAAGGCTTTTGGAGATACTTTTATAACCCTTTCTAGCTTTATGCAAGTCAACAATTCTTAATCGTAGGTCTTCTGAGAGCTCTTTTGTGCGAGGCATCATTCACATCAGGCAATGCTTCTTGTGAAAAGCAAACCCAGAACTGGTGTGTGTTTTTCATAGGGCAACATCTCCAATCTCATCTCATTGATTGGACTCCAGTTGGCTGACACCTCACTCCAATTAGCTCTTGGAGATCTCATTAGTCTAGGAGTTCACATACTTTTTCCACCTGCACTGTGAATGTTTACATGGTGTGTTCAATAAAAACATGGTAACAATTAATTTGTTGTGTGTTATTAGTTTAAGCAGACTGTGATTGTCTATTGTTGTGACTTAGATGAAGATCAGATCACATTTTATGACCAATTTGTGCAGAAATCCATATAATTCCAAAAGGGTTCACATACTTTTTATTGCCACTGTATATCTGTTTGCCAGGAATCTGACTTACAAGTATATGCACAGCTGCGGTGCCGACATCGCTGGACTCCAGAACAGGTAAGTGTCCGATTATTAAAAGTCAGCAGCTGCAGTATGTGCAGCTGCTGGCTTTTATTTTTTTTCAGCGGTGGGCGGATCTCCACTTTAATGACTAAACTGAATTATGAAAAGATGTGCTTTGACATATTTACCAACAAAGACTGGTACCGGCGAATCCCAGCATCACTGCTCCTTCAAAACTGGGTGCAGTGCTATAGATTCAAGATATTTCAAAAGAGAAGTAAAAAAAATTTGAATAATGAAATAAAAACAATAAATGTCCATTATGGATAAATCAAGCAGTCCATCTTGATAGTGAAACAACAATAATAACCACGTGAAAATATAGTGAGCACAAATGGTCAAAATAGTCCGCCGAATGATGAAGGCAAATCATAAATACTAAACATAAAAATAGTTGATGCTATATAGGTCTATATAGGCTTTATAGGTCTAATGGCAACGGTGCCAATCAGAAGGAAATCCAAAAATGGAAATAAAAATCTATAGACAATCTTGGTGACCTTCTCTGGGGTTTGATGTGACAGATAAAGATGTGCAGATACCACCACCCATATGAATGGAGGCTTACCGAAAGGTTGGGACCCAAAACAGCGTATGCTGTATGAGTCAAGAAAGCTTAAGAGTTGCCCCCTGGCAGATGATAAGGAGATCCCAACGGTACACTGGCGTCCTAGGGGTGCCTCACCGAGGTGTCTTTTCTGTGTAGAGGTTAGAGACGTCCTTGGACCAACCCCACATAGGAAAGAAAGGGGCCATATAGTGTAATTCCGTAAATATGTATTTTTTTTGTTAAAAAGATACACACTTACAATTAAGAAGAATTTTCAAACCCACTGATCGCAATGGTTTTATCCCTATACACAGTTGCCACCATAGATCTTGGCTGAGTGCAGTCCCGCAAAGCCAATTTCTCAGGCTCCGCAGGAACTGCTCAGATATTGAAGGATTTACTATACAAGCAGGTGTCCTGAAACAAAAATTTGTGGATAAAGGCTATGACAAGGCCACTTTGGACTATGAGATCCAAAGAGCCACAAATACTGAGAGGAAAACTCTGCTTGAGACAAAGCCTAAGAAAGATCCTGACGAAAAACTCAAATGGGCTATGTTGACATCTTTTTCAATCCAACATAAACAAGTTCAAAATATCGTGAAGAAACATTGGGAAGTGTTGAGGCAGGACAATGTTTTGGGTAAACTCCTTCCTGGAGACGCCAAAGTCATATTCAGGGGAGCACCTTCTTTACATGGCCGGATAGCCCCCAATGTGATTAACCCACCATCTCGTCCTTCTTTTTTTCATAACATGACAGGTTTCTACCCTTGTAGAAAGTGCGTTGTCTGCCAACACAACACACTGGACAAGCGGAAAATTACAGAGTTTACATCCACCACTACAGGGAAAAAATATACAGTGAAACCGTTTTGCACGTGTAGCACAAGATATATAGTGTACCTCATCACTTGCCCGTGCCATAAACAATACATAGGACGCACCACTAGAACATTTACTACGAGAGTGGGGGAACACATAGCCCTAATTAAAAGCAGGGACCCCAAACATACTGTACCCAAACACTACAAACAATTCTATAATAGTAACCCCGCTGGGTCTCAATTTGTCATCATAGATAAGTATGTCCCACCGTGGAGAGGAGGAGCCAGAATTAGAGGGGTATCCCGTTTAGAAATGTTCTGGGCTCACGAACTACAGACCTTTTTCCCACAGGGTATGAACGTTGAGGTAGATGTCAATGCTTTTATAGATGAATCATAGTGGTCGGGTGTGGGTACTGGTGTACAGACCTAGGTATATGGGTGTGGGTGCCAGTATTCATACACACCTACTCACATATTCATCCGAAAAATAGAGTTGTTTTTTATTATTTTTATGATTGTAATTATATATGCATACATGTATGTATAATTTTTGTTTTAGAAACATTAGGTTAATTTCGGTGCTTTCAAATTGTATATACAGATTGTTAATTTTAGGGGATATAACAACTGGTATATATATTTTTATAAGACCAATAGATTTATGGTACCTGAGAAAACGAGAATCCATCTCCCAAGCTCACCTATATTTAATATATGGGGCTCTTTAATAATTTATTTTGTCATTATACACGGAAGTTCATCAAATTAAATAACAAACATAACATTCCCATTCTAATTAATTCTTCCATGTTAGATATTTTCCATTCATTGCGTACACTTCGCAATCACTTCCGGTTTATACAACCACATTTAGTCTAAACCAACCCCTTCCTTGTTTACAGATTATGGTCACGATCATGTGACTTCCCCAAATTACCATTGATAGCGTATGAGTCACGTCGTGATGCACGCATTCGTGATGGCCGGGTAACTACGTTACGCCGTGCGCATGCACACAGTGTGGAACTCAGGGGGATGTATTTTCAGCGGGCCGCTTCTCTCGCCTGTACTTTACACTGCGGCGAGCGATGGGCCAATATATGGAAACGGAAGGTCTAGATGTGTTACTCCCAGTTCAGACGGTTTTGCCTGCGTCTAGTGGGGGTGCTGGAGTGCACGATAATGAGGCTTGAGACGCACGCGGGTCCGCCATCTTGGCCAAACCCGGAAGTGCAGACGACGGAAGTTGGGGAGCTGGATTCTCAATACAGGGGTCTCAGTGCCTATAAAAAGGAGCATGGCTGCAGTGGGTAGGTACCCCAGAAGAAGTCCTATGAAACACGTTGGGAGGACTCCACTGCCACCATTTTTATTCACAAGCGCTTGATTTCTTCTTAATTGTAAGTGTGTATCTTTTTAATAAAATTTACATATTTACGGAATTACACTATATGGCCCCTTTCTTTCCTATGTGGGGTTGATCCAAGGACGTCTCTAACCTCTACACAGAAAAGACACCTCGGTGAGGCACCCCTAGGACTCCAGTGTACCGTTGGGATCTCCTTATCATCTGCCAGGGGGCAACTCTTAAGCTTTCTTGACTCATACAGCATACGCTGTTTTGGGTCCCAACCTTTCGGTAAGCTTCCATTCATATGGGTGGTGGTATCTGCACATCTTTATCTGTCACATCAAACCCCAGAGAAGGTCACCAAGATTGTCTATAGATTTTTATTTCCATTTTTGGATTTCCTTCTGATTGGCACCGTTGCCATTAGACCTATAAAGCCTATATAGACCTATATAGCATCAACTATTTTTATGTTTAGTATTTATGATTTGCCTTCATCATTCGGGGGATTATTTTGACCATTTGTGCTCACTATATTTTCACGTGGTGATTATTGTTGTTTCACTATCAAGATGGACTGCTTGATTTATCCATGATGGACATTTATTGTTTTTATGTCATTATTCACATTTTTTTACTTCTCTTTTGAAATATCTTGAATCTATAGCGCTGCACCCACTTTATATATTCTACGGTTTTCAGCAAAATTTCTATTTGCAGTGTCAGCGGCTTACACGTTTTGAGTTAACACGTTTTTGAGTTAGCGCAAGGTTATTTTTGTTTTTTCCTCCTTCAAAACTGACTACCTGACAATTATTAATACTGCCTATCAGAAAGGTCTAATGGTCTAAAGACCAAGATACTTACAACAATCTTAATATCCGATCTTCCAGGCATGCAACATTTTATGCACTTCCCAAAGTGCATAAAAATTCTGTATCACCCCCTGGTAGACTGATAGTATCAGGGATCGGAATGCTAGCATACCCATCGACTCAGTACTCATGCCCCATGTAATCAGTTTACCATCATACACTAAGGACATACTTGACCTTTTGAAGCAGATTGAGAGAATTGTGGTCCCTCCCGATGCCCTGCTCATGACACTGGATGTGGAAGCACTATAATCGAGCATCCCCCATGAGCAGGGCGTTGGAATGGTACGCACATTTCTCCTTGAACAGGAACATCCTCAATGGCAGATGCTGATTTCATTTTGAACCTAAGAGGTTAATCCTTTGCATTGTGTATGAAGACTATTTGATCCTGTCTCTCTAATCTTCCTCTTCTTCCACTGTTTAAAAAAAAATAACCTGATATTTTCAGAGCCAGTGGATGGCTTCACATTTAGTGTGCATTGCTAGAGATTTTTTTTAGGGCCAATCAGCCCTGTCCAGACATATCCAGACAGAGGATCGGGAGAGAATGAAAACTCCTCCTACAAGGTTTACTAGGAACTGATAGAAGTCACAAGGCTGCTATATACTGCTGATGAGAAAATGTATTTAGCAGTTTATATTTACTAAAATAATTGCATTTCCATGCTCTGTGTACTATGGGAGACTAGATATAATGAATGCAGGTTCTGGGTTTAGTAACACTTTAAGTGTAACCAAAATCACAAACAGAAAAATTTGCACATGGGAAATAACTTAAAGCCAGTAGGATGTGTCCCATGTGCTGATTCCTGTCCTGTTAGTAGAAATCTTTCTCTGTCCTGCTCCCCCAACCCTGAACTTCATATTCTTCCAGTGCAGTGTGGGCCCCCCTCCCAGATTTTTAAATGTATGACTTTACTACCACTTTACCCCCGCCCCCCGGTAAAGTGGTAGTAAAGTCATACATTTAAAAATCCGTTGACCCTAGAGGTCTCCTCTGTCATAAATGTCCCCCCGTCTGTCAGCAGGCAATGTGATCGGAGCAGCACATGCACTGCTCAGACCATATTTACAGCCCACTCTGTGTTTAATGGGACTCCCGTGTGCATGCGCGGAAGTGACGTCGCCTCAGCCGGGCCAATCAAGCGAACAAAAGCATGAATCTTAAAAGGAAGAATGGGTGAAGATGGAAGCGCCGGGGCTTGGGAAGAGCCCTGACAGTGCATTGCTGGAAGTGCATTTGTTTGTAGGTAAGTCTGTCATAATTTACTAGCATGCAGTGCAAACTAGTAAAGTATGACTTAAACTTGCAGGGGGGCCATTTATTTTATTTTGCTTTCAAGGCTTTACTACCATGTTAATACAACTAAGGGGCTATCACAGGCTCTTATCTAGAGAGCCTTACTATGGCCACCCTTTCCACTGAATTATTCCTTTAAAAAAAATGGAAAGCAAACTCTATTCATAGATCATGTTCCATTCATAGAAGCTGTAGTATGGCTTCTATGAATGGAGCAGCTGGGTGGAAATTGTAGGCATATTTGGGCTCTCTTGATGAGAGCCTGTGACAGCCCTTTAGTTGTATTAACCTCTGTCACATCAAAAGACTATGGTAGTAGGGGACAGGACAGAGGAAGATTTATACTAAAAGAAGAGGATTTAGAACAAGGGACCCATCGTACTGATTCTAAGTTATTTCCGTTGTGCTGATTTTTCTGTTTTTGGTTTGGCTACACTTAGGCTTTAATACTTGCAAAGCATTGCTGGAGTAATATATGATGGTTTAATAAAATGTTGCATACTTGTAGAGGAGGAAAATATACAGCAGGACCCTGTTATTGTTTTTTTAAGTATAAATGTTTTGAACAAAGCACTATTTAAACGTTTAGCATTAAAACTTTGAATAAAGCACATTATTAGACAGTTAAGGTTTCATGATTGTGGGTTAATCATTTTTTAACTGTGAATAGCTGGAGAACTTAATAATTTGCTACTTTGGGAATATTGGCAAACCTCCACTATTAAAAATACAATCATTTTGTTTTGTATTCTGATAAAACCTCCCTAAGTTTGGGAAAATCTAGCATCCACTTAAAAAGCAGTTTCATCAGCATATGGTAAAATATGAACATCTTACACAATGTGTCATACTGTGATCATTCTGGTTCTTTAGTCACAGTTATTTTTTCAGATGTTACTGTATTTCTGTTTTTACTCGCTTGGCATTCACAGGGCAGTGCAGACGGTATTTATTCTTTTCTCCATAGAAAAGATAATGACTGGCTATTAGTGGCAATGAGATTTTCCATTATGTTGAATTTTTTTTTTTTTTTGTGCAATAAGGATCACTTTTGATGATCAGAAGCATTTATTACAGCACCTCTGCATGGTATGACTGTTGTTAGCAACGCTTGAACTGGTCCCATTTCTTGATTTTATTTGGCTTTGTATGGACAATGTTCAGCATTTAGGCAATTGTTCTACTTATTTTAAATTATTTTTCTAATGACTATCTTTATTGTTTTAATCAAACACAAAACAACATGTTATAAAAACATCTTATAAAAAGCTTTGGGAAAATATTGAATATACAGTATTAAAAAGTACAGAACCTCCCCTTTTCATACTTACAAGCAAGTACTGTATATTATTAAAAGATGATATGTTACTTTTCTAAATAAGCTATTGGCTACAGTTTCATCAGATGTATTTAAAATACAATATTTGGAACATTACAGTACAGCCATGAATTTACTTTTCAGTATTTAATATGTTCTAGAAAGCATTATACATGTAATTTATTTTTAATAACTATTGGTTTTCCCCATGGGAGTGCCACACATTTGTGCCTGTTTGCTTTGTGCTCAACCATGAATATTATTATGTCCTTTTTGTAGCCAGGTTTATTAAGCCAGTTTGTTGCATACAATTACTGCATGAGGGATAAACCTAGTTGCCATATAATTAACACAAAATTACTTTCTCGTTTAGCAGATAATGTTATTTTTACTAGCACAATAAACATAATGTAATTCATCTGCTCTAACTGTACAAATATAAACTTTATTGGTGCACTATAACAAATTCATTATTGACACTTTAAATGAAAAGCAAATATATCTGTAAATATATAGGTAGCCTATAATATTTAAGTAATGCTTCTGTTCACAATTTCATGATATAATATTACTGATGTTTCTGACAAGTGCAGTATAAAAGTATTCTTACAGGTTGAAAAAAAAAGAAAGGTTAAAACTTTAATTTCATTAAGTATAACTTGCAAGAGCTGTTAATCATAATGAGCTATAAAAAAACAGCATCTTACTGGTGTTTTAGTGAAGAGCAGCTAAATAAACAAAGGACAGACTATTGTGCACACTCTCTAATGCATTATCTTCTATTTTAACTTAGAGCACATCTTAGCTTATCTGTAGTTTTTAGTATGTATTTATCTCAAGTATTAAAGAGTTTTGCACATTGCTTTTGTGCAGTATTGCATTGTGCTCTAAACCACTATATACAGTGGATATAAAAAGTCTGCACACCCCTGTTAAAATGTCAGGTTTCTGTGATGTAAAAAATTAGACAAAGGTAAATCATTTCAGAACTTTTTCCACCTTTAATGTGACCAATAAACTGCACAATTCAGTTGAAAAACAAACTGATTTTTTTTTTTTTTTTTTTTGGGGGGGGGATAAAAATCTAAAATATTGCGGTTGCATAAGTGTGCACACCCTCTTATAACTGGGGATGTAGCTGTGTTCAGAATTAATCAATCACATTTAAACTCATGTTAAATAGGAGTCAGTACACAACTGCCATCATTTAAAGTACCTCTGTTTAACCTGAAATAAAGTTCAACTGTTCTAGTAGGTTTTTCCTGACATTTTCTTAGTCGCATCCTACAGCAAAAGCCATAGTCCGCAGAGAGCTTCCAAAGCATCAGAGGGATCTGTTAAATGGTATCAGTCAGGAGAAGGATACAAAAGAATTTCCAAGGCATTAGATATACCATGGAACACAGTGAAGACAGTCACCATCAAGTGGAGAAAATATGGCACAACAGTGACATTACCAAGAACTGGACATCCCTCCAAAATTGATGAAAAGACGAGAAGAAAACTGGTCAGGGAGGCTGCCAAGAGACCTACAGCAACAGGCATCTCCCTTATTCTTCATATGTCTGGGCTATGGGGTAAATTGGCAAGATGGAAGCCTTTTCTTACCAAGAAAAACATCTAAGCCTGGCTAAATTTTGAAAAAAGACATCTGAAGTCTCCCAAAAGCATGTGGGAACATTTTTTAAGGTCTGATGAAACCAAGGTTGAACTTTTTGGCCATAATTCCAAAACATATGTTTGCCACAAAAACAACACTGCACATCACCAAAAGAATGGTGGTGGCAGCATCATGCTTTGGGGCTGTTTTTCTTCAGCTGGAACAGGGGCCTTAGTCAAGGTAAAGGGAGTTATAAACAGTTCCATATACCAGTCAATGTTGGCACAAAACCTCCAGGCTTCTGCTAGAAAGCTGAACATGAAGAGGAACTTCATCTTTCAGCGTGACAACGACCCAAAGCACACATCCAAATCAACAAAGGAATGGCTTCACCAGAAGAAGATTAAAGTTTTGAAATAGCCCAGCCAGAGCCCAGACCTGAATCCGATTGAAAATCTATGGGGTGGTCTGAAGAGGGATGTGCAAAGGAGATGCCCTCACAGTATTGATTGGAGCCTGGGAAAACATTTTCTTGGGTGCCCCCTCACGATTCTGAGGCATTCAAAAAGATAGCCAGTAGACTTGAAATCAGTTTGCTGCAGCAGATCATGCAGAAATTGCAATTGGTTGCCAGAGGTTACAGCCTATCATTATCGCTCACTGACTGGTTGTTTGAGGTTACAACACATAATTTCTGCCTGCTGATTGGTTTCTAAAGGTTACTGCACACACTACAGGAGATGGTCAGAGACTGCAGACACACTACAGGAGATGGTCAAAGACTATGAACATACTACAGGAGATGGTCGGAGACTGTGCACACACTACAGAAGATGGTCAGAGACTGCGAACATACTATAGGAGATGTCAGAGACTGCAGACATACTACAGGAGATGGTCAGAGACTACAGACATACTACAGGAGATGGTCAGAGACTGCAGACATACTACAGGAGTTGGTCAGAGATTGCACACACACTACCGGAGATGGTCAGAGACTGTGCATACACTACAGAAGATTGTCAGAGACTGTGCACACAATACGGAAGATAGCCAGAGACCTTTCAGAAATGCACAGCTTTACTGAACAACAGCTCAGGGTTTAGGATATCAGCCAGGCAGTCTATGGGGGGAAGGACATACCTGGCTAGCTGTCTCTCTATGCACTTTCAGAAGTCTAGGGGTGGGGCTCCCACTCAGATCTAAGCTCCTACTAGAGCCGTTCCCTCCTGAACATACAGGCTGCATGGTGTGGGGATCAGAGCATTAGTGGAGCTTCTGGCCCCACCCCGCACCCTCCCTGCTGGCTGGGAAATACAGCACTGCCTCCCTCCTAAGCATACAGACTCCATGGGGTGGGGTAAGAGTGACAGTTGAGCTCCCAGCCATGCCCTCTCCCTGCTGGCTGGGGAATACAGTGCTGCCACCCTCCTGAGCATTCAGACTGCATGGGGCAGGGTCAGGGCATCAGTGGAGCTCCCGGCCCCACCCCTTTGCTGCCTCTGGAATATAGCAGCTGTTTCCAGTGCACTCTGCAGTGCTATCATCTGGGTCCCAATTTGCGGATAGCACGGGCTCATGGTGCAACTGCTTTTGGGCCCCAAAGAAAGGACAGAGCCCAGGGCAGTTGCCCCATTTGCCCTGCGTTAAAGACAGCCCTGAGTGGTCATCATATACATACAGAAAACAGGGAGGCGATAGGTGAGTGGCTTGCAAAACCTTTTTTTTCTCTTGCCCCCAGGTGCAGAGCAACCAGTTTTTTAAAATTCAAGTGAAAGTGCTTTCATTTTCATCTTTTTCTGCTAATCCCACCACAGGCCCTCACCCTGGCAATGAGTTACATCATCACACGGTCAGTCACTTGATATAGGAGGATGATCTTGATCATGCACAAGTATTCCTTATTTAAAACATTGGGAATTAGTTAGATAGGGGGTCATTTACTATAACTCCAGGAAGTACTGGGCACTATGGCAAATAATAGAGCCCATTTTAGCCAAATGGAAACAAAACGGCGAATTTGCGCATGAAAATCAGCGATATAAGCAGAGAACAAACGTTTGTAAATTCTGAATTGCCGCTAATTAGCGCTTCCGCATATATACAAATGCCAATTCTTATCAAGTTGTTATATAGCACTGTACTGTAGCCATGATCCATGTATGTGAAAGAAACATTTTTTATCAGAGATGTGCTCTAGTTCCCGTGCATCTATTGATTTATATTGCAATTATTATTCCTAGTTTTTTTCCTTCTTTTGCTAAGAAATGCAGTTCTGAATGATTATTACATAGTAATGTCTGCTATTCTGTAAAGTTACATGTATTAATCATTTAGGTTACCTATTTGTTGTATGTTGTTTTTTTCATGTTTTTGATTTATTATTTATTAATTTAGTTGACTATAAAGCAGTAATTACTTATGTTCATTCTTCAATAATACTACACTATTATGCAGGTCTTGTACTTAGCACAATGGCTTAGTGGTCTGCTTGGATATCTCCACACCACTCATGGTATGAGTTCCAACAACAGCCAACCTACCATCCACCAGCTGTGTTTATTTTTTCAGTGCACAAGTGAATTAAAATAAACAAACAAAGAAATGTAAACTGCCCTTTAGCTAGTGTGTGGTGTTTGGAATGTCACATCATAATATAATTGAATACTTACATACCATTGCATGCATTTAAAGAGTTAATACAATACAAACTTTCACATTAAACTGCATTGGCTACTTGGCAATCACCTATTTTCAGTAAATATATATATAAACGTATATTTGTGTTGCTTCGGCTAATTGGCTAACTGGCATTCTCCTTTTCCCACCAATGCAATCTTTTAGGATTTTTCTGTGGGATTTGAACCCATGAGTCTTTCAATACCTGAATGTTTGAAGGTAGAGGTGCTAACCGCTAGCCTATTGGGCTGAGCTCAATTATATGTACAAAATACTTTTACTAGTGTTTGATGTGTTATATACTATACAATAAAATTTATCAAATGTAAACTGCTTGTTAGCTAGTGTGTGGTGTTTGGAGATTCACACCATAATATTAGTGAATACTTACATACCATTGCAAGCATTTGAAGATTTAATACAATAATATCAGCCACATTAAAGTGTATTGGCTACTTGGCATTCACTGTATGCTGCTTTGGCTAATTGGCTAACAGTAATTCTCCTTTACTCCACCAATAGTAATCTTTTAGGACTCTTCTGTGGGATTTGAACCCATGAGTCTTTCAATACCTGAATATTTGAAGGTAGAGGTGCTAACTGCTAGCCTATTGGGTTGAGCACGATTATACATACAAAATACTTTTACTAGTGTTTGATGGTTTATATACCATACAATAAAGTTTATCAAATGTAAACTACTTGTTAGCTAGTGTATGGTGTTTTGGAGATTCACACCATAATATTAGTGAAGACTTATTAATTTTTATTTAAGGTACTTCTATAGTGCCGTCAATTTACGCAGTGCTTTACATATACATTATACACTAATATGGGCCCCTACCCTCAAGGAGCTTACAATCTAAGGTCCCTAACTCACATTCATATACTAGGGCCAATTTAGACAGAAGCCAATTAACCTGCCAGCATGTCTTTGGAGTGTGGGAGGAAACCGGAGTACCCGGAGGAAACCCACGCAGGCACAGGGAAAACATGCAAACTCCAGGCAGGTAGTCTTGTGGTGTGGTTGGGAATATGAACCAGCGACCCTTTTTACTGCTAGGTAGGGATGAGCAGACCCCCCCCCTGTTCGGTTCGCACCAGAACATGTGAACAGGAAAAAAGTTTGTTTGAGCATGCGAACACCGTTAAAGTCTATGGGGGTCATTTACTATAGTGCCAGGAAGTACTGGGCACTATGGCAAATAATAGCTCCCATTTTAGCCAAATAAAATTTCAACAGGTGAATGTGCGAATGAAAAACTAGCGCTATTAGTGAGAAACACATGTTAGTAAATTCTAAGCTGGCGCTAATTAGCGCTTCCGCGTATATGCAAATGCCAATTCCTACCAAGTTGTTATATAGTACTGCACTGTAATCATGATCCATGTATGTGAAAGAAACATTTTATGTGAGATGTGCTCTACCTCGTGTGCATCTATTGATGTATGTTGCAATAAGTATTCCTAGTTTTTTCCTTCTTTTGCTAACTAATGCAGTTATGAATGATTATTACATAGTAATGTCTGCTATTCTGTAAAGTTACATGTATTAAACATTTAGGTTACTTATTTGTTGTATGTTGTTTTTTATTTTTTAATCTAGGTGACTATAAAGCGGTAATTATTTATATTCATTCTTTAATCATACTACACTATTATGCAGGTCTCATGCTAAGCACAATGGCTTAGTAATCTCCTCACATGTCTCCACAGCACTCATGGTACAAGTTCAAATACCAGCCAACCTACCATCCCCCAGCTGTGTTTATTTTTTCAGTGCACAAGAGAATTAAAATGAACAAACAAAAAAATGTAATCTGCCCATTAGTTAGTGTATGGTGTTTGGAATTTCACACCATAATAGTATTGAATACTTACATATCATTGCATGCATTTGAAGAGTTAATATAATAGAATCAGCCAAATTTAAACTGCATTGGCTAATTGGCAATCACCTATTTTCAGCATATGCTGCTTTGGCTAATTGGCTAATAGTCATTTGCTTTTTTTTCACCAATTCAATCTTTTAGTATTTCTCTGTGGGATTTGAACCCATGAGTTCTTCAAGGTAGAAGTGCTGACCGCTAGCCTATTAGGTGTAGTACAGTCATACATAGAAAATACATTCACTAGTGTTTGATGTTTATTCTCCCCGAGCTGTCTCTCCTGCTGCCACCATCTTCTCCCGCTGATGTGTTCTTCAGCGCAGCCGGTTACCCACTAATAAAAAAAAAGCCGCTCTTCTTGTGGCGGTCTTCTGTGGCCAACCGATAATGTCACCCGGAGAGTCCGCTCCATGGCTATGTAAGAGACTCCACACAGCGGGTGACAACACAGCGGAGGAAGACCACTATGGAAGAAGAGCAGCTTTTTTTTATTAGCGGGTAACCAGCGGTGCGGAAGAACACAGCAGATGGCGGCGGCAGGAGAGACGGCTCTGGGAGAATACAGCTCGGGGAGAAGATGGAGGAGGGAGAGACAGCGTCTGGAAAAGATGGCTCAGGGAAGAAGACAGCTCGGAGCTATTCTACAATAAAGGACTTGTCAAAAACCGGCTATTAATTTTTTTACATTTCACTGCTTTTTTTGGTGAATGGGTAGGGGTAAAATGTACACCATACCTATTCACATAGGGGGCAGGATCTGGGAGCCCCCTTGTTAAAGGGGGCTTCCAGATTCTGATAAACCCCCTGCCTGCAGACCGACAACCACCGACCAGTGTTGTCGGGAAGAGGCCCTTGTCCCCATCAACATGGGGAAAAGGTGCTTTGGGGCATGTGGCCTGGTAAGGTTCAGAAGGGGAGGGTGCTCACTCGTCCCCCCCTATCCTGACCTCCAGGCTCCATGCTTGGATAAGGGTCTGGTATGGATTTTGGGGGCCCCACATCAAATTTATTTTACATTTTGGTGTGGGGTTCCCCTTAAAGTCCATACCGAAGGGCCTGGTATGTACTGGGGGGACCCTACGACATTTTTTTCCTTGAATTTTGGAATTCCATACCATATTATTGAATAAGTGCATACCATTGCATGCATTTGAAGAGTTAAAATATGGAATAAAGCAAGCTGATGTGCTTTGGCTAAATATGCTTCTGAGTACAATGCACACTTCCAGGAGATGATGCTGTCAGTGGGATTTGAATTCATGGCTTGAACTTTTGGGGGCAGCAGGGTATACCGCTATGCTACAGAGCTGAGCACTTACCTACAGAGAAAATACATTTACTAATGTTTGATTCAATACAATAATGTTTTGCATTTCAGGCATTAATATTATAGTAACAACCATGCTCGTGCCGATGTGGCATTGGCTAATAGGCATTTGCCTCTTTTCAGCATATGCTGCTGAGTACAATGCAAGCTTTCAGTAGGTGATACCATCTGTGTGATTTTCAGCCATTTGAGCACAATTATATTGAGAACATATGTTTACTAGTGTTTGATGGTGGGACTACTTTATATTCTAGGTATAAAATAGTACTCAGCACAGTGACTTAGGCACCTTTCATACTTGTCGCAGGGAAAGACACGCAACTTTCCCGTGATTTTGCATCAGCAATTTTGCCACAATTCCAGGGAATGCCTGTGTAAACTTGAGGTCTATGGACCTCAACTCGCATCAAAGTCAGACCAAAGTAGTACAGGGACTACGTTGAAGTCAGTGTTACTTGAAGTTGCACAGATATGAATGGTACACATGACTCGGTTAAATTGATGATAGGCAACCCCTATCCTCATATTGATTAGTGGTTCCAAATTAATAACTACTGCAGTAGGGAACAGACACAAAAGATACGCTCAGCATCTTTCCAAATTACTGTTCTGCTTTATTATGACGCAATTGAAGGTTTTTATGCACATGATTACGTAGGTATCACATTAATATTGCAATTGTAGGTTTATCGTAACAAGGGGCGTTACATTCTAATCAGGACTCAAAAGAATGTAAACATGTACTGAAAACATTATTAGTGCTGTGTGCACAGTGAGGGCAGTGTGCAATACTTACAAAATAGAATACAATTATATACAGAACTTACAAATTTCCATTACAGTCTCCCCTCTTTTGATCAATATTTTGATCACTAACCATACCTGCTATCACCTTTAACCTGGAACCTCCACACACTTAGGTGGAGGTAGTCCTGGTCAAAGAGGCAAAACTCCACTGTGGAGAAAATAATAGCTGAGCAACTTTTTCATTACAAAATGACTTTTCATTGTGAAAAACAAATGATTGATAAGACATATTTACAGAGTACTGGCTGTACACTCCTGTGGCCAGAATGGCCTACTAGCTGAATTGTGGACATGCTGACTTATCAGCATATGTAAACACAGACAATTCTACATATAATAGAAGACATACAAAAGACAAATATGACTTCAACATGGCGAAACTATTTTTCAAATATATATATCCCTTACAATTAAAGTAATTGAATCAAAAAGTACCCTAGACTGTGATCACAAGAGGGAAACAAATCAAACACAGAGATTTCTTTAATTTAGTCATTTTTGCAGTGTCTGGTGTGGATCCAGGTGACTTTTCCTTCAAGTTTTGCAAAAACTGTACATGAAATAGATGCTGTATTGAGTCTCCAAACATTTCCTTATATATAAATGTCTCTTAACAATCCAAAAGTCACCTGGCTTTAGTTTTAGATCCTTCCAAACTTTTAGGATCTGGAATTAGGGAGAAAACACATAAATGAGTTTGTAAAAAACCTTAAAAGATCATCAGCATTCTCCGTGAGATCTGAATGGAGGACTTCAGCTGCTGAGACAAAATATAAGCAAGTGAGTAACACACTCCCAAACAAAATCTCATAGGGAGAGAGTCCAATATCCCCCTTAGAGGCCTGATAAAATTTAAGAAAACATTCAGGCAAAAGTTTTCTAGTTTCTTACTTTACTTTGTCCGCTATATTGTAGACAGTAGGGGGTGTAAAAATAAAACCTCAAAACTTCTAGTTAGGACTCTCCTATAAAAATTATTTCCTCTGTTACTCTCTGTACTTTCTGCACTATGTACTTACAAACTACTTCTGATAACACTTTTTACTGTGGCCTTTGCAGTAGCATTTGCCACTGGACATCCAAAAAACATGTCCATACAGACAAAATGCATACTTGTAAGATCCTAACTTGGACATCTGGATATATCTTTTTTGTAATCTTTGGAAGGGATGTTCAGCTTTTGGTAACACCTTTGGTAACAGGTAAAACAAGAAGTGGTATGTTATAAAAACAACTGTGGTGAACCCTGGCTCTATCCCATGCTCATTTACTAAGGCAGCCATAACTGCTTGTGACTGATGACACAGTCCATGTGTCAAGCTGGAGGGAAAAGAGTGGCTGGCAGACATAAATGATCACCTTTTCCAAAGTCCTGTTTCATAAGAAGTTGCCCCCTGTGGACCACTTGTTCTTCTCGTTCTGGGGTCCTTAAAGTTGAATTATTAATCCCAGCTATACTGGGCCAGAACTAGGGTGGAATCTGTGAGTTGCACAGACCCATCAAGTGTCCGGGGCTGTAAATGCAGCATCCTTAGTCACCTGGTCTGCTTCCATGTGTGAAAGTTAATATGGCTACCTCAGCAAGAACCTGGAAGGCTGAAAACAGCCGATCAAATTAACTTGGCATGCTTGGTTGGTTTACCTGCCGAAGTAAAAACAAACTTCTGGCCCTTCAAATGGAACCAAAAGCACTCTATATCTCGACTATCTATATAAATATACACTCTTTTTATAGCTCACAGGCTTTGCTAAAACATGGAGCTCTGCTTCTTGAGCTGGGGAAAAAGGATCCAATGACTTTGAATACAGACTATCCTTCTGGGTGATAAACTGCATACACAAATCTACAAAAAATGTAATATCTGGGTCTTCAGGGAGTGTGTCCTGCACGGGGCTCACAGCAGCTGATTCCTACACCATCAATTTAACACATGTGTCTTCCTTTGTCTCCGGCCTCCTCCAATAGAGGCAATAAGGTGGCTGGATTCAAATGTACGCATTTTTCATTGTTAGATTTGTACATAAACAAACTCATATTTTAAACCTTTCATTAGACAAACATTTAGTTAGCTGTAAATTTGCTGCACAGAATGTCGGACCATTGACCAAAACAATATCTAACTTTGTCTAATAGCACCTTTGCATAAGAGCTACAGCTCTGATATATCGGGGTGAACCCTTCATTACTGGGTCCAGCTTGCATAAATATATTACAATGTCTTGTTTTCTATCACACTATTTGTGTAAGAACTCCAGTTTCATGTTTCAAAAGACAACTTTTTCCTGGCAATATTATAATAAATGATAACAATACCCTGCGGTCATGCAGAGATGTCCATAAATCCAAAACTATTCTTCTGCTTATACCACTGTACTTACAAGAAAAAGGGGCACATCATTTCACAATCCACACATTCTGCTTTGGATTTCAAAAATAAAAATAAATAAAAACAAAAGGACCAATCTGTATGATGCACCAGAAAGCATCAAAAACTATAAAACAACTGGCTGCAGGTGGCATCTATCCTAACAGGGTGTGTGGACTTGATGTGATGGGTCTGATATATTTAAATTTTATTATTACTCTTACATCATGGACCGCACATCAAGTTTTCATCAAAAACCTTACAATATCATTTTTGTAGAAAAACTTCTTATGTATCACATCCATCTTGGCT
Source organism: Aquarana catesbeiana (assembly GCF_042186555.1). NCBI lineage: Eukaryota > Metazoa > Chordata > Amphibia > Anura > Ranidae > Aquarana > Aquarana catesbeiana. Next base: position 328,745,411 of record NC_133328.1, on the reverse strand, counting down.
TTGTTAAATATTATGGCAGCTTTATTCAAAATAACAACCTCATCTTAATCTTTTTTTCTCTCAATAAGGGCTCATTGTATAAATGTAAAATTACAAAATTGTTATCTTAATCTAAACTAATCCCATTTTTACAAATTTCCCCAATAACCTGGATTTCATTTCCAACCAAAGGTTGTCTAAACCAGTTTCATTATATCTATATAATTGTTAAACTCATATTAGAAATTAATACTCATTATTACTTAATTTTACTTAATTTCCCTTTTTTAAATGCACTGTTTCCACTATCAAAGGATATTCAATTTGTGTAATACACAGTTAAATGCAACCTTCATTTTACCATGTTTGGAAAACAGATTCAAAATAATTGTGATCACATTGTTTACCATTAGATTCGTTAACCCGGCACATTTTGTTATAAATGTTTTGTCTAAAAAACAGAAATTGGCAATGGTGTCCTTCCAGCTTATCACTAACCTCTCATCCCAGCCACATTTCTTTCATGAGAGCACAAAGGAGGGGGTCACATCTGCGTACATGACACACACAAGCAATAGAACTAAAGGTCCCAGCATTCGCACACACACCAATATCTCTCTAAAATCGCTTACATTTTTCCCATTTGTACACAACATGTGCATATCATTCTCTCACTTTCTTTTAACTCTTTAATATTTCCCTGCCTAAATTCTGCTTTCCTTATTTTGTTTAAATAACTTTTATATCTAGCTTCTATGATTCTATGATCAGATGGGGAGCCACAGTGCTCATCCCATCTTCCCTCTCTGACAACATATAAAGTATTCTGTTTTACCTCTCATTTCTCTGTTTCTGACTTTTACTAGTTGTAGTGCCTGATCCCAAATTCATCCCACAACTTAACATGAAAATGTCCCTTTCTGTCTAGTTCTAATGTCACCCTTGATCCATCCTGCTCACATAGATAGCTGTTTCTCTAGCTGTTTACTCTGCATGATTCTTAGTCCCTGTGGACTTTGGTACCCAGTTACCCAATGTGGATCACTGTCAACTTTAACCATTAATCTAGGGGCTCAGTATAGGCGGAACCACACCTTCGGTTCATATATAGCGCTCCTCTTGCGCTGTTCATTTTTGAGGGTCTCTTACCCTTCATTCCCTTACTTAATTCAATGCCCATAATGACTGGCCAGTCTTCTCTCTCTTCTCTACGTGTGCCTATACCCTCTTGCCTCTAAACTACTTTATCTAGCAGATGTACTACATATACCTGTGAACAGCACTATTCTTCCCTTTCTTATCTATAACACTCCAATGGACAATAGACAGGGACAACATAACATATAACCACCAATCAATACAGTTCGATTAAGGGGAGTAAAATAGGTACCCTTTGTCCCGAAAATGCCTTACCGATCAAGGAAGTCTGATAACTCAAATGTAAGCAAAAGGCTTACCTCAGCTGGCTGATTATCAGAAATTCCCGGATCGTCTCAAGCTCCTCGTTTCGTATACTCAGGGTCACCTGGAATCCCCTCCTAAAGCAAAGCTCGCCATGCTGACTCGGTTAAATTGATGATAGGCAACCCCTATCCTCATATTGATTAGTGGTTCCAAATTAATAACTACTGCAGTAGGGAACAGACACAAAAGATACGCTCAGCATCTTTCCAAATTACTGTTCTGCTTTATTATGACGCAATTGAAGGTTTTTATGCACATGATTACGTAGGTATCACATTAATATTACAATTGTAGGTTTATCGTAACAAGGGGCGTTACATAGGCAGGCTAATTCTAATCAGGACTCAAAAGAATGTAAACATGTACTGAAAACATTATTAGTGCTGTGTGCACAGTGAGGGCAGTGTGCAATACATACAAAATAGAATACAATTATATACAGAACTTACAAATTTCCATTACAGCTAAATATGCTTCTGAGTACAATGCACACTTCCAGGAGATGATGCTGTCAGTGGGATTTGAATTCATGGCTTGAACTTTTGGGGGCAGCAGGGTATACCGCTATGCTACAGAGCTGAGCACTTACCTACAGAGAAAATACATTTACTAATGTTTGATTCAATACAATAATGTTTTGCATTTCAGGCATTAATATTATAGTAACAACCATGCTCGTGCAGATGTGGCATTGGCTAATAGGCATTTGCCTCTTTTCAGCATATGCTGCTGAGTACAATGCAAGCTTTCAGTAGGTGATACCATCTGTGTGATTTTCAGCCATTTGAGCACAATTATATTGAGAACATATGTTTACTAGTGTTTGATGGTGGGACTACTTTATATTCTAGGTATAAAATAGTACTCAGCACAGTGACTTAGGCACCTTTCACACTTGTCGCAGGGAAAGACACGCAACTTTCCCATGATTTTGCATCAGCAATTTTGCCACAATTCCAGGGAATGCCTGTGTAAACTTGAGGTCTATGGACCTCAACTCGCATCAAAGTCAGACCAAAGTAGTACAGGGACTACGTTGAAGTCAGTGTTACTTGAAGTTGCACAGATATGAATGGTACACATTAAAAATCATGGGGTATGACTTGTCATGCGACTCTGATGTCCAAAGTCACACAAGTCACACTTTCCTGCACAGATGTCTAGTGAAATCACATAGGTCCCAACTGTTCTCCTTTAAGAAGGTGTCCTATGCCTACCTACTTTTGCTAATAGGTGTCCCTTATACCCATCTCAAAAAGTTGGGAGGTAAGAAATCGCCCCCTGAAGTCGCCCAAAGTAGTGCAGGAACTACTTTTGGGAATCGTTGTGGCGTCGCACCAATTTGGACAATTCAAATGGCCATCAATAGGCGCCGATTTGGCCTACAATTTGACATTTCAATTCAGACCTATGTGAACATGGGTGAAGTTGCATAGATATTAGAGCTGCACGGTTCTGGCCAAAATGAGAATCACAATTTTTTTGCTTAGAATAAAAAGATCACGATTCTCGCGACGTAAAAACTTTCACATTATCCCACAAAAAATTGGGCTAACTTTTCTTTTTTTTTTTTTTTTAATTCATTAAAGTACTTTTTTCCAAAAAAAAATGCATTTGAAAGGCGCAAATACAGTGTGACATAAAATATTGTAACAACCATCATTTTATTCTCTAGGGTCTCTACTAAAATATATATATATATATATATAATGTTGGGAGGTTTTAAGTAATTTTCTAGCAAAAAAAAAAATGATTTTAACCTGAAACCAACAAAAGTCAGAAAAATGTTTAGTGTTTAAGTGGTTAAACTTTCCTTACTTACACAGAATACTATTTAGTTGACAAATTGTTACAAGGTTTCTAGTTAAGTTCACTGATAAAGAATGTTCTAATTCTTGGCAGACTTCCTGGTTTTTCGGCTGTGGCTTCAGAAGAGCAGAGAGAGTTCTTTACATAGCAAGAATTGTGAAACTCTTTTTTCAAGATCCTAAAGGGGAAAAAAATCACAATGACGATTAATCGTGCAGCTCTAATAAATATGCATGGAAATCAAGGGGGACAACTTTTCATGTGACTCTGAGGTCCAAAGCTCCATGAAAAGTCACCCAAGTGTGAAAGTAACCTAATGCGATTAATTGATAACACCTTTGAATAAGGCCCCATTTGCACTTGTGCGACCTTAAAATTGCACAGCTTTGTCATGACTTGAAGTAATGTCTGTGTAATCTTGTGGTGTATGGACCTCAAATTGCATCAAAGTCAAACCAAGGTAGTGCAGGGACGAATTTGCTACACCTTCAGGATGCACAAGTGACAATAGGGCCAAATTCAAAGGTGTTATCCTTGAATCTCATTCACACTGCTGCAACCTGAAAGTCACACTATTTTGCTGCCACTTTGCCGCTGCAACTTGGCCCCAACTTCTGGGAATGCCTGTGTAATATTGTACCCGATATACCTCAAGTCACACCAAAGTAGTACAGGGACTACTTTGAAGTTGGTGCAACTTAAAGTAGCACAGATATGAATGGTTATCATTGAGAATCATGGGGTACAACTTGTCATGCAACTCAGAGGTCCAAATTTGCTGGAAAATTCGCCCAACTGTGAAACAAGTCATATATATTTTAATAAAAGGAGCTCTCATTTATACTTGCATAGTCCTTACTGATTTACATCAGCAGAACAAATGCAGGAAGTGATGTGTGCACATGGGACGGAAGCAAATGTGTGGTGATGCCAAACAAATCAATGAACCCCACCCACACCAAATCTAACTATGACATCCACCCCCGCATTGATTAAATACAAGTACATATCCTACACTTACCCGGCCAATGAGCAGCGCCTCCTCTCTGCTAAAGAGACCTCGCCATGTCCACCTAGATGGAGATCCTGACCAGCACAGGAACTTCCGGGTGCATACAATGACTAATTTCTGGGTCAGAAGGTGAAACCACGCTTTTGATTGCAGCTGCGAATATTTGATCTCAACCATGATTAGTATTTTTTATTTTCAGATATGCAAATCTGTATTTCTACATATATTTGAAGGTAAACTTAAGGGAGTTTGCTAAGAAATGGTGTCCCTGGGTTAGCAGCAGGTGAATTACAAAGGCAAAAGGCCCAGTTTGAGCCCTGGTTCAAACTGACAGCAGGAGGAAAGCATTCAGCTGAACTCCCACAATTTAATTCCTGCATGTCAGTCCCGACTGTGGGGGGCAACATCAGAGACATCGGTGCAGGTTTCTGCACCAATTAGAACAGTGCAATTGCCACATATTTGACATGTCAAATCACACCAATGTGAACCAGAGCTGACACATTCAAACACTGCCTATCCACCAGCTGAATTCATTACCTGCAATTCTCCACAGCTGTTAATGATAAAGGTGGAATCTTTATATATAACTTGCAGTTGTGCAGAAGCCTAGGTTTACATTGGAGCGATTGGTCATGCGATTTGAGAGATCAAATCACATGACTATTGGCAATGGCACTGTTCCAATCGATGCAACATTTTTTTTGTGGCACTGCATCAATTTGCTAAATTAGTTCCTGCACTACTTTTGCCGATTTCAGGTGCAACTTCAATAGACATTTGTGTATGAAGCCACCTGAAATCACGCTGACCTTGCTACTTTGAAATCGTGCTACTTCTAGTGAAGTAACGCAATTTCAAAGTAGCATGTGAACCAGGGCAAAGAGATTAGTTTTTTGGTGCACAAATACATATTGAAATAAAATATAAAAGATATTGCACTTTCCCAAAACCACCACCCACAAAAACTAAAAAGAAAGAAAAGTAGAAGGAAAAAAAAAAAAAACACACACACACACACACACACACACACACACAACAACAAAAGCTTAATGTACTTTTATTTTACCAGCAGAAAAAAAATAAATTTACATTTACTAGCTTCAAAAAAATTTGGACAGGATATATGGTACTACATTTAGCAACGGAATTTTAAGGGCCCTGCTCATAGGAGCTTACAATCTAAAAATTAGACAAAACCTTAGAGTGGATACAGCTTTAATTTCAGTGTATAACGGGCAACACATCACATTATTATCTGAAAGATTATAGAAACATACTTAAGTCATTCTTACAAAGCATTCCAACATAATATTGCAAAAGACTTATTCAAAACACCCACCACCAGCCCACAATCCACACATACATACATTGGTGACCATGTTCTGCTGGAAGCTGCATTTCGGTGTACACGATTAAACGAGATCAAAAAGAGTAGGTCAGCGGATGCTTCCAAATGATGTTTGCATGATCAGACAGGAACAATACACACACAACATTGACAGCATGGCCACATAAACCCACTTTTGATTGAAAAAATGCACAATAATTTCATCAAATCTCCCAATATCATTCCTACTCCATCACAACAAAAAACCTGACCTTCTCAGGCCAAACGAACCCCCCCTACTGCAGGCCTTTATATAAGTGAGGTTTTATTGTTAGAACACTGACACACCCAATAGAAGTACACGCCCACCAGTATCTTTCAATCTGTCTCTTCATGTATGTCTAAAGTGATTGCACCTGATGAGCAGGAACACATAATAGTATTTGCAACTGTGTTAGCCCTTGGCTATGTGCATCAAATCTCCAACTACAGGACAAAGATCAAAGTCCATTTGCATCCACATAAACAAAGCAACAGTTTTCTAAGCATATGTACCTGTGCAGTGTAAACCCTAAAATTTGAAATGTCCAAGTCCCTGGGCATGATTAGTGCTAATAAACATTAACATCAGTCCCTGGCTGCAATGAGCTTCCAATATAAAGTCCAAAATTAACTTTCTTACATTAGAACCTATTTCGACAGGAGACAAATAAAATGCCAGCATGTCTTTGGATTGTGGTGAGAAACCCACACAGGGAGAACATATAAACTTCAACACAAGCATTAGCATGTTGGGGAATTGAACCAACATCCCAGGTGCTGATAGACAGAACTGCTACCCACTTAGCCACCAGGCAGCCCCAAGCATGTTCTCTGCATCTCTGTGGTGTAAACCAGCCCTAAGTCCATAGCCATGCTCAGTGTCACAAGCAATATACAGTATATTGGCCTAAGTATTGGGATGCCTGCCTTTAAACACACATGAACTGTAATGGCATCCCAGTATTAGTATTGGGTTCAAAACTCATTTGGCCCACCCTTTGCAGCTATAACAGCTTCAACTCTTCTTGTCCACAAGGTTTAGGAGTGTGTCTATGGGAATGTTTGACCATTCTTCCAAGTGCATTTGTGAGGTCAGGCACTGATGTTGGACGATTAGGCCTAACCTACAGTCTCCTCTCTAATTCATCCCCAAGGTGTTCTGTTGTGTTGAGGTCAGGACTCTGTGCAGGCCAGTCAAGTTCCTCCACCCCAAAATCACTCATCCATGTCTTTATGGACCTTGCTTTGTGCACTGGTCCAAATGATTTGGTGGAGGGGGATTATGGTGCGGGGTTGGGCTTGGCCTCTTAGTTTCAGATAAGGGAACTCTTAAGGCATCAGCATACCAAGACATTTTGGACAATTTCATGCTCCCAACTTTGTGGGGACAGTTTGGGGAAAGCCCCTTCCTGTTCCAACATGACTGCACACCAGTACACAAAGCAAGGTCCATAAAGACATGGATGAGCAAGTTTGGGGTGGAGAAACTTGACTGGCCTGCACAGAGTCCTGGCCTCAACCCGATAGAACACCCTTTGGCTGAATTAGAGTAGAGACTGCAAGCCAGGCCTTCTCATCCAACATCATTGCCTGGCCTCACAAATGCACTTCTGGAAGAATGATCAAACATTCCCATAGGCAGACTAAACCTTGTGGACAGCCTTCCCAGAAGCTGTTCTAGCTGCAAAGGGTGGGCCAAATCAAATTTTACCCTACGGACTAAGACTGGGCTGCCATTAAAGTCCATGTGTGTGTAAAGGCAGGCGTCCCAAAACTTTTGGCTATATAGTGTATCTGGAAAAGACTTACAATGGTGGTGGAACCCTCCTACACATAACTACTCCAATTAGACATAGTTATAGGACCTGGGAGATGAGACAACTTCTCTACATGAAGTAACATGGTTGAGATTTGAACCCAGAGGCTCAGAGATACTAAGCAGAAGTTCTAACCTCTAAGCCACAGAGCTGCCACGTGTGAGACCCTCCTACACATAACTACACATAAATACACATAAAAACACATAAATACTGCATTTCTGTGGACATACAGGTGATGGAATTACATTACTCAAGAGTTATTCTTCTTGATTTATTCTGTGATATTTGGTGTTTTTTTGTGGGTGAGAGTAGAATATTACCCTTAAATTTTTGGGAATTACATTTTGATTTCTGATGTTGGTACACATATCACATTTTTTGGGCTCAAATTATGAATATTTGGAAATAATACAAAGCACAAAAAAATTGTGATTCATTTTAAATTTTCATCAGCAATGGTATTGTTTGTGGATTATAAAGACTCCTGTGTGAGTTTGGGTAAAGATTGTTGTGAGATGAAGAGTAACAAGTGAAAGTGACAGAGAAAAATATATTTTACCAAAACATTCCACATTGTAACATTCTTAAAATCAAAATATTTTAAGTAGAAGCAACAATGTTACAAAGGAAAATTTATTTCACAGAAAGATACATTTCATCTCAACATTAAAAGGTTTTTTTGTGAAAGTTAGAATTGTTCCTTTAGAATCAGTGACTGAAACTTCATTTGGACTAAATTAGAGCAGATTTTAACTCCCAAAAAATGCTCTCTAATTAGCTCTCATTTTGGTATTTACTATAGCTCCAGGTAAAAAAGACACTTGAGTTAAAATGAGAGTTATTTTCAGGTCTGAGCATGCTCAGTTGTGTTCGCACCTAGTTGTCCAAAACGGGGAATTTTTCACTTTTCAGACTTTTAAAGATATGTCAGTGTAGAAGTCACTTTTTCACACAGTTTAAAAGCAGATTATCTTTAAATAATATACCGCATATTTCAGTACTATTTAGGCAATTATATCATGCTCTAAACATTATTTCCATGTGCAATTCTCTAGGTTTTAGCAGAGTAAGGGTTTGGGCTCTATTTAGTTTCAGGGAGCTATAGTAAATTCGATTTTGGGAGAATTTTCTCACCAGCGCTATAGTGAATACCGTTTTAGCGCGAATTAGCACTATTAGCGCTAATTTGCGCTAAATTGCCGCAAATTAGCGCTAATTCGTGGCAATTTGCGCGAATTAGCGCCATAGCGCTATAGTAAATGACCCCCATAGTGTCAGGGTAATAGATGGAGGGGACATCAAGCATGGAGTTGCAAAAAGCAGTGATGTTCCAGCAGCTGAAGCTTGCTGCCCAATGTTGAGGGAGTGCATGATGAGGTGGCAGACTGTACATGGGTGCCATGGATGTATAAACATTGGCCTTTGACTTCATTAACCACTTGCCTACTGGACACTTTCACCCCCTTCCTGCCCAGGTCAATTTTCAGTTTTCAGTGCTGTAGCACTTTGAATGACAATTGTGCAATCATGCAACACTGTACCTTTATGACATTTTTATCATTTTTTCACAGTTTTTTTATTGGTGGTATTTAATCAACTGTTTTTTTTTTTTTTGTTTTTTTTGCTAAACAAACAAAAAAGTTTCTCTTTTATATGTTTTTCTGTTATAAAATTTTGCAAAAAAGTAATTTTTCTCTTTTACTGATGTGCACTGATGAGGCTCCACTGATGGGCACTGATAGGCAGCACTGATGGTCACTGATGAGACGGCACTGATGAGGCAGTACAGGTGGGCACTGATGAGGAGGCACTGATCAGCAATGATAGGCAACACTGATGGGCACTGGTAAGGCAGCACAGGTGGGCACTGACTAGGAGTCATTGATTAGGCTGCACTGATATGCAGTACTGATGGGCACAGATGGGCGGCACTGCTGGGCAACACTGAAGGGCACTGATAGACGGACTTGATGGGCACTGATTAGGAGGCACTGATATGCACTGTTGGGGCTGCACTGACAATCAGGACACTGATGATTAGTGCCCTGATTATCAGCGTAGATGTCCCCTTTCACACTTGCCGCTTGCCGGTGACAGCGCGAGGAGAGGAATGCCAATAACCAGTGAGTGTGTTTATATTGTGAACAACTGCGATTAGACACAGCTGATCACATGGTAAAGGGCCACTGTGATTGGCCCTTTACATCTATCTATCAGTGGCGGCCCATGCATAAAGGGGGCATGGGCGTTGCCCCCCTAATAAATAAAGCACAGATCCAATAAATTACGCTTAGAAATTTTATATAATTATACTTCAGCAAAAATGCATATAGAGAAAAAAACAAGTTGCTCACCCGACGGATCAATGGCCATGTGTGGAACCAAGCTGCTCAAAAAAGATTCCCCCGTGGCGGACAAGGGAGATGTGTGCGAGAAAGATTCTAAATAAGAAGGGGTAATGATAGTAAAAGGGCATCTCATACATAGTCACTCCACAATCAGTGGGGAAAAAGAAAAAGGAAAGGGGAAGATGAAAGGAAGGGGGAAGGATGAAAGGAAGGGGGTAGGATGAAAGGAAGGGGGAAGAAAAGGAATCGAGTGAGGGACAAAAAGGGGGAAGGGAAAGGAAAGGAGGAAGGGGAAGGGAAGGAAGGGAGGGAGGAAAATAGGGGCGGGGAGTGTGGGAAATTCGAGGGGATATTGGGAGGGAGGGAAGGGGGAAAAAAGAGGAGGGGGAGTTGCAGTCAGACTAGAAGGGGGGAATAGGAGGAACTGTAGAAAGGCTATGTCCTACAAAAAGGGTTTATAGGATATCATTTCATTGAGCCCTGGGGGAAAGGTAGCATTGAGACGTTCGATCCATATGGTCTCTTTTTGGAGGATCATTTTGTCCCAATCGCCACCCCTGGGGCTCTGTTGGACAACTTCAAGTAACAAAAATTGAATGACTGTAATATCATAGCGATGGTGGAGACCAATATGTCTGCCTACAGTAGTGAGTTTGCCATTGCCAGAGGAATATGACCCGGTGACGTCAGACTCCGGCAGTGTGTGCTACGCTCATTTAACGGCCCCTGGCCCGTGGATGAGCGCTGTGGACCCTTCTCCAGGGGACAAATGATCTATGGTCAACCTATAGGTAGGACAGTATTGGGGATCTCTATGGGGGGGTCCGTATGCTGGTACCTCCCCTCTCTCTCCTTTTTTCCTACACTCTCTATGCCAGTACTCACTGGCTTTTATTTTTACATATATACAATTATCCTTTTACCTTGCAGAGTTTATCTGCTGCTTTCAGTTTTTGGCCGGGCAAACATCCCTGGAGGCTGTACCAGGCTGTTATTGGATGCTTTATCCCTCTTACAAGTCCCTAAAATCTCTAATTACACCACATGACTAGGCCAGTGATCTGGGTATGTTGCTGTCTGCCTGACCGTCCAACTTTTCAGGATTACCTCCCTTTTTTCCCCTGGAGTTCTGCAATATTCCTATCCCTGGTATTGTTGGTTTTCAGATGAGTTGCTCTGCTCCTTGGTATATCCATTTTTGCATCTCGGTCCTTCAGTTCCTCCTATTTCACTTCCCCCCCGGAGGACAAATTCACTTTATTATCGGAACACATTTGCACAATGTATACGGACAATTTTTATTAATAATAATTTTTTCACTTATCAAATTGTTTATTGTGAGTGCTGTAATTATATAGATTTCAATCAGTCAAGTAAATAGTACCTTGTGTACAGCAGCTGCAATCACTGGTATTATTGTTTATATTTGCTTCCAGCACGAGTATATCTATTTGTTTCACTGTTTTTCTATTTTGAGTGCACTCAGCAGCTATGGACATATTTAACTTTGTTGCCAATAGGGCAATTGATGCAGATTAATTTTTTTTCACACACATAATGGTATTTTGGTTTCAATCGCGATTTTAAGATTTTGAAAAATGCCTTTGATAAGCAGATTAGAACCTGGTGGGAAGTCTTCATGTTGGCCAAAGATGTGAAGGATGGCATCATCCCCCAGGAGGTTAAGGCTGCATTCACACCTGAGCATTTTCAGCTCATAAAACGCTCCTAAAACCCCCGAAAAAATACCTAAAAAATGCCCAACAAGCCAAATCCCATTCATTACAATGGCACCTGTTCACATCTGAGTGTTTTGTCACCTGAAGCAAAACACCTGAAAAACGCCTTAAGCTCAAAATAGAACTTGAGCTTCTTTGGGGCAGACGTTTTTCTGCTTTTTACATTGGTGACCTGTACAAAATTGCAGCAAAATCATGGTAAAATGCAGTAAAAGCGCACAACTTTGAAACGCTCATGTGTGAATGCAGCCTTAGATGGGATGTAGCTCCCAATGATGGCATGACAAGTAATGAATTAGAGGGGGGGTGGTTTTCCTTTTTTAGTCTTACTGAAAAAAGATTGTTAGAACTTTTGATATCCAGGAAAGAAAAATTAAAATTACTGGAAGCTAATGTCAATGCAGTCAAAGCCAAAATAGCACCTTTTTTTTTTTTTTTTTTTTTCAATAGATTTTATTGAAAGAAATTGCAATACAGGGTATCACATTAGTTGGTATACAAAAATTTTTGAACATTATACATATATAATTTTTGAACGTATTACATATATGAACGTATTACATATATATATCTAAATGTATTTATATATACCTATAGATATATATATACCAGTAGTCTATGCACATTTATATATAGGTGTAGAACCAAAATAACCAGGGTGGGATATATGGTGTGACTTTTACATGGACATATCATGACGATATAACTGGATGGATCAACAGGGTGGGTCCTTCGGGGGCTACTGGTATCAAAAACAAAAAGAAAAAAAAAGAAAAAAAAGGGGGGGGGGAGATGGATAGAATGGGGGGGGTGGAGGCATACATCAGTCGGTTGAAATATTAAGTAGCTAGAAAGTTACAGGAGAAAAAAAAAGAACAGGAGTGTCTTCCTCCTCAGGAGTGGTAATGGAAGTGTCATAGTAAGCGAATGAAGTATTTTCAAAGTTCTGTAGTTCCTCTTGGGACAGAGTTGATTGCATGAAAGCCCACCATCTTGAGTAAAATCGTGTGTGGGGGAGTTCTTTTTTGAAGTCGGTGTTGAGTTTGTCTCTGTGAAGCAAGGTTAGAAGCTCCCTTTTAAGTTGCGAGATCTGTGGGCAAAGAGAGGAGGTCCAGTTTTGTAAAATTAGTCTTCTAGCCAGTAAGAGACTGATCAAGGCCCAGTCCTTATATGTAGGGTGGGTGATTGGGGACCACGGGAGCAGTTGGTCGTCCCAGTATCCGAAGATGAGGAGTAGGGGGTCTTTAGGTAGTTTTAACAGCGTTATTTTGAAGATGTAGGAGATGATTTGGTCCCAGAAAGCGGAGATGGAGGGGTATGACCAGAAACAGTGGGAAAGTGATGGTTTTGGCTGTCGACACATGGGGCAATTTGCTGCACCTTGGACAGTCTTGTCCGAGATGAAGGGTATGTAGGCACGGTGCATAATCTTTAATTGAGTTTCTCTCCATACCTCATTGGGGGTCAGCTGAAGCGTTTTCTTGTACCCCTGAAGAACCCTTTCCACTATGTCTGAGTCAGGAAAGTCCTTTCCCCAGTTTGCTACCGATGAGGAGGCAAGTGGGGTAGTGGTCCTTATCAAGAAAGGTTTATAGATATCCGAGATTTTATAAGAGTCACTGTGGAGTAGTAAGTCTGTGATGGATGTCTGAAATCTCTTACTTTCCTCTCTGCATGAGTCTTTTATAAAGCTGACGCATTGTGCGTAGTGTAAAGCATGAGATATAGGGAGAGAGAAAGTTTCTGCGATGACAGAGAAGTTATGAGGGCATCCTGTTTCCAGGTCACATAGGGTGGAAAAATGTGTGAGGCCTTTTTGTTGCCAAATAGTGAAGGGTTTGTATTCCAAACCCGGTGGGAAGCTGGGATTTCCTTGAATCGGGAGATGTCTGGATATAAAGGGCGAAAGTTTCAGTGCTTTCCGTACTTCCCTCCAAGCTATGGCTGTGTCTCTAAGGAGAAGATTGTGTTGTAATGGTGGGGGAGTAGATTTCCACCTGCAATGAAGTAATGCCACCAGGGAGTAGGGTTGGGCCATTGAAGCTTCCATGGAGTAATTAGAGCAGCGAGAAAGTTGCGATATCCAGTCTAGGCTTATCCTGAGTAGGCAAGAGAGGTTATATGTTCTGATATTTGGGAGACTAATCCCTCCTTCGCGTCTGGGAAGATACAATTTAGCAAGGGCTATACATGGTCTTTTGTTCCGCCAGAGAAATTTGGAGATGGCTTTGTTTAAGTTTTTGATATCTGCGTGTTTAAGAAGTAATGGTATTGTTTGGAGAGGGTAAAGTAATCGAGCGAAACTGACCATTTTTATTAGGTGACATCTTCCCAGGAGCGAGAGGGGCAGATCCATCCAGTTACCCAATTCTTGAGAAATTTTTTTCAACAGTGGGGGATAGTTTAGATGGTATATAGAATGGGGCAGTCTTCCTATTTTAATGCCTAGATATGTTATGTGTGACTTGGCTACTGGAAAGGGTGAGTGTTGTGCCCAGCGAGGGACAGATAAAGTGCCTATGGGGAGAATTTCGCTCTTGCTGTAATTTATGCGGAGACCCGAGCAGAGTTTAAATTCATCAAAGATTGTTTTGATGGTGGACATGTCAGAGGAGGGGTTGGTTGAGAAAATTAGGATGTCATCGGCGAAGAGTGACGTGCGGAGTTCTTGGGATCCTATTTTGATGCCGTGTAATGGGGCCTCTAGAGTAAGGTATCTAGAGAGGGGTTCTAAGGCGATGTTAAAGAGGAGTGGGGATAGGGGGCAACTTTGTCTCGTGCCCTTGTAAAGGCGGAATTCATCCGAGAGAAGGCCTGCCACCACCAATCTGGCCGCGGGAGAGGCATACATGGCATATACGAGGTGTTGGAAAGGGCCCGTAAAACCCATTTTTGATAGGGCCAGTGATAGCCATTCGAAACTAACATTATCGAAGGCTTTTTCCGCGTCCAGAGTAATGATGGCATGGTCCCCCCTGGGCTGATTTTGGCTTGTTCCAGAGCCATCATCACCTTACGGATGTTCATAGAAGCTGTTCTCCCCTTCACAAAACCTGATTGGGCTGGGTGGATCAGAGAGGGAATGATGGTGGCAAGTCTGGAAGCTACTATTTTTGAGAGAATTTTAACGTCTAAATTTAGGAGTGAAATGGGTCGGTACGAACCCGGTTCTTGGGGGTCTTTGCCTTTTTTTGAAAGTAGTTTGACTATGGCCTGATTCACAGTCAGTTTGCCAGCTTTGTTGCCAAATTTATGAAGGGTGGCTGTCATATGTGCCCTGTGTGTCCGCTCAAGGGTATCTGCCCAGGTATCAAAAGCCCTTTTTGCTACCTGCCAGTGTAGCCTGTTATCAGGGGAGTCCCTAGTACAGAGGGAGCATTGTGCCAAGCGCAGGTTGGCACTGGCCCTCTTATAATTTGCCAAAGTGTTTCTCTTGTGAGAGGCAGCGTAGGATATGATTCGGCCTCTGAGGAAGGCCTTACCAGCTTCCCAGAAAAGGTTTGGGTTGTCCGCATGTGGGGAATTAGTCTCGGAGAATTCAGACCAGGCTTTCTCCATGTAGTGTTGAAAGTCTGAGTTATTTTGGAGATAAGCAGGGAAACGCCAAAGTTTGGGAGTAGGGTGTAAGTCAGGGGTATCTAGCGAGATTGTGATGGGGGCGTGATCTGATATGGCTATGTTATGGATATCAGAATTCGAGATCATGGGGATAAGACTGTCAGTGCAGAAGAGGTAATCGATTCTAGTGAAAATGTTGTGAGGGTTGGAGTAAAAGGTGTATTCTCTATCTGCTGGGTGGAAAAGCCGCCAGATGTCATGTAGGTGGAGAGATTCCATAGTGGATGCGAAGTGTGTGAGATCAGACGAAGTGGTAGATGAACGCGTTCGTTTGGAAGAGGATCTGTCATCTATTGGGTGTATGATGGTGTTAAAATCTCCCCCAACTATATGT
The DNA here is from genome assembly GCF_042186555.1 of Aquarana catesbeiana. Classification (NCBI taxonomy): domain Eukaryota; kingdom Metazoa; phylum Chordata; class Amphibia; order Anura; family Ranidae; genus Aquarana; species Aquarana catesbeiana. The sequence goes on along the minus strand of NC_133328.1, from coordinate 328,729,916 downwards.
GGGAGGTGCGGAGAGCGTAGAATCCAGGAGGACATTTCATTAAAATATTTTTTGCCTGGATTATTTGGGGCATATATGTTAGAGATTACTAGAGTGCTGTTACCCAGTTTTATGTGTGTGGAGAGGAAACGACCCTGGTTGTCTGTTTCCATGGACAGTATCTCGCAGGGAAGGTTTTTGTGGATTAATATGATAACCCCTGCTTTGCGATTGAGTGCACTTGAGCCTAGGACAGTACCCACCCAAAGTTTTTTCATTCGGTGGAGGTCAGAGGAGGTTAGGTGGGTTTCCTGGAGCAGGGCGATATCGGTTTTTAGTCTCTTGAGGTGACGAAGAATTTTAAGTCTCTTAACGGGGGACCTAAGCCCTTTCACGTTTCAAGAGGTGACTTTCATGTGAGTAAGGTCGAAGGTAGGTTGTGTGCCGGTAAATTGTTAACAATATATGTAGACCTGAGGAGAGGAGTTGAAGTGGTAGTGCTAACTAGAGTGGACTGGCTATGAGGAAGGAGTTGTGACTGAGAATCTAGTGGCAGATGGATGTTGCTGGGGACAAATAATGGGGAGGGATAAGGAGGGGTAGGAGCAAGAAATAAAAACATCTCATAACAATAGAAGAACTTCTCTTTTTTCCGCATAGAGTCACTGTGCAGGCCAGCTCCCCTGACGATCCAGTCGCTGTAGTGGGTGCGCGCCCTGAATGACTCAGTGTCAATGGCCGTGACGGAGGACCTCTCATGGGTGCAGGATCAGGAGGAGGCCATACAAAGTGAGGCTATAGGAGGTGAAGTAGTATAAAAGGAAAAGAAACCTGTGCCATAATGAAAAGAGAACAATCAAACTTTAACAAGCCATATACCTGAGTGTACAGACATTGGAGTCTTTAATACCGAGGAGCAGGCAAAACATATGCTCCTAAAGAAAATATGGTGAGGTATCAAATCTTCTCGTCAGTGGGGGGTGTTGCGGTGGGTAGGTCCGGAGGATCTGAAGCGTTTTGGGGAATCTTTCCTTGGGCTTCGCTGGTCCAGAGGGCGATCGCTTGGAGAGGCCCTGAGTGGGGAATCGGAGTGTGATTCAGTGCGCAGTGAACGCAAGAAGGCTTCCGCCTCAGAGGTGTCCTGAAAGGAAAGCTGGTCTCCGTTGGGAGCTTTGAGGCGGAGAGTTGCGGGGAAGGCCAAGGTGAACTTCATCTGTCGCTGATGTAGCTCTGTGCAGATATGTTGGAATGCTTTCCTCTTTTTAGAGATTTCTATGGAATAGTCCGCGAAGATCAGGATTTTGATTCCATCAATTTCCAGAGATCTGGTTTGCCGAAACTTTTGTAGGATGACAGTCTTGTCGTTGTAGTTTAGGTACTTCGCTATGATTGGGCGAGGGGACTTGCGATCAGGGGCGAATGTTCCCACTCGGTGGGTCCGTTCTACCGTAAAAGGGCCGGGGAGGCCTAATGCCTCTGGGATGCGTCTGGCGCAGAATTCTGCAATAGCTGAGGACTGTAGTGATTCCGGGACCCCCACGAATCGCAGATTGCTCCTTCTAGATCTGTTTTCTAGATCGTCCAGTTTTTGTAGTATGTACTGATTGGTTTTCTCCTGTGCTCGTTCGGTCACTTGTGCCTGATAAACTTCTTCTTCCAGGCTTGAAAGGCGGTGTTCCACCTCATGAAGTCTAGTTGAATGTTCTCCTAGTTGTGCCTTGACTTGCCTCATTCCCACATCCACCGCCTTTTCCACTGAGGCGGTTATCATAGGGGATAGGAGGGCTGCGACGGCTTGAGCTATACGGTCCGTATCATTATCCCCCTGGTATGGGGAGGAGGAGGCAGGATTCAGGAAGAGAGGAGAGTGGATTGAGGAGGGGGGTGCTGTGGGACCGCTCACCTCCATGCCTGGTTCGTCAGGCGTGGTATTCGGGAGGACCGGGGCCTCGGGTTGCGTCCGGGCCGGTTGCATCGTTGCGGCCGCGTAAGAGCGCGCAACAGTTTTCTCCACAAATCGGTCCATAGGGTAGCTTGTGGGGGCTTCAGTGTGACTTCTGGCAGCAGGAGGGGGGTGTGCATTCGATATTGAAGTCCTGTTGTTGAAGGCCTAGACTGGGCTTCAATTTGCAGCTGGGCCAGGCGTGTGTAGGTTGTTCTTTTGATTGCCAACAGTCGGTCCGTAAGGGAGTGTGGGGTCCCCTATGAGGTGTCAGGCGGCAGGGGGGAGGTCAGGCGGCTGTATTTGAGCCTTTTCTTGTCCTGCTAGGGCCGCGTAGGCCAAGATCAGGGCCTCAAATTGGAGCTGGGCCGGGCGAATCTGGCGTGGATCCGAGCCGTTCCTTCGGTTAGTGAATGAGGGGTCCCTGATGAGGATGCAGGCGGCAGGAGGGGGGTCGGGCAGTTGTGTTAGAGCCAAGATTCGTGATGTGAAGGCCGCGTACGCTGAGACCGGGGCCTTGATTTGCGGCCGGACCGGGTGAGGTAGTCACGGCCTAGTAGGAGGCCGGTATCTGGCAATCTGGAGATCGTAGGGGAGTGAGGGGTCCCCGATTAGGTTGCAGGCGGCAGGAGGGGGGGTCGGGCGGTTGTTTTAATGCCCCAGTTCGTGACGTGAAGGCCGCATAGGCCGAGACCGGGGCCTCGATTTACGGCCGGGCCAGGTGAGGTCGTCGCGGCCCTTTAGGAAGCCGGTATCTGGAGCTTTGGAGGTCGGCAAGAGAGCGGGGAACACCCGCGGAGATGTGCCGGCGTCAAGGGGGGATTGGGCAAGTATTTGTAAGCCGATTATCGGATCGTGGTGTGGGAGCTGTGAGGAGGCTCAGCTACTCCATACGGCGCCGGAACCGGAAGTGCAAAATAGCACCTTTAGAAGGATCAGTTGAACATAAAGATAAAATGAAACATCTCCAAGATTTTGTGGAAAAAGTGGATAAGGAAACCCAAAAGAAAAATATTAAAAAATACATGAGGGATACTAATGATTATAAGATGAATAAGGTTTACAGATGGAGGATACTATTGAATCGGATGAAGGAGCCTCTCAAGCCTCTACAGAATAAAGAGAACCTACTCATCCCATCCCCACTCAACCCAATCCCCAACCTGGTACTAGTGGTTCTAGGGCACAACAAAATCACAATGTAAAAAATAATGGTAGGCCCCTGGGTGACTCAAATTGGTATGGAGTACCAACATACAACAGGTATGAAGCCCTGCATCAAGAAGAGCACCAGGTTATCACCATCAAGGTGGATATGGGGACAATAAAGGTTGGGGAGGTTCTTCTTGGACCCTGCCTCAATCTAGAGGGGGTCCTCCCAGTAGAGGACAAAGAGGACACTCTAGTTATAACAACTACAGAGGGATTTTCAGAGAAGGGGTATGGAGGTCTCCCATTGAGGGGGAGAGGAGGTTCTTTTTTCAGGGGGAGAGGAGAGGTCAGTATCCCCAAGAAAGTGGGGGGGCGGAGACCCTGGTACCCCATGGCACCCCCATACCACAAGGGGAGGAAACAAGACAATGAAGTCTAGAGGATGTAGAGGAGGGAAAAGGAAAAAGAAAGCGAGAGACTTAATGCAAGGAATTTTTAACCTTAGTGACGCCACATTTACATTAAATGAATTAAAAGTTTTGGAATTAGGCCTGAAGTATGCCCCAGATAAGAACCTCAATAAATTTGATGTTTTTGTCGACCTTCAGAAATTCATGAGGAAACCAAATATTAAAAAACATTTTAATAAATCTAGTATTCCTTTAGAATAGGAAGCTTCCTATTATGATCAAACCAACTTGAGTAAAAATTATATTTTCAACCCTAAAAACACCAACAACCATTTTTCAGAAGTCTTTAAAATTTTTGTTGAACCGGATTTGGACAATTTACAATTGAAAACTAGTAGACGCTAAAGAGAAATTGAAAAAGGTCTAAAATCTTTGGAAAAAAACAAACAGATTGTCATTAGGGGGGCAGATAAAGGGGGGTGGCTTGGTGATTCTCAATTAAATATGACTACCTGGCTGAGTTAAACAGATTAGTAGGTGATGTAGAAACATATGAAAAATTAAGAGGTAACCCTACAGATAAATATAAAGCTAAGTTGAAAAGATTGGTCAAAAAAGCTCAGGATGAAGGTATTCTTAATAAAAGTGTGGCAATATATTTAGTGCCTGATGCTCCTAGGGTCCCTGTTATTTATCAATTACCAAACATTCACAAGAACCCTTCCAAGCCTCCCAGTAGACCCATTGTTAGTGGAGTTGTTTTATTTTTGCTAGAATGGGGGAGTACTTGGATCGGTTCTTGTAGCCTTTGGCTCAAAAATGCCCAGCATATTTAAAGGATAGTAGAAATTTGATGGAATTATTACAGGGAGTTGAGGTTGATGAGGAGCATCTGCTGGCCAGCATTGACGTCAACTCCTTGTATACCAACATTAAACATGAACATGCCATTGATGCAGTAAATTGGGCCCTTAATAATACTAATATCAAAAAGAAACAAAAGGGTTTTCTCATTCAGTCTTCGGATTTGGCCATGAGTCATAATTTTTTTGGCATGATAAGCATTTTTTTAGACACATTAAAGGTGTGGCGATGGGGGCTAAATATGCCCCCTCAGTGGCAAATCTTTTTATGAGCTACTGGGAAAAGGAAGCCATTTTTGATAGTGACATACCCCAATTAAATTTCTATAAAAGGTATATTGATGACATTTTGATCATCTGGGCAGGTACACAAGACACATTTTTACAATTTTTGGAAAAAATTGGGAACAACCGTTATGGTGCTTCTTTACAGCAACGTTTGCAATGCATTATTTTTTTGGACCTTGTAGTATTTAAAGACAATCATTGATTGTTTACAAAAACTTACTTCAAGGAAGTTGACAGGAATGGCTACATTCCATTGGGGAGTTGTCACCACCCAAGATGGCTGAGTGCAATCTCCAAAAGTCCACTGATGTAAGTAAGACGCAATTGCATTAAAAAAGAGGATTATAATATACAGGCTGATATCCTATTAGACAGATTCCAGGAAAAAGGGTACAATTCCAAAGATTTATTAAAGATTTATTAAAAAGCAAAACATTAGTTGGAGAAATGAGAAGAGAGGACATATTAAAAAAGAAAGAGGCAAATAAAAAATAATTTCTTTTGCTTTTATGACCAGTTTCACCCATCAGCACAAACAAATGGAGAAAATCTGTTATAGACATTGGCCCTTATTATTGAAGGATGCAGATTTAAAGAAAGTTTTACCATCTAAACCACAGTTTACATACACCAAACCACAAACCCTGCGTTTAAAATTAGCACCTAATATAGTAGACCCTCCTAAGAAGGTTTGTACCTTCTTGGATCAAATCTTTTTTTAGCTGTGAGAGGTGTGTGATGTGCAAAACTTCCAGGCATAGGGTCAGGAAGACAACACATTTCACCTCCCACACATTGGGTGAGTCCCACAAAATTGGGAAGTTTATTACTTGTGGGTCCACACATGTTACCTATCTTCTTACCTGTCCTTGCGGGTTACAGTACGTGGATCGTACCACTAGTAATTGGGGATCAGACTCTGAGAACACGAGAACAGGATTAAAAAAGGTTACAAGCACCACAGTTTGTCTAACCACTTTAGACTCCACCATTGGAGGGATCTGAGTGGTCTGACATTTTGTGGTATAGACACCATCGTCTAAGGGCGATGAGTCCTTTAGGGTTAATTTCAAATTGGATATTAATTGCTTTCTTTCAAATTGTTAAATGTATTTTTATAATGATTCTGTTTGTTTTTTTTTATTTATTTTATTTATTTTAATTGTATTTTTATTTTTATTTTATTTTTTATTTCATTTCTATTTTTATTCATATATTTTTCTATCTTATTTTATTATATTTTATGTTTATTTTTATTTATTTATTCTTATTTTTATTTTATTTTTTTATTATTATTATTATTATTATATATATATATATATATATATATATATATATATTTTTAGTTTCATTTATATAATTTCAGATGCAATTTTTTCATTTATTTTTTTAACAATTTTCAGATGATTAATTTAAAATTTTAATTATAATTTGATGTTAGGAAAGTATGTATATTTTCTTATTTGATTTTTTCCAACTAAAAAAATGAACGCAATTAATATATAGGAATCCAGCACACATTGTGGGAGACATATTTTGCCTAATCCGCAAAATGGCTGCCACAAATTTTTGATTGGCCAAACAAGAGGGAGGAGACTGTTCTCTTGTATTTAAACCTGGCTCTATCAACTGAAAATGAGGTCCTTGATTATGCCTTGTGGGAGGCAAAACACGCTGAACCACTAGGGGGCGATGAAGGGGTTAAGTGTGTCCTAGGGAGTGATTCTAACTGTGGGGGGATGGGCTACTAGTCACATAATAGCAATCACTGCTCTCGATGACAGAGAGCAGTGATCTCTGTCATGACACAAGCCAGAATGGGGAAGTGCCTTGTTTACACTCACAGTATCACTAATCACCACCACACCACTCAAAATGTCACTTATCACCACCAGGGGCATCACTGGGGGGGTAGAGGGGACCATGGCCCCACCAACCTTATACTGTGCCCCCCATGTGCCTCCCTATTAAAACTCCCCCCTCGAACATTCCATCAGCCACTGCTGCCACAGGAGCTGAAACTGACAGGCTCTGTGAAGAGAGTGACACAGGCAGAGCCACAGCTGCGTGGGATTTCACCATTCCTTCTCCTCCTCAAGCCCAAGCCAGACACATGATTCAAAACAAATTGTGGCTCCTTGTGATGCACCCCAGTATTGCTGCCTAATGAGAAGGAGAGAATGTGGCACACTCCAGCAGAGAGCGGATTCATGGGCTCCGCAATGAGGTGAGTGTCTGATCATGAGGATACCCCCGGGCTCAGATTACACTCTGCTTGCTTCCTGTAACACAGACAGCCCGGAGCATGGCTAGAATGTCAGCACTGGAGGTAGCAAATAGGTCAGAGTGTTTCACTAATGACATGATCTAAATGTACAGTATATATGCATAGTGTTTGGCTTTGTTTCTGACTGGGATGATGTGTAGTATGTCTGGGGTGGAGGAGGGGCTCCTAATTACTTCAGGCTCTCCAGGTGTCAGGAATAGTGTGGACATATGCAGGGCTCAGTGGTGGGAGGTCTCTAAGCTGGCTTCTGCTGTCAATTCCCAGATTTTCTCTGTCTAGACTTCCCCTGATATGTACTTGGGATGGTCTGAGCTGTGACCTGTCATATGGAGTGCTGTGCACAGGACTGACACCAGCCACCATCCAATCTGATCCTGATGGAAATATGGATGGATGGAGGTCCTATTTTCCATCCGTCTGGTAGATCGGATGGCATCAGATTGAAATTGAGAGGCAGGCCATTTCCATCTGATTGCCCTATAGAGGAGAGCAGGAGTGTGTCCATGTCCACTTAGAGGAGCGGACACAGATGTGTCCTCCACCAGCTTAGAGGGGATCAGCAGAGAGATCCCCCACTGAGCAAGCAGATTCCACTTCATGGAGGCACCTGTATGAAAAGGCCTAAAGGAGTTCACAAGTAGGAATGGTTCACACCATAACATTAGGGATGGGCCGAATGGACCCCTGTTCGGTTCAGACCAGAACTTCTGAACACCACGAACGTTCAGACCCGAACAATGAACCCCATTAAAGTCAATGGGACCCGAACATCAAATAGCAAAAATGTCCATTTTGAAGGCTTAAATGCAAGTAATTAGGCATACAATGGTTATAGGGGTCCGGGTCCTGCCCTGGGGGACATGGATAAATAAAAGAAAAGTTTGTGAAAAACGTCATTTTTAAATGAGCAGTGATTTTTTGATTTTTAAAATGAAAACCAAAAAAATTCCTTCCAATATAGTGCCAGGGGGGTCCCCTTAGTCTAACTGTAAAATGGCAGATCTGTTTGTCTAGAATCTGTGCAGCAATAATTGAATTTTTAAAGCCAAAAAAAAGACATTTTTCCTGCAAGCTGCCTTTATTATGCTCAGCAACAGCTGGGGAGCCAGTGTGTATGTTGAGGCCACAATGTAGTGCACTGGAAACAAGATTAGAGATTTTTTGGATACATTCTGGTGTCACTTTGACTTTGGATAGAAGTAACGGGTGCGTTAAAATTGGTCTTTGGGTGTCGCCTTGTCACCTTCACACTATAACCCTATATAGATAATCTTGATGAAAGCAAGAATTTGCCTTGCTGTAAAAAATTGCAATGATATGCACCTGTCAAACAGGTGCAGAAAAAATGGTCTTTGGGTGTCGGTGGTGCCTTCCCACCATAACCCTATAGAGGTACTCTTGATGTAAGCAAGAATTTGCCTTGCTGTAAAAAAATTGCAGTGATATTCACCTGTCAAACAGGTGCAGAAAAATTACTCTTTGGGTGTCGGGGCGCCTTCCCACCGTAACCCTATATACAGTATCTCACAAAAGTGAGTGCAGCCCTCATATTTTTGTAAATATTTTATTATATCTTTTCATGTGACAACACTGAAGAAATGATACTTGTAGTAGTAGCAAAGTAGTGAGTATACAGCTTGTATAACAGTGTAAATGTGCTGTTCCCTCAAAATAACTCAACACACAGCCAATAATGTCTAAACCGCTGGCAACAAAAGCTAGTACACCCCTAAGTGAAAATGTCCAAATTGGGCCCAAAGTGTCAATATTTTGTGTGACCACCATTATTTTCCAGCACTGCCTTAACCCTCTTGGGCATGGAGTTCACCAGAGCTTCACAGGTTGCCACTGGAGTCCTCTTCCATTCCTCCATGATGACATCACAGAGCTGGTGGATGTTAGAGACCTTGCGCTCCTCCACCTTCTGCTTGAGGAGATGCTCAGATGCTCAATAGGGTTTAGGTCTGGAGACATGCTTGGCCAGTTCATCACCTTTACCCTCAGCTTCTTTAGCAAGGCAGTGGTCGTCTTGGAGGTGTGTTTGGGGTCGTTATCATGTTGGAATACTGCCCTTCTGCCCAGTCTCTGAAGGGAGGGGATCATGCTCTGCTTCAGTATGTCACAGTACATGTTGGCATTCATGGTTCCCTCAATGAACTGTAGCTCCCCAGTGCTGGCAGCACTCATGCAGCCCCAGACCATGAAACTCCCACTACCATGCTTGACTTTAGGCAAGACACACTTGTCTTTGTACTCCTCACCTTGTTGCCACCATACACGCTTGACACCATCTGACCCAAATAAGTTTATCTTGGTCTCATCAGACCACAGGACATGGTTCCAGTAGTCCATGTCCTTAGTCTGCTTGTCTTCAGCAAACTGTTTGCAGGCTTTCTTGTGCGTCATCTTTAGAAGAGGCTTGCTTTTGGGATGACAGGAATGCAGACCAATTTGATGCAGTGTGCGGCATATGAACTGAGCACTGACAGGCTGACCCCCCACCCCTTCAACCCCTGCAGCAATGCTGGCAGCACTCAAAGGTCTATTTCCTAATGACAACCTCTGGATATGATGCTGAGCACGTGCACTCAACTTCTTTGGTCGACCATGGCGAGGCCTGTTCTGAGTGGAACCTGTCCTATAAAACCATTGTATGGTCTTGGCCACCATGCTGCAGCTCAGTTTCAGGGTCTTGGCAATCTTCTTATAGCCTAGGCCATCTTTATGCGGAGCAACAATTCTATTTTTCAGATACTCAGAGAGTTCTTTGCCATGAGGTTCCATGTTAAACTTCCAGTGACCAGTATGAGAGAGTGAGAGCGATAACACCACATTTAACACACCTGCTCCCCATTCACACCTGAGACCTTGTAACACTAACGAGTCACATGACACCAATTTTGACATTTTCACTTAGGGGTGTACTCACTTTTGTTGCCAGCGGTTTAGACATTAATGGCTGTGTGTTGAGTTAATTTTAGGGGACAGCAAATTTACACTGTTATACAAGCTGTACACTCACTACTTTACATTGTAGTAAAGTGTCATTTCTTCAGTGTTGTCACATTAAAAGATAGAATATAATATTTACAAAAATGTGAGGGGTGTACTCACTTTTCTGAGATACTGTAGGTGCCCTTGATGAAGGCAAAAAAATTTGCAATGATATGCACCTGTCAGAAAAATTGGTCTTTGGGTTTTAATTGTGCCCATGAAACCTATACCAAAAACATTCTTCCAGGTTAAATGATTGAACATCCTCAAAGCTAGGCAGCCTGCTGGCCTCCATTACAGTGCCAAGGGAACGTCTGCCTCTCCTTGTTGTTCTCCCAGACATTATTGGGATGGAGGGGGCAGTGCTTATAAGCAAATGTAAAGGAGAAGTTGAAATCTGTACGTAGATGCACTTTAACCAATGTAAAGAGGTGTTTTGTGCCCTTTAATTTGAGTACTCACACTACACAGACACACTCCACGGATACAATATAATATACTGCAATATAATGCGCCAAACGTACAGTAATGCACAGAACTGTATGGAGTTAAACTGGCAGTAATGAACACAGAAGTAAATGGCGTTAAACTGGCAGTAACGCACAAAACTATATGGCGTTAAACTTGTAGTAACGCACACAGAACTATATGGCGTTAAACTGGCAGTAACGCACGCAAAACTATATGGCGTTAAACTGGCAGTAATGCACGCAAAACTATATGGCATTAAACTGGCAGTAACGCACACAATACAATATGGCGTTAAACTGGCAGTAACGCACGCAAAACTATATGGCGTTAAACTGGCAGTAACGCATGCAATACGATATGGCATTAAACTGGCAGTAACACAATCAAATAGACGGTGTTCGAGGGGCGTGTCCGACCAGAGCTGAAGATGGACGCCTGAACTCTCAGCTCGTCAACCAGGGGAGAACACAGAGTGACATAGGCCGCACACGAATCCCAATCTGCAGCCACCTGTGCTCCAGAAGCATCGCTGACACAGGGAAACATGTCCAGGAAAAGATTCACGGACTGCAAACTCCAGAAACTGACAGAGTTTCATTTCAAGCCGGCGGAGCAGGTCAGTGATTCCAAAGATGGCACCGGCCCGGCTGCAGGACTCCTACACGGATCTCCCTGATGAGATCCCCAAGGATCTCCCTGATGAGATCCCCACGGCCCCTCCACTGTCATCCCCCGGAGTGTGATCCCCTCCCAGGCAGCCCCGCAAAGGCTAAAATGCGCCTTTATGCGCCGCGGCCGCTACAGGCACAAATTGAGGCCCAGGCTTTCAACCCCCTCCTCTCCAACCAGGCCTTACACTCATCCATGGCCTCTTTCCCCACCTCAGGCCAGCCTGTCATCGACACCACTCTGAAGGACATGCTACTGTCTCTGCAGTCCTCCCTAATGACTGACCTCTCCTCATTATTCACAAAAATCTCCTCAGACATCCACTCCCTAGATGACAGAGTGACCTGTATTGAAATGGGAATGAATGAATGCACTTCCACAGTAAATGAAGTCATTGAGGTTTATGATGATGTGAGAGTAACAAGCATGGATGTGCGCCAAGCTGGACGATTTAGAAGACAGGTCCCGCAGGAACAACGTTAAGCTGAGAGGTATTCCTGAAACCATATTACTTGCAGACCTGACACGCTACGCGAAAGAGCTAATGGTTATCGTTATCCCAGAAGTGTCCCATAATCATTGACAGAATACACAGAATTTCAAATCAAGGAGAAGCTATTGCTGGGGATCAAAAACAAAACACCCCTGCCAGCTCCCTACACGGGTATCCAATTCTTCCCAGACCTCTTCAAGTACACATTTCAACAAAGAAATCTGATGAACCCAATCACCAACGGTCTCCAAAACCATACAATTCCATATAAATGGCGTTATCTAGCAACACTATTAATTACCAGAAATGGGCAATCCCACTCTATAAGTGATCTTAACAAAGGGATGCACCTCCTTCGCACTTGGGGAATCATCCAGGATCCTCCCAAACCAACTCCGCCATCTAGAGGAACAACAGCACCCCGCAGAATTCTGGACCAATATCGCACCTGAACAGTCCTAAATGGCATCGCCAAGATAGGCCAAAGAACAACATTACAGCTCCCCCAAGCTCTGATGAATTGATCCCCCTGTTCTTACCTGTTCTTACCCCCAGTTAGAGGTTGAAGCGGTGCTCATCATCACCTCTATATAACTCGTTACAGCTACCCAGCGTTTTCTTCATTAACAGTTTCCTAACCAATCATTCTACTGTTTTATGTAAGTAACATGTTGCTCTATCCGCAACTTTCACTTTCATCCTGCTGACAGGGCCCAGGACTCTCGCTTATCTCTTTTACAACCACTGACTCAGGCACCTACAAACCCAGAACCACAGTGTCTAATTGTAAGTGTTACGCCATCAAACCTACTATTTCGACACCCACAAGATGCCGCTCACTATCCTATCCCTGAACACTAACGGACTGAATCACCCGGCTAAAAGACACTCACTCTGGAGAACCGCCAAGGCTCTCCATAGTGATATTTTATGTGTTCAAGAGACTCACCTATTGCCAACCGTCTCTCCCCTATGCCCCAACCACCAATTCCAACACATTTTCAATGCCTCCTACTCCACCAAATCTAAAGGGGTCATGATTGCCATCAGGGACATGGTCGACTTTCAATTATCTACTATACTACAAGATCCTGAGGGTCCCTATATAGTTTTAATGTGTACCATCAACCAAATATCCTATACCATTATTAATGTATATGCCCCGAACTCCCACCAGATGAAATTTCTCCACAAAGTACTACGCATCGCCAAACCCATCCAGAAAGGCTACCTAATAGTCTGCGGAGACTTCAACCTAGCCCCCGATATAGTCATGGATACCACATCTGCTGCCAAAAGCTGAGAATCACCGCTGAAAAAATCTATCTCTACAAACAATCTCTTCGACGTATGGCGGTGTCACCATGGTTCTGAGAAAGATTTCACCTTTTTTTCCCCCAGGCACAATTCGTATTAGAGAATTGATTTGTTCTTAACTGATAAATGGCTGTTACAGAAAATTTGTACGTCAGATCACGCCCCAATCTCTATTGCCATTGAAGAATCCAACCCACAACGCAACACATTTCTCTGGCGTGCAAATAAATACATACTTACAGTAGCCACGATAATTATGCACCAGAGATCTCTAGCCACATAACAGAGTTTTTCTCACTAAACAAGGGCTTGGTATCTGACCCTGGCGTGGTGTGGAGCACAAGGCCTTCATAAGAGGAATGTTGATTAAATTAAGCTCTTCTCACAAAAAAAAGAGGACGCAGAGTCTAGATGAACTGACATCTCAGATAGCGACCCTAGAATCACAACACAAAGTCAATCCACAAGCCTGTCAGACAAACTGACTACTGTCCCTTAAACAAGAACTAAAAACACTGCTTCTCCAATCCTTTGAATTACTTCAATGTAAACTGAAAGCCACGACATACTCCACCTCTAACAAAGCAGGGAAAAGACTGGCACAATACCTCAAAGGCAAAAGAACCAAAACTAAAATACACCTACTTTACCACCCCCACACTAAACACCCACTGTCGAACCCATAGGATATTGCCAACACATTCAGTGACTATTACAGTGACCTATACAACCTAAAGCAAGACCCAAAAACCCCACAACCCTACCAAGATGAAATTAATCAATATCTCCACAATATACACCTACCGACTTTGACGGAAACTCAATTAGCGACCCTTAACGTCCCATTCACAGAACGAGAAATTAAGATAACGATCGACTCTCTCCCTAGCAGTAAAGCTCCGGGACCTGATGGTCTGACGGGAGAGTATTATAAACTGTTCTCCGCACATTTAATACCTCATCTAGTAGAAGTCTTTAATACCACTGCCTCCTCTTCTCAATTCCCAAATGAATATTTAAATGCACTGATAATAACGACACCGAAGCCAGGGAAGGAGCCGAACATTCCCCCAAACTTCTGCCCTATATCCCTACTCAACCTTGATCTTAAAATTTATGCTAAAACTATTGCAGCGAGACTGCTTGACATCATGCCCACCCTCATACACAGAGACCAGGCAGGTTTCACTAAGGGAAGACAGGCACCAGATGCCAGTAGAAGGATGATCAATCTAATCCACCATGGAGAACTCAGCAGAACGCCTTCTCTGCTTCTATCCTTGGATGTATAGAAGGCGTTTGACAGGGTACATTGGTCTTACCTCAAAAAATCGGACATTCCGACAACAAAATCCATGGATTTTTTCAGACGGATGTTGGCTCAAACTTGTCTTGCATACTCACGGTCACACAAAGCTGTCAGAAAATCTGATCGTTCTGAACGCGGTGACGTAAATCACGTACATCGGGACTATAAACGGGGCAATAGCCAATAGCTTTTGTCTCTTAATTTATTCTGAGCATGCGTGGCACTTTGTGCGTCGGATTTATGTACACATGATCGGAATTTACTACAACGGATTTTGTTGTCGGAAAATTTTATAGCAAGCTCTCAAACTTTGTGTGTCGGAAATTCCGATGGAAAATGTGAGATGGAGCCCACACACGGTCGGAATTTCCGAAAACAAGGTCCTATCACACATTTTCCGTTGGAAAATCTGACCGTGTGTACAGGGCATAAGTGGGTATCGATATGTGCTCAATATATTTCATATCTTCATACCACCCCGCCACCTCAGGTCTTCAAATAGGTACCTCATCTCACAAAATCAGCCTTTTCGCAAACAATGTCATACTGATCTTCACCAATCCCGCTCCCTACCTAGCAGAAGTACAAAGCACCCTGAAATGGTTTAGCAAGGTTTCTTACTATAAAGTAAACATGACCAAATAATTCATACTAGATATAAAACTTGACGCCACGACAAAAAGCCTACTCCAACTACAACACTCCTTTGCATGGGCAAATAAAGACATCTCCTACCTAGGGGTTCAACTTACAAGATCAGTTAGGAATCTCTACTCCTCCAATTTCTTACCCCTTGTACAAAAAGTCCAAACAGACTCCCTAGAGATAGCGAAACATGAACTCTCCTGGTCAGGGAGGCTAGCAGCCTTTAAAATGACATGTCTCCCCCAAATTTTATATTACTTTTGAACCCTTCCTATCCCCGTCCCTCCTCATTTTTCAGATTCCTCCGAAAAATCTTTAATAAATTTCTTTGGACAAGCAAATGACCTAGCTGTGCCCACCTCAAACTGATCAAACACAAATTGGCAGGAGGCACGGGTTCCATAGACTTTGAGGATTATTATATAACAGCCATACTTGCCCAACTACCTGTATGGTTCCAAACCCTCCCTACCTCTCTTTGGGGCAAAATAGAGAATATTTCATCCGTTCTAATCTAAAAAACTGGTTAATGAGCACCCCTCTATGTTTCTGTCATTCCATCCTCCATCTCCCCACCTATAAAGGCTTCAGTACAAGCATGGAAAAAACTGACTACCCTTTCAAATTCCACCCCTTCCACCCCACAGAACCACATACCCTTAGAGTCTCTTCACTACTTATCACCAGATCTAAACCTATCACAATAGACCCTCAGGGGGATTCATTCTCTACAAAATCTGCTACACTGCAACAAACTCAAATCATTCTCCCAATTGCAAACAGAACATGGTCTACCTACCTCAGAACACTTCACGTTTTTACGCATTCAACACTGCCTAGGTAAAATACCCCTTCCCCTCTACAACATCCACCCAAAGACATGGGAATATTTAACTGACCCTTCTTCTAAAACCGAAGGCAACTGTTACTTATTTATTATTATATATTTCAGTTATTTATATAGCGCCGTCAATTTACACATCGCTTTACATATACATGATACATTCACATCAGTCTCTACCCTCAAGGAGCTTACAATGTAAGGTCCCTAACTTGCATTCATACATTCTAGGGACAATTTAGACAGGATCCAATTAACCTACCAGCATCTCTTTGGACTGTGGGAGGAAACCGGAGCACCCGGAGGAAACCCACACAGGCACAGGGAGAACATGACCCCACATCTTCAATGGGAATCGGACTTAGCGCACAGCTACACAGACACACAGTGGCAATACGCATTTAAAACTATCAACAGAGCCACAAAATGCTCGACACTCTGGGAACTAACACAGAAAATCTTGTTACACTGGTACATGACTCCGGCTAAGATAGCAACCTTCAACCCCCAATCCCCTAATACGTGCTAGAGATGTAAAGCACACAAAGGAGAAATGTTCCACATTTTTTTAACTTGCCCCCCACATCCAGGCAAACTGGGGACAAATCTACAAACTTATCTCAACCATAACCAATCATACAATTCCCCCCTCGCCTGAGCTTGCACTACTAAATTTTTTTTTTTTTTTTCCATTAAAGAAGTTTATTACAGAAGTATTAAGTAGACAATACAGAACAGAGAGTACAGTAAAATGCTTCTGATCTAACATAAGTTTCAGTAAAAAGGCCGCAGTTTACATTTGTTTATGCAATGTTGATTCAAAATAACCAAAAATTAAACACTGTAGTATCGGTTGTGTCTTTTACATGAACCATATCGCCTCAGAAATAGGCCTGTACAATGTCACAACCCATTTCGCCTAGGCCTTTAATAATATTATATGCGATATTGCAATTGACTCTCTGAATAGATCAAAGAGATGAAAAGAGGGGAAAAAATAAAGTATACATGTGAAAGAAGGGGAAACGAAAACCTAAACCATATGTGAAGTAGGAGGAGTGGAGTTTGTGTTTATTCAGTATCGTATTATTAAAAAGAAGCGGAAATGATCTTGAGTAATCCTAATTGATCTCGACCACCCACGTCGACCAAGTGTGTAATCCAGCACAGATTTACTGTTACGCCATATCTAAGACTAAATTAGCTTATCGCCTAAACCTGGGCACTGAAAATGTCGGAAAATGTCTGAGAGTATTTAAACACGTTCCATGGGCGCCAAGTATCGAGAAAGTTTTCAACTTGTTCATTTGCTTGCGCCAAAGTGTCTTCCATTTCATAAAATTCTATGACCCTATTTAGCCATTCCTTAGTTGTTGGTACGTGAGTTGATTTCCAATAAAGTGGGATGAGGGACTTGGCCGCATTTAGTAAGTGTTTTGTGAGCGAACGCTTATATCTCCTCAGAGGCCAGCTCGAAATATGCAGCAGGCAACAGGCTGCATCTAAAGGTAGAGTGGTCTCAGTGATTTTTTTGATATATTCTCGTACACTGTCCCAGAAATGGGCAATCAAAGGGCAATGCCACCATATGTGTAGCAAAGTTCCACTATCTCCCAAACACCTCCAGCATCGATCCGATGTCTGGGGGAACATCTTATTTAATTTTGTTGGAGTTAGGTACCACTGAGTCAAGAGTTTGAAAGCTGTCTCTTGCACTTTGGTGCTGATAGAGCACTTGTGTGATAAGATGCAAGCGTTCCTTCACTGTTTCGGGGTTATGTTTACCTGTAAGGCTTCTGACCACCGCTCTCTGAGTCTGTCGTCCATGGGTGTTTTCGTGTTCTGTAGCCACGCATAAATAATTGAGGTAGCCCCACGTACTGGCTCTCCCCCAAGGCACACCGACTCGAAATCTGTCAAAGGCCTAGAAAAGTCTCCCACCTTGTGGTTAGTGCTTACATAGCTTCTAACTTGGAGGTATGTCCAAAAGGGCAAGTCAGTCACATTGTCATTTTGTTTAAGTGTCTGAAAGTCTTTCATTTTGGCTTGATGGTAACAATCTCTTGCTAAAAGAGGTCTGTCACTGTGGGAGGATCTGAGGTGAGGGTTGCCCACCCCTGGGATGAACTCTGGGTTGTCTCGCAGTGAGGTAAGTGGACCCAAGGCGGATGTAACTCCTGTGTCAGCGGGTATCTCATGGATCACTTTCAGAGTGGTACCCGTTAAGGGGTGTTGCTTCAGGTCGTCTGTGTATGAATGCCAAGGTCGCCAAGGTGCAAAGGTAAGTGGTAAGGTTTGAAGGTCCATTTCTAATTTCACCCAGTCTTTGGAATCTCTGTGACAGTGCCAGTCGATAACCCTTGTTACGTGGGATGCTTTGTAATAGCCCTGTAAGTTGGGTACTCCCAACCCTCCCAGTGCCTTCGCTTTCTGCAGTGTTTCAAGTTTGATTCTCGGATTTTTGTGTGCCCAAATAAATTTCAAAAACATGGTTCTCAGTGTCCTGAACATGGTAGGCGGCAGTTTAATCGGTAATGTGCGCATTAGGTAGAGGAGCCTAGGGAGGACTGTCATTTTAATGACCGCTGCCCTTCCGAACCAAGAGAAGGTTCCAGCGTGCCATTTGCGCAAGTCCGTTTCTATAGATTTTAAGAGAGGGGGGAAATTTTGTTCGTATATTGTCGATAATTGTGGTGTTAAAAACACCCCCAAATATTTCAGTTTTTTGTGGTCCCATTTGAAGGGTGAGTTCTCTATCACCGATGTGAGTGAGGGGTTGGGGAGGGATATATTCATTGCTTCCGATTTGGAGTAGTTTATCTTTAGGTTGGAGACATAGCTATAATGTTCAAAGGCTTTCATAAGATTGGGGAGAGTAGTGTGGGGCCTGGATATAAAAAATAACAAATCATCGGCATAGGCGGCTACCTTGAACTCACGCCCCCTTACCAGGAATCCCCTGACCGATTTATTTGCATTGACCTGTCTAATAAATGGCTCTAGGGTTAAAATGAATAGGAGTGGTGAAAGGGGGCAGCCTTGTCTTGTACCATTCGCGATATGTACCAAGAGAGAGTGCCGTTTATTTTCAGTCTAGCCGAGGGGTTATGATAAAGTGCGGAGATCCAGGCCAACATCCTATCACCCAATCCAATATGTCTACAAGTAGACAACATGTAGTCCCATGCCACGTGGTCGAAGGCCTTCTCCGCGTCCGTGGACAGGAGAAGGCCTTCTGATCCGCTGGAGCCCATTTGGTGGATTAGTAGAAGGGCTTTAGTGACATTATCTTTGGCTTCACGGTCGGGCATAAAACCCACCTGTTCCGGGCCAATTATTTTTTGGAGGTAGGGTCTCAGTCTGTCAGCAAGAATCCTTGCAAAGATTTTCACGTCCAGATTCAACAAGGATATAGGACGATAACTGGCACAATCGGAGGGGTCTTTACCTGTTTTCGGTATTACTGCTATATAGGCTGAAAGTAAATCTGGGGTTGTGGTCCTGGGTTCGGACAGGGAGTTCAAGGCCGACGCTAGAGGATCTGTCAGCAGGTCTGTAAATGTTTTGTAGTAGATAGCCGTGTACCCATCCGGGCCGGGACTTTTACCTAGCTTTAAATTCTTAATGGCCATTCTAATTTCGGTCGTGGTTATTGTGTCTTCAAGGGTGTTAGCTTCCGTCGTGTCAAGAGATGGGAGACCACTTTTACTAAGATAGTCTTTGATTACTTGTGTTCTATTGCCATCCATACCCAGTTGTTTGTGCTGTGGAGGTAAATTGTAGAGATTTGAGTAAAATGTATGGAAATGTTTAGCAATCTCCTCTGTAGTGACATCTAGTGTCCCATTTTTTTGCTGTCTTATGCCTATAATGCTATTGTTTTGGGTGTGGACTCTTAGCGCCCTCGCCAACGACTTGCCTGGTTTGTTGCCCCCCTCGTAGTAGATTTTTTTCCTGAAAAATAAGAACCATTTGGCTTTAGCATCAAAAAGTGTCTGTAGTTGTTTCCTGGCTTCTAATAATTCTGTGGCTGTATCCACTGCAAGAGATTGTTTATGTTGGGACTCTAACTTATGGATATGACTTATTAGAGTTTTGATTTCCTTTTCTCTCTCCTTTTTTCTTCTAGCCCCTATCGAAATCAATTCCCCCCTTAGAGTACATTTGTGGGCTTCCCAAATCATCAATGGGTCCATCCCTGGGGTGTTATTCTGGGTGAAAAAATTTGACAGGGCCTCTTTGAGTTTGGGTAGATGGGTGGGGTCTGAGAGTATCGAGCAGTTAAGCCTCCAGATCTGGGTCTTTTTTGGCGACTCTGTCAAGTCTAATGTTACTGCCACTGGAGCGTGATCGGAGAGGGATTGGGTGCCTATGCAAGCCTCGGAAAGAGTAGGAAGGTCTTTTTGAGTTAAAAAACAGATAATCTATCCGAGTGTATTTTTTATGTGGTGCTGAATAAAACGTGTAGTCACGTCCATGTGGGTTGAGGAATCTCCACGAGTCTATCAGTCCCAACTTATGGAGGAGGCACTTAATGCCTTTCAGGGTTTTGTACCTAATGCTAGTGTTGCCATTGGAGGTGTCCGTTAGGGGATTCAGGGGGATGTTGAAGTCTCCTCCCAGTATCAGACACCCCGTAGCAAACTCCTGCAGCTTATGTACCATCTGTTTACAAAATAGCAGGTGTGCTGAGTTCGGGAAGTACACATTTGCTATTGTGATGGGCGTTCCACTGTAGTTCCCTTTTAGGAAAATGTATCTGCCCTCAGGGTCTGTCAGTTGGTCCGTCAGGTCAAAAGGTGCATTCTTACTGACCAGTATCGAGACCCCTTTAGTTTTAGCGAGACTGTTTGTGGCATGATAAACCCTTGTGTAGTTCGAGTCGGCGAGCCTGGGGACGCGGCCAGTTTTAAAGTGGGTTTCCTGTAGTAGTATGAAATGTGGCTTACCTTTTTTAATTTCTCTAAGTAACGTGGATCTCTTCTCCGGGGTATTCAATCCCTGTATATTGTGGGATATTACTGTGGGATTGCGCCCTAGAAGAGAGTAAGCCATGGTGCAGACTCAGGAGCGGTGCGGAACTCTATTAATCTGAAAAAGTATTACCGGTGGTCAGTTAAGGCATTCTTAAGGTCGGGGACGTGGGTGGTCAGAACCTCTGAGAGGTGTGACAAGAAGTAAGATAGGGAGGTGGGTGTGAGAACAAAGAAAGGAGAAAAAGGGCAGAAAGTAAGAAAACAAGAAATTGAAAGTGAGAGGAGGAGTGAGTAGAATAGGAATTAAGTTCAACCTCTAGATAGAGCCCTATCTAGAGAACTGTAGTGCGTCTGCAAAGCTTAGTGCAGTGACAGACCACTTGTGGGGGTAGGGGGAGGCGGCTGCCTGGTGTATGAGTCTAACAAAACAAACCGTTAAGTTTAAGCAAAAAAACTTATGAAGGATATAACTGGCAAAACCGTCCTCCAACGGACACACAGCCTAAGGCTAATAAGAGATATACATCTCTTAACTGGAATAACATATATATGTTTAATTCACCCTATCATTTAACCACTTGCCGACCGCCTAACGCACATATACGGCGGCAGAATGGCATGGGCAGGCAGAATCACGTTCCTGTACGTGATCTGCCTCCCGCGGGCGGGGGGTCCGATCGGACCCCCCCCGGTGCCAGCGGCGGTCGGCATTTGACTGGGAGCATCGGGAGGCGAGGGGGAGACCATCCGATCGTGGCCCCCCCCTCGCGATCGCTCCCAGCCAATCGGAATCCTCCCCTGCCTGTGTGTAGTTTCACACAGGCAGAGGATGTGATGTCATCTCTCCTCGGCTTGGCAGTTTCCGTCCCAGCGCCGAGGAGAGAAGACATGTGAGTGCACAACACACACACACACACAGTAGAACATGCCAGGCATACTTTACACCCCCGACCCCCCCCCCGATCAACCCCCCCCCCCTGTCACAAACTGACAGCAAGCAGTATTTTTTTTTTTTTTCTGATTACTGTATTGGTGTCAGTTTGTGACAGTTACAGTGTTAGGGCAGTGAGTATTACCCCCCTTTAGGTCTAGGATACCCCCCTAACCCCCCCTAATAAAGTTTTAACCCCTTGATCACCCCCTGTCACCAGTGTCACTAAGCGATCATTTTTCTGATCGCTGTATTAGTGTCGCTGGTGACGCTAGTTAGGGAGGTAAATATTTAGGTTCGCCGTCAGCGTTTTATAGTGACAGGGACCCCCATATACTACCTAATAAATGTTTTAACCCCTTGATTGCCCCCTAGTTAACCCTTTCACCACTGATCACCGTATAACCGTTACGGGTGACGCTGGTTAGTTCGTTTATTTTTTATAGTGTCAGGGCACCCGCCGTTTATTACCTAATAAAGGTTTAGCCCCCTGATCGCCTGGCGGTGATATGCGTCGCCCCAGTCAGCGTCAGATTAGCGCCAGTACCGCTAACACCCACGCACGCAGCATACGCCTCCCTTAGTGGTATAGTATCTGTACGGATCAATATCTGATCCGATCAGATCTATACTAGTGTCCCCAGCAGTTTAGGGTTCCCAAAAACGCAGTGTTAGTGGGATCAGCCCAGATACCTGCTAGCACCTGCGTTTTTCCCCTCCGCCCGGCCCAGCCCAAGTGCAGTATCGATCGATCACTGTCACTTACAAAACACTAAACGCATAACTGCAGCGTTCACAGAGTCAGGCCTGATCCCTGCGATCGCTAACAGTTTTCTTGGTAGCGTTTTGGTGAACTGGCAAGCACCAGCCCCAGGCAGCGTCAGGTTAGTGCCAGTACCGCTAACACCCACGCACTCACCGTACATCTCCCTTAGTGGTATAGTATCTGATCGGATCAATATCTGATCTGATCAGATCTATACTATTGTCCCCAGCAGTTTAGGGTTCCCACAAACGCAGTGTTAGCGGGATCAGCCCAGATACCTGCTAGCACCTGCGTTTTGCCCCTCCGCCCGGCCCAGCCCAGCCCACCCAAGTGCAGTATTGATCGATCACTGACACTTACAAAACACTAAACGCATAACTGCAGCGTTCGCAGAGTCAGGCCTGATCCCTGCGATCGCTAACAGTTTTTTTGGTAGCGTTTGGTGAACTGGCAAGCACCAGCCCCAGGCAGCGTCAGGTTAGCGCCAGTACCGCTAACACCCACGCACGCACCGTACACCTCCCTTAGTGGTATAGTATCTGATCGGATCAATATCTGATCAGATCTATACTAGCGTCCCCAGCAGTTTAGGGTTCCCACAAACGCAGTGTTAGCGGGATCAGCCCAGATACCTGCTAGCACCTGCGTTTTGCCCCTCCGCCCGGCTCAGCCCAGCCCACCCAAGTGCAGTATCGATCGATCACTGACACTTACAAAACACTAAACGCATAACTGCAGCGTTCGCAGAGTCAGGCCTGATCCTTGCGATCGCTAACAGTTTTTTTGGTAGCGTTTTGGTGAACTGGCAAGAACCAGCGGCCTAGTACACCCCAGTCATAGTCAAACCAGCACTGCAGTAACACTTGGTGACGTGGCGAGTCCCATAAATGCAGTTCAAGCTGGTGAGGTGGCAAGCACAAGTAGTGTCCCGCTGCCACCAAAAAGACAAACACCTGCCCGTCGTGTCCATAATGCCCTTCCTGCTGCATTCGCCATTCCTAATTGGGAACCCACCGCTTCTGCAGCGCCCGTACTTCCCCCATTCACATCCCCAACCAAATGCAGTCGGCTGCATGAGAGGCATTTTCTTTATGTCCTCCCGAGTACCCCTACCCAGCGAACCCCCCAAAAAAGATGTTGTGTCTGCAGCAAGCGCGGATATAGGCATGACACCCGCTATTATTGTCCATCCTGTCCTGACAAATCTGGTCTTTGCATTGGTGAATGTTTTGAACGCTACCATTCACTAGTTGAGTATTAGCGTAGGGTACAGCATTGCACAGACTAGGCACACTTTTACAGGGTCTCCCATCGCATTTTGAGAGACCCGAACCTGGAACCAGTTACAGTTATAAAAGTTAGTTACAAAAAAAGTGTAAAAAAAAAAAAAAACACAAACAAAAATATAAAATAAAAAAAAAATAGTTGTCGTTTTATTGTTCTCTCTCTCTCTATTCTCTCTCTATTGTTCTGCTCTTTTTTTACTGTATTCTATTCTGCAATGTTTTATTGTTGTTATGTTTTATCATGCTTGCTTTTCAGATATGCAATTTTTTATAGCTTACCGTTTACTGTGCTTTATTGTTAACCATTTTTTTGTCTTCAGGTACGCCATTCACGACTTTGAGTGGTTATACCAGAATGATGCCTGCAGGTTTAGGTATCATCTTGGTATCATTCTTTTCAGCCAGCGATCGGCTTTCATGTAAAAGCAATCCTAGCAGCTAATTAGCCTCTAGACTGCTTTTACAAGCAGTGGGAGGGAATGCCCCCCCCAACGTCTTCCGTGTTTTTCTCTGGCTCTCCTGTCTCAACAGGGAACCTGAGAATGCAGCCGGTGATTCAGCCAGCTGACCATAGAGCTGATCAGAGACCAGAGTGGCTCCAAACATCTCTATGGCCTAAGAAACCGGAAGCTACGAGCATTTTATGACTTAGATTTCGCCGGATGTAAACAGCGCCATTGGGAAATTGGGAAAGCATTTTATCACACCGATCTTGGTGTGGTCAGATGCTTTGAGGGCAGAGGAGAAATCTAGGGTCTAATAGACCCCAATTTTTGTAAAAAAGAGTACCTGTCACTACCTATTGCTATGATAGGGGATATTTACATTCCCTGAGATAACAATAAAAATGATTTAAAAAAAAAAAAATGAAAGGAACAGTTTAAAAATAAGATAAAAAAATAATAATAATAAAGAAAAAAAAAAAAAAAAAAAAGCACCCCTGTCCCCCCTGCTCTCGCGCTAAGGCGAACGCAAGCGTCAGTCTGGCGTCAAATGTAAACAGCAATTGCACCATGCATGTGAGGTATCACCGCGAACGTCAGATCGAGTGCAGTAATTTTAGCAGTAGACCTCCTCTGTAAATCTAAAGTGGTAACCTGTAAAGGCTTTTAAAAGCTTTTAAAAATGTATTTAGTTTGTCGCCACTGCACGTTTGTGCGCAATTTTAAAGCATGTCATGTTTGGTATCCATGTGCTCGGCCTAAGATCATCTTTTTTATTTTATCAAACATTTGGGCAATATAGTGTGTTTTAGTGCATTAAAATTTAAAAAAGTGTGTTTTTTCCCCAAAAAATGCGTTTGAAAAATCGCTGCGCAAATACTGTGTGAAAAAAAAAATGAAACACCCACCATTTTAATCTGTAGGGCATTTGCTTTAAAAAAATATATAATGTTTGGGGGTTCAAAGTAATTTTCTTGCAAAAAAAATTATTTTTTATGTAATCAAAAAGTGTCAGAAAGGGCTTTGTCTTCAAGTGGTTAGAAGAGTGGGTGATGTGTGACATAAGCTTCTAGATGTTGTGCATAAAATGCCAGGACAGTTCAAAACCCCCCCAAATGACCCCATTTTGGAAAGTAGACACCCCAAGCTATTTGCTGAGAGGCATGTCGAGTCCATGGAATATTTTATATTGTGACACAAGTTGCGGGAAAGAGACAATTTTTTATTTTTTTTATTTTTTTTTGCGCAAAGTTGTCACTAAATGATATATTGCTGAAACATGCCATGGGAATATGTGAAATTACACCCCAAAATACATTCTGTTGCTTCTGCTGAGTACGGGGATACCACATGTGTGAGACTTTTTGGGAGCCTAGCGGCGTATGGGACCCCGAAAACCAAGCACCGCCTTCAGGCTTTCTAAGGCCGTAAATTTTTGATTTCACTCTTCACTGCCTATCACAGTCTCGGAGGCCATGGAATGCCCAGGTGGCAAAAAACCCCCCCAAATGACCCCATTTTGGAAAGTAGACACCCCAAGCTATTTGATGAGAGGTATATTGAGTATTTTGCAGACCTCACTTTTTGTCACAAAGTTTTGAAAATTGAAAAAAGAAAAAAAAAATTTTTTTTTCTCGTCTTTCTTTATTTTCAAAAACAAATGAGAGCTGCAAAATACTCACCATGCCTCTCAGCAAATAGCTTGGGGTGTCTACTTTCCAAAATGGGGTCATTTGGGGGGGGGGTTGTGCCACCTGGGCATTCCATGGCCTCCGAAACTGTGATAGGTAGTGAGGAGTAAAATCAAAAATGTACGCCCTTAGAAATCCTGAAGGCAGTGATTGGTTTTCGGGGCCCCGTACGCGGCTAGGCTCCCAAAAAGTCCCACACATGTGGTATCCCTGTACTCAGGAGAAGCAGCTAAATGTATTTTGGGGTGCAATTCCACATATGCCCATGGCCTGTGTGAGCAATATATCATTTAGTGACAACTTTGTGCAAAAAAAAAAAAAAAAATGTGTCACTTTCCCGCAACTTGTGTCAAAATATAAAACATTCCATGGACTCAACATGCCTCAAAAGCAAATAGCTTGGGGTGTCTACTTTCCAAAATGGGGTCATTTGGGGGGGTTTTATGCCATCTGGGCATTTTATGGCCTTCAAAACTGTGATAGGTAGTGAGGAGTAAAATCAAAAATGTACGCCCTTAGAAATCCTGAAGGCAGTGATTGGTTTTCGGGGCCCCGTACGCAGCTAGGCTCCCAAAAAGTCCCACACATGTGGTATCCCCATACTCAGGAGAAGCAGCTAAATGTATTTTGGGGTGTAATTCCACATATGCCCATGGCCTGTGTGAGCAATATATCATTTAGTGACAACTTTTTGTAATTTTTTTTTTTTTTTTGTGTCATTATTCAATCACTTGGGACAAAAAAAAATGAATATTCAATGGGCTCAACATGCCTCTCAGCAAATTCCTTGGGGTGTCTACTTTCCAAAATGGGGTCATTTGTGGGGGTTTTGTACTGCCCTGCCATTTTAGCACCTCAAGAAACGACATAGGCAGTCATAAATTAAAGGCTGTGTAAATTCCAGAAAATGTACCCTAGTTTGTAGGCGCTATAACTTTTGCGCAAACCAATAAATATACACTTATTGACATTTTTTCTACCAAAGACATGTGGCCGAATACATTTTGGCCTAAATGTATGACTAAAATTGAGTTTATTGGATTTTTTTTAGAACAAAAAGTAGAAAATATCATTTTTTTTCAAAATTTTCGGTCTTTTTCCGTGTATAGCGCAAAAAATAAAAACGGCAGAGGTGATCAAATACCATCAAAAGAAAGCTCTATTTGTGGGAAGAAAAGGACGCAAATTTCATTTGGGTACAGCATTGCATGACCGTGCAATTAGCAGTTAAAGCGATGCAGTGCCGAATTGTAAAAAGTGCTCTGGTCAGGAAGGGGGTAAAACCTTCCGGGGCTGAAGTGGTTAAAGGGTCCTCTCCGTCCCCAGACAGGAGGACCGAGAGGCCCCGCTATCACTGTCACTCCCGCGACATGAAGACCCGGCCGGCCGCCACCTCCAAAGTGTCACGGTCAAACCTGCCTCCACCGCCGCGAGGGCCCCAGAACTGCTATAACTTAGATTAATGCTAAAACATCATGAAATAAATTGTGGTACACATCATGTGCATATAGCAAGCCTGTGACTACCTTAAGGAAATGAGAGTCAGTGGGGCATGGCCCTAGTAAACTGAGCCTTAAAAAGGCAAAAACAAAAACAGAAGAAAAAAAAAAAAATCTGCGGTTGAACTGGTCAAAAATAATTCCCTCTGGGATCAAAACAGATAGCCAGGTCGTTGTAAAGGCTTGTAAGCTGGACAGCTCTGCATCAGTCTTCCGTGTGGTCACAATCCCAAAGAGCTGGATTCGGTGTGTTGAATTTGGAGCTTCCTGCTTTGCCTGACTTCATTTTCTTGGAAGACCTTTTTTCAGGTGTGGAAAATGGTGATCTGGATGGGCTCCTGTTGTGTGGTGGTAATGCAAACTCGGCATACCAATCTGGCAAGTCTACTAGGTCCAGGCCGAGTCCCGCACAGAAATCGGGAAGATCCAATGGGGTGCGTAGGATATGCTGGTGCCCATTTGTCGCCACAATGAGGGCAAAGGGGAAACGCCAGGTGTATCTGAGGTCTTTTTCACGAAGTTTGTCCAGTAGTGGGCGCAGAGCCCTACGGTTTTTAAGTGTAATCTGGGATAGATCTTGGAATAACATTATGTTCTCTCCATTAAATATGATCCTCTCATTCCTCCTCGCTTTGCGCATTATGTCCTCCTTTAACTGGAAGCTTTGGAGGCAGCAAATGATGTCCCGGGGTGGTGCAGTGTCGGGGCCTCTAGGCCTGAGTGCTCTGTGGGCCCTGATAAAATCAATCACAGTCTCCTCCTGCCTTTCCAGTAGGCTATTAAAGACCCTCTGTAGGGCCGGGGCTATTTGATCTGCCTCCACAGTTTCGGGGATCCCCCGCACCCTAATATTATTCCTCCTGCCTCTATTGTCAAGGTCTTCCAGGTGTCTGTTTACATCTATAAAGTGTTGGGTGTGGGACACAGCAATCTTGTCCATCCTGTCCAGGGCCTTATCTCTCTGTTTCCCTGCATGTTCCGAGATCGGTTATGGCGGCTGAAAAGGCCGATTTAATTTCGGCTGTGAAGCCGGACATATCTGCGTATGTTAGGGGCTTGTGAAGTCTTGATTTTGCCCTGTTAATGTCTTCATTAAAGTCTGACTCACCGCTGAGGTCTTCCTCGTGGAGCTCTGCCTGCTGCGTCGGCGCCATCTTGGATTGGGCCTTGCCGTTCTCAGCCTCCGGCTTTTGTCTCAATAAATCCACGATATTCCTGGCTGTGGGAGTCGTCAGCCCTTTGCGAGAACGCGTGTGCGGGGTGCTGTGTAGCTTCCTGGCCGGCATGGAGGGTTCTTGGAAAGGGTGTCAGGCTAACAGGCTGTGTGTCTGACGGAGCTCCTCTAGTGTGCTGCCATCCAAGCCGCGCGCCAAGCCACGCCCTGCACTACTAAATTTAAGCATAGAATCAATCCCCCATCCTTTCAAGCACGTCACAACCCACATTCTTTTGGCTTCCAGACTCAACATAACGAGGCAATGGAAGTCTGATAAAACCCCAACAGTAACACAAACTATTGACCTGGTTGCATTACACTACAGCTATGAGACGATGATGGCCACCAGTAATGATCAGACCACAAAAACCCGCAAAGCATGGCAACCCTGGGCAGAATGGTCTTGTGCTGCGACTGTCAGCTAAACTTCTACCTTACACTAATGTTTTTCTTCTTGACCGAGTAATATGTTCAAATTACACATGTTTACTTTGAGCAAGTAAGTTGATAGACCTATATATACAAGTTACAGAGAACCCTACCCTTGCCTAGCATGTACACATTGGGCCCTCTCTCCTCCTGTGGCACAAAAGTGCTCCCATATGGGGTGCCGCAACAGTAGAGAGGATCAATTATACCAGTATCTACCTTCTGTTTGACATGCATGCATACTGTTAACTGTTAATGAGCTCCTAATGTTCTTATTATGTGTTCAACAACGTTGTTGCACGACGTACAATATTTAAATTGTACTTTGTATTTTCCTGTGCAAAAAATCAATAAAAACAATTAAGCAAAAAATAGACGGTGTTCAACCGTCACTACACTGAAGCTATCTGAACTGTCACTACTCTAGCTACATACTAATGTCAAGATTACTAACACGGTCTCACTACACTACACTGAAACTATCTGAGCTGTCCCTACTCTAGCTGCACACTATGAAAAGCTGAATGATGGTCCTCCTCACTACACTCACACTATCCCTAGACTGACACTAAACTAATATTCTACACTGACAATTGAAGCAAAATAAAACAGTATAGCACACTAACTAATGCCCCGTACACACGGTCGGACTTTGTTCGAACATTCCGACAACAAAATCCTAGGATTTTTTCCGACGGATGTTGGCTCAAACTTGTTTTGCGTACACACGGTCGCACAAAGTTGTCGGAATTTCCGATCGCCAAGAACGCGGTGACGTACACCACATACGACAAGACTAGAAAAGGCCGGTTCAGAACCAAGCGCGGCACCCTTTGGGCTCCTTTTGCTAATCTCGTGTTAGTAAAAGTTTGGTGAGAGACGATTCGCGCTTTTTCAGACTCGTGGCTTTCAGTTTTTTGACGTTCAGTTTGTGCTTGTGGGTTTGTATCTGCTCTTCAGTGAGTGCAGTCAGTTCGTATCGGAGTTTTCTGTGCGATCTTGCCCGCTCGTTGCTGTTTGTCAGGTCGCTCTTCACAGGCCTTGCTGTTCTTCAGTGCGTTCTGTTACTACGTTCTGAGCAGCCGACCGTTTTCTAGCCATATTTCGTATGCGTACTCCTCGTAGAGTTCGTGCTGTGCAGGGGCTTGGTGTTGGGGTCCTGACCTTGACACAAGTCCAGTCCATGAACAGGGTGGGGAGGAGTTCATGGACCAAGAATTGGTTGCTTCAGCGTGACCAGTTCTGTCATATGCCTTTGCTCCGTGAGATCCGTGAGAATAATCCTGATGATTTCAGGAACTTTCTCAGGATTACGGACCCCGTGTTTCACCGTTTGTTGGCTTCGCTGACCCCCTATATTAGCAGGCAGGATACCTGCATGAGGCAAGCCATCACTCCGGAGCAGAGGTTGGTCGCTACCTTGCGGTATTTGGCCACAGGGAGAAGTCTGCAGGACTTGAAGTTCTCGACTGGCATCTCCCCCCAGGCTCTGGGGATCATTATCCCAGAGACCTGTTCTGCCATCATCCATGTCCTGCAGAAGGAGTATATGAAGGTAAGATTTTTATCCTTTTATATCACATTTTATTGTATTGAATGTTTGATAATATATTGTATTTCTTCCCTCATTCCCTAATTACCATGATTGTAATATGCTGTGAATGTCCCCTTTGTTTTCATGCATGCTGGATTTTTAGGTAATTATTATTTTATGTCCTTCATACATATTTGCCCTTCAATAACCTCCCCAGCATGGTGTCTCCTGCCCTATATTCACCTCATGTAGTCACTTAACAATGTATTTTATCAGCTCCATAGTAGTGCTTTACCCCAAACACCCCCTAAAATGTTTGGAAATGTTATTTTTGATTTAAATTCAGGCAGAGTGCCAGAGGCTTTTTTTTGTGGTGTCCCCAAATTTTTTTTAACCCTCCCCCCAACTGCTAAGTCAGCTGATCCCAATTCTCTATCCTCAATCATCTATCTGCTGACTTTGCCAAACCCATACACACTATACCATCTCTTTACTGGTCAGATTTATGGATGAATTCCCCAAAGCATGTAGTGCAAGGGCCTGCCTGTATACTTTCCAATGGTACTGTTTAAAGTTTTTGTATCCTATTATTATCTTGATAGGTAATAGCAGAATGTTCAAATGTCCTCAAATGTGTACAGTGTGTATTTATATCTTTGTATTATGACACTTCTTACCTGTTCAGTGGTCTGCCAATAGTGTAACTAAGGAGGGGCTGTTCCAAGTAATACCCTGTATTTAGGCATTCATCTCTCAATGAAGTGAAGAGGGTTACCTGTCCAAGAGTTCCCCCCCCTATAATGTTATAAATGGCCCATGAGAGGGGGGAGGGGGAATATGATAGGTGTACCTTATACTTTGTTGTTGTTAAATTCCCCTTAGTAAATGCTATCTGGAGGTTGCCCCATAATGTTTGTGTATAATCTGCTTGCCATGTTTCTGTGAAAAAATAGTAATTTTTTTTTTTTTCCTCAACAGTTTCCTTCAACGCCACAGGAATGGCAGACTGTGGCCTCCCACTTTGCCCAGCGGTGGGACTTTCCTAACTGCGGAGGGGCAATTGATGGGAAACACGTCCACATCGTCCCACCACCCAACTCGGGGTCGTACTATTATAATTACAAGGGGTTTAATAGTATAGTGATGTTGGCGGTGGTGTCGGCTAATTACGAGTTCTAGTATGTGGACGTGGGGAAGAATGGCCGGATGTCCGATGGTGGAGTGATCGCCCAGACAGAGTTCTACAGGCGTCTCCAGAATGGCAGCTTGGGAGAGGAGGCGTGACCGGATGTGGGAGTGAGTGGTGTTGCGTGTGCTCTCCTCCCGGTCTCTGCTCTGATGCTGAACTAGCGTGGTAACGCTGGACTGAAGTCTCCTCAAGCTAGACATAGGCACAGGCCCCGTTATCTTCTTACCGGTGGACGCTCCCTGGTGCTTGGTGTGCGGTGGTGCTTGACTGGCTGGGCGGAGGTGAAGGTGACGGTGGTGACGGTCGGGAGGTCTCGCAGTGCCGCCGTGCGGAGGAGGAGTACCCGGACGACGCAGGGTCCCAGTGTCGGAGCCCAGTGACGTGGCACAAGCAGCGCGAGATCGGGAACAGAGCTCCGGGGAGAGTGGAAGGAGAGTGAGCCGCGGCGACTGTGCCAGGTACACGCGCTGAGAACAACTGACGGAGGGGAGGAGGAGTAACGCTGGCTGGCTGTCGGCCCTGTGCCGATCCTGGGACAGAGTAGTTGCAAAGCAGAAAGAGGTAGAAGATTTATCTTTTTTTACTTTAGAAGATTTTACTGCCTTGGGACTTTACTTACTGTGCGGGCACCACGGCAAGGGGGGAGGTGTGGAATTACCTCCTATGCTGAGAAGCTTGGACTATTTAAATAACTAAAGGGTGACTGCAGTGTGTATTAGCTCTCCTGCCTAGGCAAAGTTAAACTAGCCTGCTAAGTAGGTAAAGCCTATGATGACTAGGAAGAAGGGTGAGGAACAGCATCAACCAGTTCAGGAGAACTCAGCCGCACACCTAACCCGTTCAACTAAGGAGAAGGGGAGCCAAAGTGTTTCTGCAGCTGCTGCCGCAGCAAAATTAAAAAAATTTGCACACATCCCCTCGCAGTCGCCGGGTAAGAGTAACCAAGTCCCCCCAGGGAAGGGATCGACAGGAGGGCCTGGGGATAGAAAAAGTCTGGGGAAGGTAGCGGATAATTCTGTGGCTATCCCGAGAGTAGTGACCAAGAAAAGCCCTGTGAAGGGCCACTCAGGGGCGACCATGGACAATACCCACAATGTGAATATAGCTGGTCACCAGGAGCCTACCCTAAATGAAGTAATGGGTGCAATAAATACCTGTAGTAGCTCGTTGAGCGAAATGTGCACGGAGTTAAGAGGTCTTAAAGAAGAAGTCAGTAGTATCAGGCAAGAGATTCAGAAAGTGGTTGAGAGAATTAGTGGTCTGGAAGAAAGGGTCAGCCGAACGGAAGATATGGTATCTCCAATGCAGCAGGACTTCAAAAAAATGCAAGCCCAACTGGAGGCCATTAAGCTTAAAGTGGACGAGTATTAGGTCTCCCGGAGAAATGTGAGGGCCCCCGTCCCGAGGAATTTATGGAGGGGTGGCTTAAAGAAGTTTTTGGGGCCGAGACTTTCTCTCAACTTTTTTCTATTGAGAGAGCGCACAGAGTGCCTACTAACCCTACACATTCAGAAAATCGAACTAGACCATTGATAATGAGGTTTTTCAGTTTCAAAGATAAAATGAAGGTGCTGCAGAGAGCAAGAGAAAAGGGGGACATTTTTTACAATGGAGCTAGAATATCGTTCTACCCGGATTACTCCCCGGAACTGCAGAGAAGAAGAGCGGGTTTTTTGGATATTAAACGAGCTTTACGGAACTTGAATATACCATATGCACTTTTATATCCAGCACGGCTGCGGGTTGTGGCCTCAGGGTCAACCCAGTTTTTTGAATCAGCTCGGGGGGCCATGGAATGGCTTGAAGAATACAAAAAGAACTGTTAGAGAGGGGGTGGGAAGGGATTGCTATGTAGGTTAAATAATGCTCACTTAGGGAGGGGGGTGGGGGACTGGTTGGATGTGGTTGGGGGGATTAATGAGGTCACAAGGAAAGCTCCTAGGGCTGGCCAAGATAGGCAACGGGGTGGGGAGAATGGCTCAAATGTAGCAAGGGTTAAAGATTCCAGAACACGGTTAATAGATGTGGTAACGTTGAAAGCAAATAAGAGGATGCACTTAAATTGCACAAAGATAGGACAGGGATTAAAAATAGCACTGAATAGGTCTGGGGGGGAGGTGGGAGGAGCTTCCTTCTGCTTCCGACCTGTGCCCCTTTCTCACAAAGATTGATAAAAGCAACACTGACGGGTATTTTTTTATTATTTTTGGGCTTATTGGTGAACCGATGCAGAGTGTTAAGGGATTGCTGGGAGGGAGGGCAAGGGTGCCAGTATGCTTTTGTGATAATAGTGAAGGGTTGTTTTCCTTTCTTATGTTCCTTTTTATTTAATGCTAGGGTATTAATGCAGTCCCCTTTAGTGGCCCTGTTGCACACATTATTAAGTTGGGAATTAATCCCCCTATGGTTTCGATACTACTTGTATTCTTTTATGCTAATTGTTTTATGCAGGTTAGAGTATTTGGTATAACCTCCTGGAATATAAGAGGGATGAGCGATTCTATTAAAAAGGCCACTGTTTTTTCGGAACTGGAAGCCTATGGCACAGAAGTGATATGCCTGCAGGAAACACACCTGACAAATGAGACTAAATCACAAATTAAAAATAAAAAATTCCAGGTTCAGTACCACTCTGTGTACTCCTCTTATTCAAGAGGAGTCAGTATTTTGGTTAAGCGCGGGTTGACGTTTTCCTGCAGGGATGTCAGTATCGACAAGCTGGGTTGTTTTATTTTTTTGTATTGTTTAATTGAGGGTAGCCCTTTTGTTATAGTAAATTTGTATATTCCTCCTCCGTTCAGGATAGACGTTCTGCTACAGTTGGTAAGGTATATGGAAGATAAAGAAGGGGTGCCTGTTATTGGAGTAGGGGACTTTAATGCCGTACTGAATAACAGGCTAGATAGGTTTCCCCCTGGGCAGGAGGGGAGCAGGGTGTCTGAGGGTAGATTGGCCCAGTTTCTTGAGGAGATGGGGTGGTGTGACCTATGGAGAGTTCGCTTTCCTAATACAGATCAATATTCTTGTTTCTCGGGGACCCACCACACCCTCTCCCGTATTGACTTGGCCATCGGCAATCAGGAAATCCAGCCTCTTATAAGGAAAATTGAATACCGTCCAAGAGGGGTGTCGGATCATTCACCGCTAATAGTAAAAATAGGGGTGCAGGGCTGTGACAGCCAGAGGGTGTGGTCATTAAACCCAATATGGTTGGAGGTAATTGGGAATAATGAAGAAATGAAGGCAAGGTTAAGTGAGTTTATTGAACATAATGCTGGCTCTGTGTTGGAAGGGGTGGTTTGGGATTCCTTAAAAGCGTATCTGAGAGGGCTTTTGATCCAACAGATATCAATAGTGAAGAAACAATCAAGGGTAAGGGGTGAGGCTATTAGAGAGGAAGTGATGGCAGCAGAAAGAAAGTACGTGGCAGATCCAAGTCCGGTAAATCAAGAGTGTTGGATAAGGAAACAACAGGAATATAAAATGGAAAGTATTAGAGCTGCAGAAAATAGGAAACTCTTCCGGAGACAGAGGAATTTTGGGGAGGGGGAGAGTGTTGGCCGGTTGTTGGCCATGCTGGCCAGCGCTAATGCGCCCTCCTCAATAATTCCTCTAATTAGGACACCAGAGGGGGTGATTTCATCGGACTCAGGGGTAATAAGGGAAAGGTTCTTTGAGTATTATGAAGAGCTGTATAGGTCACAACACTGTGTAGAAAGGGGTGAGATGGAAAAATTCTTGGAAGGTACTGTGCTCCCGGCCCTTTCGGCTGCAGATAGGATAAGTCTAGAAGCCCCTATAACTCTTGAGGAAATGTGGCAACCTATATCAGATATGCCTAATCGGAAAGCTCCGGGTCCAGATGGTCTTCCAGTTGAAATTTATAAACAATATGGGGAGGTGCTGGTCCCGGAGCTTCTGAAGACACTGAACTGGTCGGCGACCGTCGGTAGTCTACCATCCTCGATGTCCGAAGCAACAATAGTTTTAATCCAGAAGGAAGGGAAAGATCAAGTAGACACATCTTCATATAGGCCAATTTCTCTGTTAGGGTCTGACGTTAAGATTTTGGCAAAAGTCCTGGCAGCTAAGCTAAATAAGTGCATTACTACCCTGGTGCACCCAGATCAATCTGGGTTTATACAGAATAGAGCTACTAGCAAAAATATCAGAAGGACATTTTTGAATCTTCAGACCCCGACTGTAAACATAGGATCCAGAACTGTCTTATCTTTGGATATTGCCAAAGCATTTGACACTCTGGAGTGGGGCTACCTATGGTGGGTTCTGGAGAGGTTTGGTGTCGGCCCGGGGTTTATCAGATGGCTTAAAATACTTTATCAGCACCCTAGCGCCAGATTAAAGATTAACAACGCATACTCGCGGAAGATATCCGTTGGGAGGGGAACTAGGCAGGGTTGCCCGCTTTCACCCCTGCTGTTCGCCCTGGCAATGGAGCCTTTTGCTGAAGTTGTGAGAAAAGCTGTTGGTTTGCAGGGATTTAAGAGGAAAGAGGGTGAAGAAAAAATAGCCCTTTATGCTGACGATGTTCTAATATTTCTGGGGGACACAGGGCCCTCATTAATAAAAGCAATGCAGCTGGTGGAAGGTTTTGGGAGGGTATCGGGGCTGATGGTCAATTGGGAGAAGTCGGTCCTCCTCCCGGTTGACTCGTCTAGTGGCTTGCTGCCCCAGGGACTACCCCGAGTTAAAATAGTGGAAAAGTTTAAGTATTTGGGAATAGTGATCTCTAGTACCCCTGACCAGTTTATTAGTGACAACTTAGTCCCAATCTTAGAAAGATTTAAAAGGAAGAAGGATATTTGGTGCCGGCTCCCTCTGTCGGTAGCAGGCCGGATAAACCTGATTAAAATGATTTGGATGCCGCAGTTAATGTACATACTCCACAACTCTCCGGTCTGGATAAAAAGAGATTGGTTCGTTAAAATAAATTCCCTTTTCCGTGAGTTAATATGGAAAAAAGGTCAGGCTAGGATCAGTCTTCAGACATTACAACGCTCTACGGAGGAGGGGGGATTGGCGGTTCCTCATCCATATAGGTACTTTCTGTCTGCACAGCTACAACATCTGGGAGGGTGTGAAAAGAGGGGAGAGATGAACAACAGCAGGGAAATTATGTTATCAGGTAACCCGCACAAATCCTTGGCAGGGGCATTAGAGGCTAAGTCTATTCACTGCGCGCTACCAACATACAAACTGGTGGCAAAAACCTGGCGGGTAGTGAAGGCGGAGTTGGGATATGAGGGCTTTACGGAGTTCTCACCTATATGGAACAACGAGCAGTTGAAGGAATTAAACTCTGTTGGGAAAAACAGGTGGTGGGAAGAGTGCGGGTTGGTCCGGCTGGCCCAATTGTATAAGGATAAGGTTCTCAAGTCCTTTCTGGAGCTAAGAAGTGAATTTGGTATTCCAAAGGAAACATTTTACTACTACCTCCAGATCAGACATGCCCTGGATAAACAGTTTAAGTCTAGGATGGTGGAATGGAGCAAGGCCCCCCTTCTTAATAGCGTGGTATCAACATCTAATTTTAAGGGAATGATTTCAAGGATCTATGGACAACTGATGGCTAGAATGGCAAATATACAAACGCTCGGGCGTGCAAGGGAGGGATGGGAGGCGGATGTGGGGGAGTTGACGGACGACTAGTGGAATAGAATACTGGCGCTTGGCCCTCTGGTGTTGGTCTCTCCGTCGCAGCGGGTGTCCCACCTCTTGCTGATACACAGAGCTTATTACACCCCAAAGAAGCTGTTCAGGTTCGGTCGCAGAGTAGATGAGAAATGTCCTAGGTGTGGTGAGACGGGAGATCTCATACACATGATGTGGAGATGCCCAAAATTAGCCAGATATTGGCCCGAGATCCTGAAGATTATTGAATCTATGTTCGGGATAAGTCTGGATTCGGAGGCTAAGGCGTGCGTACTGGGTTTAATTGGTCAGAACATGGGAAACAAGCTTAAAATTACAGCAGTGGTAAGATGCCTCTATCAAGCGAGGAAATTGATAGCACAGTCCTGGCTTTCAGCGGCCCCTCCTACCCTGGAAGGTTGGGTTAGAACTATGAATGTGCTGGTGAGAACAGAGAGAATAATTTATATTAGAAGAGGAAGCTATAGGAAGTTTAGGAATATATGGGAACCGTGGATCCAGGGGATGGGTATTGATCGGGGGTGCCTGTAGGCTGGGTATTGTCTGGGGGTTCCTGTAGGCTGGGCCGTAAAGAGTCTTGAGACTAGGTATGTGGGAAAGGGACGGAAGGGTAATTGGTAACTGTCGAAATATCTTTCAACTGTAGATTAGATTATTGTGGTATGGTGTTAGAATTTCTCTTGATAGAGCCAGAGGGTTGGGGGGGGAGGGGTGGGTATAAAGGGAATGGGTAAAAAAAAAAAAAAGGGTATGACGGTAATTGGGTGAGTTACTAGAGGGGGTCGTGCCGGGCCTCTGGAAATGATTTTATATTTATATTGAAATGTGATGTTGATTTATGTACTTGTATACCTTGAAAACTTAATAAAAAGGATTGAAGCAGAATGGCAGCTTGGACTTGCCACCTCCAGAGGACAATGTTGAAGGTCTCCCATTTGTGTTTGTTGCTGATGAAGCATTTGCTCTGGGGGACCACCTGATGCGGCCATTCCCGATGAGGACCCTCACCCCGGAACAGAGGGTTTTCAATTACCGGCTGGCCAGAGCCCGAAGAGTGGTGGAGAACACATTTGGAATCCTGGCCAGCCGGTTCCGATTATTTCTGACACCCATCCATATGGCGGAGTATAAACTGAACCATATAATACTTGCCTGCTGTGTTCTCCATAATTTTTTAAGAAAACATTCAGCCAACTATGCTGGCTCAGTTGGGCCTGAGGCCGGAATCCCTAATCCATCAACACTGACGGCGCTTGAAAGTGGCCGTCCTGGCTTGCCCTCCCTGAATGCCCGTGATGTCCGGTTACGCTACCTGGAGTTCTTTGTGGGTAGGGGGGCTATCAATATGCCAGACAATCTGTGACACCTTTTACAAATAAAAAACAACCAAAAGAAATTCTTTGTGGACATTTACTGCTTGTGTTTGTTTTAGCTGACCCTGACAGAAATGTGTTGAGTGCAGAAAATGTCGTGATTGGGTAACCTTCTAAAAAACAGTGTTGGCTGGTACTTCCTAAATGCAAAAACACATTTCACTACAAGTGCACTTGCAACTGCACTGAACCTGCACTTGTAGTGCAAAGAGGATTTGCCCTTAGGAAATAACCCCCATTTTTGCATAAAACAGCAATTACATCACCCCAAAAGTGTTGTAGTGTTGAGACAATAATCCACACATTCTTGAGTAAGGCACTTTTTTATACCTGCACAATCACATGTGCATTTCCCAAAGGTTTTTAAAACAAACCAACATGTTTGTTGTATAACAATGTTTGCAGTAGCATTATCAAAAATCAAAATATCCATTTCAGATAAAACAGGCCTGTGTAAAACCAACAAGAAAGCCAAAAAACTTGAACTTACAAAGTTCACATATGGTAAAACCTGAAGGCTATATCAGACATGAGTATTTATGAACTGTGTTTGATATAGCGTTCAGATGGGGGGAAATCACCCCTGGAAAAGCCAAATTTGGAAGATGCACACCAATTTACGAATGTCAACATGTGCTATCTGCCATCAGGGGGGATCAAGGGACGTGTTTTGGGGGAGCAAGCCCTTCCTCAACGCTACTTTATAATTGAGGAAGGGGTTGCACCCCCAAAACGTGTCCATTGATCTCCCGTGATGGCAGATAGCACATGTTGGCACACTGTGTGCATCCTCCAAATTTGGCTTTTCTAAACATTGAAAAAATTTTGGTACGATAAAACAGGTGATTTTGTGGGGTTTAAATTCGCCCCAAAACATCAATGATGTTATTATTTTTTTTAATAACATCACTGATTTGTTGCTGGATGTTTTGCAATTGGAGATTACACCCCATGATCTCCCCGATCAGTATCTGGGCACTTTCAGATGTAAAGCGTTCTGGATCACGATCACCTAAAAAGAGATAAAGAACAAAAAAAAAGGTCTCAAAAATCTGCCACCATCCATCTCTTTTACCTGAGCCTGTGGTCGCAGACACTCACCTGTTGTGGTGCCAATCTCCACCACGTCTTCTTCTTCCTCCTGCTCTTCTTCTTGTGTTGGTATTTCCCCTTCTTCCAGAGGGGGGGGGTCTCTGGTCTCCTGGGATGAGGGGTGTCCTCCGAGTCTTTTCTCCCCTATGTAAAACAAAAATGGTATACTTAGCACACAGATATTTGATGGCAGAACTAGAAATAGGAAACATTGCTCGGAAGTGGGGTACAATTGTCTATTTTAGCAGAGTTCCAAGATGTATATTTTTTATTGCCCTTTGTCAAGCTGCAATACTTTACCTGTTTGGTACAAGCTTCACAGATGTAGCCCCCCCTATAGTATACACTAGAGCACCTGTGTGGCCCCCTAATAAAAATGGTGTTCTGGGGTCCCACACTAGTGCTCCAGTGTCCAGATGTGAAAACAGCTGCTCAGTGTCCTCTCCTTACACACAATCTAGTTTGCATTTCATTCTAGTAACAAACCCATCTACACAAACAAATATTTGGCATCCAAGTAGGCCCCCAAAAATGTGTGAAAATGCATATGGCCTAAACAATGGTGTTCTAGAGGCCGAAAGAAAAATGTTTGATACGAACGAATAATGTGCCCATGAACATTAAAGTTGACCTTTTGAAACGTTACAACTAATAAAAGCATATGGAGCAGAACAAAGGTAATAAAGACAGAAAGAATAGGAACACAGCACAACTACTTACTTTTTTGCAGCACTCTCCGGATCTTTCGGTACTGCTCTGGCTCTCTCAACTTCAGGTCCGACCACCACTTCCTGAGCTGATCTTTAGACCTTCGTACCCCGAAATTCCGCTCTAGACTCCTGACCACTTTCGCCATGATCTTGGCCTTTCGGATGTTCGGGTTGGGGTAAGGCCCATATTTTCCGTCATAGTCGGACTTCCTCATGATGTCGACCATCTCCAACATCTCCCCAAACGACATATTTGTGGCCTTAAAACGTCTCCTTCTGGATCGGGACGTGCCTGGATCCGCCCTTTCCTCCTCCTCCTCCTCGTTGCTACAATTAGCCCGCACCTGCTGTATGTCCGCCATCATGCTCTTCCCCCACTGCGCCGAACGAAAAGGGGTGGGGAATACACTAGAAAGAACATCAGGGGCGGGCGGAGTTACACGCATGCGCAGTGTATATAAAGCGTAACACGCGTGCGTATTACGTTTGATCTGTGAGCGGAGGAAGGAGCATTGGACGCGCCGATCGTAAGAACGAAGGTAAGAGACAAACTTGTGCCTATACTGCTTCTAGATTGAGGCCTATATTGTAACAAGATTAGGAGAGTTTAGTGTGACATTAGGCTTTGTCTTGTGTTGTGTCTTGCAGTGAACATGGATATGGTACTCAAAGATAAGGACTTCATTTCAGTATTCATAGAGATGCTAAGGGAGCTGCCCTGTCTGTGGGAGATTAAACACCCCCATTACAAGAACCAAGCAAAGAGGAAGGCAGCACTGGAGCAATTGTGTGAAATTGTGAAGCAGGTGATCCCCACGGCAGACATCACTTATTTAAAGATTTTCATTGGTGGCCTGAGGAGCACATATCTGAGGGAGCGCAATAAAGTCCTGGATTCACAGAGATCCGGAGCAGCAGGTGACATCTATGTCCCCAGGATGTTGTACTACGACAGGCTGCACTTTCTGGCAGGCCAGACTGAACCCAGGCCATCCCTCTCCAGTCTTCCTTCCACGCTTCCTTCCCCCCCGGCTGAGGCTTCGGACGCCCAACCTGGGCCTTCCAGGCCGCATGTGGAGGAGCCCAGATTGAGCCAGGTATAGCATTCCTCTAAATATTTCTGCTTGTCCAATCAATGATGTGAACTATATGTTAGTTGGGAGTACTAATTAAGGATTGTGATTGATGATGCAAAACATTACAACTATGTCCCTTTTTCATACACAGGGAAGCCTCAGCCAGGAGGTGGCCGGGCCGAGCCGGCTGGCTGATATCAAGGTCCCTCCACCCCCCCTGAAAACAGAAAGTGGCAGTAGGATGAGTGGCCTAGAGGAGGCAGCTATCAGATTCTTTTGGAGGGCTACAGAGGTCCTGGGAGCACCACACACCAGGCAGGAGAACATTGCTGCATTCATAGCCTATAAAATGCAGAGGATGGAGGAGGGCCAAAAAGCCATGTGTGAGGCCCTCATATCGGAGGCTCTGGCGAAAGGTATGAGGGGCCAAATTACACCTCACACACAGCTTTGGGATGGTCCTCCTCCTCCTCCTGCAGGTCCTACTCCTCCTCCAGGTCCTACTCCTCCTCCTGCCACATCTCCAACTGCACAGCCACAGCCGGGAATGAAGCGTGAAAGGAAGACCAGACAGTGAGGACCCAGGATCCAGTCTGTTGGGCAAAAAAATGCAGCCTCTTGTGGTACCACAGCCTGCGGACACAGATGTCATCTGCTGCTATCCAAGTCTCTGTGAATCCCGGGCCAGACTGCCCTCTCTTACATATGGACTCCTCAGGCCACCAATTTTGATGTTGAAGAATTGATGTCTGCCGTGGGGGTCCCAGGCTTCGCTAATTTCTCTTGTTGATCCAGTGTTTCCTTCCTCTTTGTTTGGTTCTGATCCCTTAATAAAGGATTTTTGTTTTGAATTATACTCTCCTATGTGTTTTACTTAAAAAAGGACAGTTTGTTTGTGAGGATTCAGGTACATTTCAAATATACAATGTGAAATGAACAAGGGACACCAACAACAAACAATCTCCTTGAGATTAAATAATAAAAGATATCAATGGTGTTGGGGTAACTTGACACACAAAACACACCCAAAAATATTCTGGAGTAAAAATAAAAATAACATTGAACAAAGATCAGCCTTGGAAAAAATACAAACATTAAATAAAAAAAAGGCTTAAAATCCAAAATATAAAAAAATTAAAAAATATCAAACTGTCAGATGTGACAACTAATAACAATATATTCAGGGAATCCCACTAAAAAAAACACAAATAAAACTTTGTGAGAAGTGTGTGTAAATACGAGCAGCAAAACGACTTAATTCTTGTCACATTATAAAGAAGAACAGAGTGCGCTGTATTAAACCATTTTTAACATTGTAGCGTGACGAAAGTGCTGTATCCATTGCGAACGCTAAGTTTACCAGAACGAGCTGTCCCGTGTTGGAATTTTTTCTGAGCATGCGTGGCACTTTGTGCATCGGAACAGGCCACACACGGTCGGAATTGACGAGATCGGATTTTGTTGTCGGAAAATTTTATCTCCTGCTGTCCAACTTTGTGTGTCGGAAA
This sequence comes from Aquarana catesbeiana, assembly GCF_042186555.1. Lineage (NCBI taxonomy): Eukaryota > Metazoa > Chordata > Amphibia > Anura > Ranidae > Aquarana > Aquarana catesbeiana. Next base: position 328,686,864 of record NC_133328.1, on the reverse strand, counting down.
ATCCGATGGAAAATGTCCGATGGCGCCCACACATGGTCGGAATTTCCGACAACACGCTCCGATCGGACATTGTCCATCGGAAAATCCGACCGTGTGTACGGGGCATAATAGCGCTGAACAGATCCCTGTTCTATCTCTCTCCACACCAAAATCACACTGAAAATGGCTGCCATTGACAGAATACTTTTATACTATGGGGCAGGAATGAGCCATGATTGGATAAAGTCATGATGACAGTGCCCAATCATGACTCTGACAGTGCTCTGTGCCCTGATTGGCTGAAGCTTTCACTGCTTCAGCCAATCAGGGCTTGCAATGCACTGTTCAATGCCACAATGCATTGTGGTCGGTTCGGGGGGCTGAACAAATGGTTGAACGACCCGTTGGTTTAGCTGTTTGATGAACGTCCGAACAACGAAAGTTCGGCCCAAACATATGCCACACCGTTCGCCCATCCCTACATAACATACTGAACAGGCAAAAAATTCAGCAGAACACACAAACACCGTTAAAGTCTGTGGGACACGAACATGAAAAATCAAAGGTGCTCATTTTAAAGGCTTATATGCAAGTTATTGTCATAAAAAGTGTTTGGGGACCTGGGTCCTGCCCCAGGGGACATGTATCAATGCAAAAATTATTTTTTTAAATGGCCGCTTTTTTGGGAGCAGTGATTTTTTTAATGCTTAAAGTGAAACAATAAAAATGAAATATTCCTTTAAATATTGTGCCTGGGGGGTGTCTATAGTATGCCTGTAAAGTAGCCCATTTTTCCCGTGTTTAGAACAGTACCGCAGCAAAATGATATTTCTTAAGGAAAAATTGTCATTTAAAACTGATTGCAGCTGTAATGAATTGTCGGGTCTTGGCAACATAGGTAAAACTCATTGAAAAAAAAGAGCATAGGATCCCCCCCCAGTCCATTACCAGTCCCTTTGGGTCTGGTATGAATATTAAGGGGAACCCTGAAGCAAAATTTAAAAAAAATGCGTGGGAGTCCCCCTAAAATCCATACCAGGCCCTTCGGGTCTGATGTGAAAATTAAGGGGAACCCTGCGCCAAATTTTTTTTTAAAAATAGCGTAGGGTCCCCCCCAAAATTCATACCAGACCCTTATCCGAGCATGCAACCTAGCAGGCTGCAGGAAAACAGGGGGGATGAGAGAGTGCCCCCCCTGAACCGTACCAGGCCACATGCCCTTTGGGTAGCCCCCCAAAGCACCTTGTCCGCATGTCGATGGGGACAAGGGCCTCATCCCCATAACCCTTGCCCGGTTGTTGTGGGGGTCTCTGGGCAGGGGTCTTATCGGAATCTGGAAGCCCCCTTTAAAAAGGGGACCCCCAGATCCCAGCCTCCACCCCTGTGTGTAATAGTAATGGGGTACCCCTACAATTTCACAAAAAAAGTGTCAAAATGTTAAAAACGACAAGACACAGCTTGGGGACAAGTCCTTTATTAAAAAATAAAAAAACAAAAATGTCCCACAATGTCCATTCATCTTCCGACGCGACAGACTAAAAAAGAAAAAAAATCCGCTACCGATCCTCCTCTATGGGAGGCTCCCGCCATCCCGCTGATGCACAAGGACTTCCCCATGGCCTCCCTATGGCGTCAGAGGGGGCAGGGTCACCTGTTTAAATATCTTCCCCCTCTGACACCACGGGGAATCCATGGGAAAGTCCTCGTGCATCAGAGGGGAGCGGGGTCACCCGGGTACGTCACCGGGTGTGCCTCGCACTCAGTTATATAAGAACTGTCAAAGGTGATGAAGCATCACACGGTGGGAGCCTCCCATGGAGGCGGAACGGTGGCGGATTTTTTTTTTCTTTTTCGGTCCGCTGGCAGAGCAATATAAAAAGATGAATGGACATCATGGGACATTTTTACTTTTTTATTTTTTAATAAAGGACTTGTCCCAAGCTGTGTCTTGTTTTCTTTTAACATTTTGACACTTTTTTGTGAAATGGTAGGGGCACCATTTCACACAGGGGGGATGCCAGGATCTGGGGGTCCCCTTGTTAAAGGGGGCTTCCAGATTCCTATAAGCCCTCCACCTACAGACCCCCACAACCACCAGGCAAGGGTTGCGGGGATGAGGCCCATGTCCCCATCAACATGGGGACAAGGTGCTTTGGGGGCTACCCCAAAGCAGTGCTTTGGGGGCTACCCCAAAGCACCCTCCCCATGTTGACGGGATGTGGCCTGGTATGGTTCAGGAGGGGGGGTGCTCTCTTGTCCCCCCCTTTTCCTGCGGCCTGCCAGGTTGTGTGCTCAGATAAGGGTCTGGTATGGATTTTGGGGGGGACCCCTACTCCATTTTTTTTTAATTTTGGCGCAGAGTTCCTATTAACCACTTGAGCCCCGGACCATTATGCTGCCTAAGGACCAGAGGTCTTTTTCCAATTTGGCACTGCGTCGCTTTAACTGCTAATTGCGCGGTCATGCAATGCTGTACCCAAACGAAATTTGCGTCCTTTTCTTCCCACAAATAGAGCTTTCTTTTGATGGTATTTTATCACCTCTGCGGTTTTTATTTTTTGCGCTATAAACGGAAAAAGACCGAAAATTTTGAAAAAAAATGATATTTTCTACTTTTTGTTATAAAAAAAATCCAATAAACTAAATTTTAGTCATACATTTAGGCCAAAATGTATTCGGCCACATGTCTTTGGTAAAAAAAATGTCAATAAGCGTATATTTATTGGTTTGCGCAAAAGTTATAGCGTCTACAAACTAGGGTACATTTTCTGGAATTTACACAGCTTTTAGTTTATGACTGCCTATGTCATTTCTTGAGGTGCTAAAATGGCAGGGCAGTACAAAACCCCCACAAATGACCCCATTTTGGAAAGTAGACACCCCAAGGAAATTGCTGAGAGGCATGTTGAACCCATTGAATATTAATTTTTTTTGTCCCAAGTGATTGAAAAATGACAAAAAAAAAAAAAAAATATATTTACAAAAAGTTGTCACTAAATGATATATTGCTCACACAGGCCATGGGCCTATGTGGAATTGCACCCCAAAATACATTCAGCTGCTTCTCCTGAGTATGGGGATACCACATGTGTGGGACTTTTTGGGAGCCTAGCCGCGTACGGGGCCCCGAAAACCAATCACCGCCTTCAGGATTTCTAAGGGTGTAAATTTTTGCTTTCACTCTTCACTGCCTATCACAGTTTCGGAGGCCATGGAATGCCCAGGTGGCACAAAACCCCCCAAAATGACCCCATTTTGGAAAGTAGACACCCCAAGCTATTTGCTGAGAGGCATATTGAGTCCATGGAATATTTTATATTTTGACACAAGTTGCGGGAAAGTGACACTTTTTTTTTTTTTTTTTTTCATAAAGTTGTCACTAAATGATATATTGCTCACACAGGCCATGGGCATATGTGGAATTGCACCCCAAAATACATTTAGCTGCTTCTCCTGAGTATGGGGATACCACATGTGTGGGACTTTTTGGGAGCCTAGCCGCGTACGGGACCCCGAAAACCAATCACTGCCTTCAGGATTTCTAAGGGTGAAAATTTTTGATTTCACTCTTTACTGCCTATCACAGTTTCGGAGGCCATGGAATGCCCAGGTGGCATAAAACCCCCCCAAATGACCCCATTTTGGAAAGTAGACACCCCAAGCTATTTGCTGAGAGGCATGGTGAGTATTTTGCAGCTCTCATTTGTTTTTGAAAATGAAGAAAGACAAGAAAAAACATTTTTTTTTTTCTTTTTTCAATTTTCAAAACTTTGTGACAAAAAGTGAGGTCTGCAAAATACTCACTATACCTCTCAGCAAATAGCTTGGGGTGTCTACTTTCCAAAATGGGGTCATTTGGGGGGGTTTTGTGCCACCTGGGCATTCCATGGCCTCCGAAACTGTGATAGGCAGTGAAGAGTGAAATCAAAAATTCACGCCCTTAGAAAGCCTGCTTGGTTTTCGGGGTCCCGTACGCGGCTAGGCTCCCAAAAAGTCTCACACATGTGGTATCCCCGTACTCAGGAGAAGCAGCAGAATGTATTTTGGGGTGTAATTTCACATATTCCCATGGCATGTTTGAGCAATATATCATTTAGTGACAACTTTGTGCAAAACAAAAAAAAAAATTTGTCTCTTTCCCGCAACTTGTGTCGCAATATAAAATATTCCATGGACTCGACATGCCTCTCAGCAAATAGCTTGGGGTGTCTACTTTCCAAAATGGGGTCATTTGGGGGGGTTTTGAACTGTCCTGGCATTTTATGCACAACATTTAGAAGCTTATGTCACACATCACCCACTCTTCTAACCACTTGAAGACAAAGCCCTTTCTGACACTTATTGTTTACATGAAAAAGTTTTTTTTTTTTTGCAAAAAAATTACTTTGAATCCCCAAACATTATATATTTTTTTAAAGCAAATGCCCTACAGATTAAAATGGTGGGTGTTTCATTTTTTTTTTTCACACAGTAATTGCGCAGCGATTTTTCAAACGCATTTTTTGGGGAAAAAACACACTTTTTTAAATTTTAATGCACTAAAACACACTATATTGCCCAAATGTTTGATGAAATAAAAAAGATGATCTTAGGCCGAGTACATGGATACCAAACATGACATGCTTTAAAATTGCGCACAAACGTGCAGTGGCAACAAAATAAATACATGTTTAAAAGCCTTCAAAAGCCTTTACAGGTTACCACTTTAGATTTACAGAGGAGGTCTACTGGAAAAATTACTGCACTCGATCTGGCCTTCGCGGTGATACCTCACATGCATGGTGCAATTGCTGTTTACATATGACGCCAGACCGCCGCTTGCGTTCGCCTTAGCGCGAGAGCAGGGGGCGACAGGGGTGCTTTTTTTTTTTTTTTTTTTTTTTCTTTATTATTTTTTTGCTTTTTTAATCTTACTTTTAAACTGTTCCTTTCATATTTTTTTTTTTAATCATTTTTATTGTTATCTCGGGGAATGTAAATATCCCCTATGATAGCAATAGGTAGTGACAGGTACTCTTTTTTGAAAAAATTGTGGTCTATTAGACCCTAGATCTCTCCTCTGCCCTCAAAGCATCTGACCACACCAAGATCGGTGTGATAAAATGCTTCCCCAATTTCCCAATGGCGCTATTTACATCCGGCGAAATCTAAGTCATGAAATACTCGTAGCTTCCGGTTTCTTAGGCCATAGAGATGTTTGGAGCCACTCTGGTCTCTGATCAGCTCTATGGTCAGCTGGCTGAATCACCGGCTGCATTCTCAGGTTCCCTGTTGAGACAGGAGAGCCAGAGAAAAACACGGAAGACGGTGGGGGTGGGGGGGGCATTCCCTCCCACGGCTTGTAAAGGCAGTCTAGAGGCTAATTAGCCGCTAGGATTGCTTTTACATGAAAGCCGACCGCTGGCTGAAAAGAATGATACCAAGATGATACCTAAACCTGCAGGCATCATTCTGGTATAACCACTCAAAGTCGTGAATGGCGTACCTGAAGACAAAAAAATGGTTAACAATGGTTAACAATAAAGCACAGTAAACAGTAAAGTATAAATAATTACACACCTGAAAAACAAACATGATAAAACATAATAACAATAACAATAACAATAAAACATTGCAGAATAGAATACAGTAAAAAAGAGCAGAACAATAGAGAGAGAGAATAGAGAGAGAGAGAACAATAAAACGACAACTATTTTTTTTTTATTTCATATTTTTTTTTTTTTTACACTTTTTTGTAACTAACTTTTATAACGGTAACCGGTTCCAGGTTCGGGTCTCTCAAAATGCGATGGCATCTTGGGAGACCCTGTGAAAGTGTGCCTAGTCTGTGCAATGCTGTACTCTACGCTAATACTCAACTAGTGAATGGTAGCGTTCAAAACATTCACCAATGCAAAGACCAGGATTGTCAGGACAGGAGGGACAATAATAGCGGGTGTCACGCCTATATCCGCGCTTGCTGCAGACACAACATCTTTTTTGGGGGGTTCGCTGGGTAGGGGTACTCAGGAGGACATAAAGAAAATGCCTCTCATGCAGCCGACTGCATTTGGTTGGGGATGTGAATGGGGGAAGTATGGGCGCTGCAGAAGTGGTGGGTTCCCAATTAGGATTGGCGAATGCAGCAGGAAGGGCATTATGGGCACGACGGGCCTGTGTTTGTCTTTTTGGTGGCAGCGGGACACTACTTGTGCTTGCCACCTCACCAGCTTGAACTGCACTTATGGGACTCGCCACGTCACCACGTGTTACTGCAGTGCTGGTTTGACTACGACCGGGGTGTACTAGGCCGCTGGCGCTTGCCAGTTCCCCAAAACGCTACCAAAAAACTGTTAGCGATCGCAGGGATCAGGCCTGACTCTGCGAACGCTGCAGTTATGCGTTTAGTGTTTTGTAAGTGACAGTGATCAATTGATACTGCACTTGGGTGGGCTGGGCCGGGCGGAGGGGCAAAACGCAGGTGCTAGCAGGTATCTGGGCTGATCCCGCTAACACTGCGTTTTTGGGAACCCTAAACTGCTGGTGACGCTAGTATAGATCTGATCGGATCAGATATTGATGCGATCAGATACTATACCACTAAGGGAGGTGTACGGTGCGTGCGTGGGTGTTAGCGGTACTGGCGCTAACCTGACGCTGCCTGGGGCTGGTGCTTGCCAGTTCACCAAAACGCTACAAAAAAAACTGTTAGCGATCGCAGGGATCAGGCCTGACTCTGCGAACGCTGCTGTTATGCGTTTAGTGTTCTGTAAGTGACAGTGATCGATCGATACTGCACTTGGGTGCGCTGGGCTGGGCCGGGCGGAGGGGCAAAACGCAGGTGCTAGCAGGTATCTGGGCTGATCCCGCTAACACTGCGTTTTTGGGAACCCTAAACTGCTGGTGACGCTAGTATAGATCTGATCGGATCAGATATTGATCCGTTCAGATACTATACCACTAAGGGAGGTGTACGGTGCGTGCGTGGGTGTTAGCGGTACTGGCGCTAACCTGACGCTGCCTGGGGCTGGTGCTTGCCAGTTCACCAAAATGCTACCAAAAAAACTGTTAGCAATCGCAGGGATCAGGCCTGACTCTGCGAACGCTGCAGTTATGCGTTTAGTGTTTTGTAAGTGTCAGTGATCGATCGATACTGCACTTGGGTGGGCTGGGCGGAGGGGCAAAACGCAGGTGCTAGCAGGTATCTGGGCTGATCCCGCTAACACTGCGTTTTTGGGAACCCTAAACTGCTGGGGACGCTAGTATAGATCTGATCGGATCAGATATTGATGCGATCAGATACTATACCACTAAGGGAGGCGTATGCTGTGTGCGTGGGTGTTAGCGGTACTGGCGCTAATCTGACGCTGCCTGGGGCGACGCATATCACCGCCGGGCGATCGGGGGGCTAAACCTTTATTCGGTAATAAACGGCGGGTGCCCTGACACTATAAAAAAAAAAAAAAAACTAACCAGCGTCACCCGTAACGGTTATACAGTGATCAGTGGTGAAAGGGTTAACTAGGGGGCAATCAAGGGGTTAAAACATTTATTAGGTAGTATATGGGGGTCCCTGACGCTATAAAACGCTGACGGCGAACCTAAATATTTACCTCACTAACTAGCGTCACCAGCGACACTAATACAGCGATCAGAAAAATGATCGCTTAGCGACACTGGTGACAGGGGGTGATCAAGGGGTTAAAACTTTATTAGGGGGGGTTAGGGGGGTACCCTAGACCTACAGGGGGGTAACAGTAACTGTGCTAACACAGTAACTGTCACAAACTGACACAGCAGTAATCAGAAAAAAAAAAAAAAAAAAAAACTGCTGGTGTCAGTTTGTGATGGGGGGGGTGATTGGGGGGGGATCGGGGGGGGCGATCGGGGGGGGGATCGGGGTGTAATGTGTGCCTGGCATGTTCTACTGTGTGTGTGTGTGTTGGTGCACTCACTCACATGTCGTCTCTCCTCGGGCCGGAACGGAAACTACCGACCCGAGGGGAGATTACATCACTTCCTTTGCTGCTGTTTAGCATACAGCAGCAAAGGAGTGTTCCCATTGGCCGGCGGCGATCGCGAGGGGGGGGCCACGAACGGATGGCCTCCCCCTCATCTCTGATCGCCGGGGGACAGAACGGGACCGCCTCGGGCGGCGGGGGGGGTCCGATCGGACCCCCCACCCGCGGAAGGCAAATCACGTACCCTGTACGTGATTTTGCCTGTCCGTGCCGCCTTGCCGACGTACATCGGCGTGAGGCGGTCGTCAAGTGGTTAAAATCCATAAGGATTTTTGGGGGGGGGGCCCTATGCCATTTTTAAAAAAAAATTTGGTGCAGGGTTACCCTTAATTTCCATATCAGACCCAAAGGGCCTGGTATGGATTTTAGGGGGACCCCCCCCCCCCCCCGCAATTTTTTAAAAATTTTTGTTTGTGGTTCCTCTTAATATTCATACCAGACCCAAAGGGCCTGGTAATGGACTGAGGGGGGATCCCATGCTCTTTTTTTCAATGGGTTTTATCTATATTGCCCCTGACCCGACAATTCATTACAGCCGAGATCAGTTTTGAATGACATTTCCTTTAGAAATGTCATTTTGCTGTGATACCATTCTAAACATGGGAAAAATGAGCCTCTTTACAGGCATACTATAGACACCCCCCAGGCACAATATTTAAAGGAATATTTCATTTTTATTGTTTCACTTTAAGCATTATTAAAATCATTGCTCCCAAAAAAATGGCTGTCTTTAAAACTTTTTTTTTGCATTCATACATGTCCCCTGCGGCAGGACCCAGGTCCCCAAGCACTTTTCATGACAATAACTCGCAGATAATCCTTTAAAATGAGCACTTTTGATTTTTCATGTTTGTGTTCCATAGACTTTAACGGTGTTCGCATGTTCATCCAAATTTTTTGACTGCTTGCATGCTCTGGTGCAAACCAAACCATGGGGTAAATAGAAACTTCTAGAACTTGATCAAGAAATTAGAGGAAAAGTTTATAAGACTGAGGTTCGTTGTTACTATGAGCATGTGTAGCATCCAGACATTCAATCCACCTAGTCTCCCTTTGGAGAATTGTCTTGTCCCAGTTTCCCCCTCGTGGGTCTTGGGGAACTACGGCCAAGGCAATAAAGGATACGCATTAAAAAAATCACTGCTCCAGAAAAAACGGGCATTTTTAAAAAAATGTTTTGCATTGATACATATTCCCTGGGGCAGGACCCAGTTCCCCAAACACTTTTTATGACAATAACTTGCATATAAGCCTTTAAAATGAGTACTTTTGATTTTTCATGTTAGTGTCCCATAGACTTTAAAGGTGTTCCGGCGGCTTTTGAATTTGCCCCAAACACTGCATAATGTTCGGTGTTCGCAGAACATCCAAACAACCAAAGTTCGGCCCGAACTCATGCTGGGGCCGAACCGTTCGCTCATCCCTATTCACAAGTCATGTGCACAGCTGTGTGTGGTAATGCAGGTGTTTTTCTGCATTCAGGCACTCCATGTATTGCGAGTGGGCTTACAATGCATTTCAGCACATCTATACCTGCCCGTGAGACTCTTATGCCCCGTACACACGGTCAAAATTTCCGACAGAAAAAGTCCGATGGGATCTTCTCATCATATATTCAGACCGTGTGTATGCCCCATCGGACTTTTTACGTTGAAAATTCACAGACTTAGATAGAGAACAAGTTCTATTCCATCGGAAAAACCTTCAGAGTTTATTCCGATGGCAAACTGGTCGTGTGTACAGGGCATTACTTGTGGCACAGCAATCTAAGCTTATTTTATGGATACAAGAAAGCTTTTGGTTTATTTAACCATGCCCCTTTAAGCCCCTCCCATTGTTAACACAATCTGGCCATACCAACTGTTTGTTGTGGCGTGCATAGTGTGCTGCATCACTGCTCTCTTTGGGGCACCAAAGGTCTTTTACAATCCTATAGTTTATACTACAAAAAATGCTGTGCACCACAAAAGTGTTTGGGTTTGGCTTGAAGAAAAGGTGGCAACCCTAAGCTCAGCAGCTATCATTCACCCAGGCCCGGCTAGCCTGATCCTATTGGGCACATTCAGGGCCAATGGAAAACTAACAACCAGAGAATTAAGGGACATGTAGTCCCATATACCAGCAGGCCTGGGATGATTTCCTGAAAGTGGACTGCAGCCCCCAGCATGCCGAGCGGGATGGGGAACAGGAGGGGAGAAACTATGGGATATATACTGGAATTTTTATATATATATATATTTTTTTTTTTAAATGTTTATTGGGTTTTACAGCATACAATAGTATACAACTGAGTATAACAATGGTTATCAAGCATTTACAATCAAAATCTTCAGACAACAAGAAATTCTTGTATCAAATAAAATAAAGAAAGGGGGGGAGGGTAGAGAAAGGGGAGGTCAAGGAAATTCACATTTACCATCTTGTCAACACTATTGAGCATAACTTCGCTCGGAACATGGAATCTTAACATCTAAATACCTTCAGGAGTGGAGGCAGCGTCTGTACATACCTGGCTGGGCATGAGATATATTGGTCAGGAAATATTAATTAACCTGAGTAATCTTTCTATGAAAAGGAGAAAATAATAAATGTGGAAGAGTGGATGCTAAGGAGCAAAGTGGATTTGTGGGTATCCTACGCCGGCTTAAGGGTAAAGGATTCCGGGGTGGGGGGTATTTTGAGGCAACCAAGTGAGTTGGTGAGATCTCTTGTTAAGTACCATTTCGTGTAACGGAATGGGTGCATTATATCCATTAGTGCCTGTGGAGCAAATGCAGCTTCGATGTACTTTCTCCATCTCTTAAAAAAACGTGAAGTCGATCGAAAATTAAGGGTGATGGTATCTAGTCTCTCCAGATGGAAGAGTGAGGCCAAGGCTTTTTTAAACACTGGTAGAGTAGGTGGAATCCCTGAGATCCAGTGAGACATAATAGTTCTGCGAGCCACTAGAAGACACAGGTGAGCCCATTGTGGAATATTTTGTGAAACCCTCGTTGGCGATGAGGGTGAAGGGGGTATACTAAACAGGCAGAAGAGACAGTCCTTAGTCAACTGGGTTTTGTGGACCTCGTTAATGTATGTTATCACCTTATTCCAATAAGTATCAATCTTGGTACAGTCCCAGAGACGATGTAGCAAGGTGGGGCGAGGTAGGGTACACCAGGAACATTGCGCTTGTGTGGGGTCCGCCTTGTTGAAGCGAAATGGAAAATAGGCCCTGTGAATAATCTTGAATTGCGTTTCCCTCCATGTTTCGGAAGTGGTAAGATTGCGGATAGTTTTGTATCCCTCAAGGATCTTTTCTGGCAGAGTCTTGTCTCCCGATATATGTGACCATTTTTGAAAAGGTTTGAGACCATATTTTCGTGTTTGATGTTGTATGAGACAGGAGTAAATATTAGAGATAGAGTAATTATTGCTTTTAAGAAGAGTGTCAATACAGGATGTTTCGAGTGGATTGGAGTTAGGACCAGAACATGATTTGAGATAATTAATGACTTGGTGATGGAAAAAAACATGAGTTGGTGGTAGTGAGTATTCCCGCATCAGGGTTTGAAAGGGTTTAAATTCACCAGGCTTGTTGAGATAAAAGGACGAGACAGTAGTAAGACCTTTAAGTTTCCATTGGCCAAAAGCTTTATGGATGATAGATGGAAGGAACATAGAGTTGCCTTGGATTTTGAGGTAGTTGGAGATGCTGGATGGCAGTTTAAGCAGCTTTCTTACTTCTCTCCAGGCAATGACCGTATCCTTAATAAGTACACTAGTTTTGAGGTGGGGGGGTAAAGCATTGGGATTGGAGTGGAGGATGCCCGAAAGGTCATATGGGTACACCATAGCCTCTTCTAGGGAGAGGTTAGAATATTTAGAACCTCCAGTTAACCAATCTAGGCCCTGCCTAAGTAAACACGCCAGGTTGTAGAAACGCATGTTGGGCAGTCCGGCCCCGCCCTCGCCCTTCGGGAGACACCGTTTCTGCAGCGCTATGCAGGGTTTCTTCCGAGACCATATGAAAGCAGTTAGGGCTTTCTGAAGTTTTTGGATATCTGAGTATTTTAGTAAGAGAGGTATGGTCTGCATTGGGTAAAGCAAGCGTGCAAAAGATACCATTTTAAAAAGGTGGCATCTCCCAAACAGCAAGAGAGGTAGGGTCCCCCAAGCCTCCAACTCCTTTACAATTTTGGTTATTAAAGGGGGCAGTTTAGTGAATATAGAGAGAATGGTTCACACCCTATTTTGATACCTAGGTATGTGATATGTTGGTTGGCTATGGCTAGCGGTGATAGGTGTTTCCATTTAATGGAAAGATGGGGATGTAATGGTAGGATCTCACTCTTGTCAAAATTAATTCTGAATCCCGAGCAAAGTCGGAAGTCTGTGAAAAGTTGTTTGAGTCTGTCAAAGTCTGCTACGGGGTCAGTGGAGAATAATAGTATGTCATCTGCAAACAGTGCCGAGCGGAGAGTGTGGTTATTTAGAGTGATGCCACTAATTCCATCAACTGAGTTTAATATTCTAGATAGGGGTTCGATCGCCAAGTTGAACAAGAGTGGGGACAGGGGGCAACCCTGTCTCGTTCCTTTTGTTAATGGGATCGTGTCAGAAATAAAATCAGGGGTGACAAAACGCGCGGTAGGGGATGCGTACATTTGTAGAAGAAATCACATAATTTGGCCTGAAAATCCAAACTGTGTCATCACTCTAAAAAACCAGGAGAAACTGATATTGTCAAAGGCTTTTTCCGCGTCTAGGGACATAATGGCAACGTCTTGGTCAGGGTGAGTTTTAGCATATTCCAGAGCCATTAATACTTTGCGAATGTTTAGGGTAGTTGATCTCCCCGAAACAAAGCCAGATTGGGCTGGGTGTAATAAAGATGGTAGTAGGAGAGCTAGACGCGACGCAATTATTTTGGATAGGATTTTGACATCGACGTTAATTAACGAAATCGGTCGGTAAGATCCCGGTAGTAGGGGATCTTTCCCTTTCTTAGAAATTAGTTTGATGTGGGCCTGTGTCCCCGTAGGAAGATAGGGCCCTCCGTCCCACATGGCTGCGTATACATGTTTTAAGGTATCGGGAATAAATTCCCCGGTCATTTTATAAAATTCTGCAGTGTATCCGTCGGGTCCTGGGGCTTTGGCCGAGGCCATGGATTTAATCGTAAGTCGGATGTCATCTACAGTGATGGGGGCATTAAGTGTCTCCAATTGTGTGTGGTGAAGTTTAGGTAAGCGCATTTGTCAAGCAGAGAGTCAGTAGTAGGTAGGTCAGTCGGGTCAGCTTTATATCGATTAGTATAGTACTCCGCAAGTAAGTTGCTAATCTCAGCGGGAGAGGTGACTAGAGAGCCTGTCGCATCTCTAAGAGCAGAGATACGGGTAGGATGTCTAGGTCCTGCGCACAACTTGGCCAGGAGCCTGACAGCCTTGTTGCCGAATCTATGGAAATGTAACTTAGAGTACGACGTTTTGGTCCCTTCATGTTGTTCTGCCCAAAGGTCAAAGGTGCTTTTAGCCTGTCTCCATTCCTGTATGTTCTCTATGGTACGGTTTAACGTGAGCCGTTCATGAGCCAAGCGTAGAGCTTCGCTTGACTGACTATACTGTTGTCTGGTTCGTTTTTTAAACTGGGTGGTGTATGAAATTATTTTACCCCGTAAGAAGGCCTTACCCGCTTCCCAAAAGAGGTTAGGGTCAGTGATGTGGGCCCCATTAGTGGAGATGTAGTCCTCCCAGGCACCATATAGTGTATGTTGGAAGTCTTCATTATCTGCTAGATAAGAGGGGAAGCGCCAAGTAGGGGAGGGGGATGTACGAGCCCTTTGGGATAGGTGTACAACGATAGGGCTGTGGTCTGAGATCACTGCGTCTTGTATGTCTGGGGCATTAATTGAGGAGATTATAGCTGGGGAGGCAAAAAAGTAATCTATTCGTGAAAACGTATTGTGTGGGGGCGAAAAAAAAGTGTATTCCCGATCCGTCGGGTGCATTAATCGCCATACGTCCACAAATTGCATGGAGGCGACTGATTGTGCTAGGAGAGTAGATGCAGATAATGGGGGGATATGTGTATGTGGTCTATGTGTTGAGGGGCCTGTGCGGTCAGACAGCGTGGACATGACTGAATTAAAATCCCCACCCATCAAGTGTAGTGTCTCCGGGGTAGTTAGCACCCATTTCACCAACTCCTGAAAGAAGGAGGCGTCAGGCGAGTTAGGGGCATAGATGTTGGTGAGTGCCACAGATTTATCATCTAGAGTCAGATGCAGGGTTATTTTCCTGCCTTCCGAGTCAACCGTAACGTCTCTAACAGTGTGTTGTAGATTTTTGTGCAGAAGGATAGGGACACCCGCTTTACGGCCTACTGCTGGTGAACCATAGACAGAACCCACCCACGATTTACGAAGACGTTGCAGATCGTCTGCGGCCAGATGTGTCTCCTGAAGTAGAGCCACATCAGGCCGGAGACGCCGCAGGTGTCTGAGGATGGACATGCGTTTGTTTGGAGAACGCAGCCCCTTAACATTCCACAAAACAAACTTTAGGTGACTCCCATCTGTAGATTGTGACATGACTGGTAATTAAAAGTGTTTTGATTTAGGGGTTTGTAAAGGAACCCCTTGGTAGGTATAGTATCTATCTTTTGGGAGTCACCAAAGCGCCGCAGAACTCCTGAAGACATATGAACTAGGTTGGCAAACATGAATTTCAACTTATCTAAGCAACAGTAAGTTATAAACATTAACAAGGCAGAGTATCGGGTAAGGAAAAACAGAACGTGCAATGTGGACTTCTCTTTTTTCCACATGAGGTTCACCTATCTAACATAGCTCCCGCCAGCTACTAGCTCCTCACGTAGGGGCAGGGTATGGGCTACGGGGGGTGGGGGGAGGGAGGGGGTGAGGGGAAGGAGTAGGGGAATGGGAAGGGGGGGAAGTGGGTATAGGATATGAGGGGAGGGTAGTCTGGGGGGGATTACCATGAGGAAGCAGTGCAGGTTTAAACAAGCAAATAATAAGGTAGGCTAAGGACAGGGGAAGGCCCCTCTCCAGAGACTAAGCTAAACAAGTACAAACTATACAAACATAACAGGTGCCCTGAAGAGGAAGGTCCCCCAGATAGTGGGAGGCCACCCCAGTTACTAGGATGCAGGACCATACAACTGTAAGTGTAAAACTTTTAGCAACAGGCTGGTTGCTCCATAAAGAGCAGGCATGGCAATTCTGAGGGGCAACGAGAGTACCTATGCCTTAAAGGTCAAAAGAAAAATAAGGGGGGGTAATACTAACCATTAGTAGATGTAAAGGTGAGAAGGGTGGTGCTGTGGAGTCCTTCAGCGATTCCCAGAGCGGTCCTCTTGGTTGGTGAAGCGACTGCGTTTGTATGGAGGTTTGGTCGGGCTTCGGGGATGCTTAGGAGGTGCATTTGCGTAGGGTGAAGACGATGACGGTGAGCCCTCTGTAGCGGTACTGTGTTCCATTTCGGTGCTTCTATTGGCTAAGTAGGTTTCCGCCTCTTCAGGTGAGTTAAAGGTGAGTTGTTCCCCTTCAGGAGTTTGGACGCGGAGGACAGCTGGATAAGCTAAGGAGAATCGGATTTGATTATGATGCAGAGTGGAGCATATCGAGGAGAACGCTTTGCGTTGTTTCATTACCTCTATGGAATAGTCCGCAAAGAGCAATAGTTTTGCGCCATCCACCACTAGTGAGCGCGTGCGACGAAATTTTTGCATTATAGCGTTTTTGTCAGCATAGTTCAAGTATTTCACTATTACATGGCGAGGTTTAGCACGCGTGTCTGAGTATTGACCCATACGGTGCGCACGCTCAACAGTGCAGGGTATGCAGAGGCCCATATATATTTTTTTATACTAGTAATGATGGTGATCAGGGACTGGGATATTGAGGAAGACAATCGGACACTAACTTACACTTTTACGATCAATACATTTTTATTGTTTTTTGTAGAAATACAAAAGGAAGATGTACATGAAGGCCTCATGAGCCCTATAGGGAAAGAGAGCCTTGACTGATGGGGGCATGGCCAGGTGCTGGACAAGGTAGTTGTGTGGTCACCAAGTATTGGTGGAACTATGGGGGATGGGCTGGGCCTGAGCTCATAAAGTATTGCCCCAGGGAATTCTAGGGTCTTTCGAAGAACGTGACTGGAAGAGCTCCTAGAAAGCCCATAGCATCTGCTCATTGCAGTGTGTGGGGGGATGGGGGCTTGGGGGGTTCCACCGAGGTCCTCCCGAGCGTCCTCATTTATGCGTGCCTGTCCCCTAGCACTCTGTCCGGGAGTCTATGCATGGTCCCCTCTGGACGCTCGTTCACAGCAGGAGATTCCTCTGCTCTCTCTGCACCTGCGCTGCTGTCCCAGAGGCTTCTTCTCTCCATGCGCCCAGCAGGGCGGGAGATTTGAATGTGCCAGTGCACTCTGCATCACCTGTGCTGTCTGCTCTGCATCTCCCTGCACCCAGCCGGGTGGGAGATCACCAAGCCTCACATGTTACACACACCTTGCTTCTGTCTCCTGACTGCCCGGGTCTCTCTATGCCTGGCTGGGCGGGAGATGGCCATTCCACACCTGCCACCCACCCCTTCCAGCTGATTCCTGCCTACCGACATCTTTCCCACACCTTGCTGCTGACTTCCGCACATCCACATCTCCCTGTGCCTGACTGTGTGGGAGATTCATGCAGGCTGCCTGCCACCACAGCCCAGCCTCGGTCTGCTGCACAGCCTCGTCTCCCTGTGCCTGGCAGGGTGGGAGATTCCCACTCCATTCCAAGGATGTCAACTGCATCTGCCATGGGTTCTCTGTCTGGAAGCTACGGTTGCTCTCGTTGCTGCTTGGCTGCTGCCCTCGGCCACCCAGGCTCATCAGGGTCGGTGATAGATGTGTGGGGTAAATCCGCACAATGAGTTAGGTATTTTGTTGTGAATATGGCTGCTGTCTCTACAGATACAATACCACCTAAGTGGAAAGTATTAGAAAATGGTAAAAAAGCAGGAGTAGTATGGCGCTGCCCTTATGGAGACACAAAAGGATTTTGTCTCTTTATAGTGAACAGTATGTGTTACCTAGTGTCCATAATTTCTAAAGTATTACTTCTAAAAGCTGTGCGTGCCAAAAAATAAAATCTGTGACTGGTGCTGGATTCTTGCTATTAAAGGTGAAATTGCAACATAAGGTGCTTCAATTATTCAACAAAAGTGCATTATGCGCTTTGAATTAGGTAATGGTTTAGGTATATTGTTGTGGATATGGCTGCTGCCTCTATAGATACAATACCACCTAAGTGGAAAATATTACAAAATGGTAAAAAAGCAGGAGTAGTATGGCGCTGGCTTTATGGAGAAAAAAAGGATTTTGTCTTTATAGTGAGCAATAGCTCTATGTGTTACCTAGTATCCATAGTTACTAAAGTAATACTTCTAAAACCTGTGTGTGCCAAAAAATTGAATAAAATTTGTGACTGGTGCTGGATTCTTACTATTAAAGGTGAATTTGCAACATAAGATGCTACAATTATTCAACAAAAGTGTATAGCGCAAAATCAATAAAGTGACCAGTGCTTAAATCATACAAATTCATAGGTATAGGCGGTCACAGTGTCTGCCACTGTGTAGCAATCAAGGATGTCCCCCAAACTTTACTTGCATATTGTGGTGTGGTATTTACATGTAAAGGAAAGAAGGGATGTCCATCGCGTAAAACCATAAGAGAACTTTTATTAAAGCTTAAAAAATATATATGTACTCACATTTCAAATGAAAAAATCGAGCATAAGAAAAGTTAGCAAATTCCCTTTGTTAGAGGTGCTGCAAGACGTTCGTAGCCCGCCCTACATGCGTTTCGTCGTCAGACTTCTACTGGGGCGGGGGCCACAAATTTAACGATCTTCTCACGCTAGTCCCTCCCGACGATCGACAAATCTTGTTGGGTTGATGTTGCAGCACAGGGCGACAAATCAGAACAGCTTCCTCGGACGTTCGGAAACTGGCTGCAAGGTTTCTGTGCTTACACTGGAGTGCTTTGTGAGTGGTTCCCAGATTTGGCCGCATCTCTCTTTTGCTACTTAGAGCTTATTTGGGTTTCCCTTTAAGGTTTATGGGGGTCAGTGTTGGTTTCACTACGACACCCAGTTTGGCCAAAAAATGGCGTCACATAAGGAGTTTTGTTTTGATTGACAAAATGATAGCCTGTGGTTATTGCCCCCACAGACCTTCGTCCTTTCAGCCCCCAGCTGGTGCTCTCTCTGGACCATTGGCTGCCCCCAAAAAAGGTCTATGCTGGCTGTTCAACAAAAGCCAATGCAAGTGGTACACCACGTGCCATTTTAAGCATGAATGCTCACTTTTCGGGGGTGCTCACCCCACCAGCCGGTGTTTCCAGAAGGGAAAACAACCACTTTCCAGGCCAGGAGACAAGTCTGACCCTGAACATCTTAGAGATGCATCCCTGGCTATACCAGTACCCCCTTCATAGGGAGGCCTTGATCTTGAGGGATGGTTTGGATCGTGGTTTTTGTATACCCTTCACTCCTTCCGACATGCCTACCATGACAGCTAATTTAAAATCCTCTGTTCAATTTGAGTCCGTCGTGGCTGAGAAGCTTCAGAGTGAGCTGGATTTGGGCGTATGGCAGGTGTATTTGATCTTCCCCCTTTCAACAACATGAGGGTGTCCCCCCTTGGTGTGGTTCCAAAAATGGTGGAGGGAAAATTCTGCCTTATCCACCATCTGTCCTATCCTTCTGGCTCCTCTGTTAATGGCGGTATCGATAAGGATGAATCCAGGGTCCACCACACCTTTTTCGACAAGGTGCTTCACTTGATCAGGGCTGTTGGTCAGTCGGCTTTGCTGGCTAAGGTGGACATTGAGTCTGCCTTCCGCCTCCTCTCGGTCCACCCGGAATGCTTCCATCTCCTGGGCTGCTACTTGCAAGGAAGCTACTTTTTTGACACATGCCTTTCCATGGACTGTGCAATTTAGTGTTATTTCTTTGAGCTCTTCAGTAGCTTCCTTGAATGGGTAGTGGTCCAGGCAGCTGGTTTCCATACTGTATTACATTACTTAGATGACTTCCTCTTCATAGGCCCAGCTGACAGTGGTCGGTGTCAGCGACTCCTTTCTGTTTTTCAGGACACCTGCGAGCGGTTTGCCATTCTGCTGTCAGCTGACAAGACGGAGGGCCCCGTGATGGTTTTAGCCTTTTTGGGCATAGAAACAACCACTTTCCAGGCCAGGAGCCAAGCCTGACCTTTCTAAACTGGAGGACGCCAGTGAACATCTTAGAGATGCTTCCCTGGCTAGACCAGTACCCCCTTCATAGGGAGGCCTTCATCTTGAGGGATGGTTTGGACCGTGGTTTTTGTATACCCTTCACTCCTTCCGATGTGCCTACCATGGCAGCTAATTTAAATACCTCTGTTCAATTTGAGTCCATCGTGGCCGAGAAGCTTCAGAAGGAGCTGGATTTGGATGTATGGCAGGCGTGTTTGATCTTTCCCCTTTCCACAACATGAGGGTGTCCCCCCTTGGTGTGGTCCCAAAAATGGTGGAGGGAAAATTCTGCCTTATCCACCATCTGTCCTATACTTCTGGCTCCTTGGTTAATGGTGGCATCGATAAGGATGAATCCAGGGTCCACTACGCCTCTTTCGACAAGGTGCTTCACTTGATCAGGGCTGCTGGTCAGTCGGCTTTGCTGGCTAAGGTGGACATTGAGTCTGCCTTCCGCCTCCTCTCGGTCCACCTGGAATGTATCCATCTCCTGGGCTGCTATTTTCAAGGAAGCTACTTTTTTGACATGTGCCTTCCCATGGGCTGTGCAATTTAGTGTTATTTCTTTGAGCTCTTCTGTAGCTTCCTTGAATGGGTAGTGGTCCAGGCAGCTGGTTTCCATACTGTATTACATTACTTAGATGACTTCCTCTTCATAGGCCCAGCTGACAGCAGTCAGTGTCAGTGACTCCTTTCTGTTTTTCAGGACACCTGCGAGTGGTTTGCCATTCCGCTGTCAACTGACAAGACTGAGGGCCCCATGATGGTTTTAGCCTTTTTGGGCATAGAAACAACCACTTTCCAGGCCAGAAGCCAAGCCTGACCTTTCTAAACTGGAGGACGTCAGTGAACATCTTAGAGATGCTTCCCTGGCTAGACCAGTACCCCCTTCATAGGGAGGCCTTGATCTTGAGGGATGGTTTGGATCGTGGTTTTTGTATACCCTTCACTCCTTCCGACATGCCTACCATGGCAGCTAATTTAAAATCCTCTGTTCAATTTGAGTCCCCCGTGGCCGAGAAGCTTCAGAAGGAGCTGGATTTTGGCGTATGGCAGGCGTGTTTGATCTCCCCCTTTCCACAACATAAGGGTGTCCCTCCTTGGCGTGGTCCCGAAAATGGTGGAGATAAAATTCTGCCTTATCTACCATCTGTCCTATCCTTCTGGCTCCTCAGTTAATGGCGGCATCGATAAGGATGAATCCAGGGTCCACTACGCCTCTTTCGACAAGGTGCTTCACTTAATCAGGGCTGCTGGTCAGTCAGCTTTGCTGGCTAAGGTGGACATTGAGTCTGCCTTCCGCCTCCTCTCGGTCCACCCGGAATGCTTCCATCTCCTGGGCTGCTACTTTCAAGGAAGCTACTTTTTTTACATGTGCCTTCCCACGGGCTTTGCAATTTAGTGTTATTTCTTTGAGCTCTTCAGTAGCTTCCTTGAATGGGTAGTGGTCCAGGCAGCTGGTTTCTATACTGCATTACATTACTTAGATGACTTCCTCTTCATAGGCCCAGCTGACAGCGGTCTGTGTCAGAGACTCCTTTCTGTTTTTCAGGACACCTGAGAGTGGTTTGCCATTCCGCTGTCAGCTGACAAGACTGAGGGCCCCGTGATGGTTTTAGCCTTTTTGGGCATAGAAACAGACATGGTAGTGATGGTTTTTCGGCTGCCCAGTGACAAGTTGGCCAGGCTCCTCTCCCTGGTCTGCTTGGCAAAAGGGGCCAAAAAACTGAAGTTAAAACAGCTTCAGTCCTTGCTGGATCATTTGGTCTTTGCCTGTAGAGTTATCCGCATGGGGAGAGCTTTCTGTAGATGCTTGGCGTGGGCCATGAAGGGGGTGGCTGCCCCCCACCATTATGTACGTATCACCAAGCCCATGCGGGATGAATTTGGGATATGGCTATCCTTTCTCCAGTTCTACAATGGCCAGTCATATTGGCTGTTGGAGGAGGTACCAAACAGCTGGAGCTATACACTGATGCAGCAGGCTCCTGTGGTTTCAGTGCCTTTTTCCAAGGGGAGTGGTCTGCCAAGTGTTGGCCGGCCTCATGGGCCCGCATGGATTTGTTGCACAACCTCAACCTGCTGGAGCTCTTTCCAATCATTGAAGCCATTGAGCTGGGGGCGAGGGATTGTGCAATCGCCAGGTGGTTTTCTGGTCCAATAACATGAGCGTGGTGCAGGTGGTTAATCAACAATCTTCTAGATCCCCTCCAGTTCTATCGTTACTGCGTTTTTTGGTTTTAAAATGCCTGCAGTTTAACATATGTTTTAGAGCTAGGCATGTTCCTGGGACTGCTAATGATATCGCTGATGCTCTCTCTCGTTTACAGCTTGATCACTTTCGCTCCCTGGCTCTGTTGGCTTCCCTGGAGGGCCTCCCCTGTCCGGCCTACTTTTGGAACCTCATTTCTGATGTTTGCTAGACCTCCTCCGGGCATCGCTGTCCCCGCGTATGTTGGCATCTTACTGTCGAGTGTGGAACGAATGGGTCCAAGTGTGGAGGTGAGTTTTTAATCTCATCTCAACATTTTTTCTTACCTCATTTATTTACTTCAGAACAGTTCTTCTGGCTCCATGGTTTCATCGTCTATGTCTGCATTGTTCTTTTTGGTATCAGCTCCTTTGGTGGGAAGACATCACAAAAGTGTTTCCTGTCCGACGGGTTTCCTTCTCCCGATTCCCGACGCCTGGTTTCCCTTCATATTCTTTCTGGTATCCTTTCTCTGTTGCCGTCTGTGTGCTCTTCTATGTTCAAGACCCTACTTTTTCAAGTGGCCTTCTCTTGGGCATTCTTTGGTGCTTTTTCACATTGGTGAATTGGTTTCCAAATTCTTGGCGGGCAGCGTCCTGTCGGAGGATGTGACCTTCCTGAAGTGATGCGTGTCGGTTGTGTTACGTACATCAAAAAATGACAGCTTTGGCAAGGTAAGAGGGTTGTTATGTACCCTTGTGGGGGCCCCTTTTTGCCCTGTTTTGCTGGCCTTCCTATTCATGTCTGCACGCCCCCCCAGTCCCCCACCTTCTTTCTTCATACTGATTCCTCCTCCTTGAGCAGGTTCCAATTTTTGCGGGTTTTCCATTGTTGTCTTGAGAAACTGGGCCTCCCTTTGCGTGATTTGGTGACCCATTTTTTTTCCCATCAGTGCTGCTACCACTGCTTCTGGTATGGGTTTCTCCGATACGGAACTCCAGCATCTGGGTAGGTGGGAATCGTCTTGTTTTCTTTGTACCTCCGTCCACACCTGTTGTTTTCACTTTCAGGTTGTTAACCGGCTGTAATCTGGATTGTAGGAGATTCCTTCATTTACTGGGCCACTCGTCGGTCGAAAGTCCGGAGCTACAGGAAAAATTTGGGTTTCACCTATGATCTTGCCAGGATCCGTTGGCTTGGGCTCCGTGGGTTACACGGGCCTCAGGTCCTTCTGGAGTGTTTGCACCTTCATGCTCTTGTTTCTGGCCCCATCATCTTGATTCTTCACGCTGGAGGGAATGACGTGGGTTATACACGTTCCGTGGACTAAATCTCCACTAAGCGAGATATCGCTCATTGTTATGCAGTCTATACCAACTTGGTTCTCGTATGGTCTGAAATCATGCCTCGCTTGCTATGGGTCCGGGAAATACCTGGAACGCTTCCACCGCACGGTTAACGCCCAGGTCGCCCAGTTTGTTCGGCAGATCGGGGGGGTTTGTAATCCAGCACAAGGATTTGGAGGGTGCTAATGATGATCTGCTGAGATCAGATGGCGTTCACATTAATGATATTGGTTTGGATATCTGTAACCTTGGGCTTCAACGTGGTGTGAAGCAGGCACTGGCTGCGGTGGGGCGCACGCCAGTTATCCACTGATGGGCGGGTGGCAGTTTCTTGACCTTGCCAGCATAAAAGTTGCTGTAATGGGCTATGCCATTGATGGAAATTGGAAGTAGACTGTCTGTCCTGCACTTATGGTAAGGACAGACCCCCCCAGTCACAGTACAACTGTGACTGGCACTGGTCTAAAGTGTTCACATGTTATGTGTTGGAATTTAAATAAAGCTGTGGCCTTGCCCTTTCCAACCTAATGGTTGTAAGTGTGTTTATTTAAATGGGGTGAGGGGGCAAGGGTGAGGGTTCTATCCATTTATGTTAGATTTGATTTGTACCTAAGCCCATTGCGCCTCAGCAGTCATGACATATTGGTTGCATACTAGCTATTACTAACCAAACAATACATTACAATTGAAGGCACTTAGTCAAATATTAATTGTTTCATAAATATTGTCTACCGGTGGCAGAAAGTAATTATAATAATAGCAATAGCATCAATACTCCAGAGAGATATTGTAGGAGGTTATACCACACTATGGATTTAGTCTATGAACTCCGTGTACAAAACGAAAAAGAAGGCGAAAGAACAGTAGACAAACAATAGCATCAACAATTACAAATACATTTACAGTCAGATACCATAATTGAATAAACCAGATTAAGTCAAGGGTTGGAAAATCTTGAGTACCACCCCTGCCAAGGTTGCAGATTCTTAACAACATTTGGGTAACTACCTGTACTATACGCAAAATATATCTCATATGTACTATGTGTGTTTATTATTTGTATAATATCCTTTAAGTTGTAAATTGCCTTATCTTTCCAGTGCCGGACCTGACTAAGTCAAGCTGCTAGCAGAATATGGGATGTTACTGTCCTCAGAGCGTGGAGGATAGTTTCTATGGCTTAGGATAACAATGCCATATCAGGAGTTGGTGGGGTGCTAATCCCCAGGACTTGAGTAATAAGGTTAAATTTAAGGGACCAGTATTTGGTGATACTCGGACAGGACCACATGAGGTGCATCAGTGTCCATGGACCACCACAATTCCTCCTGCACTAAGGGGCACATTTAGATATGCAATATGGAGTGAGATACCAGCATAACCTATTCTTTTGGAACAACTTCCATAAATAAGTACTTCTGATAGAGGCATACGTTGTACCCAATGCTCTTTGCCATTGGTCCTCTGAGTATTCTCTCCCAAAGTTCCTTTCCCAGGCCCTTATATGGGGGGGGGGGGGGGGGGTTGATGAATTCCTGTTTTTCATGAAGGTGTTTAAATAATAATGAAGTACCTTTGGTTTTTGTATTTTTGGTTAGGTAGTATTGGGCAATTTGTCATGGTAGAGAAGTAATCAATTTATTAGAATATTTTACTAGATGGGATATCTAGAGGTACTTATAATGTTCACCCCGAGGAATATAATATTCTAACTGAAGTGCCCTAAATGTCTTGAGTGCAGGGCCCACAAATAGGTCTTCCAACATTAGAACTCTGTTGGAACACCAATTAGTAAGATCGATATCAGGGATTAAGAGTGAGATAGCTGAGATTGGGAAGCCTAAGGGAGTTAGGGTATGCTCAGAAGGCGGAGCCATATGGAGAATAATCCACACCTCAATAGGCACTTGTATGGTGGGGGCTATTGTAGAGTGTGCATGCGGGAGAAAATGGCTGGTGATGAGATAGTTATAAAGGTTTCCTCCCATAACCTGATGTTGTTCAAGTTCAGCCCAGAGTGTAGTGTGGTTTGGGGCAAACCATTCTTTTAGTTGTGCTAAAATGGAGGCAGTATGGTAGTCTCGCAGATGTGTGTGCCCCACATCTCCTGCCTTTCTTATGCCCTGTACACATGACCGGTTTTCCCATCGGAATAAACTCCGAAGGTTTTTCTGACGGAGTTCTGATGGAATTCCGCTCAAGCTGTCTTGCATACACACGGTCACACCAAATTCCGACCGTCCAGAATGCGGTGACGTACAACACAGGTTTTTTTTTTAACTTCATTTCTTTATTGAAGCATTTTACATTATACAACTCATCTTTCATTTCCCCACACCCACATTACCCTCCCGCTCCACCCATCTCTACTTTATATAAAACAATAAGGAGAGAATGTCATACTTCTATAAAATTAGTAGGAGGGAGAGGGGAAACCCCCCTCACATGACCAACTTCCTACGAGTCATGTAGAGCTCTTTCTTCCCAATACTCGTACACTACCCTGTCCACTCAATCTCACTTCCACTCCTTACATACGCCTTCCACCCGGGACCTGCCTGTCCTTGGGTCACCAGCCGTCTTTTTACCTATTTATCTACTCTTGCTACCTTCCTATTTTGATATCTCTTTAACTAATTTAAATGTATCCCCCACAGTTTCCAAATCTTATCAAATTTTCTTGTCTAATATATGACTTATTTTCCTTTAAGATCACCTTGTTTATACCTTGTTCCCACTCTCTACTTGATGGGGGTGTGGAAGATTGCCATCTTTGCGCAATGAGTCTCCTTGCCTGAAATAAACATCTAAGGACTGTGAGCTGAGTGTCACCTGGTTTACCTTCACCCTCCATCCAGCCCAACACACATAACATGGCTTCCATTTCTATAGAGACTTCTAATACTTGTTCTATAATTCCCACTATCTCCCTCCAGTAACAGAATACCTTCGGGCATCTCTAAAACATATGGATCAAATTTCCCTCTGCCTTTCCGCATCTGGGGCAAGTAGCATCTAACGTTCAGCCAAACAAAAAAAGCTTGTACTGGGTATAGTAGGCTCTGTTTAGTAGAAGTAAGTGTGACATCTTCTGGGATGGAGAAAGCGATACTAATGGGGAAAGTTCCAGAATTCTTCACTATTGCGTTTCGGATATACTCCCCACGTCTTTTTCCCATTTTTTCCTATTTGGCAAATCTTTTGTTTCTCCCAAACTCCCCTTGTATATATGCAGGTAGACTTTTGATATTAGGCCTTTCAATGATCTTGCGTTGGTAACTTTCAGAAGTACTGATATCTTACTCCATTCTATCGTCCTCCCTCTGAATTGTTCTCTCAGTGCATGTCTAACCTGCAAGTATCTTAAAAAGAATTTGTTCGGGATTACATATTGCTCTCTCAGTTCCTGGAAAGCTTTTAAGTTTCTGTCCTGGTAGAGCTGGGAAATGTACTTTATCCCTCGTCTTTCCCATTCCGAGATTGTCCCCAGCTTCTGCACCTCCCCTAGCTTACTGTTTCTCCATAGGGGGCAGGGATGTACTGGCCATCGGGACTACCGGGAGATTCCCGGTGGGCCGATGGCTCAGTGGGCCAGTTTCAGAGACAGGGAAGGAGAGATACATAGCGCCAAATGTAGCATTAAAACAACTTTTAATCCACTTAAAAAACGTTACTGACAAAGTAGGGTGAAAGGCATTGAAACACTGGCTAGAATCCAGGCTTGTCAACAATTTGAATTAGGAGCGGCCACCGGGAACCAATCGGGCCAGTAGATGCAGAGCGCATCGGTGTGTACTACTACTTCCTGGTGGCGGAGGAATGATGGCCTGAAGGATGCGTCACCTCCCACATCTTGCATCATTTCCGGATGATGACATCACATCCGCCCCATCATGCGTTCCACCGCTACCCGGAAGTAGTAGTACACACCGATGCTCTGCATCTACTGGCCCGTTCGGTTCCCGATGGCGGCTCCTAATTCAGATCACAGTGTCTCAATGCCTTTCACCCTACTACCTTTGTCAGTAACGTTCTTTAAGTGGAATACAAGTTGTTTTAATGCTACAATTGGCGCTGTGTATCTCTCTCTCCTCCCCTGTCACGTTGTGTGTTGGGGGGGTTACAGAGCTGGGTTGGAGGTGCCCATCAAGTCATGTAGTAGCACTGCATCTGCCATCTGGTGACAAGTGACTTGGCAGGATACAGGCGACAAGTGATATGCGGCATCTGGTGGCAGGCGACGTGGCAAGTGACAAGCTGCCTCTGCTGACAAATGACGTGGCAAGTGACGTTTTGCATCTGGTGGCAGGTAACGTGGCAAGTGACATGTGGCATCTGGTGGCAGGCAATGGTGGCAAGTGACATGCAGAACCTGGTGGCAGGCGACGTGGCAAGTGACACGCTGCATCTGGTGGCAGGCGACGTGGCAAGTGACACGCTGCATCTGGTGGCAGGCGATGGTGGCAAGTGACATGCAGCACCTGGTGGCAGGCAATGTGGCAAGTGACATGCATCATCTGGTGGCAGGCGACGTGGCAAGTGACAAGCTGCCTCTGCTGACAAGTGATGTGGCAAGTGACGTTTTGCATCTGGTGGCAGGTAACGTGGCAAGTGACATGCGGCACCTGGTGGCAGGTGACGTGGCAAATGACAAGCTGCCTCTGCTGACAAGTGACGTGGCAAGTGACATTCTGCATCTGGTGGCAGGTAACGTGGCAAATGACATGCAGCATCTGGTGGCAGGCGATGTGGCAAGTGACAAGCTGCTTCTGCTGACAAGTGCCGTGGCAAGTGAAACACTGCATCTGGTGGCAGGCAACGTGGCAAATGACAAGCTGCCTCTGCTGACAAGTGACGTGGCAAGTGAAACACTGCATCTGGTGGCAGGCGATGTGGCAAGTGAGGTGGCAGGTGACACACTCAAGGCTCCCACTGATTCTGCATTATGGTGAGTTGAACTATTTCATGTTATATTACAATGTAATAATAGAAATAATGCGCTTCAATCATCCTGACACCATATGAACCATGATGCCGAGAAGAATGAAGCGCCAACACCAGGTGTTTGGAGTAAAGTGGGCCGGTCTGGATGAAGTCCAGGGCCAAATTTTTGTCCCAGTCCAGCCCTGATAGGGGGGTGTATTCTGTGAGTCCTCTGCACCCCAATATTTTCTTTGCAGCTTCCCAAATTCTCATCATCAAATCTAAGGTAGGTAACCCCCGCGAAAAAGATCCTGCCTCCAATGATTCCACCAGCAATTTATGTGGAGTGTTTTGCATTAGCATCCTCCTCTCCCCTTCCCCCTCCTCCGTGTTGCATCCCCCCATGTACTGGAGCTGTGATGTCAGGAAGTAACTGAAGGGGTGTAGAAGTGCCACTCCCCCTTCTTGTTTTGGTAATTGTAAGATGTTTAAGCGGATTCTTGCCGTGCCTCCCTTCCATATTAATTCTCTGAATAAGGTTTCTATTTCTTGGAACCATTCTTTGTACATCCACACTGGAGAATTGTGGAGAACGTATAGTAACTGCGGCATCCAAATCATTTTAATTAGGTTGCAGCTACCTGCCACAAGTGGAAGCTTTTTCCAAACTTTAATTTTCCCTTTAAATTTAGTGAATAATGGGACAACATTGTCCACAATGTATTGTTTAGGATCTCTGGAGATGTTTATTCCCAAGTATCTTATTTGGTTCACTATCTGTATCTGTATGGCTTCTTGGGGTAGGGAGCTTACTATGGGGTCCACAGGCATAAGTGTAGCTTTTTCCCAATTTATCATGAGTCCGGAAAACAGGCACAAATCTTGTGACAAAAGTTTTGACAGACAAAAAGTTTTTCCATAGTTACCTTTAGGGAGTTCTGGGTATCCCCAAGTAGTAAGAGAAGATCGTCTGCGTATAATACTACTTTCTCTTCCACTTTCTCTTCTCTTCTGGTTTTTGGGAGACCCTAATCCCTATGCTGGGCGAGACTGTCGTAATAGCAGTCATCGCCATCCGGTAAGCAGAATCTACAAACTCACTTCAGGGTGGACAACCTATTGGCATTTATTTCTTACATCTTTCACAGATGGGTGTCTTTTGTATATGTCTGCTTATGGATTGAACATTCCTGCATAGACTTTTTTTCTGATTCCTCTTTTTTTCACATGTATTTTGCAACTCATGCTGATCTTATTGCTTGGTTTATTGTTCACTTTATATTTGTGTCAGTCCACTTCATAGGACCCTGTCTCAATTTCCTCCAGGTCCTAAACATTTCATATATATTTTAGCGCTACACCTTATATGTTTACATTGTGCGTTTGGAGTTAGATACTGGACTCTAGAGTGCTGGCAGCTTTTTGTTGTTGTGTGTTTTTTTCTCACTATTAATTTTGTTTGGTTTCCGAGCGCAGCTTTTACCCTCTTTGGGTTTTTTTCACACGTGATTATAGATGTGCCTTGTGCAATCTTCCCCACCCCATGCATACTTGCTGAACCTTACATACCAGATACTCCAATCATGTTGTCTACTACCCACACAACCCTTCCTCATCACCTTACTAGGTTTAAATAAGGGCCTTCTATTGTGACCTTCCCATACACCCATCATTTTAAATATAGTGATTATCATTATTTTTAAACTCAACCGGCTCCCTTCCCTAGCCCCCCTGCCTAAAAAAACACAAAAAACCACCAGTACAACATACAATATGAGGGAACAATATGCTATGCCCCCTAACAATTGGGAGTAACTTGCTCCTTGTTCCCTTCATTGCACCCACCCCCCCCCCCCACACACACACTCCCCATCTCCAAAAAAAAAAAAAAAAAGGGAAAGAAGGGAGGGAGTAGGAAGGAAGAGAGTGAGAAAAAAAGAAGAAGACCCTAAACAGAGTCAATATAAATCCTTTCTCTCTCCTCCTCCCTCTCCCTAAAGTTATATTAGAATGTCTTAGTGTCTCTTAGTGTTAATTTAATGTTGCGTTATAGATTGAGCTTGTCATGTTGGCGTCAAGGTTACAAGGTAGATCCGGGATGTGCTTCTAGAGTCACTCCTTATGGGTTGCCAACCATTCTGCTAGCCCCTCAGGAGCATCAAAAAATATATTCTCCCCAAGAGCAGTTACCCCTAATCTTGCGGGATATAAAAGTGCGTATATAACTTTCATTTGATGCGATTTGTGTTTTATGTCCCCAAAATTGTCTCTCCGCTTCTGAAGGTCAGGTGAGAAATCGAGGTAAATAGACACTCTGGTGCCGTTGTAAAGAATAGTACCCAGCTCACGGGCTCTGCGCATTATAGTCACTTTATCCTTGTAGTGGAACATTTTTGCTAGCAAAGCCCTCGGGGTGCTCCAGAGACCCCAACCTGCATTTTGGATTGTGCCTGTTGGCCCTGTGAGGTATTTTTAGGCGTGGTCTGGCCAGGGTTATGCGCATATTTTTTCTAATTTTGCAGCTGCTTGAGTTGCCTTTGAAGTACGTTGTGAGGGCATGATAATATGAACAGGGGATTTAATTTCCAAGAGATAAAATTGATTCTGTACCTCTAGTTATAGGTTCTACCTCCTGAGTAGAACTATACGAAGTTGCTAGAGCTAATATGGCTCTCAAGGGGGAGGTGGGGGAGGGGGGGTTCAGGAAAGCAGGACAACTGAAGTCAAGACAAAAGAGGTTCAAACGCACAGTCCAAAAAAATCCTATTTTTCTTTACTTTTACATAGGGTACAATAGTTGTTTCTCACCCATCTGGCCACACAGCTTTATAGCAGTCTTGGGATTAATGCTGATAGGCTCCTGTGATCCAGCACTTAGATATGGAGAGGCACAGGGGGGGAGGCTTCCAAGCAGCAGTCCAGTCACTATCTCTTCTGCAGTATCACCGTTTGGGAAGCTTTAGTCAAGTGTTCCTCCTTCTCCCCTGCAGATCCTGCTCCAACTCTTCTCAAAAAAAAAAAAATATGGCAGGGGCCTCTTACGCCGCCGCCACTTTCGGAGGGGGGGCAGCCTCTCAAGACGGAAGTTTAATAGTCAGTAGTCAATAGCTTCCGTCTCATACTTGCTTCAGAGCATGCATCGTACAGACGAGCGGTTTTCCAGATAGGAATTGGTTCCGTCGGAAAAATATAGAACATGTTCTTTTTCTAGGTCCATCAGAATTTTCGATGTGAAAAGTCAGATGGGGAATACACACGATCGGAATATACGATGAAAAGCTCCCGTCGGACTTTTTCTGTTGAATATTCCGCTCGTGTGTACATGGCATAAGTTTGACAAGCCTGCTAAAGGCACAGTGTGCTTTCTTCCCCAACCATCGATACAGCATCTATTGAGGGTGGACTGCATAGAGGAGAAAAATTAATTGGGTACAGGAATGGGCAGCATCCTAAATAGGTATAACAATTGGGGGAGTACTTGCGTCTTAAAAGCTGCCAGCCTTCCTGACCATGATAGCTCACATTTTGCTAGATTATCCAGTTTAGAGCGAAAAGATTGCAGAAGAGGAGTATAGTTTTCCTTAAGTAGTTCTGACACTTTAGGAGTGAGGGTGATGCCCAGGTATGAGATTCCTTTCTCCTTTAATTTGTACGGAAACCTATGAGTGATGTCCTGTCTAAGTTTGCTGGTAATTCCTAGTCCTAAAATGTACGACTTTGTCTCAATGACCTTATAGTAAGATACTTTATTAAATAACCATAAAGCTTGGTATACCGAAGCCAAGGAAGTTTTAACATCAGTGAGCATTCAAATTATGTCGTCCACAAAGAGACTAATGGTGTGCATTTTACCTTTGACCTGGAATCCCTTAATATTGGGATGGTGATGGATGTATGTGGCCATAGGTTTCATTAATAAATTGAAGATAAGTGGGGATAATGGACACCCCTGATTAGTCTCATTAGTAATGTTGAGAGCATGCCTGAAACATATACTTGGGCAGAAGGAGTTGTGTATAATGTCATGATGGCCGTAAAGATCTGGCCTGTAAAACCAAACCTGGACAGGACCTGCACCAGTGAATTCTATGGAACGCCTTCTCTGCATTCAAAGCTAGAATCAGAAAAAGCGTTCTTGTTCTATTGGTTAGGGGTATAATATGGATCAGGCATCTGATGGTGTCTGTTGTCTGGCAGCTTTTCGTAAATCCGGATTGGTCTAGATGGAAAAAGGGATAGTAGTAAATCCACCAATCTGTTTGCAAGTAATTTGGCATCCATTTTCAAATCACTGCTAAGGAAAGAAATGGGGCAAAAGATTTGCAGTGTATTAGGATCCTTCATGCCCTTCAGCAGGGTCATAGGTCGGTGGTGGACTATGTAACAGACTTTAGGAGGTGGAGTTCCGATACGCAATGGAACAATGCCGCCCTCTGCTACCAATTCCGCCTAGGACTCTCTGAGGCACTTAAAGATGAGTTGGCTCAAGTTGGAATCCCCAGTTCTTTGGAGAACCTGATCCAATTGTCCATCTAGATAGATCGTCAGCTGAGGGAATGAAGATCTGAGAGGACCAGCCAATTTCATCCCATGTGGATGTTGCCCAAAGTACCTAGCAGTCCATCTATTCCTGCTTCCCCATTACCTGCTGACACCTCTGAGGCTCCAAGGCCAATGCAGATAGGCCTGCTTCATTCACTACTGTCACCAGAAGAGAAGCAGCGTCGTCGCCAGAATAACCTCTGTCTCTATTGTGGGGAAGCTGGCCACTATGCAAACATGTGCCCTAACAAGACCCGTAAGTCTGACTCTTCTCATCACAAACCATGTGCATTGACTTTAATGAGATCTGCTCACATTTCTGTTCAAGTCTCACTACAGCTTCCAGAAGGGATACTCCGGGTCCAGGCTATAATTGACTCAGGCGCCTGCAGCTGCTTCATTGACCATGCCTTCATCCTGCAACACCACATTCCACTAAAACCCAAACAACAGCGACTCTCCATATTTTTGGCTGATGGGTCAAATATCAAATCCAGACCTATCACCCATGAAACACAACCTCTGTCGGCTAACATACTACCCGACCACCAAGAACTGTTACGCCTGGATGTCATATCCCCACCATTATTCCTGATCATTCTGGGGATGCCATGGCTGCAGGCCCATAACCCCCAAATTAATTGGGTTACCGGCAGGGTGGTCTTCTAGTCCTCCTATAGTCTCCAGAATTGTCTCAAGGCCTCCCACTTTGTGGTTCCAGTCATCGGCTGTTAAAAATCTGTATCTGAACCCCAAAAGCTTATCCCATCTGTATATCATGACTTCCTGGACGTATTTGACAAGCAGAAGACAGATACTCTTCCCCCTCACCGTGTTTATGACTGCCCAATTAAACTATTACCAGGGACAGAAATTCTGTTTGGAAGGATTTTTCCTCTTTCAGAGCCTGAACTCTTGGTCTGTAAGGAATACATTGATGAGAACCTCAGAAAGGGGTTCATCCGACACTCCTCTTCTCCAGCCAGTGCCGGAATATTCTTCGTCGAGAAGAAAGATCATTCCCCCCCCGCCCATGTGTAGACTACAGGGATTTGAAAAGAATAACGAGCAAAAATTGCTACCCTCTCCCTCTGATCCCAGAACTGTTCCAGAGACTCCGTTCTGCAAAAATATTTACAAAGCTGGCTCTTCGAGGTGCCTACAATTTAAACAGAATCCCTGAGGGGGATGAGTGGAAGACGGCTTTCCGGACATGTTTTGGCCACTTTGAGTATCTTTTTATGCCATTAGGACTATATAACGCACTGGCTACTTTTCAACATTTTGTCAATAATATCTTCAGAGACTTCCTAGATTTGTGATTGTCTACCTGGATGACATTCTGATATTTTTGGCTTCTCTATAATCACATCATGACCATGCGAAACAAGTTCTCCTCAGACTGAGACAGAACGGACTTTATGCTAAGGCCGAGAAATGTGAATTTATTTAATCGGCCTGGTAATATCAACTGGGGGTGTGGCAATGGATCCTCAGAAGGTCTCAGCCATAATGTCTTGGCCACCCCCAACTGATAAGAAAGGGGTACAACGTTTTATCGGATTTTCCAATTTCTACAGAATATTTATCAAAAACTTCTCCGGTATCATTTCACCTATCACGCAGCTCACAAAGAAACAAAGCCGTTTTCAGTGGACTGAAGCAGCTCAAGTTGCATTTGACAGGCTAAAGGGGATATTTACCTCCGCTCCAGTACTAAAACATCCTGATCCTGCCTTGCCATACATCCTGGAGGTGGATGCATCAGAGAGTGCTGTGGGGGCCATCCTGTCCCAGCGCCAAGGACCTAAGTCTTTAATGCATCCTTTGGCTTTCTTTTCCAAAAAAATAGGTTTATCGGAAAGGAATTATGATGTGGGGGACCGAGAACTCTTGGCAATCAGATCAGCCGTGGAGAAGTAGCGTTACATCCTGGAGGGAGCAGCACACCCAATATTGATCTTCACGGATCATAAGAATTTAGAATATCTCAGAACTGCCAAGCGCCTCAGACCCAGACAAGCGAGATGGGCTTTTTTTTCACGTTTTAATTTTCATATTACCTACCGGCCAGGGTCTAAGAATGTCAAACCCAATGCATTATCTTGCATATTCATGGAAGCCGAAGTTTCATCTCCACCAGATACTATCCTGCAAGCTGGGAATTTTCTATTAACTCAATCTAATTTTGTGTCACAGATCCATCAGGCATCCCTGAGAGCTTCCCTACCCCCAGGCATGAACCTTCAAGGAAAATTTGGGCTTTACTGGCAAGGAAATAAAATTTTTGTACCCTAAAACCTGCACACCACCATCCTACAGGTCTGCCATGACTATCCTTTGGCAGGCCATTTTGGGGGATACAAGACTATGGACTTAGTTCAAAGACATTTCTGGTGGCCCAATTTAGCAAAGGATTTCAGGAATTATGTTAGTTCTTGCTTGACCTGCCTCAAGAATAAGAACAGTAAAAACAAAGCTTGGGGACTATTAAGATCGCTGCCCATCCCAGAAAGACCATGGGATAAGATCACAATGGACTTCATTGTCAAGCTTCCTCCTTCTGAAGGGTTTTTGCCCATCTTTGTGGTGGTTGATCGCCTTTCCAAAATGGCACATTTTATCCCCATGAAAGGGACTCCATCAGCTACAGAGACTGCCAAGGTATTCATTAAAGAAATTGTTAGGCTCCATGAAATTCCCAGTGACATTTTCTCTGATCGTGGAGTACAGTTCACGTCAAAATTCTGGAAAGCACTATGTGAAGCACTGGACATCAAACTCAGTTTTTCCTCATCCTATCATCCCCAGACCAATAGGCAGACTGAACGTACTAACCAGATGTTGGAGCAGTACCTACTTTGCTTCTCCTCTTTCACTTAGGAAGATTGGGCCTCATTACTGCCCCTGGCGGAGTTTGCTTTCAATAATTTTACTCACTTTACCACAGATCAGTCACCCTTCTTCTCCAATTACGGGTTTCATCCCTCCTTCTTGCCAACGCTAGTATCGGACTCTCTCTCCTCTCCTAAATTTCTTTGTTACCAACAGTCAGGTGCTTAGAGAAACTATCTCCAAGACACAGGAAGATAATAAAAGATTCTTTAATAAGAGAAGAAGGAGGGAATTGGTCTTAAAGGTTGGTGACCGTGTATGGCTTTCAACAGTAAACCTGAAACTGGCATGCCCTTCCAAGAAACTGGGACCTAGATACTTGGGGCCCTTCCTAGTCAAGAGGAAGATTAATTTGATAGCTTATGAACTCAAACTTCCCATGTTTCACGCCTCGCTACTGAACCCTGATGTAGTAAATCCCTTCCTGGATCGTGAAGTAGATCCCCCAGAAGCTATAATGGCGGATGGGCAGAAAGAGTTCGAGATTGAAGCTAACCTGGATTGTAGGAAACAACAAGGGCAGAAGCAGTACTTAATCAAATGGAGAGGTTTTGGCCCAGAGGAAAATTCCTGGGAACCTGAGACAAATCTCCATGCCCAGAAACTTATACGGGCCTTTCATCGCTCCAACCCAGAGAAAATGGCTCAAGTGGGCATCTGGAAGCTGCCCTTAATGAGGGGGCAATGTCAGAGAACTCACATAGCAAACGCTCGTCTCCGTGCAGCAGCAGCTATTTCCTGTTCCGCTAATGCCAATGCGCATGCGTGGAATCTCAGACAGAGACGAGCGAGATCCAGAGTGAGCATGCGCACTGGTGCATCCATACGAGCGTGTGTGCATTAGCGCGCACTCGAGCATGCACACACGCACCCACCAATCCCGACGCATGGCACCCTATAAAAACGGAGAGTCTGCCTAGTGTCAGTGCTGGTTCGTCTTCAGCTTGTCCTTGTGTTCCTGATTGCGGTTCCTACCTGCTGACCTTGCTCCTAAAAACCCGGCTTCCTTGACTACTCTCCTGGATCACCCCTGCCTGTTCATCCACCTCCGTCTACAGACCTTGGCTTGGATTAACGACTATGGCTCTGCCTCCTGATTGTGTACCTCACTGTCAGGTCGTCGCCAGCCTTTGCCTGTCCCTGACTATGGTTATGCCTCCTGATTGTGTGCCTCGCTGCCAGCCTGTTGCCAACCTTTTCCTATCCCTGACACTGCAGTTGATCCTGAGTCCATACTTACCTACCTGGCTCCCGCTGAATATGTCTGGTGATCAGTTTCCATGCCTTCCCCAGAGAGGTTCCTGTATCTACAAGCTTCAGCCTTCTGCCTGCAGGCACCTGCACCCTTTCGTTGCCCTAGAAGTCCCTGTCTCCACTACCAGGGGTGCTTGATCCAGAACCATGCAAGAGGCCACCCTCAGCATTTCGGGCTCTGCTATAAGGTACTTGACAACATAATTACTTCTGGTTTGACAGTCAATTTTATTTACAACAAAATGGAGTTACAATGGGGGCTAAGTTTGCCCCGAGCCTCACCAATCTTTTTATGGCCAAGTGGGAGGAGGATGTCGTGTGTGCCGACGAGAGACCACAGC
Organism: Aquarana catesbeiana; assembly: GCF_042186555.1. NCBI lineage: Eukaryota > Metazoa > Chordata > Amphibia > Anura > Ranidae > Aquarana > Aquarana catesbeiana. The sequence continues at coordinate 328,650,102 of NC_133328.1, read as the reverse complement.
TTATCTTGTGAGTTTTTCGTTAGTTAATTTGAACTATCATGGGATTGTTCTGTCCTATGAATTTAGCCACAGTAAAATCCATTTCTTAGATTTCGAAATTGAACTCTGTCCACGTCAGTTTAAGTTCAGTACTTATTTCAAACCTACTGACTGCAATGATTTCATTCCTACCAACAGCTGTCACCACAGATCATGGTTATGATCGGTCCCGAGGATTAAATCTTTGCGAATACGCAGAAATTGTACATATTTTGATACATTTTCTGATCAGGCTCTTGTCTTGCGACAGAGGTTCCTGGATAGGGGCTATATTCAGAAAGAGGTTGATTCAGAATTACATAATGTCTCAGGTAGACCGAGCATCATTGTTGACAAACCTCGCCACAAATCTGAAGAGTCATTTAAGTGGTCATTTCTAACAGCCTTTTCAGTCCAACATAAACAAATTAAATCAATCATTGATTGACACTGGAATGTGTTGAGAAATGATCGGATTTTGGGTACTTTATTACCTGAATGGGTGAGGTGATTTATAGGGGCACTTTTTACGGAACAAGATTGCTCCTAACATCATCAATACACCAGTTCGAACTTCATTTTTTCACAACCTGATAGGTTACTATCCATGTAAGAAATGCAGCATTTGTCAGTATAATACACACGGAGATGTGTCTCTAAAGAATTTACCTCCACTATTACTAAACGTGTATATCAGATCAAGTATTTCTGTACATGTGCTACGAAAAACGTTGTTTATCTTTTGACTTGTCCTTGTGGGAAACAGTACGTAGGTGGTACTATATGTTCGTTCTTCACAAAAGTCAATGAACATACTACTGGGATAAAAAATGGGAGCATTGGTAGCGGGATCGTTGCTCGCATTCTCCACCAATAAAAAAAAAAAAAATGGGAGCACTAAGCATACCGTGCCTAGGCATTATCGCTAGTTCCATAATAGTGACCCTAGTGGTACACAGTTTCTGGTTATCAATAGGTATATCCCCCCTGTGACGGGAGGGCCCGTGGAACTCAGAATACATCTTATGTCTAAGTCACCCTGTGCCATCCTGGCACAGGGTGAGTGAGAAAATATATCTTGGACTACTTAAAATCAGACAGTAATATTTGTCCACAATATTTCCCAGGATGTATGTTAATTGAATGAGCTGATCACCTTGTCCTCTATACAATGTAGGAGACGGGACGACTCCTATTGGAGCTCATGTTAATTAGGTTTTGTTTGTATTGTTAATTGTAATTAGCTCCAGCTATTGTGTTTATATTACTGTGTGAAGCTCGGTGCCCACAAGTCTGTCATCTAGTCTGGGTAAATTCTGTAGTAAATTAGCTCATGTTAATTAGGTTAGCTTTGAGTCATCCTGGTGTAAAAATGTGTGTGAGATCTCAAATAAACAGTTCTGATGTACTCAAAGACTGGTGTTGTCTAGTTCTTGGGGGTTCCTATAGCCAGGTCTATTGGACTCGTGTTCCAGAACTTAGGAAGCGGTATACTGACGGAAGCACTCAAGCAGAGTGTGGGACGTTCCGTGACATTGGTGGCAAGCAGCGGGAAAGCTTCCTGCAGTCTGGGAAATCTAAACCTCCACCTGGATCCAAGATCAGGATAGCAGACTTCAGTCACCCCAGCGGAGATATGGACCTGGCATCAGAATTCCCGGGGCTGCTGCGGATCATCCTTTCAACATACACCAGGACTGTGTCTGAGGATGAATACCTGGAGCTTAGGCAGCAAATTCGGGTGGAGCTCTGGATTGCAGCCCTCCGTCTCGCTGGTATAAAACAGGGCAAGTGCTTTCCAACCCAAGAGCAACGGGCCAGTGACCAACGGGCATTACGGATGGCATTCCTGGGAGAGCAGCCCCAGGAGCAATGGGTGACTGAGTTGGACAGGTTGGTCCAGCAGGAGATAGAGCTGGACAATCGTTATCGGGCTCTGCAATGGCACGCAGAGGAGGGATATTTAGGGGAGACAACAGAATGCTCTCCGGAGGGATATGACTTTGGCGGCCCTGGATTGCTGTGGGAGAGCCTTACAGATTTTTTTATGTTTGGCGATGAAGGGGAACCTGACCTTGAGGACCTGAGAGAATATAAAGAGTCTATGCTCGGTCTTGCAGGGGTCTCAGAGCTCAAACCTGATCTGGACCATTTGCTAAGGAAGGAACAGCATCTGGAAAGGGCATACAGGAAACTGCTAGAACAAGTTCAGCAGCATGCCAGAGAATCGGCAGTGGAAAATCCGGAGATTGCCGTCCCCAAACCTGAAGTGCTGACAACAAGGCAGAGCTCTGCTAACCTCTGCTCAGAAATGATAGCATCTTCTGGGTTCCATGGACAGGAGATGGTGAACCTCTATCCCCAGACATCAGTTGCAGAGACATGGGATTTGATAGACTTTTCTGCTGAGGAAGAACAACCTGATGAGCCTCCAGCAGAAGAGCTGCTATCAGGGCCAAAGTTCACTGTGTTCTGCCCAGCACCAACAGTGGCTTCGGTCTTCTTGAGAGAAGAGGTAGTCGGCCTTTCTCCCACAACACTGACAGGGACATGTGATTTTCTGCCAGCAGTATCTATGGAGTTAAAACAAACTTCTCCAGCTGAAGATCTGGTAACTGAACAGAGGGTCCAAGACCTCTGTCCCACACTTTTACCAATTCCAGAGACTGGGGATTTAATAGACGTTTCTGTAGAGGAGGAACCACCTGGCAAACCCCCAGCAGAAGTGCTGGCAAACGGACAGAGGGTCCAAGACCTGTGCCCCACACCTGCAGCAATTGTGGAGGCTCAGGGTGAGAAGATGGCAATCACTTCCCAGCAGCAGATACGGGGGAGAAGGGAGAGGAGGTGTGTGTTGTCCCTCCCCAACAGTTGGCCAGGGTGGAGGAAGCGGGCTTTCCTCCCCAGCAAAGATCCATGCACCTGGGAGACAGTACCATCGACATGTCGTCCCAGCAGCCAGATGAGGGAATGGAAAAGGAAGCAGCCGGCTCACCTCCCCAATGGCAGCTACACAGTTTGGTAGTGGAGGAAGCCAGCCTCCTGCCCCAACGGTTAGCCGGAGCGGAGGATGCGGAGTCCCCAGCAGAAGTGCTGGCAACAGGGCAGAGTGCTACCAACCTCTGCCCAGCACCGGCAACAACTACAGAGTTCCAGGGAGGCGGGGCAGTCGGCCTCCCTCTCCAACATTTAGCCGGAACAGATGGTGTGGGGTTTCCAGCAGAAGGGCTGGCAACAGGGCCGAGGACTGCTGGACTCTGCCCTCAACTAACAGAGGATGGATTTCCTGTGAAGGTGGATGGGACTTCAGTCTCCACCTGTATACCCCAGGGATGCTGGGCAGTGGGCCCAGATCCCCAACAGCATGACAGAGTGAGCCCAGACACCCTGTCTTCTCTCCAGCGGCAGAAAGGATTCCAGGGAGAAGGGCCAGTCCAGGCCTCTCCACAGCGGCAGATATGTTCTCTGAGAGAGGCAGAGGTTGGCTGGGTGAGTAATGCTTTATTTGGAACAATTTATTTGGGGTACTGTGTGGGTACAGGCAGTAGAGGACTGGAACTACTTACTAACTTCGGAGTCAACCCGTCTGGGGTCTCCTCCTGTGTTAGTCTTCTGCCGAAAGGGGAGAGATGTGACGGGAGGGCCCGTGGAACTCAGAATACATCTTATATCTAAGTCACCCTGTGCCATCCTGGCACAGGGTGAGTGAGAAAATATATCTTGGACTACTTAAAATGGGACAGTAATATTTGTCCACAATATTTCCCAGGATGTATGTTAATTGAATGAGCTGATCACATTGTCCTCTATACAATGTAGGAGACGGGACGACTCCTATTGGAGCTCATGTTAATTAGGTTTTGTTTGTATTGTTCATTGTAATTAGCTCCAGCTATTGTGTTTATATTACTGTGTGAAGCTCGGTGCCCACAAGTCTGTCATCTAGTCTGGGTAAATTTTGTAGTAAATTAGCTCATGTTAATTAGGTTAGCTTTGAGTCATCCTGGTGTATAAATGTGTGTGAGATCTCAAATAAACAGTTCTGATGTACTCCAAGACTGGTGTTGTCTAGTTCTTGGGGGTTCCTATAGCCAGATCCATTGGACTCGTGTTCCAGAACTTAGGAAGCGGTATACTGACGGAAGCACTCAAGCGGAGTGTGGGACGCTCCGTGACACCCCCCATGGAGGGGGGGGTATTACCAGAGGTGTCTCTCGATCAGAGACTTTCTGGATTTATGAGTTGCAGTCCCACTCCCCGTTGGGTATTAACTCTTTTATTACTAGAGCTTAAATTTTGGGTTATAAGTACGCTCTATGACCATTGGTATAAGAACATTTATACATTATGTTTCTATGGTTGACAAGTCTTTTAATTATTAATTTATTTAATAGTATGTTACTAGGGATTATTGGGTTGTCCTTTTAATTTATGCTAATTTTTATGGTTAATTTTATATAGTATATACGCTATTATCTATCTATGGTTGTTGTTAAGTATGTGCCCCAATTTGAAATACTACCTTTCTACATGTGGTATTGATATTAATAATTTTCATTAATTATTTTTGTTCTGAATGTAATTAGTGCCACATATGTGTTTTTTTGCAATTATCACTCCGTCACTGAGATAATTCTGATTGATTACATGGCCGCCGTCCATTAGTTACATATAGGTGCTTGACCCTGTGTTTAGGATGGAGGCATGATGTCAGACGTTCATTGTTTCACAACGATGTCTGGTTTACGTTGGCCCCGCCAATTCAGTGACCTTGTGCGTTCCATTGAGACTTCCAATGCCTCAAAGCAAGGCGTGATTTGCATTTCCGCTCGGTTCCGATTAGTGGCTGTTCGCACATCTAATCAGATTATTTATTGCTCATTTTGCATTGGATCTTTCATATCCTGGAACGAGGTTTGAATTATACAAGCTAACGTAATTTACATATCGGAAGTGACATCATCAATACTAGGCAACATCTGGTATGTGCGTAATTAAATTGGGGGTCACATCCTCTTTATATAGCGCAGTGTTTTGAGCAGACTCATACCCCAGATGACGTCTGTGTAGACAAAACGCATTGGATCGAGTCCTGCCATTAGCACATGCAACAATTCTTATCATCCTTGTACATGCATTTATCATTAGATGAAATGCAAGTGCATTTCTGTTTTTATTTATTTTAAATAAACCCCTTATCAACAATATCATACTATGTGGAACCTTCTCTCATTTTTTGGTTACACCATGTGAATGCTAAGAGTCGTTGTGGTCCTCTCTCCACCTATGGAATATATTTCTGTTCAACATACTGGGAACCCGTTGATGAGGAGTCTTCGATCTTGATCTGGGATAACGATCATGGATGTCACATCTCTGTAGATACGGTGTTTAACACCACAAGCCTGTGTAAACATATATTTTCACCGATTTTCCAGTGTGGCTGCAGTGGCTTTTTGCACACTTATCAACAATATTTTTATGAATTTTGTTTTCCTTTATCACAGGACTTTTTTGTTTAGCATATGATTTACTTTGTATTCACTTACAGTACTCTGTATTTTCACGTTGGTGATATTATTACTGCAGGGTTTAAATAACCCTTTATTTGTTTTATATGTTTTATTTCTGGTCATTCAGTTTTGTAATATCATTTTGGTTGTATGTTTGAGCGCTGCATATTATTTATTTTTTTTTTTTCTTTCAATAATTTTATTAGTTTTGCAGGTACATAAGCATTATACATTCCATACAAGAAAATTTGGGGGAAAACGTTTAGTATACAAGATGTAAAGTAACATCACAACATGGCCAGCAAGTGCCAAGAAACATTAAGATAATATGAAGGGGGCGTGACCGGAGGCCGCTCTGCATGGACGCCTAACCTGTTAGCTCTCCTCCAGCCCGCAGCTTAAAGGCCTGAAAAGGGGGATTTTCAGCTCCAATATATGGGAGGAAACAGACGGACCAGATCCTCCAGGACCCGGGGTTCGTCCCAGCCACCATCCGGCTCCGCTGCGACCATCCGGACATATTTTAACCAGCCCTCCATGTCGGAGGACGAACGGGACAAGATGGCGCCGACAGCCTCCTCCTCCGCCACGAGACCGCAACGACAACAGCCCTCGGCGGCTCCATCCACACTCCACAACAATGAGGAACAGACTCGGGGGATAGATGGACTGTCCGGTCAAGGGACCACAGCGGTGAGTCCCCCCCCACCTCTCCCTGCACATGAGACGCCCCAGAGCACACCGCGGGACACCTTACCAGGCCGCCCTGCACCTTCCTATACACAGTGCTCAGAGGCCTTCCCGCAATTGCTGCGCTCATTGTCAGACCCCTACCTCCCTCAGGGAGGTACGATCCCCCCTCACTCCAACCAAGTGACTTTCCCCCGCTACCGGACCAGGAGGGTGACTGGAGCAGTGATCGGGGACAGGGAACTCATCATGGGAGATTTACCCCCCAACAAGTCCACGGCCCCCCCCCGAGCACCCCCCAGCCACAGAGGCGCAGACACCAAGGCGCCTCCAGATCAATGGGACAGGGGACAGACCACACTAAATCATACGCCCAGGTGGCCCGCTCACCATATGGGACCCCCTTGGACAACCCGGTGGGAGCCCACCCCTCCTCTCCTAAGCAGAGGCCTACATGGGAAGACCCACGAGCACCTAAAATACCACATCAGCTGCCATCACAAGATCCATATGATCCCATGCTCCCCCCAGCATTACACAGGGAATCCTCCCCTCCAAGCTACCCCCAATCTCATATGGGCCACAGCTCACGTTTGCAGCAGCCCACTTCCTGGCAGGACTGTTTCCAAGCCATACCCACAAAAGAGGACTTCAAACTCCTCATCGAAGAGGTTAAATCCGCATGTCGGGCAGAAATCCAGATTATCCACACCAATCTCAAACATCTATCTGAGAGGATGGAAATGGCGGAGGAGGAAATCCAAGAGACTAGACTGGCAGTGCACCGTACCCAAATACAAGGGGCAGACCACCATTTAATGCTCCGGAATATGCAACGTCACATCGAGGACCTTGACAATAGGGGGCGTCGAAATAATATCCGAATCAGAGGTCTACCTGAACCAGAGGGTCCTGAAGACCTCCACGAAACCTTGCAGCTTCTATTCAACGACCTCCTCGGGGACCCCCCAGATAAACCTCTAGAAATGGACCGAGCACACCGAGCCCTACGTCCTAAAGGACCACCCTCCAGACCCCGAGATGTTATCTGCAGGGTCCATTCCTTCCCCCTAAAGGAGGACATTATGCGCAAAGCACGCAGTGCAAAAAGAGTGGTCTTTGAAAATACACAAATCCAGCTCTTCCCAGATCTCTCCTGGATCACCCTGCAGAAGAGAAGATTACTCCAGCCTCTGCTTATCTTACTTCAAGAGAAAAACATCGCATATCGATGGGGCTTCCCCTTCAGCCTTACAGCCCGCCATCAGGGTAAATCTGCAACACTACGCTTTCCGGAGGACTTGGAGAACTTTTGCGACATTCTAGAGATCCCCACCCCCCGGCTGCCCGACTGGGATCTCGTGGACTTGCCAACACCACCTCCTGTGGTATGGCAGAAGATCCCCCCGACTAAACGCCCCAGAGACCGGGACTCACCTCGAGGATCTACTAAACTCAAGCCTAAAAAAGGCTGATTGGCGAGACATTTGCCTCTGTCCTACCCATTTTTGCTACAACTGCTCCCCCTAAGGCCCCCTTTTTTCAGTCATTGTACTTCCAATGTCGGGTTTTTTTTCTGTTATAGGAGACTAGTTAGTGTTAGTTCTGGTTGTTTCCGGCCCACTAGGCCCCCTGGTGGTTTATCCTACTAAGGTTCCTCTCTAGTATTTAGTTCAGATAGCTTCATTTCAGTTGAACTTGTATTGAAGGGTTCTCTATGTCTCCCCGGACCGAGCCCTGGTTTGGGGTTCTGACCGGGGAGACTTATTGGAACTTACTGGGGCTTGGGTGGTCTATACTGTCCGAGCCCACAATGAATCGTTTACTCTTAATTGTGATGACAATAATCACTTTCTCTTTTTCTTCCCTCTTTCTTTCTCTACCCTTTCTTCTTCTCCCTCCCCCCATCCTCTCCCCCCCACTGGTCTGTCGCGGATCTGAGACGGGCATCTGGTCGAGCCTCATCTATGGATCTCTCCATCCTTCGACTCTCGTAGAAGCGTCTCAGCAGGATAAGCTAAGTAAACATACCCCCACATGTACCAAGAAACATGGTTAGATTTATCTCACTCAATGTTCACGGGCTGAACTCAAATAAAAAGAGGCATCTTACATTGAAAGAAATCAGGGGATCAGGGGCAGACATAGCACTACTACAGGAAACACATTTTAATAAGGGGGGTGCCTTCGCCTTCGCATCCAGACATTATCCTCAGGCCTTCCAAGCATTCAACCCTCGTAAACGTGCAGGTGTAGCGATCTTATTTAAACACGGATCCCCGTTCAAATGCTTAGAGTCCTTCATTGATCCAAGAGGACACTATATAATCTTGCGTGGCCAGTGGCAATCACAGGCGATAACCATTTGCAATATCTACGCCCCTAACGTACGTCAAATACACTTTCTATCCAAGGTCCTTGCACGCCTCTTTAAGTCCCCCAGCGAATGTCTGATCGTGGGAGGAGATTTCAACTTGGCCCACTCGGTGGGATTGGACCGCCACGTGATTAACCCCACAGCCCCACAGGACCGAGCTGCCCGTGACTCCAAGCTATTTCGACAATTAACTAGGCGTTATGCCTTATTTGATACATGGCGAGCACTACACGTAGGAGACAGACAATATACCTTTTTTTCGGCCCCCCACCGTATGCATTCCCGTCTAGATTACTTCTTTGTCAATAACGCCACCTTACGGATCACAAAGACGGCCCAGATCCTTCCCATTTCCTGGTCAGATCATGCCCCAATAACCTTATCACTTGAGATGGGAGTCGCGGCGCGTAAACCCAGCAATTGGCAGTTAAATAACTTTCTCCTCCAACACGTCCCGTCCAGATCGGAATTAGAGACGACTCTGAAAAACTACTTCTCAGATAACAATACTCCCGACATCTCCCTCACCACCCTCTGGGAGGCTCACAAGGCAGTCTTCAGGGGACGATGCATCGCGCTCTCTTCAGCCATGAAGAGAAACGCGATAGCAACCAAGCTCCAAACTGAGAAAGAACTCAAAATCCTAGAACTTCGCCTACAAACCTCACCATCTATATCTCTCCTTAAAAAAGTGGTATGTCTTAGAAATACCCTTCGAGATCTGGCACTAGGCCAGGTAGAGAAAGCACTCCTGCGACTAAAACAAACATACTATGATAAAGGCAATAAAGCCCACTCCCTTCTAGCGCGCAAACTGTCTGAACGCTCCCATATGTCCACCCCCCACCAAATTAAAGATAGGTCGGACACCCTACGTACACACCCTCAAGACATAGCCCAGACTTTTGGGGAATTCTACACCACCCTGTATAACAACCCTGAGATCCCTCATGACCCGTTACCTCCCGATCTTAAGGAACGAATGCGACACTACTTAGAGGACAGTGGCCTTCCCAGACTCCAAAGAACGGACCTTGACTCACTTAACGTCCCAATCACGGAGGAAGAAATAATAGCCACTATAAAAACTCTGCCCACACACAAATCCCCCGGTCCAGATGGGCTTCCCTACGAGTACTATAAGACATTCCTCCCGATTTTATTACCCTACATGTGTAAGATATTTAACGCCTTTTTTCAGAACACTACCATTCCCGCAGACATGCAGAGATCATTTCTCACGCTTATCCCCAAGCCTGACAAGGACCCCTCTGTATGTGCAAGTTACAGACCAATTGCACTTCTTAACTCCGATTTAAAAATCTTTACTAAGCTTCTCTCAATGCGATTGAACCTGATACTTCCTTCCTTGATACACAAGGACCAGGTGGGCTTTGTCCCCCTGCGTCAGGCGGGGGATAACACGAGACGAATTATTGACCTCATTGATGTGGCGAACAGGGAAGGAACAGATGCGTTGGTTCTGGGTCTCAATGCAGAAAAGGCTTTTGACCGCCTTAGTTGGCCTTTCCTGTTCGCCACACTGCACTATATGGGATTTCGGGGCCCTTTTCTGCAGGCTATTAGACATTTATACACCAACCCCTCATCCCAGGTTAAAACTCCCTTTGCGCTGTCGCAGACCTTCCCGATTGCTAATGGAACTCGCCAGGGGTGCCCGTTATCACTGCTACTATTTGCGCTCTGTGTGGAGCACCTGGCGGCGACCATCCGGAAAAATACAAACATACACGGGATTCAGGTGAGAGATAGGGAATTTAAGCTGGCATTATTTGCCGACGATATCATACTCACCTTGACCCAACCCAGGATTTCACTTCCCAATCTACAGGCCGAGCTCGACCTGTATAGATCCCTATCGGGATATAAAATAAACGCAACCAAATCCGAAGCCCTGCCTATTAATATACCGGCTCAGGAGATTCAACACTTACAACAATGCTTCCCTTACCATTGGAATGACTTATCCTTAAAATACCTAGGAATCCAGATTACCTCCTCCTACTCTACCCTGTATAGAGCCAACTACCCCCCCCTTCTAAAAAACATCAGGGACCTACTAAGAAAATGGAAGACACATCATATCTCCCTCTTAGGGAGAATAGCCTCGGTTAAGATGGTAATTCTGCCAAAACTGCTCTACCTATTCCAAACTCTCCCCATTCCAGTCCCATCAGCGGAACTGCGGAAAATACAGGCGGACATGATACGTTATATATGGAACTATAAGAGACACAGAATACCACGATCGGTCCTGCTGGCGTCGCGAACGGACGGCGGGCTATCCTTTCCTGACATAACCAAATATTACCAGGCAGCCCAACTACGAGCCCTGGCCTCATGGTTTACCCAACGCTCCTACAACAAGTGGACAGAAATCGAAAAATTGTGGATGGCACCGGTCCACCCAAACAGTATGCTATGGAATGCGAAGGCGAAGGTAGATCCCTCACAGCTTCTGGGCCCCATGCTGCACCTCAGCACACTCTGGCGTAGATTGTCACGAGCCCACACACTATGCTCCGAGAGATCACTCCTCACGTCCTTTCTATACAACCCCAAAATGCCCGCAGGCCTCACGCATCAGATGTCCTCCCCGTGGGCGATCAGAAACTTGTTCCACTTCGGCCACCTAGTCCACCCATGCAATCGCAGGCTACTCTCCTTTGCGGAGCTTCAAAAAAAATTTGACATCCCAAAGCAAGCATTCTATGGTTACCTGCAACTCCGACATTATGCCCAATCTATCGCCCCAGATCTACAATTCTCAACCCCAACTACATTTGAGGGCCTGATACTAGAAGGCTCGACTAGACGTGGGCTAATTTCTGACATATACCGAATATTGAACTCCTACAGTTTCCCGGATCAGGGCAAGCACACATACATGCTCCGCTGGGAGAAGTATCTAGGCGAGGAGATACCAGAAAACACATGGCAGGTGATCTGGTCCCAGGCAGCCAAAAGTTCACTCTGTACTTTGTACAAGGAGAACGCATATATTCTCTATTTCTGGTACATGACGCCTGACGTACTCCGAGCCATATACCCCTCCAGTTCGGACAGATGTTGGCGATGTTGCAAAGATAGAGGGACCTTATTTCATATTTACTGGTCATGCCCTAAAATTGCCCCGTTCTGGATGGAAGTTCAATCGCTACTGATTCGCTTGCTGGGGGTACAGGTGCCCTGGTCCCCGAAACTATTTCTCCTTGGGATATCCGGGTTGAACATACCCCGCCACTCTAGGAAATTGATGGGCCACGTAATCACAGCAGCAAGGTGCCTGGTCACACTGCGTTGGAAAAAACAGACCCCTCCCACTCCAACAGATCTATACACCAGAATAAAGGACATAGAGCTCATGGAAAAAATGACAGCCCGCTTACAAGATAGACTGGAAACACATGACAAAGTCTGGGAAGATTGGCATAGACGGGAGGACCCACCCTAGATCGGCGGCAGAACCTCCCTCCCCCCCTTCTCCCCCCCCCTTTGTTTTTCCTATACTCTCTTCTCTCCTCCTTTCTCTCTCTACTATCTCTTTCCTTATTTTTGGATTATGTCCAGTATAAAATATATATCTGTTGGTTGACGAATTTTCCAGATGAAGAAGGTACTTCATTTTTATTTTCTCTAGATGAAAATATTCTATCGCCTATTGAATGTCAGGTTGAATGTCTACCAATGATAATCTGTATTGAGCAAATTACAACTCTTTTGTACTTTTATATTTCTATGACCAATAAAAACTGTTATTTGAAAAAAAAAAGATAATATGAAGCATGTCTCAAGAACCTGAATGGGTTATATACAATCAAAAAAATATAAAGGAGATTTAGATCAGCAAACCAAGTCCATCCTTTCAAGAGTCTAGAACGGTATTATACATTTGTTGATGGGTAAAGGAGCATCTGGTCATATTATTGATAGGCTAATGGAGAGACGAACAGGGCGAAGCAGCAACCCCACACACCCCTAAAGGGATCAAGCTGTGGGCAAGGGCTCATCCTCCTCCCCGGCTCACCAGGTATCAGACCAAAGCCACCTCTAAGAAGCTGCTATGTTAACAATTATAAATGGATATAACAATTCAGGTTTGGCTAGATCATAGAACATTCACTATGAATCAGTGAGAAGAGAAGTTTGAAAACAGAGGATAGAAGAGTAGGAGAAAAGAAGAGAGAAGGGAAAAATTGTGAAAAGGGAAGTTCCAGTAGGGTCACTCAACGCTCCATCAAGCGGAGGAGATAGCGCCTGGGTAAAGGGGGACATTGCAGTAATTGGCCCAGGGTTACCAGGTGAGTTCAAATGACCTGGTTTTATCTTGTATGATGCTGACTATTTTCTCTTGTGCCATGGCCCAGGATATTTTATGCTTCACCGCTGTGAGAGGAACCGTAGTTTTTTTCCAACAGGCAGCTATTGTAATTTTGGTGCCCAAAAGGATAAAAAAAAATCAGATTTTGCGTAAATTTATCAACCTTGCTCACTTTAATGTTGAGGAGTGCTATGTTCGATGTCTGGGGGACCTTAACGGATGTTACTTTGCGTATCAGAGAGAATACTTTGTTCCATAGACTCCTTATACGAGAACAAGACCACCAAATGTGGTACATTGTTCCAATATGATTACAGTTTCGGGAAGCACAGCCGAAAGGCATCTGGGTAAATCTTTGCAAGAAGGGAGGGAACTCTGTACCATCGTGTTATTATCTTAAGGCTGGCTTCAACTAGAGAAATATTCAGTATACCTTTAAACGAGCGTTGAAAGCAGGAAAACCACTTGTCTTGATCCCAGAAAATATTAAGATCACTTTCCCAAGATAGGGCGTAGGGAGGTTTAGTCGTACTTGAGGCAAGAGAGGAATAAATGATGGAGATCCTGCCCCTCCGATCCGTGGCATCCGAACAACATGATTCATAGCTTGTGATCCGAGGAGCATCTGGTTTATTAGGCCAAATGGAATGGAGGAAGTGTAATAATTGTGTGTATCTGTAGCGCTCAGAGGTAGGCATCTCAAGTTTACTTGTGCAGTATGCTATAGATATGGGGCCTGTAGATGTAAAATAATTTCCAATTCTAAGTAGTCCTTTATTAAGTGTCAGGTACTCACCAAGGCCGAGTTGCTGAGAGAGGCCCTTGCAGCTGGGCGCATGATACCCTCTGGGAGTGGCACAGCGGGTATTGGGCACGAAGGAGCACGGGTTGCCAGCAGGTAGTAGAGTAGCTGGGCGATTCTTCGGGTAGGGAGGAGATCCGTGCAGGGTGGCTGACACCTCACCGAAGCTGACTGTACAGGAATCTGGAAATGAAGGCTGAAGCCGGATGCAGAGGGTCAAATGCAAGGCAGAAGTCCAGGAACGGGCCAGGGGTCAAACACGGTTAGTCAAACAGGCAGGTGATCCAACACTGGGGTGAAGCAGAGACAAAGTCCAAGAGCAGGCCAGAGGTCAAACACAGGTAGTCAAGCAGGCAGATGATTCACACTAGGATGAGGCAGAGGCAAGTCCAGGAGCAGGCCGAGGGTCAAACACAGGTAGTCAAGCAGGCAGATGATCCACACTAGGATGAGGCAGAGGCAAGTCCAGGAGCAGGCCGAGGGTCAAACACGGGTAGATCAAGCAGGTAGAGAAGTCCAGAAGGCAGCCAAGGGTCAAGCACAAGAGAGGTTCAAGCAAGGTCAAGGTCAATCCGGGTCACAACGGGCAGGCACAGGTACACAGGTTCAGGAACAGATCACAGGAGCTGAAAAGACAAACCAGCAACAAACACAGGACATAGCTGTCTTTATATAGGCCCGCCAGGGGAACGTCCCAATGTGCGTGCACGCGTTCGTACTGATGCGCTACGTCGTGCACCCACGTGAGCTGATCCATTCGGGACATGCGCTCGTACCCGCTGATTGTGAAACGGTACACGCCGATGTGCAATTCTACCACGCAGGCGCATGGGGAAATGCCTATACTGGCAGGCTCTGATTCTGACATTCCCCTGACAGTGCCCCCCCAAGGGACAACCTCCAGGTGCCCAACCTAGCTTGGATCCCAGGATGTCTTCTGTGAAACTCTCGCACTAAACGAGGGGCATGGACATTGCTAGCAGGCTCCCAAGAATTGTCCTCCAGGGGATACCCCTTACACTTAACTAAGTACTGTTCCTGTCCCCCCCTCCATTTGTAATCTACTATTGCCTCCACTTCGAATTCTTCTTCCCCTTCAATCCGGATTGGTGGGGGAGGTAGTTCTTCTCTTCCTGGAAAAGAGTTGGGGGTGACCGGCTTAAGTAAAGAGGCATGGAACACCGGATGTATCCTATAAGAGTTAGGCAAGGTCAATTCGAAGGCCACGGGGTTTACAACCCTCTTAATCTCAAAAGGACCAATGAATTTTGGGCCTAGTTTGCGTGATGGGCAAGGTAATTTGAGGTTGATGGCCGATAGCCATACTTTATCTCCAACCTTGCAACTTGGGTTACTTCTTCTTCCCTTGTTGTAGAACTCTTCATAGCTCTTTTGGGCTTTCTTCATTGTTTCCTGAATTTGCAAAAAGTTTGTTTGGATAACATGTATACGGTCTTGTACTGCAGGAGTTGAGACTTCGGAATGGAATCCGGGAGAAAGGAAAGGTGGAAACCATAGTTTGCCCAGAAAGGTGTTTGGTTGATGGCGGAATGTATAGAATTGTTGTAGGCAAACTCTGCGCATGGTAAGAGAGAAGACCAGTTGTCTTGGGAACAGGAGCAGAAACACCGAAGGTATTGCTCTAGAGATTGATTCGTTCTTTCTGTCTGGCCATTGCTTTGTGGATGATATGCGGAAGAGAGGGATGTCTTGATTTCTAAGGACTTACACATATCCTTCCAGAATCTCGACGTGAACTGAATCCCCCTATCGGATACAATGTTGTGGGGAATGCCATGGAGTCTTACTACTTCTTTTATAAAGACTTCTGCAGTTATGGAAGCAGAAGGGGTGCCTACTAAGGGCAGGAAGTGGGCCATCTTCGAAAGGTGGTCGACAACCACCAAGATAGTAGTAAACTTCTCGGAAGGGGGCAGATCAACAATAAAGTCCATAGAGACCTCTGTCCAGGGACGTTCAGGTACAGATAAAGATTTTAAAAGTCCCCACGACTTGGCATTGGATCCCTTATTACGTGGCAAGTAATGCAAGATTGTATATATCTTCTGCAGTCTTGTCTCCAACCCGGCCACCAGAAAGAGCGATTAATTAGTTCGGAGGTCTTCTGTATACCGAAATGTCCTGCCAACTTGTGATCGTGAAAGGTTTGTAGAATCTGAAGTCTTACCGGGAGTGGAACAAATACCTTGTCCTGGGCCCACAACAGACCATCTTTCTTTTCTAGGGAGGATACTTCAGGTTCTGTACATTGACTGGAGGCTTGTATAATAACTGACCTAAGATTGGGCTGAATGAGGCTAAGAAAGTTGTGAGGAGATAGAATGGTTCCAGGTTCTTCTGATCCACTGGTTTCTGGGAACATACGGGAAAGCGCGTCCGCCTTCCCGTTCTTAGAGCCAGGTCGGTAGGTAATATGAAAGTTGAACCTGGAGAAGAACAAGGCCCAACGGGCCTGACGAGGTCGGAGGCGTTTAGCTGTTCGAAGATACTCTAGGTTACGGTGGTCAGTGAAGATCATGATGGGTTGAGATGCCCCTTCCAGCAGATATCTCCATTCTTCTAAGGCAAATTTTATAGCAAGTAAATCTCGATCCCCAACATCATAATTCTTCTCCGGAGGGTTGAGTTTACGAGAGGCAAAGGCCACCGGATGGAGCAGGGCTTTTTGGCCACTTCTCTGAGACAGGATTGCCCCTATTGCTGACTCCGAAGCATCCACTTCAAGCACATAGGGTAAGACTGGATTGTGATGTTGGAGAATAGGAGCCGATATAAAAAGTCTTTTTAGTTCATCGAAGGCTTCTTGAGCTTCTGGGGACCATTGGAATCTAGTCTGCTGGCGAGTTAGTTAAGTAATAGGGGAGATGATAGAGAAGAAACCTTTAATAAATCTGCGATAAAAATTGGCGAAGCCAACAAATCGCTAAATGCCCTTCTTATCTACGGGAGCTGGCCATTCCTGGATTGCCCTAACTTTCTGCGGATCCATTGCGACCCCTCCTACTGAGATAATGAATCCAAGGAACTGGATGGTGTCTTTCTCGAAGTCACATTTTTCCCCCTTTAAATATAGACCATATTTTCTGAGGATCGAGAGTACTTTCTTCACATGGGTGCGATGTATTTCTAAAGTGGTGGAAAAGATCAGGATGTCATTGAGATAAACAATTACAAAGTTATCTAGATACTCACGGAAGATGTCGTTGACTAAATGTTGAAAAGTAGCTGGGGCATTGCAGAGGCCAAAGGGCATCACCAAATATTTGAAGTGCCCGAATCTGGACCAGAAAGCTGTCTTCTATTCATCTACTTCACGTATCCGAACCAGATTGTAAGCTCCCCGGAGATCTAATTTGGTAAAGACTTGAGCAGCTCGGAGACGCTGGAAAAGTTCAGGAATAAGGGGAAGCGGGTACCTGTTCTTGATGGTAATTTTGTTAAGCTCCCTATAGTCCACACAAGGCCTCAAGGATCCATCCTTCTTCTCGAAGAAAAAGATTACTGCTCCAGCTGGAGAAGAGGAAGAATGGATGAATCCCTTTTCAAGATTTTCGTCGATGTAGGAGTGAAGGGCTTCTAGCTCGATCTCTGATAGAGAAAAAATGCGGCCGAAAGGGATCTCGGACCCGGGTAGGAGGTCAATGGGACAATCATAAGGTCAATGAGGTGGTAGACTGTCAGCTTTCTTCTTATCAAAGATGTCCAGGAATTCATGGTATGCTGCGGGGACATGTTGAAGATTATCCGGTGCTGGTTGTAGAGTTAGACAAGGAGCCGTTCTGTCGTATCTTGGTGAAAGGCAATGCTGAGAGCAGTACGTAGAAGAGAAAAGGACTTCTTTCTTGCTCCAACTTATCTGAGGATCATGGGCCTGCAACCATGGAAATCCCAGAATGATAGGAAACATAGGTGAACTTATAATGTCAAAGCGAAGAAATTCTGAATGGTCAGAGTCCGTGTAGGTGAGGATAGGCTTAGTTTCCTGTGTGACAGGCCCAGAGGGTAGGGACCCATCTGCCAGATGGATTTGTAGGTGTTGCTCTTTGACTTGTAGAGGTATGTGCAGGCTTTGGGCTAAAAATGCATCCAGAAAGTAGCTGCAGGCTCCTGAGTCAACGATGGCTGGCAACCGGACCTTCTCTTCCGCCACCTGTAATGAGATCATGAGGACAAGGTGAGACTGGCTTGAACTAGCAACTTGAAAGTTCGTGGCAGACCGTGGGTGGCACTTACTGGGTCTAACAGGGCAGTTGTTTAAGAAGTGACCGGACCCTCCACAATATAGACAAAGGTTAGCCTGGCACCGGCGGAGCTTTTCAGCCGGAGAGAGTGGGGGTCGAACTAAACCCAGTTGCATGGGCTCACCATGGGAGGATGAAGAAGAGGTTGTAGAAGGTGCAGGAACAGGTGGTACCCGTGGCATCATCCAAGTGGGTCTTGGAGACTGGAAACGCTCACTGCGACGCTCCCGTGAGCGTCTGTCAAGTTTAATAGCGAGCTGGTTTAGGTCTTCCAGGGAGACCGGGGTATCTACTCGAGCCAGTTCATCCTTTAGAGTCTCTGAGAGTCCCTGGCGATACTGATATTTTAGAGCGGCCTCGTTCCAATTGGTGTCCCCTGACCATTTTCAAAATTCCACAGTGTAATCTTCCACCGGTCTTTTCCCCTGGGTCAGGGTATGCAGGATGGACTCAGCCGTGGCGGTGCGCTGTGGATCGTCATATAGCTGGGCCATGTAATCAAAAAATGTATCTGCTGAGTCAAGGAGGGGGCTCTTCTGCTCGAAAAGGTTGTGAGCCCAGGATTGCGGTTCGTCAGAAAGCAAAGAGATGATAAACCCCACTTTCACAGTTTCAGAATAAAAAGTCCTGGGTTGAAGGGCAAAGTATAGTAAACAAGCATTTCTAAACGCCCTGTACTTCTTCCGGAGAATCGTTCCAGAATGGGAACCCTGGGTTCAGGTAAGACCATTACTGCTGCAGGAGCTGGGTTAGCTTGATCCCGAGAGGAAGATGTCCCACTGGCAGACGCTAAAACAGTGTCCGAGGGGCTAGGAAACGTGGTTAGATGTTGGAGACGACCCTCAATCTGGAAGTAGCCGTCTTGGAGTCTCTGGACAGCCTGGGTGAGGGCTGTAACCTGCTGGCAGAGTGCCTCAAGGGGAGAGCCAGCTCTGTCGGCCTCACTCATGGCTGGTTTGTACTGTCAGGTACTCACCAAGGCCGAGTTGCTGAGAGAGGCTTCCCTTGCAGCTGGGCGCACGATACCCTCTGGGAGTGGCACAGCGGGTATTGGGCACGAAGGAGCACGGGTCGCCAGCAGGTAGTAGAGTAGCTGGGCGATTCTTCAGGTAGGGAGGAGATCCGTGCAGGGTGGCTGACACCTCACCGAAGCCGACTGAGCAGGAATCTGGAGATGAAGGCTGAAGCCGGATGCAGAGGGTCAAACACAAGGCAGAAGTCCAGGAACGGGCCAGGGGTCAAACACGGTTAGTCAAACAGGCAGGTAATCCAACACTGGGGTGAAGCAGAGACAAAGTCCAAGAGCAGGCCGGGGGTCAAACACAGGTAGTCAAGCAGGCAGATGATTCACACTAGGATGAGGCAGAGGCAAGTCCAGGAGCAGGCCAAGGGTCAAACACAGGTAGTCAAGCAGGCAGATGATCCACACTAGGATGAGGCAGAGGCAAGTCCAGGAGCAGGCCGAGGGTCAAACACGGGTAGATCAGGCAGGTAGAGAAGTCCAAAAGGCAGCCGAGGGTCAAGCACAAGAGAGGTTCAAGCAAGGTCAAGGTCGATCCGGGTCACAACGGGCAGGCACAGGTACACAGGTTCAGGAACAGATCACAGGAGCTGAAAAGACAAACCAGCAACAAACACAGGACATAGCTGTCTTTATATAGGCCCGCCAGGGGAACGTCCCAATGTGCGTGCACGCGTTCGTACTGATGCACTGCATTGTGCACCCACGTGAGCTGATCCGTTCGGGACACGCTCTCGTACCCACTGATTGTGAAACGGTACGCGCCGATGTGCAATTCTACCACGCAGGCGCATGGGGAAATGCCTATACTGATAGGCTCTGATTCTGACATTCCCCTGACATTAAGCCAACAGCTAAATGCTAAGATGTTCATTCCCGGTGGAAAGTCAGGATTATGGAAGATGTGTGTTAGTGGTCAAAGAGGGGAGATCAGGGATGGGTTTTTATGTAATTGGTCGCACAGAGCTAGGGAGTGGGAAAGGGTGGGACATAATATGGGGGGTCTAAGCTTAGCAGGAGACCATAGTAAGAAGTCGATGATATGGGGAGGGACTGCTTGGCGTTCCATTGAGACCCAATCAGGTTTGGGGCCCCGAGAGTATACAGTGGAGATCTGGGCCAGCTGAGCGGCTTGGTAGTACCACCAAATGTTAGGTAAGGCTAAACCCCCTGGTGATTTAAGTCTAAATAGGATGTGCTTCGAATATCGTCTTCCCTTGGATCCCCAATATAAATTGTAGAATTTTGGATTGTAAAGCCTGTAATTGTGATTTCCGGATTGGGATAGGTAAGGACCTGCAAAAATAGAGTAGTCGAGGGAGGAGGGTCATTTTGATTGCATTAATACGATCTAGCCAGGATAAATTATGCTTCTCCCAGTTGGAAAGGTCTAAAGACATTTTATGAAGGATGGGCGCATAGTTGGAGGAGTATAAGGAATCAATACTGGAGGAGAGATTAACCC
Source organism: Aquarana catesbeiana (assembly GCF_042186555.1). Taxonomy (NCBI): domain Eukaryota; kingdom Metazoa; phylum Chordata; class Amphibia; order Anura; family Ranidae; genus Aquarana; species Aquarana catesbeiana. The sequence goes on along the minus strand of NC_133328.1, from coordinate 328,629,612 downwards.
CTAAATAAGGAATGGACGTTGAGCTCCATGAGAAAGGGAAATGGTTTTGTAGGTTACCTAGTAGGTTAGGGGGAACTGTGATGTTTAGCGCTAATGATTTGGAGACATTTATGCGAAGGCCTGAGATTTCACCGAATTTGGGGGTTGAGATCAGGGGAGATGTTACAAATAAGAGCAGGTCATCAGCAAATAGAGCGCACTTGTGTTCCCACCCCCCTAATGTTCCTTGATCGAGAGGGGCCTGACCCCGATTTGTCAAGGGAGAGATCAAAGGGGAGATTTGTGTCTCCACCCATGATTATTTTCCCCTCTAGCAGCGGGTCTAATGCAGACATCATTGAGGAAAAAAAGGAGGCTTGGCCTTTGTTTGGGGCATAATATGATACAAATGAGTACTGGGTACCCTCAATAGAGCCTTTTACTAATAGATATCTGCCTGCCTGATCACGTATGATATCGGTTGGGGAGGATTTCAAGTGTTTTGCAAAACATATGGCTAAGCCTTTAGTTTTATTGTCAGCTTTGGATAGATAAAATTGGGGATAGTACCCGTGCAAAAAGAAAGGGTTATATGATTACGGGAAATGTGTTTCCTGTAATAATAGGACCTCAACTTTTGCGATTTATAGAGGTTAAACAGTTTTCGTCTCTTAACTGGGGAATTTATTCCTTGAACGTTGTGTGTAGCGATACATATGGGGGAGATGTATGGGTGTCAGAATCCATGGATCAGAGGGGGGATATGCGCATCTTCCCAAAAACACCCACCTTTATCTTCAGATGAGGGTTATGTGTCAAAACCAAGAATACCTGGGGATTTTTGATGATGTATCTGCAGGCATTGTGTTAAGCTTCTGAATGACCCTATGGAAAGGTGAGAAGGAAGAAGATAGGAAATAGAAGAGGCCGAACCTGAGGAAGAGAGACATGACAAGTCAAGAACACTGAGTGTAACTATGAAACAAGCAATAAAATTACAACATATGTAGAACCTAAGTTTCCTTGCAGGAGGGTGAAGCAACATGCCCATGTTTTTCCCAGAAAAAGAAACCCCAAACAGGGGGGTTGTTATGCAGTCTCCAAGTGGGGGAAAATGCCACTCCGAGACAAGTGGAGACGAAGTGCTGCCGCTCCAGCCAATCCGCCAAGAAAAATAGAAAAATGTTTTGGAGGAATAAGAAAACAATAACCCCAGGGGGAAGAGAAAAAAAAAGGGGGGAGAGGGGAGTAGGCAGTCAGTAGCGAACAGAGAGTCTGGAATGCGGGGAAAAATGTCATTCCCACACCGTAGTAGGTGGGTCAGATCCAAGCCCAACAAGGTGGATAAAGGTGGCATACAGATTCAATGGCCCAAAACCTGACGGTGAAATCTCAAAAGAGGGATAAAGGTTTGATTGCAGAAATCTCATTAAGGTGGGCGACCATCTTTAGATCGCTTAGCTTGTTGCTTGTACCACAGGGGTTTAATGGGGCTCATGGGTGGAGGTCTTTTCGTTGAGATTAGTGTCTTGGGGTCTAGAGCTGGAGCCAAAGGAGGAGTGAGGGATATGAGGCCCAGTTGAAGCAGCAGGCGTTCTCCATCTGCAAAATTTGTGAAGCCATAAGATTTGTTCAAGTAGGTAAAGTTAAGGCGAAAGGGGAATGACCATCTGTAAATGATCAATTTTTGAGACAGAATTTGCAAGAGTGGTTTTAAGGATCTCCGTTTTTGTATTGTATAAGGAGAAAGGTCGGCAAATACTTGTACGGGGTGACCTTGTATGAAAAGGTTTTCTGCTTCCCTAGCTTTACGCATGACCTCCTCTTTAACACTGAAAAAGTGGGGCTTCACCACTATGTCTCTGGGAAGGCCATCTTGGCGAGGTGCTTGGAGAGCCCTATGCGCCCGGTCCAACCCCAGCCGGTAATCAGGAATGTCAGGAATGAGATTTTTAATGAATGAACAAACGATTTTGTCAGTTTCCTTGAACGACTCAGGAAGGCCTCTCAGTCTGAAATTATGTCTGCGCGATCTATTTTCGAGATCGTCAATTTTGGAGAACGCTATGTCTAGCTGTTCATGTAGTTCTTGGATCCTGTCAGTATTCTGATTGGCAATGGCAATTGTTTGATCGGTCTTGACTTCGATCGCTTAAATTCTGGCTCCCAGGTGATGCAGGTCTGCCTGTATCGTGGATGTAATTTGTGAAGCAGTATGGGCCAGACCTCTGGAGAGCATTTTAGAGAAAGTCTCCATTAAAGATGAAAAGTCCATGGGGATACATATGGGAGAACCAACATAAGCTCCTGGATGGTCTGGAGTATTAATGAAATCCTCCATCTAGATGGGGGACCATCTAGAGTCCTGCCAATCAGGGATTCCGTATTTGTGGGGGATAATAGCATGTCCTGAAGATTACTCACTGTTGGGAGAAGCGGTCCTTCTGTGTGTGAGTCTTGGGCTGGAGAATCTGCCATGGATTCCTCTGGATTCTGTGCTGGGCCTCGTGGAGGGATGTCTTCTTTTTCTTCTTCTTCTTCTTCTTTTTCTTCTTCTTCTTCTTCTTCTTCTTCTTCTTCAGAAATTACCCCTATTCGAGTTGTCTTACTGTGTTGGAATACTGCCCTGCAGCCCAGTCTCTGAACGGAGCGGATCATGCTCTGCTTCAGTATGTCACAGTACATGTTTTCCTCAATGAACTGTAGCTTCCCAGTGCCTGTAGCACTCATGCAGCCCCAGACCATGATACTCACACCACTATGCTAGACTGTAGGCAAGACACACTTTTCTTTATACTCCTCACCTGGTTGCCACCACAGACTTCTCCTTCTCCTTCTCCTTCTCCTTCCCCTTCCCCTTCCCCTTCCCCTTCCCCTTCCCCTTCCCCTTCCCCTTCCCCTTCCCCTTCCCCTTCCCCTTCCCCTTCTCCTTCCCCTTCTCCTTCTCCTTCTCCTTCTCCTTCTCCTCCTCCTCCTCCTCCTCCTCCTCCTCCTCCTCCTCCTCCTCCTCCTCCTCCTTCTTCTTCTTCTTCTTCATTTTATAGAGGATCTTGTGCTGAGGTTCACTTCCGGCCCCGGATCTCCCTGGGAGGGATCATCACGTTTCATGTGGTCCACCTGATGGGGTGTTTTGGAGCCGCAGGGGACTAACCAGGCCTGGCTCTCCCCCTACACTTTAGTGAGCGGTGTTCTGTTAATTTGATAACTTTTGTTATTCTCTAAAGGCGGGGTGACCATAGAGGCTGCAATGCACCTCCATCTGCCTCTGATGGGAGTATGTAATCCTCCGGGAGACGGATTGATGTTCCCCCAATGAGGGGATATCAACCTTCTCAGGTTAAGGGGCTGGAAGTGGCTGGTCCCTTCCTAGCCCGGGTGGGTTTGGGGGTTTATGGTTTATGTTGTTTAATCTTTGTCTTCCTTCATTATTTCACCTACTCTTCTCTCTTTCTCACTCTCTCCTCTTGCCAGCATTCCCATTCTTCAAAATCTTCAGAGAAGTCCTCGCTCACCAATCCCCAGGGTTAGATTCTAAGAACCACGGCTGATAATCCTCACTGCCAGGTGAATTTTCTACATTGGGTAAGAAATTACCCCTATTCGAGTTGTCTTACTGTGTTGGAATACTGCCCTGCAGCCCAGTCTCTGAACGGAGGGGATCATGCTCTGCTTCAGTATGTCACAGTACATGTTTTCCTCAATGAACTGTAGCTTCCCAGTGCCTGTAGCACTCATGCAGCCCCAGACCATGATACTCTCACCACTATGCTAGACTGTAGGCAAGACACACTTTTCTTTATACTCCTCACCTGGTTGCCGCCACAGACGCTTGACACCATCTGAACCAAATAAGTTTATCTTGGTCTCATCAGACCACAGGACATGGTTCCAGTAATCCATGCCCTTAGTCTGCTTGTCTTCAGCAAACTGTTTGTGGGCTTTTTTGTGCATCATCTTTAGAAGAGTCTTCCTTCTAGGACGTCAGCCTTGCAGTCCAATTTGATGCCCCCTTCAACCTCTGCAGCAATGCTGGCAGCACTCATACGTCTATTTCCCAAAGACAACCTCTGGATATGATGCTGAGCATGTGCACTCAACTTTGGTCGACCATGGCGAGGCCTGTTCTGAGTGAAAGACACACTTGTCTTTGTACATCTCACCTGGTTGCCGCCACACACGCTTGACACCATCTGAACCAAATAAGTTTATATTGGTCTCATCAGACCACAGGACATGGTTCCAGTAATCATGTCCTTAGTCTTCTTGTCTTCAGCAAACTGTTTGCAAGCTTTCATTTGCATCATCTTTAGAAGAGGCTTTATTCTGGGATGACAGCCATGCAGACCAATTTGATGCAGTTTGCGGCGTATGATCTGAGCAGTGACAGGTTCGGACATTTTCACTTAGGGGTATACTCACTTTTGTTGCCAGTGGTTTAGAAATGAATGGCTGTGTGTTGAGTTATTTTGAGGGGACAGCAAATTTACACTGTTATACAAGCTGTACACTCACTACATTACATTGTAACAAAGTGTAATTTCTTCAGTGTTGTCACATGAAAAGATAAAATATTTAAAAAAATGTGAGGGGTCTACTCACTTTTGTGAGATACTGTATATATATATATATATATATATATATATATATATATATATATATATAGTTTAGTCATGTAGTCAGTGTAGAATATATATAAAGTGCTGACAGTCTAGCATATATATATATATATATATATATATATATATATATATATATATATATATATATATATATATATATATATATATATATATATATATATATATATATATATATATATATATATATAAAATTATTATTATACAGGATTTATATAGCGCCAACAGTTTACGTAGCACTTTACAACTTGAGGGTAGACAGTACAAATACAATACACTTTGATACAGTAGGAATCAGAAGGCCCTGCTCCTTAGAGCTTACAATCTAAGAGGGAAGGTCAAGAGATACAAAAGGTAATAACTGTGGGTGATGTGCTGATTGAGAAGATAAATGTACAGTTGTTAGGTGGGGGCCAGATAGGCTTCTCTGAAGAGATGAGTTTTCAGGGATCGTCTGAAAGTGGATAAAGTAGGAGAAAATCGGACGGATTGGGGTAGAGCATTCCAGAGGATGGGGGAGGCTCTGGAGAAGTCCTGAAGGCGAGCATGGGATGAGGTGACAAGGGAGTTTGAGAACAGGAGGTCTTGGGAGGAGCGAAGAGAACGATTAGGTTGGTATTTTGTGACTAGGTTAGAGATGTAGCTGGAGGCCATTTTGTGGATGGCTTTGTAAGTTATAGTTAGTATCTTGAATTTAATTCGGTAACTGAGTGGCAGCCAATGGAGGGATTGGCAGAGGGGTGTAGCAGATGCTGAGCGGTTTGTGAGGTGGATGAGCCTGGCAGCAGTGTTCATGACGGACTGAAGTGGGGATAGCCTATTTAGAGGTAAACCAATGAGGAGGGAGTTGCAGTAGTCGAGGCGGGAGATGACCAGGGAGTGGATTCAAAGCTTTGTGGTGACGTTGGTTAGGAAGGGGCATATCTTGGAGATGTTGCAGAGATTGAGGCGGCAAGTTTTGAATAGTGATAGAATGTGGGGTCGAAAGGTTAGTTCAGAGTCCAGGATTACACCTAGGACCTTGGCGTGGGGAGATGGGTTGATAGTTGAGCCGTTGATATTGACAGGGAAATCAGGGGACGTGGCACCTGAGGGAGGAAATATCATGAGCTCGGTTTTGGATAGGTTGAGTTTGAGGAAGTGATGTGACATCCAGGCTGATATGTCTGCTAGTAAGTTGGTAATGCGTGAGGAGACAGATGGAGAGAGCTGGGGGGTGGAGAGATAGATTTGGGTGTCATCAGCGTAGAGATGATATTTAAAGCCGTGGGAGGCAATCAACTGACCCAAGGAGGTGGTGTAGATTGAGAAAAGGAGAGGTCCAAGAACAGAACCTTGGGGGACCCCAACGGAGAAAGGAAGAGGAGAGGAGGAAATAGAGTTGTAAGTGACACTGAAGGAGCGGTGGGATAGGTAGGATGAGAACCAGCGAAGAGTACAGTCACGGAGACCAAAGGAGTGGAGTTTTTTGAGGAGGAGGGGGTGGTCCACTGTGTCAAAGGCAGCAGAGAGATCCAGGAGAAGTAGTACAGAATAGTGTCCATTGGCTTTAGCCATTAGTAGATCATTTGAGAGTTTAAGGAGAGCAGTTTCCGTGGAGTGTTGAGGGCGAAAACCGGACTGAAGGGGATCAAGAAGTTTATTCATGGTCAGATGGTCGCTTAGTCGGTTGTAGACCAGTCTTTCAAGAAGTTTGGAGGAGAAGGAGAGTAAGGAGATGGGACATAAGTTGTTGAGATTGGTGGGGTCCAGTGAGGGCTTTTTAAGTATGGGGGTGACTAGCGCATGTTTTAGAGAGTTTGGGAAGATGCCACAAGAGAGGGAGAGGTTGAAAATGTGAGTTAGAGAGTGTAGAATCGAGTCAGAGGGTGAGCATAGCATTTGCGAGGGAACAGAATCCAGGGGGCAGGTGGTTAGATGAGTGCTAGATAAAAGTTTAGCAACCTCAGTAATAGTAGTAGGGTTAAATGAGGGAAGTAATGATTGTATCTGTGGACATGGGGTGTTGCATGGGGGAGGTTTTTGCGCATTGGTGATCTCCTCATGAATTGTATCAATCTTAGTTTTGAAGTGATTGGCAATCTCCTGGGCAGTGAGTGAGTTGGTGGGTGGAGGCAGTGGAGGACAGAGTAGAGTGTTGAAGGTAGAGAAGAGTTGACGTGGACTGGATGAGAAGGTGTTAATGAGTGTGATAAAGTAGGTCTGTTTGGCAGTGTGAAGGCAGGAGTAGTATTTTAGGAGGGCAGATTTATATTGTGTGAAGTCTTCCTGGGTCTTAGTCTTATGCCACAGGCGCTCAAGAGCGCAGTTACGTTTTCTGAGACTTCTGGTGTCATCTGTTTGCCAGGGTTGTAGCAGTCGGGGCCTAATTCTGCGTGTAGTGAGGGGGGCAAGCTTGTCTAGGGAGGAAGACAGTGAGCTGTTGTAGATGAAAGTAGCTAGGTTGGGGCAGGACAGAGGTGAGATTTTGTCATAGAGGTGATCAGTAGCAGAGTAGAGAAGAGAAGGGTTGAGGTGGCGAAGGTTTCTACGTGTAACTGTTAGGCGGTTGGAGGGAGAAGAGGTGGAAGACAGGGAGAGAGCAAAACTAATAAGGTGGTGATCAGAGAGTGGGAGTGGATTGTTGGAAAGGTTACACGGAGTGCACAGATAGGAGAAGACAAGGTCAAGGGTGTTGCCATTGGAGTGGGTAGGAGCCTGTATCCATTGCTTCAGGTCAAGCGATGAGATTAGACTGAGAAGTTTAGAAATAATAGTAGTGTTAGTGTTAACAGGAATGTTGAAGTCCCCAAGAATAATTGTGGGGATTTCAGAAGAGAGAAAGTAGGGTAGCCAGGCAGAGAAGTCATCAAGAAAGGCTGATACTGGTCCAGGGGGCCGGTAGATGACAGCAATTCTTAGAGAAATGGGAGAGAATAGACGAATGCAATGTGCCTCAAAAGAGGAGAGTGTCAGAGAGGGAGGTAGGTGAAGTACCTGATAGGTGCTGCATGGGGCTAGAAGGATTCCCACTCCACCTGCCTTGCGTCCACTTGGTCTGGGGGAGTGAGTCCAGAGAAGGCCCCCATGGGAGAGGGAAGCAGGAGAAATAGTATCTGATTCATGAAGCCAGGTTTCAGTAATGGCAAGTAGGTTAAAGGAATTTGTGATAAAGAGGTCGTGAAGGGCGGCGAGTTTGTTGCAGACAGAACGTGCATTCCACAGGGCACAGGAAAAGGGGGGGCTGGTTTTGTAAAGAGGAATAGAGACCAAGTTCTGTGGGTTGCGGCTCCTGCCAGAGGGTGTAGGGGGATGGGAGCATTGGGCAAAGACAGATGATGGTGGCCCAGGGTTTGGGGATATGTCACCAGAGATTAGGAGAAGCAGGAGGGTGAGGGAGGTAATGTGGGAATGTGATTTATGTGAAGGGGCATGTCTCAGAGTACTAGAGGTTTTATCAGTATATGGATGTAGAATGAGCAAGAGTTGGTAGGAGCAGTAGTAGGGAGAGGACAGAAGGCAGGGTGATATGTATAAGCAGGCGGGTGGAGAGGGGGGGTGAAGGTAAGAGAGTTTGAGGAGAGAGGACAGGAGTGTCAGAAGCAGTGGTAGAGAGTGCATGTTACAGAGTGGAAGGAGAGCTTATTAGAGAGACAGGGTCACCTGCAGTCTGTTAGGTGCTTTCCAGTGCAGATTGCTAAATTTGTTTGCTTCGTGCAATCGCTGAAGTCCAGAGATTGAAGTGCATATCACTTGTAGAAAGAATCACTTCGAGATAGAAGCCTTAAGGATAGAAGCCACTGCAATGTGCTCCCCCAGCAATGTGCTGAGCCCTCAAGGATGTTCAAATTTATACTGTTATAAGGGTGGGGTTGAAGTTCATTAATTATTCATGAGTGACTATAAGAATGCCTAACAATCAAAGTGGACTTTTTGCTTCTAAAGTCAGAATAGCAAGAGGCCAGAGGCCAAGATAATATCAACACATAAAACTTAGGTAAGACAGTCCAGAGCAACAAAAAACAACGTGATGGTTATGCACACAGGGCAACAGATAGAGAAGGCCACATACCAAAGACACACACGCAGAGACAGCAAGCAAATCCCAATTTTATTTAACGGTGGAAGATGTGGTTGAGCTGACACATACCAAAGACACACACGCAGAGACAGCAAGCAAATCCCAATTTCATTTAACGGTGGAAGATGTGGTTGAGCTGACATATACCAAAGACACACACGCAGAGACAGCAAGCAAATCCCAATTTCATTTAACGGTGGAAGATGTGGTTGAGCTGACACATACCAAAGACATACACGCAGAGACAGCAAGCAAATCCCAATTTTATTTAACGGTGGAAGATGTGGTTGAGCTGACACATACCAAAGACACACACGCAGAGACAGCAAGCAAATCCCAATTTCATTTAACGGTGGAAGATGTGGTTAAGCTGACACATACCAAAGACACACACGCAGAGACAGCAAGCAAATCCCAATTTCATTTAACGGTGGAAGATGTGGTTGAGCTGACACATACCTGTAAAGAGACAGAGAAGGAATGATCAGGTGAGGCAGAACTTGAAGCAGAGATTGAAGTGCATATCACTTGTAGAAAGAATCACTTAGAGATAGAAGCCTTAAGGATAGAAGCCATTGCAATGTGCTCCCCCAGCAATATATATATATATATATATATATATATATATATATATATACAGTGCAGAGTATATAACACAGTACATTGAGGTGGTTAAGAGGAACCCTATGACAGAATTAAGAAGAAAGAAAATGGCATGGGGTCCCCCCAAATCCAGGTCCTTTGGGTCTGGTATAGATTTTAAGGAGTACTCCATGCCAAGATGTGAAAAAAACAGCGTGGGGTTCCCCCAAAATCCATACCAGGCCCTTTGGGTCTGGTATAGATTTTAAGGGGAACTCCAAGCCAAAATTTAAAAAAATATTGCTGTGGGGTCCCCCTCAAAATCCATACCAGACCCTTATCCGAGCAAGCAGTGTGGCAGTTCAGGAAAGGGGGGATGAGCATGCGCCCCCACTGAACCATACCAGGCCGCTTGCCCTAAACATGGAGAGGGTGTTTTGGGGACAAGGACCTCTCCCGGACAATTGTGGCCATTGGTATTTGGAGTCTGCAGGTGGGGGACTTATCGGAATCTGGAACAAGGGGGCCCCCAGATCCCAGATTCCCCCTATGTGAATGGGTAGGGTACATTGTACCCTACCCATTCACAAAAAAAGTGTCAAAAAGTAAAAACCACAACAGACAGTTTTTGACAATTCCTTTATTAAAAAGAAAAAAAGTGTCCCGTGATGTCCATCCATCTTCAATAATGCCGCCCGACGGACCCGCAAAATATAAAAAAGATCCGCCTTGATGTAGCGAGTGACACCACACCCTTCTGACATTATGTGACGTCAGATTGGGACGGGGTCATCCAGTTACGTCAGGGGGTTGCCTTTCTATTTTTCAGGTCCATGATTGAAGATGTTTGTACATTGCAGGACACTTTTTTTCTTTTTTAATAAAGGAATTGTCAAAAACTGTCTAGTGTGGTTTTTACTTTTTGACACTTTTTTTGGTGAATGAGTTGGGGTACCATAGGGGGGATCTGGGGGCCCCCTTGTTAAAGGGGGCTTCCAGATTTTGATAAGACCCCCACCCGCATACCCCAACAACCAATGGCCAGGGTTGTTGGGAAGACGCCCTTGTCCCCATCAACATTGGGACAAGTTGCTTTGAGGGGGACCCCAAAGCACCCTCCCCATGTTGAGGGCAATGGTATGGTTCAGGAGGGGGGGGCGCTCGCTCATCCCACCCTTTTCCTGGCCTGCCATGCTGGTTGCTCGAATAAGGGTCTGGTATGGATTTTGGGGGGGACCCCATGCCAAGTTTTTTTATTTTGGCGTGGAGTTCTCTCTAAAATCTATGCCAGACCCAAAGGGCCTGGTATGGATTTTGGGGGGACCCCAAACTGTTTTTTTTTTAATTTTGGCATGGATTTTCACTTAAAATGCATTCCAGACTCAAAGGGCCTGGTATGGACTGGGGGGAACCCACGCGATTTTTTTCCCTTGATTTTTCATCTATATTGCCGGGAGCTGGAAATACATTACAGCCGCGAGCAAGTTTAAATGACATTTTTTCCTTTAGACATGTCATGTTGCTGTGGCACTATTCTACAAATTACACAGATGCACTACTTTACAGGCATACTAAGGACACCCCCCAGGCACGATATTTATTTAAAGGAATATATCATTTTTATTTTTTTACTTTAAGCATTAATAAAATCACTACTCCTGAAAAAAACACTACTCCTAAAAACTTTTTTTGCATTGATACATGTCCCCTAGGGCAGTATCGAACTGGGGTGTGTTTGTCTCATCCCTATTCGGTATGTGGGTAGAACAACGAGACAATTGATATGTTTTATAAACATATCTACAGTGTGGCAAAAAACAAAGGAACTAACATAGGTAAACATTTTAGGGAGTGTCATGGTATTATTAATATTATCATTATTATTATTATAATACAGGATTTATACAGTGCCAACAGTTTACGCAGTACTTTACAATATAAAAGGGAGACAATACAGTTATAATACAATAAAATACAAGAGGATTAAGAGGGCCCTGCTCAGGAGAGCTTACAATCTAATAGGGTGGGGCAGGTGGTACAAAAGGTTGTAACTGTGGGGAATGAGCTGATGGAAGTGGTAAAAGATTAGTTAGAGACATGATAGGCTTTCCTGAAGAGATGAGTTTTCAGGGATCGCCTGAAGGTAGCAAGAGTAGGGGATAGCTGGACAGGTGGAGGTAGCAAGTTCCAGAGGATGGGAGAGGCTCTGGAGAAATCCTGGAGATGAGCATGAGAGGAGGAGAGACAAGAGAGCTTGAGAGTAGGAGGTCTTGAGAAGAGTGGAGAGGGAGGGAGATGGGCGGAGCCTAGCGGAGCAGACATGCATTGTTAGAGCTCCGCACCACTGAGGAGAGAAGAGAAGGACAAAGCGGAGCCTGCAGGCTCAAAAGGTATCCATTTGAACCTTTTTGCCCCAGGGAACAAACTGTGAAAGTTTGGGCAGGAAATATGGTACTGGGAGGAAACCATGGCAGAAATAAAAATCACCTCACAAAGAGCTCACAGGCACTCACTGCAACTAAAGCAGCTCCAGTCACCTCACAAGATACAGCATCAGGGCGCTCTCACAGACAGAAAATGTCACAGCAAGACTCTCCATTTGAGTCAGATACAGAACAAATCCTCTCACAAACATCTCCACAAGCCTCCTCAACATCCCCAGTAATATTATTACAATTTGAAAAGATGCTTCATAAGGCTTTAAAACAAACCTCAGACCAAATAACAAAAAGCCTAACCAAAGAAATAAGAGAGCTGGGAAACCGCACCGCAGCCTTAGAAATAAAAATGGATGAAATTGAAATTACAACCCAAGAAAATATAACAGAATTGGAACTATTAAAAGAAGAGAATTTAATACTTCAAACTAAGCTCGAAGATTACGAAAATAGAGCCAGACGTTCAAACTTGCGCATAAGGGGAATACCTGAAACTGTGACAGACCTGCAATCTACTATTACTGCTCTATTACAAGAACTAAAGCCAGATATCCCTATTGAACGTTTAGAACTGGACAGAGTACTCAGAGCCATCACAGCCAAAAAGAAAGATGGACCCCCACGTGATATAATCACAAAATGTCATTATTACAGAACGAAAGAACAAATACTAATTGCTGCAAGAGAAAAAAAGGAACTTAATTTTCAAGGACACAATTATCAAATTTTTGCTGACCTATCCCAACTTACTATTACTAAAAGACGATCCATGAAACCCCAACTAATGGAACTGCAACGCCATAACATTATGTATCAATGGGGCTTCCCCTTTTCAGTCAGATTTAACTACCAAGGTACAATTTACAGAAGCAGATCAGCAGATGAACTACAACAAACCCTTTTAAAATTAAATCTGACAGAACCCACAAGCAGCAACTCTCCCACACGCAGAAGAATGGCATCATCTTCACCTTCAGGCAGCACCCAGAAAATTTCAGAACAAAATGGGAATCATCATTCTCACAAAAGAGGCCGTTATGCCACATCATCCATGGACCAAGAAAATTCAATGGACTGACATCCTAATTCCTGATATCTCTTCATTTATTATACTAAGAGATGGTTCTCTATAAAAAACCTGTATTTATAACTGAATGTAACTGCATTCTGATAGTCACACACTGTGTGGGATCATGTTACATTCCAGTTATATTTCTTATTACTTCTGATTCATATAGCCTTAGAATATATATGTGAAATAAGGAAATTCTTGTTCAGTTATATATTATCAGGTAATAACAATAGATTTATTACTTTTTAGGACAAATGTGTTCAATAATCCAGAAGTAATGGAAGCTTTTTCTTTCTTTTCTTAAAACAAATATATTAGTACCTAACTAATTCCTAGAATTATGTTTTTGTTTATTCTAATCTGAAGCAATACAACCTCAATTTTATGAGTTAACATATCTAAACAGTTACATATGAATAAAATATGTAATTGTTTACTCTAAAAGGATTAAAATCCCAAAATAATTCATCAATACCAAAGTTATTAACAGTACCTTTCTAACTGAATTATTTAGCCTAGGGCAAGACTAACCATATACAACCACCCTGGAATAAATAATTTCAACAAAAACTATATTCTGCACTCCAATTAATGAAACATCATTTTGATGACTTTTGACATAGCACTTCTCTCCTGTAAGCGGAAGATCCGTGTACCCTCATTAGCCCTCCTCATTCTCCCAACCATATTATGTGGGAGTGTGACGAAGGCACTTATTCCCCTGAGAGAGATATTTATTCTCTTTCATGGGTAAATTGTGATTACTTGCAAAAAATAATTTATACAATGTCTCATCTAATCTCATATTTTTTTTGTTTACTCTTTACTCCAGAATTCACTGGTTTCTTTTCTATCTATTCATCTCTTCAGTCCACACAGGTTGATCTGCGCAGTCAGCTCTGCATAACAAAAAGTAAGTCAAAACTATTTGATCTGTTGCCATGGCACCACTGAATATACTTTCCCTGAATGTTCAGGGAATAAATGTCCCTCAAAAAAGGACCAAAGCCTTCCGTACTTTCCATAACAAGAAGGCTCACATAGTATGCCTCCAAGAAACACACTTCACCAAAGATTCTACTCCAAAATATATTTCTCCTTTTTATCAACAAATTTACACGGCTTCTGCCTGTACCAAGCAAAGGGGAACTCTAATTGCATTTCACCGATCCACACCATTCACCTTATCATCAGAAATTAAAGACCCAGAAGGTAGATACCTGATACTCATGGGTTATATAATGGATACAGCAATCACGGTGATTTCCTACTACGCTCCTAACAAACAACCTACACCATTCCTCTCACATATATTACAAGTGATTAATACACACAAAATAGGAACAGTGATAATGTGTGGGGATTCGAACCAGGTCCTCCTCCCATTTCTAGATAAATCACCTTTTACACTATCCAAAATAACCTCTAGATTACCTTTTTCTCAACTTCTTTCCAAATACAATCTGGTAGATTCGTGGAGAGAAAGTAACCCAATGAAAAAGAAATTCACTTATTTCTCGCACCCTCATCAAACCTTCACCAGATTAGATCATATTTTTCTAACAATAGGAATGATACCAGAAATGATTGCATCAGATATAATTCCGATTTCGTGGTCTGACCATAATGCAGTATACACTACTATAGCCTCAGCCATACCAAAAGCGCATGACCCAACGTGGTACTTACCGGACATAATGCTCAAACACCCACTACATCAGATGGCCATTGAACAAGCTTTAAAGGAATACATATCAATTAATAATACAACAGACATCTCCCCAATAACACTGTGGGAAGCTCATAAGCCTGTTTTGCGTGGTACAATACAAAGACAAATGGCACTATTTAAATGGGAACGCAAAAATCTAGCAAAAAAACTAGAACTCAATTTTAATGCAGCCTACATATCATTTCAAGATAATCCATCTCAGAGTACAAAATCTCATCTGGAAAAATCTAGATTGGAATACGATCTATTTCTCACTGAGTCAGTTGATAAATCCCTTAAACGCTCCAAACACAATTTCTACATGAATACAAACAAACCAGGTACATATTTGGCTCGGGCATTAAATTCAACTAACAAATCTTTCAAACCAATACGCTTGAAATTATCAAAAAATGTTTACACTTGTAATCCAGTTAAAATAGTCCATAAATTTCACTCACATCTCGCAACTTTATACAAGACAAACAATGAATTTAATCCTACAGAGGCTGAATCCTTCTTCTCAAAAATAACCTTACCTGAGTTATCTCAGAATCAAAAAAGCAGTTTGGATGAGCCTATAACTATAGATGAAGTTGCTAACGCCATAAAAGACCTAAAACTTAACAAAAGACCAGGCCCAGACGGCTACTCGGCTTTATACTATAAAACATTCTCAGAAATACTCTCTCCCATTCTCACTGAAACTTTTAACAAACTTCTAGATGGACATTCTTTTCGGCAAGAAAAACTAATGGCAATTGTTTGTATGATCCCAAAACCCCTTTCTGATGATACTTCCTGTGTGAATTATCGGCCTATCTCTCTGTTAAACCTCGATATTAAATTATTAGCAAAAATAATAGCAAAACGCCTCAATAGCATTATAGGAAAATTAATACATAGAGATCAAGTAGGCTTCATGCCAAATAGACAGGCAGGCGATAATATACGCAGGGCAGTGTTATTGGCACATATTGCTAAAAAACGGAAAATCCCTTTATGTTTTCTATCTCTCGATATTAAGAGGGCATTTGACACAGTATCCTGGCAATATATGCAATATTCATTACAAAAATGGGGTTTTGGACCCCACTTTTTAACATGGATCAAAGCATTATATAATAAACCCAAAGCCTATATAAAATATGCTGGATACAAATCTGAAGCCTTTAATATCGAAAGAGGTACCCGACAGGGTTGCCCATTATCTCCCTTATTATTTGCCCTTATACTCGAACCCATTGCCAAACACTTTAGAACAAACCAAACTATAACTGGCATTGAAGTAGGAGGTATTACACACAAATTATGTATATTTGCAGACGATATATTACTTTTTCTATCATCACCACAGGTCTCTGGTCCTAACTTAATACCAGCTCTTGATGGATTTGCAGCCCTATCCGGCCTTATGATTAATCCTAAGAAATGCCTAGTGCTTAATATTTCACTCACAAACATGGAATTGATCCCGGCTAGGGCTGCACTCCCATTCACATGGGCAGAAAAATCAATCCCATATCTTGGAATTCATTTAACAGCATCTCATTCAGACTTATTCTCAACCAATTATCCTCCTGTATTAAGACAAATCACAAATCTAATAAAACAATGGTCGCAACTTCCTTTATCCTGGATAGGGAAGATTAATGCAATCAAAACTAGAAAAGCTACAATTTCTGGGGAAATTGTGAAAAGTGTTCTTGCCTCTACATCTGGAGTGGGCGGAGTAACTGGGCGGAGTGGCTGGAGTAACTGTTATGTGGTTGGAGTAACTGTGGAAAGGTTGAACTGGGCAGATGGGCAGAGTAACTGTGTGGAGTGTTTGTAGTGAGTAAAGATAGTAAACATTACACTAACCAATTGATTGATCAAATTTAAAAAGTGCACAAGTGCTAATGATGTAGAAGGTAGAAATATCGGTAAATGACTTTGTCGGACACAGACTTAAGGGTTACCAGGATTTATTCCGCCCCAGCCAAAGCATAGCACCTGACGGACTCTCGTCCCAAAATCAAGTGTGTCAAAAACAGTTTACACAGTGTACATATAATTTCAATATATTGCATCACAAGCGAACTGGCGGTATATTTCCGTTATACATTGTATTAACATTTTGAACAGTCAACTTTTTGGATACAAAGCAATTCATTAAAGCATATACTTTAAACCCTTACAAATTTTCAGTTTCTCTGCAGTTTTGCTCCTTGCTGTTTCTTTATCTGTCTTACTAATCAGCAAGCAGACTATAGCACAGGAAGGAGAGGGTGAGTGTGATGAGGACAGATGTCTGTGATGGATGGGGGGGAGTAAGTGAGTTCAGTGTCTAACAAGTACACTGAACATGAAATATAGAGAATGATTTTTAGCTAATTGTAAATGGTCCCACATAACTAAAACTGACATAAAACTCACATAACATAAACTGACCCTCATTGCCACTTTATTATCTGTTTGATGACCACTGTCTCACAACCACTGTTTCCTGGCATCACTCATGCCCTGTTTATGCAGGCTCTAAGCGTGTTCACAACCACTGTTCAAAACACAATACACAGGATCATGATAGCTGTAATAACTGTGCAGTACTCCTGACTGGAGACAGTGCTGCACCCTGGAGATGTAAATGTGATCCAACAGTGTGTTTTTTTCTGTGATGGCTGCCCAGACCAGTTGGGTATATCCTCTTGAGTGAAGAAGGTCAGATATTGGCTTCTTTTCTCTGCACAGAAAATCTTCATTGAAATCTCCACAGAGTATTATAGGTTGGCAATCCATTATTTCCAAAGATTCCAAGAGGCCTAGCAGGTTAGTAAGGAATTGGCCAATACTGTAATCCGGTGGCCTGTAAACAACAGCGATCAAAGCTTGTACAGGGGACTCCAGTTTGACAACCAAGAACTCCAAGTCAGTCACATTGTGATGATACTGCTTTTCAAAGGCCTTGAAATGGTTTCTGACATACAAGGCGACACCTCCACCACTTTTACTTGCAATGTCAGGAAGGTTCGTGTACGAGAGGTGTCTGTTGCGTTTGAACAGGTTGTAGCCCTCCAGCTGGAGACTTTCAGCAACAGAAGAGCCTGAGAGATGAGTTTCAGTAAAACATAAAACATCTCCAAGTGTCAACTCATGGTGAGATTTGATATCTTCAATGTGAGCTCGTAATCCTTCCGTGTTGTGATGGATAATTGTTAATGTTTGCTGTTTGTCTGTTGTCTGTAGAAACTTTAAGAGGGGCATAACACTTTCCAGTGATGCATTCTTCATTGAATCCAGGGAGGGTGTGATTTCAGGATCAGCAAAGATCTTCTTCTCATCAAAGTCGGTTATGTACAGTCCTTGCAGTGTAGTCGTTCTACTCAGAGCAACATAGGCCATTCCCGGTTGGAAGACCCGTTTCAATGAGACCACTGCTGACTGTATCGACATCCCCTGACACTTATGAATCGTACATGCAAAAGCCAACTTCAGGGGGAACTGCCTGTGAACAACTCCTTTCTGTCTCAGGTTTTCCTCTACCCTTTCTATGTACACCAAGTTGTCAGCATCACAAGATGACTTGTTACGGTATCTCTGTCCTGCATTTGGATTGTCCAGCATAAGCCCAAGCTTGTTTACCGTAGTAGTACCATTCTCAGTCTGGATGATTATTCTTGCAATCTTGCCAAATGTCCCGTTAACAAGCCCATCTTCTACATCAATGTTTCTTGTGATCATGATACGGGCACCTTCAGCTGCTTGCAGTGTGTCAATCAGATTGTCTTTGTGTCCTTTGAAAGGTTGGTGTTGCTTCAGCATCACTCCTGTCTTAGGGTCTTTTCTGTAATCGTCGGCATCTATGTTGGTGACGTTTGAATGGAGAACAGACACAGTTGCAGCATTATGTTTGTGAACCTCTTTGTTGGTGGCAAATATGTGTAGCACGTCATTAGGGCAGTGGGTGGGATCTGTAAAAGCCTGAGCAAGCAGAGCTTTGTCATCATTGCTTAAGGTGACAGTCTTCTGCTTGACTCTGATTCTATTCAAAAGCTCAGCAAATGAAATGTCATCCTTCTGTCGCATGATCTCTGTCAGCGTGATCATCTGAAAGTTGTCTTTCTAGAGGTCATTGGTATTTTTCTCAAACACGCAGAGTGGCTTACTTTTTCCCAGCGGGGGGACCTGGTAAAAGTCTCCTACTGCTAGTACTGACATACCACCAAAAGGTTTCTTACTGCCTTTGATTTGCTGTAATCTCCAGTTGATGTAGGCAAACAGGGGCTTTGAAATCATTGACACCTCGTCAATAACAATGATCTCCGCATTTGACAGCTGTGCCCTCACTTCATCTATTAGATTTCCAAGTCCTTGGTAGGGTGGCTTCAAGCTTCTTGGCAACTTCAGCAGAGA
This sequence comes from Aquarana catesbeiana, assembly GCF_042186555.1. NCBI lineage: Eukaryota > Metazoa > Chordata > Amphibia > Anura > Ranidae > Aquarana > Aquarana catesbeiana. Next base: position 328,610,738 of record NC_133328.1, on the reverse strand, counting down.
ATGCAAAGTGTTGCCTGAAATGTTGAAAGCTGCTGTTCCTGTAAATGCAGTTAGTAAAACGCTGGGCATGGATATGTCTGCTTCCTCACGTAGTCTGGTAAGTTTACAGAGTATCTTTGTCGCCTCAGCATAGATGCACTTTATCAGGTGTGATTTGCCTGTCCCTGCACCACCAGTGACAAAGTAATAGAATGGGTCAGGATTTAGGCCACGCACACGGTTAGTGCACCAGTCACAAACTGAGTAGAATGTCTGAGCTTGTGTCCGGTTAAGGTTTCTGTACATTTTCCGAAGGAAATCAGGGCACATTTGTGGGGCCTTCACAGTAAGCGCAATTCCACCTGTTTGTTTGTGACGTGTATACTCCGGAACATCATCTTGTTCATTCTCATGAAGTGGCTCCCCTTCTTTGCGTTCCTCTATACATTCCAACCTATCCAACTCAGCTTCTGGGGCAAAGGTGTTCCAAGCATCTTCAACAGGGCCGTTTTTTACAAAGTCATCCAAGACTTGTTCCACAATTTTGTTGTGTTGTTCGAACTTCTTTTGATTGCTGGTAACAATTGCAGACACTGCTTGGATTGCTTCTTCCCCTGGTAAGCTCACACAGGCGCCTTTGTAAAAATCCTGGTGTGTTGGGAACCTTACAGTTTTCAGTGATGACTCTGAACGGTGGGGGAGGTAGAGTTTAAGCAGTCTGCCGTAGTAGTTCTCGGGGTCCTTCTTCTCTGAGAAGCGTGCGTACCTGATCAGGGCCGGATTTCCCACAAGGCCACCGAGGCCAGGCCTCGGGGCGGCAGTGGTACAGGGGCGGCGCCGCCCCCCACACTAACATCAGCATGCAGTGCACCCGGGCGCCAGAGAGGTGGGGGCGCTGAAGCGCTAGAGTGCTCCTCTCCCTCCTCCTCCTCTCTGTGTCCAGACTGAGGCGGCTCCCTCCGCAGGTCACCACCGCCACCGCTGTCTTTTTCGCTGCTCAAGCCCGTCCCCCCTCCCTCCTCCTGTCAGAGAAGGAGAGCAGCTGCCGAAGATCGGAGCGGCTGGTCTCTGTGTGGCGGGGGGGGCGTGTTCTCCTCTGTCTCTCACTCCCTAGTCCCGCCCAAGCCTGTGCCTGTCTCCATCTGTTCTATCTATTGTACACACTTGGAGGGGAGGTTGTCCTGAGGGGTTGTACTAATGGAGGGGGGGGTTGTCCTGGGATGTCTGTACTAATGGAGGGGGGGTTGTCCTGGGATGTCTGTACTAGTGAAGGGGGGGTTTGTCCTGGGGGAGTTGTACTAATGGAGGGGGGGGGTTGTCCTGGGATGTCTGTACTAGTGAAGGGGGGGTTTGTCCTGGGGGAGTTGTACTAATGGAGGGGGGGTTGTCCTGGGATGTCTGTACTAGTGAAGGGGGGGGTTGTCCTGGGGGGGGTTGTACTAATGGAGGGGGGGTTGTCCTGGGATGTCTGTACTAGTGAAGGGGGGGTTTGTCCTGTGGGGGTTGTACTAATGGAGCGGGGTTGTCCTGGGATGTCTGTACTAGTGAAGGGGGGGTTTGTCCTGGGGGGGTTGTACTAATGGAGGGGGGGTTGTCCTGGGATGTCTGTACTAGTGAAGGGGGGGTTTGTCCTGGGGGGGTCTGTACTAATGGAGGGGGGGTTTTGTCCTGGGGGGTTTGTACTAATGGAGGGGGGGTTTTGTCCTGGGGGGTTTGTACTAATGAAGGGGGGGTTTTGTCCTGTAGGGTTTGTACTAATGAAGGGGGGGTTTGTCCTGGGGGTTTGTACTAATGAAGGGGGGGTTTTGTCCTGGGGGGGTCTGTACTAATGAAGGGGGGGCGGTTTTGTCCTGGGGGGTCTGTACTAATGAAGGGGGGGCCGTTTGTCCTTGGGGGGTCTGTGCTAATGGAGGGGGTGGGGGTTGACCTGGGGGGGTTGTACTAATGGAGAGGGGGTTTTCCTGGGGGGGGTTTGTACTAATGGAGGGGGGTAGACCTGGGGGGGTTTGTGCTAATGGAGGGGGGTTGTCCTGGGGGGGCTTGTACTAATAGAGGGGCGTTTGTCCTGGGGGTCTGTACTAATGAAGGGAGGTGGGTTTGTCCTGGGGGGGTCTGTAGTAATGAAGGAAGGTGGGTTTGTCCTGGGGGGGTCTATACTAAGGGAGGGGGGTGGGTTTGTCCTGGGGGTCTGTACTAAGGGAGGGGGGTTTGTCCTGGGGGGGTCTGTACTAAGGAAGGGGGGTGGGTTTGTCCTGGGGGGTCTGTACTAAGGGAGGGGGGTTTGTCCTGGGGGGGTCTGTATTAAGGGAGGGGGTGGGTTTGTCCTGGGGGGTCTGTACTAAGGGAGGGGGGTTTGTCCTGGGGGGGTCTGTACTAAGGAAGGGGGGTGGGTTTGTCCTGGGGGGTCTGTACTAAGGGAGGGGGGTTTGTCCTGGGGGGGTCTGTACTAATGAAGGGAGGGGGGGTTTGTCCTGGGGGGGTCTGTACTAATGGTGGGGGGTTTGTCCTGGGGGGGTCTGTACTAATGGAAGGGGGTAGTTTGTCCTGGGGGGGTCTACACCCAGGAAAGTACACCCAGGGCTCCAGAGGGAGAGGGCAGTGCTGAGGGAACACCATCAGAGAGAGAACCCCGCTGCCCTGCGCCACCAGAGGGAAAGCCACACAGCCTGGCGCCATCCCTGGTGGAGAAAGGAATGGAGTCATTGCAGGAATACAGATCTGGGTGCTACCCAACGGAGTCACCACGGGCAATTCAGAGTGATCTGACTCCTGATCAGGGGAAGCATTGCTGTATCGCTGGGTCAGGTGAGAGGGCCGATCGGCCATTATCTACTAATGTCCATATGAACTGCAGTCTCTGACCATCTCCTGTATTATGTCTGCAGTCTCTGACCATCTCCTGTACTATGATTGCAGTCTCTGACCATCTCTTGTATCATGTCTGCAGTCTTTGACCGTATTATGTCTGGGGGCTCTTTCTGGTGGTGTGGGGGGGGGGCGGCATTGAAGGGCCCGGCCTTGGGGCGGCAAAGGGAGTAAATCCGGGCCTGTACCTGATGATTGCAGGTTTCCCCCTCGTGCGTTTTTGAATCATTCCCATTTCATTCAATAGGCTGACACGCTTGCTGCCTTCCTTTTGCTTGCCATATTCCTTCTGCTTGCCATAGACAACCCTGTAATGGGATGCAAAGTCTGCCAGACACATGGACTCAAACTCTGGTGTTTCTGGTCTGGCTCTGTATTTGTCGACAAAACTCGTCATCCACACATTAAGAGAATCGGCAGGTTTGTTCTGCAATGCACTGAGCGGGAGACTAATTTTCAGTGCGTTGTCACCAGTTGGCAGAAAAACAACCTCACGTGAGCAAGACTTCATTTTCAGGCTGCACGTACGGGCCACAGACTCCTGGGCGCTGACCTCTCTGTGTTTTGAATAAGCCTGAAGAACCTCTTTCCATTTCTTCTCGTTCTGTCGCTGTTTCTGGGCTCATTTATTTGACTATTGCTTTGAGATAGTCACTCAGCTCCCGTTCTGGCTTGGATATGTAGGACAACATGTACATGATGCAACCATACTCATCAAGAATGTACTGGATGTCCATGTTGGCGTTCCAGGCCGTCAGCAAATGTGGATTGTAGTTGTTCACCCAGCAGTCCTTGACATCACGCTTCATTAGAATCACGCTTGAGGAGGTCAATGCCTGAATGTACGAGTTGTACTGATTCAAAGTCATATCACACTGTGCCAGTAGCTGTGACATGTCTTCAAGCTGCACTTTTGGGTTATTAAGCAAATCCCAGACTGGTTTCAGTTTGTTTTTGGCTGCTTGTGGTTTCATTGCACAATCTCCTTGTTCTTCTGGCATCGGGTAAGTTATCCTCGTTTTTCTAATAGGTGGCTTTGGAAATCCAAATCTGCATACTCTGTTACCTTTCTTGCATGATTTTGAATGAGACCTGCTGTGCATTTGAAGTTCTGTTACAAATCTGTGAAGTAAGGCCTGTTTGGCTTCATCAGGCAGCTGGCATGAGATGTTATGATCTATAAAGGCACACACCTTGTCATCACTGTCTTGTCCAAATATAGGAGCTCCTGCTACCCAACAGAGACAATGTATATGAGGGCTCCCTCTCGCCTGAAATTCAACCCGGTAAAAGTAATCGATAACTTCACCAATTGGCTGTGCAGGACCTAACAGCAGCTCTCGCATCAGAGCATCAACCCGTTTGTCAAACATGCGCATGCTGGTCACTGGGTTGCCTCGAAGAATGTCACACTTTTCAGCCCAGTCTAGCCCCGCAAAATCCACCTTTTGACCTTGTTGTGCCTTTATTGCCGTTATTACCTCTGGCCATCTGAATTCTGCAGCAGAGAAGGTAAGAAAAAATGTTGGCTTACCCAATTGTCTGACCATGGCTAGCAAATTCTTCAGATTTTTATCCCAGTAAGCTGGACTCCCTCTCAGTGGTTGCATGAACCTTGTGGCATCTCGGTTTCGCACCAACCTCTCAACCTCACACTTGTCCTGTAGCAGCTTGTTGGATATTTTCCGTCCATCCCTGGTATTGGGTTTTCCTTTCCTTAACTGGATGGACATGCTGCTTTTGGCCATGTGTGTTTCTGTGACAAACTGCGCAAAGAAGAGGTAGCTTGTGTCTCTTGCAAAACGAGTATCAACACAAAAAAGCCTTGCATTGAAATACATGCTCGGGAACAGTTTGACTTGTCTTGCCTGGTCCAATGTATTCTGTCCAGTAGGGAACTGAACAGGGAAAGCCATTGCCTCAAGCCTAGGAACTTTAAAGAAACTGACAGGTGTGTTTCCTTGTGCAGGTGCAATGCTGAATATTCCATCACCGTGTGTCAGTGCTTCCTCTCCAAGGTCAGATGGCTGAAAACAACTGTCTAGGCCAATTCCAGGTCTTAGTGCATCCTTCTCATCCTCTGCATTGGGAGGTTGTTGGTCATGGCCTTCCTGTTGCTCAGAAGCAGCCAGTAAACATGCAGACTGTACCTCTGATGGATCACAATTTTCGATGCGTTCAAGTATCTCCATCATTTCAGTTTCGTCACAACTGTCGAGTTCCATCCCATCATCATTATCATCATCATCATCATCATCAGCGATTGTCTCATCCACTCTAATTGAAATGTCACTGTAGTCGGGGTGTGTGTCAATGAGTTTTGACAGACCTGCTACTACATTATCCATGTTGACATAATGAAACAGCTGGTGGCCTTTGTAAGTCAGACGTCTTTTCAGCTTCACTCTGTGTAACTGGGATGTGCTGTGCGATCTTGGTAGAGTATTGACCATGGTTTCCACCTCGGATGGCACACACACTACAGCGCCATGTATAGCTGCCTGTCGACCTTTGGGAAGTGTGATGATCTTGGCAAATGGCAGTATTTTGGCCAAAAGTTGTCTTTCCAGCACATTCAAATCGCAGAGCTCTGGGGGAATGGGCGCCAGCTCCATGTTGTTAGCTACAGCGATGGATGATTTGTGTCCTGCTTTTAAATGTGAATCACAGTTGTGACAAATCCATTCTTTGGTCCTTTCATCTGGTACGGTGCATTGTTCAGGTCCTTGACAGTGATTGTTGCACACATGGACATATTTCCCTGTCAAACAGGCAGCAACAATGTGTAGATTCTTCTTGTAATTGCTGTGAATGCAATGTTTCACTTGGTTAGGGAAAAGGGTGCGATGACACATCGTGCACACAAATGTTGGCCCAGCTTTAATGCATTCATGGAAAGTGGATATAGCTGTCTGCATTAGGCTGTTGTCCACTGGTTGACTGCATTCCCGCATGACACGAGTCCATCGTCTGTATTTCATTCTTATTTTGAAGGCACATTGCATCTTATGGGTTATGCGAAAATCTGCTTGAGTTTGACGCTTCATTTTCATGTAACTCATGCAATGTTGCAAGTGACGTTTTCTGAAAGCAGGATCATTATGATATTTTCTGGTGATGTATTGCTTCTGCTTCAAGTTGAAATCGACATTTGTGGCATATTTTCTGGTGATGTATTGCTTCTTCTTCAAGTTGTAATCTGCATTTGTTGCATATTTTCTGGTGGTGTACTGCTTCTGCTTCAAGTTGAAATCTGCATTTGTCACATATTTTCTGGTGATGTACTGCTTCTGCTTCAAGTTGAAATCTGCATTTGTCGCATATTTTCTGGTGATGTATTGCTTCTGCTTCAAGTTGAAATCTGCATTTGTCGCATATTTTCTGGTGATGTATTGCTTCTGCTTCAAGTTGAAATCTGCATTTGTCGCATATTTTCTGGTGATGTATTGCTTCTGCTTCAAGTTGAAATTGGCATCTGTTGCATATTTGCGAATGATATATTGCTTCTGCTTCAACTTAAAATCAGCATCTGCTCTGTATCGGCTGGTGATGTATGTCCTTTTCTTATTGGTGACAGACATCTTTGTAGCCTTGGAATCACGCCTTCTTTCATTTCTGTGTCTTGTCTTCAGTTTTTGTTGTCTCTGTGCATTTAATTTGGAAAATGCCTTACTGTCCTTCCATATGCCCTGTGAGGATTTTGCATCAAGTGACCGTGGAGAATGCTTGCTGGCTGGGAATCCAGTGTGTGTTGCATCTTTGGTCATCTGTGTCACTTTGTTCTCCACATGCTTTGCATTATGTGGTTTGTCAGATTGCACTGGTGGGGACAGCAAACCATCTGAAAGACGTCTTGCACCATGAAATGAGACTGGCATGAAGTCATACTGCAGTCCATCAATAGGGCCTCTGGTGTCTGTAAGGAGCAATTCATACAACTTATAAATCCTTGCCCCCATATCACTCAAATGTGTAAAAGTGATCATAACAGCTTTTCCTTTTCCAGTGGCAGGAAGTCCATCCTTATTTCGACTATGAGAATCAAACAGTCCATATCTCCCAGACTTGTCTCTGAACAATGCAATGCAATATGGCACTACTATAAAAAGTGCATGTGTAACATCTGCATTGAGGCACTGAAGGCTTGTGGAGAGGTCAACAAACCAACCTTGGTTGTCACCGTCTACCGTGGCTCTCATACATCCCGATAACACTGGAGATTTAACAACGTTATACTCATATTTGTCAGTGTTGAGTCTGAGGGGCACTTCTTCCATTGTCAAGTGCTGATGCTGATAGACATTTCTTTGTTTTAGCTGTTTTATTGTTGAGCCATACAAGCTGTTGCCCTTCTTCAGTATTTGATCAAGATCACCCTTTCTCACATCATCAAGCTCACTGTGGTATGCCAAAAATGTCAGAGCCATGCATGTACACTGTTTGTTCCTTAACCTTCCATAGCCATGATGACCCTGATGAAATGATGCCTGCACAGAAATCTCACTTGGTACACATGGTTCTTGCATGCCATGGTTTTCAGAAGTGCCCATCACACTGTCACTGTGCTCTTGAACTTGACACTGAGTTGAACATGAAAATGACACCACAGGTTCACTATGTACCTCCTGGGCACATTCACTGTCACAAACCTCCATATCCACTATGCTGCTGTGGGGCTCCAGATCCAGTTTAGTCCAGCGTATCTTTGCAGCTTTAGATCTCTTTCCTTTAGATGGCATGATGATATTTGTGGAAGGAGCTATAATTCTCCTCAGAGCTTTGTTCGAAGAGCTATAATTCCCCTCAGAGTTGTGTTGGAAGAGGAGCTATAATTCGCCTCAGAGCTGTGTGGGAGGAGCTATAACTCCCCTCTGAGCTGTGTGGGAGGAGCAATAATGCTATAATTCCCCTCAGAGCTGTGTGGGAGGAGATACAATTCCCCTTAGTGTTGTGTGGGAGGAGCTATAATTCCCCTTAGAGCTGTGTGGGAGAAGCTATATTTCCCCTCAGAGCTGTGTGGGAGAAGCTACATTTCCCATCAGAGTTGTGTGGGAGAAGCTATAATTCCCCTCACAGCGGTGTGGAAGAAACTATAATTCCTCTCAGAGTTGTGTGGGAGGAGCTCTAATTCTCCTCAGCTGTGTGGGAGGAGCTATAATGCTAAGCTGTAATTCCCCTCAGAGCTGTGTAGGAGGAGCTATAATTCCCCTCACAGCGGTGTGGGAGAAACTATAATTCCCCTCAGAGTTGTGTGGGAGGAGCTATAATGCTAAGCTATAATTCCCCTTTGAGCTGTGTGGGAGGAGCTATAATTCCCCTCAAAGCTGTATTGGAGGAGCTATAACTTCCCTCCAAGCTGTGTGGGAGGAGCTATAATGCTATAATTGTCCTTAGAGCTGTGTGAGAGGAGCTATAATTCCCCTCAGAGCTTTGTGATTTTTTTTTTCAAAAATGATTTTGTTTTTTTGTTTTTTCAAAAATGATTTTGTTTTTTTGTTTTTTCAAAAATGATTTTTTTAAATGATTTTTTTTTTCAAAAATGAATTTTTTTTTTCAAAAATGAATTTTGTTTTTTTCAAAAATGATTTTTTTTTTAATTTTTTTTTTTCAAAAGTAATTTTTTTTTCAAAAATATATTTTTTTTTCAAAAATATTTTTTTTTTCAAAAATATTTTTTTTTTCAAAAATTAATTTTAATTTTTTTCAAAAATATTTTTTTTTTTACATGGGGCGGTCATAATGTTTTGGCTGATCATGGTGTGGTCATAATGTTTTGGCTGATCATGGGGTTGTCAGCTTTTGTCACCTCCCACTCTAGTTTTGAACATTTCGCCATTCATTCCTATGGGACCAATTTTGCCGCAAAAACGACGATATTTCGTGGACCATTCGGCGAAACGTTCCACAAAGTAATAGCACACCAATCGGGAAAAATCCGCACGTTTCGGTATATTACTTGTCTCTGTAGTGTGGAAAATGTGGGAGGAGTCTACAAGCATTATCAAGTCTAGCAGATGAAGTCACATGCATTTGGGGTGTCTCAGCATCTTGTGTTTACAACCACTGTTTCCTAGCAACATTTCCTTTTGAACATTTTGCCATTCATTCCTATGGGACCAATTTCGCCGCAAAAACGACGATATTTCGTGGACTATTCGGCGAAACGTTCCACAAAGTGATAGCACACCAATCGGGAACAATCCGCACGTTTCGGTATATTACTTGTCTCTGTAGTGTAAAAACTGTGGGAGGAGTCTACAAGCATTATCAAGTCTAGCAGATGAAGTCACATGCATTTTGGGGGGGTGTCTCAGCATCTTGTGTTTACAACCACTGTTTCCTAGCAACGCTCATGCCCTGTTTATGCTTCCCAAATACTACTTCATCAAAACTGCCCCATCAGAATTACCCCATCAAAACTGCCCCATCATATTCCTCTATTATAAATCAGTACATGGTGTGTCTGTCCTCTCCCCCGGGCTCTGTAATCAGCTGAGATGCTCCAGCCACCTTCCCCCCCTGTGTATAACAGAAGCTTTGGTAACCATGGCAACAAAACAAACACTAACAGTACACTCTGATTAATGGCTAAAATTTCCTGAAATGACCTCTAAACAAATGGCCGTATTTTAAAAACTATACATCCTACAGCGAAGATCTTTATATTGTGAGAATCACAAGACCCAGACCTAGATTTTGATGTATAGTATGTCTGTGAAATATTAAAAATGAAGGCACGGTCGCAGTTTAGAAATTGCCCTTCAAATTTGGAGGGGGCTAGAGTGTAGTTTCAATGAATGTCAATGGACGGCGTGAGTTACAAACAAATGGTCATATTGTGAAAACTATCAGGACTATGGCTTAGCCGTGGACATGTTTAGTGGCAGCAGGGATAGCTGAACGTTTTGATATAAGATTTGTGTAGGTGGGCTTGAAAATGAGGGAGTGGCGGCAGTTTAGAAATCATGTTCTGATTTTCCAGCTTTTGTCATCTCCCACTCTAGTTTCCCCATTCATTCCTATGGGACCAATTTCGCCGCAAAAATGACGATATTTTGTGAACCATTCGGCGAAACGTTCCACAAAGTAATAGCACACCATTCGGGAACAATCCGCACGTTTCAGTATATTACTTGTCTATGTAGTGTAAAAACTGTGGGAGGAGTTAGGGTGGTAAATTTGGCTATAATAATAAGAATAATATATATGTGAGATAACAGTAAGTGGTCTTGCTATGCAAGAACACTTAACTAGAAAAGCTACAATTTCTGGGGAAATTGTGAAAGTGTTCTTGCCTCTACAACTGGAGTGGGCAGAGTAACTGGGTGGAGTGGCTTGAGTAACTGTGAAATGTGTTAAAAAGCTTAATATTTTAAAAAATATAAATAGTATTAAAAAAGTTCCATCATTAGCTAAAAGAGCCGAACATTTTTTTTCAAAAGTAATTTTTTTTTCAAAAATGAATTTTTTTTTTTCTAAAATGAATTTTTTTTATTCAAAAATAATTTTTTTTCTTCAAAAATGATTTTTTTTTTCAAAAATGATTTTTTTTTAAAAGTAATTTTTTTCTCAAAAATAATTTTTTTTTTCGAAATTATTTTTTTTTTTCAAAAATATTTTTTTTTTCAAAAATATTTTTTTTTTCAAAAATATTTTTTTTTTCAAAAATATATATTTTTTTTTCATGGGGCGGTCATAATGTTTCAGCTGATCATGGGGTTGTCAGCTTTTGTCACCTCCCGCTCTAGTTTTGACCATTCATTCCTATGGGACCAATTTCACCGCAAAAACGACGATATTTCGTGAACCATTCGGTGAAACGTTCCACAAAGTAATAGCTCACCAATTAAATAACATTGAGGCCGGATTCACACTGGTATTTTTCAGCTTTTCACAAAGTTCCACAAGGTAATAGGACACCAATTAAATGACATTGAACATTTCGCCATTCATTCCTATGGGACCAATTTCGCCGCAAAAACTACGATATTTCGTGAACCATTCGGTGAAACATTCCACAAAGTAATAGCACACCAATCGGGAACAATCCGCTCGTTTCAGTATATTACTTGTCTCTGTAGTGTAAAAACTGTGGGAGGAGTCTACAAGCATTATCAAGTCTAGCAGATGAAGTCACATGCATTTGGGGTGTCTCAGCATCTTGTGTTTACAACCACTGTTTCCTAGCAACGCTCATGCCCTGTTTATGCTTCCCAAATACTACTTCATCAAAACTGCCCCATCAGAATTACCCCATCAAAACTGCCCCATCATATTCCTCTATTATAAATCAGTACATGGTGTGTCTGTCCCCTCCCCCGGGCTCTGTAATCAGCTGAGATGCTCCAGCCACCTCCCCCCCTGTGTATAACAGAAGCTTTGGTAACCATGGCAACAAAACAAACAATAACAGTACACTCTGATTAATGGCTAAAATTTCCTGAAATGACCTCTAAACAAATGGCCGTATTTTAAAAACTATACATCCTACAGCGAAGATCTTTATATTGTGAGAATCACAAGACCCAGACCTAGATTTTGATGTATAGTATGTCTCTGAAATATTAAAAATGAAGGCACGGTCGCAGTTTAGAAATTGCCCTTCAAATTTGGAGGGGGCTAGAGTGTAGTTATAATGAATGTCAATGGACGGCGTGAGTTGCAAACAAATGGTCATATTGTGAAAACGATCAGGACTATGGCTTAGCCGTGGACATGTTTAGTGGCAGCAGGGATAGCTGAACGTTTTGATATAAGATTTGTGTAGGTGGGCTTGAAAATGAGGGAGTGGCGGCAGTTTAGAAATCATGTTCTGATTTTCCAGCTTTTGTCATCTCCCACTCTAGTTTCCCCATTCATTCCTATGGGACCAATTTTGCCGCAAAAACGACGATATTTTGTGAACCATTCGGCGAAACGTTCCACAAAGTAATAGCACACCATTCGGGAACAATCCGCACGTTTCGGTATATTACTTGTCTATGTAGTGTAAAAACTGTGGGAGGAGTTAGGGTGGTAAATTTGGCTATAATAATAAGAATAATATATATGTGAGATAACAGTAAGTGGTCTTGCTATGCAAGAACACTTAACTGGAAAAGGTACAATTTCTGGGGAAATTGTGAAAGTGTTCTTGCCTCTACAACTGGAGTGGGCGGAGTAACTGGGTGGGGTGGAGTGGCTTGAGTAACTGTGAAAAGTGTTAAAAAGCTTAATATTTTAAAAAGTATAAATAGTAGTAAAAAAGTTCCATCATTCGCTGAAAGAGCTGAACATTTTTTTCAAAAGTAATTTTTTTTTCAAAAATGAATTTTTTTTAATCAAAAATGATTTTTTTTTCTTCAAAAATGATTTTTTTTTTCAAAAGTAATTTTTTTTTTCAAAGGTAATTTTTTTTTTCAAAAATAATTTTTTTTTTTTCAAAAATATTTTTTTTTTCAAATATATTTTTTTTCAAAAATAATTTTTTTTTTAAAAGAAATTTTTTTTTCAAAAATATTTTTTTTTTTCAAAAATATTTTTTTTTTCAAAAATATATATATTTTTTTTTTCAAAAATGATTTTTTTTTTTCAAAAATTATTTTTTTACTTTTTTTCAAAAATTTTTTTTTTTTTTTTTAAATATTTTTTTTTTTACATGGGGCGGTCATAATGTTTTGACTGATCATGGGGTGGTCATAATGTTTTGGCTGATCATGGGGTTGTCAGCTTTTGTCACTTCCCACTCTAGTTTTGAACATTTCGCCATTCATTCCTATGGGACCAATTTCGCCGCAAAAATGTCATTTCGTGGACCATTCGGCAAAACATTCCACAAAGTAATAACACACCAATCGGGAACAATCCGCTCGTTTCGGTATATTATTTGTCTCTGTAGTGTGAAAACTGTGGGAGGAGTCTACAAGCATTATCAAGTCTAGCAGATGAAGTCACATGCATTTGGGGTGTCTCAGCATCTTGTGTTTACAACCACTGTTTCCTAGCAACGCTCATGCCCTGTTTATGCTTCCCAAATACTGCTTTATCAAAACTGCCCCATCAGAATTACCCCATCAAAACTGCCCCATCATATTCCTTTATTATAAATCAGTACATGGTGTGTCTGTCCCCTCCCCCGGGCTCTGTAATCAGAGCTGAGATGCTCCAGCCACCTTCCCCCCTGTGTATAACAGAAGCTTTGGTAACCATGGCAACAAAACAAACACTAACAGTACACTCTGATTAATGGCTAAAATTTCCTGAAATGACCTCTAAACAAATGGCCGTATTTTAAAAACTATACATCCTACAGCGAAGATCTTTATATTGTGAGAATCACAAGACCCAGACCTAGATTTTGATGTATAGTATGTCTCTGAAATATTAAAAATGAAGGCACAGTCGCAGTTTAGAAATTGCCCTTCAAATTTGGAGGGGGCTAGAGTGTAGTTTCAATGAATGTCAATGGACGGCGTGAGTTGCAAACAAATGGTCATATTGTGAAAACTATCAGGACTATGGCTTAGCCGTGGACATGTTTAGTGGCAGCAGGGATAGCTGAACGTTTTGATATAAGATTTGTGTAGGTGGGCTTGAAAATGAGGGAGTGGCGGCAGTTTAGAAATCATGTTCTGATTTTCCAGCTTTTGTCATCTCCCACTCTAGTTTCCCCATTCATTCCTATGGGACCAATTTCGCCGCAAAAACGACAATATTTCATGGACCATTCGGCGAAACGTTCCACAAAGTAATAGCACACCATTCGGGAACAATCCGCACGTTTCGGTATATTACTTGTCTATGTAGTGTAAAAACTGTGGGAGGAGTTAGGGTGGTAAATTTGGCTATAATAATAAGAATAATATATATGTGAGATAACAGTAAGTGGTCTTGCTATGCAAGAACACTTAATAATATATATGTGAGATAACAGTAAGTGGTCTTGCTATGCAAGAACACTTAATGACTATTCTACCCAAATTGCTTTATCTATTCAGAGTCCTCCCTATTCCAATTCCTTCCTATTTTTTGAGAATAGTACAAAAAAGAGCAACTTCGTTTATATGGGGCTCTTCTAAACCACGTATACCTATACACACACTACATCTTCCCAAAAATAAAGGAGGCCTGGGATACCCTAATTTTACTAACTACTACAGAGCAGCACATTTGGCCAGTCTGTCCAAATACCATGCAAAACAGGAAATCCCATTATGGGTATTTATAGAGGCTTCAGAAAATGACCCTCTATTAATATCAAATTTATTATGGCTTGATCCTAAAGACCTTTTTAAAATTCTTAATCCCATAACTAAACACTTCTTATCTCTCTGGGATAAACTAAAAACCAAATATCAGTTACAATCTCCACACAATCCTCTCCTTTCTTTTATCAGAAATCCGGCCTTTTATCCGGCATGGATCTACCCAAATTCTTTTAAAGCTTGGACAACATCAGGCATTCAGACACTAAATGACTTCATAGCATCTAAATCATTCCTTTCATTCCCATCGCTTAGAGAAAAATATGATCTACCAAACTCTGAGATATTTAGATATCTCCAAATCAAAAATTTCTATACACCATTCCTAAAGGGGGATACACCATTATCCCAATTATCCATTTTTGAATCAATCTGTACAAAAGATCCATTTGCTAAAGGTACAATTTCATCACTTTATAATCAATTATATGGAGTAGCAAATCTTAATAGACCCTCTTACGTTCAGAGGTGGGAGGAGGACCTGGGACGAACTTTAGAAGACACGGACTGGTCTAACATATGGCTCACATCTAAGTCATCTTCACCCAACATCTTAGCACTGGAGACAAATTATAAAGTCCTAACTCGCTGGTACCTTGTACCCGCTAGAGTGGCAAAATATTCACCTAATACCTCAGCTCTTTGTTTTCGAGGATGCCCAGAAATAGGCACATATTTACACATATGGTGGACGTGCCCAGTAATCCAAACCTTCGGGAAGGAAGTCTTCGTGATTGAATCTAAAATATTTAAAAAACTAATACAACCAGATCCATATTTAACTTTACTTAATCTAAAACCGGAATGGTTAACACTCTCTCAATTCAAACTTATGATCCAACTAATAACGGCTGCAAAACAAACAGTGGCCAAGGCATGGAAATCTCCTACATTGGTACTAGCAGAAACAATTCACAGAATGAATAATACAATGTCCCATGCTAAGATGGTAGCCATCGATCAAAATCAAATTCCAAAATTTGAAAAACTTTGGCATCCTTGGATAAAACAACAGTTCCTGTCAAACTTCAATGACTCTGTCCTGTTGCCATGGTAACAGATTAAATGACTTACAGAGACACCCATTCTAAGGCTTCAAAGAGAACTAAAAAGAATAATAAACTGACGAGCGGGACAACCTTGTGGACCATACCTCTACCTTTCAACCCTTTTTCTTCTTTCTCTTTCCTTTTCTCCACCTTACGATTAAAGCTCATTATCAGAATTTATTTGACCTATATACACTCTACTTGTAAACAATATGTATAGTAGGTATAAATCATTTAAATACCTACAAAAGTAACTAAGGAAATGATATATATCTTTAATTTAGGTTTACGTGAACCCAATGTTTAATATTTAAAATTTCATGATATTTACCTATATAAACCCTACTGTAAAACAATGAGCTTACTTTATAGATCCTTGTAAACTTACTTTATGTATCTTTATAACATTGTATACTCAATAAACTTCTTTTGACAAGGAGAAGAGTGGAGAGGACGATTTGGGTGATATTTGGAGACAAGATTGGTGATGTAGCTCGGGGCAGAGTTGTGAATGGCTTTGTATGTCGTGGTTAGTGTTTTGAATTTAATTTGCTGGGATATTGGGAGCCAGTGTAGGGATTGGAGGAAAGGGTTGGCAGACACTGAGCGGTTGGTAAGGTGTATAAGTCTGGCAGCAGCATTCATGATAGACTGAAGAGGGGATAGCCTATGGAGAGGCAGACCAATGAGAAGGGAGTTGCAATAGTGAAGGCGAGAGATAACAAGGGAGTGAATGAGGAGCTTGGTGGTTTCATTTGTTAAAAAGGGGCGAATTTTAGAAATGTTACGGAGGTGAATTATACAAACTTTTGACAACGATTGGATTTGAGGCTGAAATGACAAGTCAGATTCTAGGATTACACCTAGTACCCTGGCGTGAGGGGAGGGACTGATGGTCTCATTGTTGATTTTGATGGAAAAGTCATGGAGGGGGGCACGGGCGGGCAATATTAATAGCTCAGTTTTAGAGAGATTTAGTTTAAGGAAATGGTGCGACATCCATGCTGATATGTCAGTTAGTAAGTTAGTAATGTGAGAGGAGACTGAAGGAGTGAGGTGAGGAGTACACAGATAGATTTGGGTGTCATCAGTGTATAAGTGGTATTGGAAGCCGTGGGCAGTTATCAAGTGACCAAGGGAGGAGGTGTAGATAGAGAAGAGAAGGGGTCAAAGAACAGAGCCTTGGGGGACCCCCACAGAAATGGAGAGGAGGAGACAGAGTTGTAGGTGACACTGAAGGAGCGCTGTGATAAATAGTCAGATCATAAGAGGGAGTGACTAGTTTTCCTAGGTTAAAAGGGAAGGAGGCTGTGCCACATCCAAAAAGCTTATTTTAAGAAAAAAGGGTTCCCCTGAGTGGATTTTTCCGGCACTTGCACAAAAAATTATATAAAATGGGAGAGTACACATACATGTATAGAGTAAAACAATGTTTATATATTTATTCAAAACGTTCTTATATTAAAAGCAATGCAAACATTTGCAAACAACGAAAACATATTATATAGTAGACATAGTTCAAAGAGGTTTTAGTGTCTATTTTTGTTAGCAGATAACAGATAACACTTATATGGTGGAGTTCTTTTCAAGCCCAACGCGTTTCGGGTACATTCTATTTCAATCCTTCTTTAGGGTCATGGTTGAAAAGAAAGGTTCATCTAAATTGATTAGAAAACATATAATTGATCAAGTGCCATATATATCTATATGGCAATAACCAGTTGTTGGTTAAATGATCCATGGATCACTTACCTGTTGTGTTGCCGTTGGTTTCTATGCAAAAAAGATAATGGTGATTACAACCAGGGGCGAGGAATGCTTGCGAAAGAGATGGCGTTTAGTTTAGTGTTCATAGATGAGGAATGCTGTTCTCTGGGTACTCCTATCTCATATATAGCACTTCCCCAATGAGAAGGGGGAGAAAAAAAGGGGGGGGGGGTTTGTTTGTTTTTGGTGGTGTATGTAAAGGTTCACCTACCCCTGCCTCCCACGGATGCATGCGGGCCACAGCGGTATACTGGAGCGAAGAGGAACAATCCTATAAATAAAAGTTCACATAGTTTGAATGAGTAAAGAGTTCTCGCTTAACAAAGAGAGCAACAATAATCTTTGGTTAATATGTGTTATTAATTGCTAATAATTTCTGAGCATAGTCCACTTAGAGGTTTGTGTGTGGTGAAACACTACTGATATGTCATTCTAGGTAAAGAGAATATGTATTATTAATTGTATTGGTAGTTCCTGGACATAGTCCACTTAAAAAATATATATATATATGTGTGGTAAGACGCTCCTAATATATCATTCTAGGTAGAAAAAATGGATTCATGAGGATTGTATTTGTTTTGCACTGTGGGCATCCCATTCCACACCCTCAACTATGCCCAAATATCATGCAATAATACTGTGCCTGATATTTATGTTGTAAACTTTTGGGCTGTCTGTTTTTTGCACACACCATCCCCATATTATGAACTGCCGTGTTTCCATAAAAGCCAGTCCTGACCCTCTCTCTTACTATGCTTTCATCAATGCAAGGCTAAGTATATATCTACTTTAAAGTTAAGATCTGACTGCCTCATGTGAAACCTTCACATTATAGTGGACTTACCACATCCAGTAATAATAGAATGGGGAAGCATGTGTGCGAATGTACAGATAGCCTAACAGTATTAATTTAATAATACCTCTAGCTTGTCAAACTCTCTGTGAATGTTTATTTAGTCGCATTGTTATGACGAACAAAGTGATTCTTTGGCTACATATGAATTGTGAATGAAGAATTATCTATCTGCTTTACAACTACTAGCTTACATGTCAATACTAACATCTATATGTTCATGATATAAATTGGTATGAATTGATTTGAAATGATACAACCAATGAATTCAAGTACAGTTAGAGTTTGCTATAATATAAACCTTGAAGCTAGATAAACTCTGTTATATATCTCATTGATAAAGATATTATGTGATACCTGCAACAGCCTGTATTATGTATGTCACTTTTTAGTCCTTGAAAGAGCGTTATATAAAAGAACCAGTCCTTTTTTGTCCATCTATAAGTAACCACCCACAAAAAGTACTTGTAAGTATACAAAAATCCGTAATTATGCGTTATGTCTGCGGTTCTCTGCTCACCCTCATATACAGATGGCTTACAATTGATACTTTCTTTCTCTATGTCATAAACTGTTCAAACATTAACACCTCTTTTTTGTTTGCCTTTCTCCCGGGCCCCCCCCCGGGTGCGTCTGCCACTAGCGGTTACCCGGCACGGAAAGCCGCCCAGCACCTCTAGCTGGCCGGCATTGTAGGAGGTTACCAGGGCAACACAACAACTAAGCCCTTCACCTCCATATTGCCACTCCGGCGGACATGCGCAGTCCGCCGGTGAGGCATTCCGTGCCGGTGGGACGGGTGTGCGTGACGCTGCCCCAACGTAACTGCGCTTGTGCATGCGCGGTAGGGGCGGCGCCGCGCATCTCCGTCTCAGGGAGCAATTGAGGCTCTCCAGCTGACGAGAATTACCAGTCAGCTGAGCGCGATCATCGCGCCGGCTGATTGGAACTCGTCTTATATATAGATTGGCTCCACTCATTCCCAGCTCAGGCGTTGTACCTGCCGGATGCTGGGATGTGTGGCTGGCCAAACATGAACACTGTCTGAGAATAGGTATAAGAACTTTGTTTTTTAACCACTTAATATGTTGGACTTTTCCTTCTACTCTATAAATCTGTTTACTGTATATATAACATTCCTTCTTGTTCATCATCATCTTTCTGTTACTTCACGGATTTGAAATGCAATACTAAAGTCATTATCATAGGTATCTCCCATTCATACACAGGTACATGTGTGTGTGGGTATGTGTGTACATGTATGTATGTGTGTATGTGCATGTGCATATATGCATACAGTCCCTTTTATTTTGATCTTTTTACTTTGCACATCCCTTGCTATAAAGCTTTTAAACATAGTGATGGCACAGTGTTATAACTGTCAATGCGCTTGAACATGAATTATATGAATGTATATAATGGGAGCCCACAGTGCAAAACAAATACAATCCTCATGAATCCATTTTTTCTACCTAGAATGATATATTAGGAGCGTCTTACCACACACATATATATATATGTATTTTTTAAGTGGAATATGTCCAGGAACTACCAATACAATTAATAATACATATTCTCTTTACCTAGAATGACATATCAGTAGTGTTTCACCACACACAAACCTCTAAGTGGACTATGCTCAGAAATTATTAGCAATTAATAACACATATTAACCAAAGATTATTGTTGCTCTCTTTGTTAAGCGAGAACTCTTTACTCATTCAAACTATGTGAACTTTTATTTATAGGATTGTTCCTCTTCGCTCCAGTATACCGCTGTGGCCCGCACGCATTCGTGGGAGGCAGGGGTAGGTGAACCTTTACATACACCACCAAAAACAAACAAACCCCCCCCCCCTTTTTTCTCCCCCTTCTCATTGGGGAAGTGCTATATATGAGATAGGAGTACCCAGAGAACAGCATTCCTCATCTATGAACACTAAACTAAACGCCATCTCTTTCGCAAGCATTCCTCGCTCCTGGTTGTAATCACCATTATCTTTTTTGCATAGAAACCAACGGCAACACAACAGGTAAGTGATCCATGGATCATTTAACCTACAACTGGTTATTGGCATATAGATATATATGGCAATTGATCAATTATATGTTTTCTAATCAATTTAGATGAACCTTTCTTTTCTTGTCAAAAAAAGTTTATTGAGTATACAATGTTATAAAGATACATAAAGTAAGTTTACAAGGATCTATAAAGTAAGCTCATTGTTTTACAGTAGGGTTTATATAGGTAAATATCATGAAATTTCAAATATTAAACATTGGGTTCACGTAAACCTAAATTAAAGATATATATAATTTCCTTAGTTACTTTTGTAGGTATTTAAATGATTTATACCTACTATACATATTGTTTACAAGTAGAGTGTATATAGTTCAAATAAATTCTGATAATGAGCTTTAATCGTAAGGTGGAGAAAAGGAAAGAGAAAGAAGAAAAAGGGTTGAAAGGTATGGTCCACAAGGTTGTCCCGCTCGTCAGTTTATTATTCTTTTTAGTTCTCTTTGAAGCCTTAGAATGGGTGTCTCTGTAAGTCATTTAATCTGTTACCATGGCAACAGGACAGAGTCATTGAAGTTTGAAAGGAACTGTTGTTTTATCCAAGGATGCCAAAGTTTTTCAAATTTAGGAATTTGATTTTGATCGATGGCTACCATCTTAGCATGGGACATTGTATTATTCATTCTGTGAATTGTTTCTGCTAGTACCAATGTAGGAGATTTCCATGCCTTGGCCACTGTTTGTTTTGCAGCCGTTATTAGTTGGATCATTAGTTTGAATTGAGAGAGTGTTAACCATTCCGGTTTTAGATTAAGTAAAGTTAAATATGGATCTGGTTGTATTATTATTTTAAATATTTTAGATGCAATCACGAAGACTTCCTTCCAGAAGGTTTGGATTACTGGGCACGTCCACCATATGTGTAAATATGTGCCTATTTCTGGACATCCTCGAAAACAAAGAGCTGAGGTATTAGGTGAATATTTTGCCACTCTAGCGGGTACAAGGTACCAGCGAGTTAGGACTTTATAATTTGTCTCCAGTGCTAAGATGTTGGGTGAAGATGACTTAGATGTGAGCCATATGTTAGACCAGTCCGTGTCTTCTAAAGTTCGTCCCAGGTCCTCCTCCCACCTCTGAACGTAAGAGGGTCTATTAAGAATTGCTACTCCATATAATTGATTATAAAGTGATGAAATTGTACCTTTAGCAAATGGATCTTTTGTACAGATTGATTCAAAAATGGATAATTGGGATAATGGTGTATCCCCCTTTAGGAATGGTGTATAGAAATTTTTGATTTGGAGATATCTAAATATCTCAGAGTTTGGTAGATCATATTTTTCTCTAAGCGATGGGAATGAAAGGAATGATTTAGATGCTATGAAGTCATTTAGTGTCTGAATGCCTGATGTTGTCCAAGCTTTAAAAGAATTTGGGTAGATCCATGCCGGATAAAAGGCCGGATTTCTGATAAAAGAAAGGAGAGGATTGTGTGGAGATTGTAACTGATATTTGGTTTTTAGTTTATCCCAGAGAGATAAGAAGTGTTTAGTTATGGGATTATGAATTTTAAAGCGGTCTTTAGGATCAAGCCATAATAAATTTGATATTAATAGAGGGTCATTTTCTGAAGCCTCTATAAATACCCATAATGGGATTTCCTGTTTTGCATGGTATTTGGACAGACTGGCCAAATGTGCTGCTCTGTAGTAGTTAGTAAAATTAGGGTATCCCAGGCCTCCTTTATTTTTGGGAAGATGTAGTGTGTGTATAGGTATACGTGGTTTAGAAGAGCCCCATATAAACGAAGTTGCTCTTTTTTGTACTATTCTCAAAAATAGGAAGGAATTGGAATAGGGAGGACTCTGAATAGATAAAGCAATTTGGGTAGAATAGTCATTTTGATTGCATTAATCTTCCCTATCCAGGATAAAGGAAGTTGCGACCATTGTTTTATTAGATTTGTGATCTGTCTTAATACAGGAGGATAATTGGTTGAGAATAAGTCAGAATGAGATGCTGTTAAATGAATTCCAAGATATGGGATTGATTTTTCTGCCCATGTGAATGGGAGTGCAGCCCTAGCCGGGATCAATTCCATGTTTGTGAGTGAAATATTAAGCACTAGGCATTTCTTAGGATTAATCATAAGGCCGGATAGGGCTGCAAATCCATCAAGAGCTGGTATTAAGTTAGGACCAGAGACCTGTGGTGATGATAGAAAAAGTAATATATCGTCTGCAAATATACATAATTGGTGTGTAATACCTCCTACTTCAATGCCAGTTATAGTTTGGTTTGTTCTGATGTATTGGGCCATGGGTTCGAGTATAAGGGCAAATAATAAGGGAGATAATGGGCAACCCTGTCGGGTACCTCTTTCGATATTAAAGGCTTCAGATTTGTATCCAGCATATTTTATATAGGCTTTGGGTTTATTATATAATGCTTTGATCCATGTTAAAAAGTGGGGTCCAAAACCCCATTTTTGTAATGAATATTGCATATATTGCCAGGATACTGTGTCAAATGCCCTCTTAATATCGAGAGATAGAAAACATAAAGGGATTTTCCGTTTTTTAGCAATATGTGCCAATAACACTGCCCTGCGTATATTATCGCCTGCCTGTCTATTTGGCATGAAGCCTACTTGATCTCTATGTATTAATTTTCCTATAATGCTATTGAGGCGTTTTGCTATTATTTTTGTTAATAATTTAATATCGAGGTTTAACAGAGAGATAGGCCGATAATTCACACAGGAAGTATCATCAGAAAGGGGTTTTGGGATCATACAAACAATTGCCATTAGTGTTTCTTGCCGAAAAGAATGTCCATCTAGAAGTTTGTTAAAAGTTTTAGTGAGAATGGGAGAGAGTATTTCTGAGAATGTTTTATAGTATAAAGCCGAGTAGTTGTCTGGGCCTGGTCTTTTGTTAAGTTTTAGGTCTTTTATGGCGTTAGCAACTTCATCTATAGTTATAGGCTCATCCAAACTGCTTTTTTGATTCTGAGATAACTCAGGTAAGGTTATTTTTGAGAAGAAGGATTCAGCCTCTGTAGGATTAAATTCATTGTTTGTCTTGTATAAAGTTGCGAGATGTGAGTGAAATTTATGGACTATTTTAACTGGATTACAAGTGTAAACATTTTTTGATAATTTCAAACGTATTGGTTTGAAAGATTTGTTAGTTGAATTTAATGCCCGAGCCAAATATGTACCTGGTTTGTTTGTATTCATGTAGAAATTGTGTTTGGAGCGTTTGAGGGATTTATCAACTGACTCAGTGAGAAATAGATCGTATTCCAATCTAGATTTTTCCAGATGAGATTTTGTACTCTGAGATGGATTATCTTGAAATGATATGTAGGCTGCATTAAAATTGAGTTCTAGTTTTTTTGCTAGATTTTTGCGTTCCCGTTTAAATAGTGCCATTTGTCTTTGTATTGTACCACGCAAGACAGGCTTATGAGCTTCCAACAGTGTTATTGGGGAGATGTCTGTTGTATTATTAATTGATATGTATTCCTTTAAAGCTTGTTCAATGGCCATCTGATGTAGTGGGTGTTTGAGCATTATGTCCGGTAAGTACCACGTTGGGTCATGCGCTTTTGGTATGGCTGAGGCTATAGTAGTGTATACTGCATTATGGTCAGACCACGGAATCGGAATTATATCTGATGCAATAATTTCTGGTATCATTCCTATTATTAGAAAAATATGATCTATTCTGGTGAAGGTTTGATGAGGGTGCGAGAAATAAGTGAATTTCTTTTTCATTGGGTTACTTTCTCTCCATGAATCTACCAGATTGTATTTGGAAAGAAGTTGAGAAAAAGGTAATCTAGAGGTTATTTTGGATAGTGTAAAAGGTGATTTATCTAGAAATGGGAGGAGGACCTGGTTCGAATCCCCACACATTATCACTGTTCCTATTTTGTGTGTATTAATCACTTGTAATATATGTTAGAGGAATGGTGTAGGTTGTTTGTTAGGAGCGTAGTAGGAAATCACCGTGATTGCTGTATCCATTATATAACCCATGAGTATCAGGTATCTACCTTCTGGGTCTTTAATTTCTGATGATAAGGTGAATGGTGTGGATCGGTGAAATGCAATTAGAGTTCCCCTTTGCTTGGTACAGGCAGAAGCCGTGTAAATTTGTTGATAAAAAGGAGAAATATATTTTGGAGTAGAATCTTTGGTGAAGTGTGTTTCTTGGAGGCATACTATGTGAGCCTTCTTGTTATGGAAAGTACGGAAGGCTTTGGTCCTTTTTTGAGGGACATTTATTCCCTGAACATTCAGGGAAAGTATATTCAGTGGTGCCATGGCAATAGATCAAATAGTTTTGACTTACTTTTTGTTATGCAGAGCTGACTGCGCAGATCAACCTGTGTGGACCGAAGAGATGAATAGATAGAAAAGAAACCAGTGAATTCTGGAGCAAAGAGTAAACAAAAAACATATGAGATTAGATGATACATTGTATAAATTATTTTTTGCAAGTAATCACAATTTACCCGTGAAAGAGAATAAATATCTCTCTCAGGGGAATAAGTGCCTTCGTCACACTCCCACATAATATGGTTGGGAGAATGAGGAGGGCTAATGGGGGTACACAGATCTTCCACTTACAGGAGAGAAGTGCTATGTCAAAAGACATCAAAATGATGTTTCATTAATTGGAGTGCAGAATATAGTTTTTGTTGAAATTATTTATTCCAGGGTGGTTGTATATGGTTATTCTTGCCCTAGGCTAAATAATTCAGTTAGAAAGGTACTGTTAATAACTTTGGTATTGATGAAGATAGTTTGAATTATTTTGGGATTTTAACCCTTTTAGAGTAAACAATTACATATTTTATTCATATGTAACTGTTTAGATATGTTAACTCATAAAATTGAGGTTGTATTGCTTCAGATTAGAATAAACAAAAACATAATTCTAGGAACTAGTTAGGTAATAATATATTTGTTTTAAGAAAAGAAAGAAAAAGCTTCCATTACTTCTGGATTATTGAACATATTTGTCCTAAAAAGTAATAAATCTATTATTATTACCTGATAATATATAACTGAACAAGAATTTCCTTATTTCACTTATATATTCTAAGGCTATATGAATCAGAAGTAATAAGAAATATAACTGGAATGTAACATGATCCCACACAGTGTGTGACTATCAGAATGCAGTTACATTCAGTTATAAATACAGGTTTTTTATAGAGAACCATCTCTTAGTATAATAAATGAAGAGATATCAGGAATTAGGATGTCAGTCCATTGAATCTTCTTGGTCCATGGATGATGTGGCATAACGGCCTCTTTTGTGAGAATGATGATTCCCATTTTGTTCTGATATTTTCTGGGTGCTGCCTGAAGGTGAAGATGATGCCATTCTTCTGCGTGTGGAAGTGTTGCTGCTTGTGGGTTCTGTCAGATTTAATTTTAAAAGGGTTTGTTGTATTTCATCTGCTGATCTGCTTCTGTAAATTGTACCTTGGTAGTTAAATCTGACTGAAAAGGGGAAGCCTCATTGATACATACAGTACCTGACCGCGAGATTGTGTTTCCAGCGCGATACCATCGCGCTGGTTCTCGGCGACAGGGTACTGTGAATGTCGCGCTGGCTCGCTCATCGGGAAAGGAAAACGTTGTTTTCCTCCCGCGATGAGTGACAGGCAGCGCTGACAGCTGTCTAGTATGAATCCTGAGGCGGGAACACCGCGCCAAATTTTAAATGAAAAAACCGGCGTGGGTTCCCCCCTCGGAGGCATACCAGGCCCTTAGGTCTGGCATGGATTGTAAGGGGAACCCCCTATGCCGAAAAATCGGCGTGGGGGTCCCCCCCAAATCCATACCAGACCCTTATCCGAGCATGCAGCCCGGCCGGCCAGGAAAGGGGGTGGGGACGAGCGAGCGCCCCCCCCCTCCTGAGCCGTACCAGGCCGCATGCCCTCAACATGGGGGGGTGGGTGCCTTGGGGGAGGGGGGCGCCCTGCGGCCCCCCCACCCCAAAGCACCTTGTCCCCATGTTGATGAGGACAAGGGCCTCTTCCCGACAACCCTGGCCGTTGGTTGTCGGGGTCTGCGGGCGGGGGGCTTATCGGAATCCGGGAGCCCCCCTTAATAAGGGGGCCCCCAGATCCCGGCCCCCCACCCTGTGTGAATGAGTTTGGGGTACATGGTACCCCTACCCATTCACCTAGGGAAAAGTGTCAATATAAAAAACACACAGTACACAGGTTTTAAGAGTAATTTATTAGTCAGCTCCGGGGGTCTTCTTCCGACTTCGGGGGGTCCCCTTCCGACTTCTCCCGGTGTTCGGCCTCTTCTCCCGGGCCCCACCGCTATCTTCTTCCAGCTCTATTGCCAGCGAGGGGCCCGGTCTGCTGCCGCTGTCTCGTCGCCGCTGTCTCGCCACCGCTGTCTCGCCGCCGCTGTCTTGCCGCTTCTTCTCTTCTTTTCTTCTTCCCCGATGTTGACACGACGCTCTCTCCGACTCGAATGCTGTGTGCGAGCTGCGGAGCCATTTATATAGGCGGTAACCCCGCCCCCTTACGACGTCATGGTCCCAGCATGCGCAGGGACTCTGGGGTCACGCCCCCTTATGACGCCAGAGTCCCTGCGCATGCTGGGACCATGACGTCGTAAGGGGGCGGGGTTACAACCAACGGCCAGGGTTGTCGGGAAGAGGCCCTTGTCCTCATCAACATGGGGACAAGGTGCTTTGGGGTGGGGGGGCCGCAGGGCGCCCCCCTCCCCCAAGGCACCCACCCCCCCATGTTGAGGGTATGCGGCCTGGTACGGCTCAGGAGGGGGGGCCGCTCGCTCGTCCCCACCCCCTTTCCTGGCCGGCCGGGCTGCATGCTCGGATAAGGGTCTGGTATGGATTTGGGGGGGACCCCCACGCCGATTTTTCGGCATAGGGGGTTCCCCTTACAATCCATGCCAAACCTAAGGGCCTGGTATGCTCCGGGGGGGGGAACCCACGCCGGTTTTTTCATTTAAAATTTGGCGCGGTGTTCCCGCCTCAGGATTCATACTAGACAGCTGTCAGCACTGCCTGTCACTCATCGCGGAAGGAAAACAAAGTTTTCCTTTCGCGATGAGTGAGCCATCTCGGCGCTGGCCCCTGCGACGGGGCTCGTAGGTGTCAAATCTCGCCGAGAAGTGCGGCGAGATTGACACAATATCGCGGTCACCTACTGTAATGTTGTGGCGTTGCAATTCCATTAGTTGGGGTTTCATGGATCGTCTTTTAGTAATAGTAAGTTGGGATAGGTCAGCAAAAATTTGATAATTGTGTCCATGAAAATTAAGTTCCTTTTTTTCTCTTGCAGCAATTAGTATTTGTTCTTTCGTTCTGTAATAATGAAATTTTGTGATTATATCACGTGGGGGTCCATCTTTCTTTTTGGCTGTGAGGGCTCTGTGTACTCTGTCCAGTTCTAAACGTTCAATAGGGATATCTGGCTTTAGTTCTTGTAATAGAGCAGTAATAGTAGATTGCAGGTCTGTCACAGTTTCAGGTATTCCCCTTATGCGCAAGTTTGAACTTCTGGCTCTATTTTCGTAATCTTCGAGCTTAGTTTGAAGTATTAAATTCTCTTTTTTTAATTGTTCCAATTCTGTTATATTTTCTTGGGTTGTAATTTCAATTTCATCCATTTTTATTTCTAAGGCTGCGGTGCGGTTTCCCAGCTCTCTTATTTCTTTGGTTAGGCTTTTTGTTATTTGGTCTGAGGTTTGTTTTAAAGCCTTATGAATCATCTTTTCAAATTGTAATAATATTACTGGGGATACCGAGGAGGCTTGTGGAGAAGTTTGTGAGAGGATTTGTTCTGTATCTGACTCAAATGGAGAGTCTTGCTGTGACATTTTCTGTCTGTGAGAGCGCCCTGATGCTGTATCTTGTGAGGTAACTGGAGCTGCTTCAGCTGCAGTGAGTGCCTGTGAGCTCTTTGTGAGGTGATTTTTATTTCTGCCACGGTTTCCTCCCAGTACCATATTTCCTGCCCAAACTTTCACAGTTTGTTCCCAGGGGCAAAAAGGTTCAAATGGATACCTTTTCAGTCTGCAGGCTCCGCTTTGTCCTTCTCTTCTCTCCTCAGCGGTGTGGAGCTCTAACAATGCATGTCTGCTCCGCTAGGCTCTGCCTCCTGCCCCCTCTGAACCTTTCTTTTCAACCATGCCCCTGAAGAAGGATTGAAATAGAATGTACCCGAAACGCGTTGGGCTTGAAAAGAACTCCACCATATAAGTGTTATCTGTTAACAAAAATAGACACTAAAACCTCTTTGAACTATGTCTACTATATAATATGTTTTCGTTGTTTGCAAATGTTTGCATTGCTTTTAATATAAGAACGTTTTGAATAAATATAAACATTGTTTTACTCTATACATGTATGTGTACTCTCCCATTTTATATAATTTTTTGTGCAAGTGCTGGAAAAATCCACTCAGGGGAACCCTTTTTTCTTATGATAAATAGTCAGAGAACCAGGATAGAGCAGAATCTCGGAGGCTAGGGGAATGTAGTTTATTGAGAAGGAGCAGGTGGTCAACAGTATCAAAGGCCGCAGAGAGGTCAAGTAGTAAGAGTATGGAGTACTGGCTGTTGGTTTTAGCAGTTAGTAAATCATTAGTGAGTTTTAAGGCAGTTTCTGTGGAGTGCTGCGAGCGAAAGCCACACTGTAAGGGGTCAAGAAGGTTATTTTCACTGAGGTAGGAGCTAAGACGGTTGTAGACTAAGCATTCTAGAAGTTTAGAGGTGAATGGGAGCAATGAGATGGGTCTTAAGTTGTTCAGGTTGGTAGGGTCCAGTGAGGGCTTTTAAGTATGAGCATAGGCGTGCACAGCCTATTGCATTAGGGTGTGCACCCCAAAGCTCAAACACACATGCGTATATAAATATATAAATATATATATATATATATATATATATATATATATATATATATATATATATATATATATATATATATATATACACATATACACTGTATTACCAGAAGTATTGGGATGCCTGCCTTTATACGCACATGAACTTTAATGACATCCCAGTCCGTAGGGTTCAATATTGACTTGGCCCACCCTTTGCAGCTATAACAGCTTCAACTCTTCTGGGAAGACTGTCCACAAGGTTTAGGAGTGTGTCTATGGGAATGTTTGACCATTCTTCCAGAAGAGCATTTGTGAGGCCAGGCACTGATGTTGGATGAGAAGGCCTGGCTCGCAGTCTCCACTTTACCCTAAACTCGCTCATCCATGTCTTTATGGACCTTGCTTTATGCACTGGTCCAAATCATTTGGTAGAGGGGGGTTATAGTGTGGGGTTGTTTTTCAGGGGTTGGGCTTGGCCCCTTAGTTCCAGTGATGGGAACTCTTAAGGCGTCAGCATACCAAAACATTTTGGAAGATTTCATGCTCCCAACTTTGTGGGAACAGTTTGGGGGTGGCCCCTTCCTGTTCCAACATGACTGCGCACCAGTGCACAAAGCAAGGTCCATAAAGACATGGATGAGCAAGGGTGGTGGAAAATTAACTTCAAGCTCAAAAATTCACATTATAATAGTAACTAAAACATATAAAATTAAGTGTAACAATCTAAACAATAAAAATTCCAAAGTGCTATAATGGTGTTAACCTCCCAACTAAAAAGTTGCTGCACTTGTAGTTAATTTGTATTGCAATTATCTGTAGAGGGGTTTCCACCATCCCTGCTAAGTTACAAAAAATGTCTTATTATCATTTTGACATGTATTACATGTGAAATCACATATCACTGGAATTATTGCACTTGTAGTTAATCTGTATGGTAAATATCTATAGGAGGGGTTTTCACCATCCCTGCCAAGTTTCATTTTTTATTTATTTTTTCAGTTTGATGTGTATTATATGTGACCTTACATATCACCGGTATTGTGTTAATATTGACGTATATTGAGATTTCCATACATTAGAGGGTTCCACAATTATTGTTTAGTTATTGATTAGTAAGTTAGCACTGCCCTTTTTTTCGTGGTGTGAGAACACATAACAGTGCTTAGTGGCAAGCCTTTTACTGACACTTTTTTAATTTACCTCTAGTAGTTTATTGTAAATAGTAGTGTGGTGATTACGTATTATACTAAAGATCGGCATGTGGCATTAATAAACAGATGGATTTCAGTTGCGCCCCACCAGGCCGTACCCCATAGACAATGTGCCTAGCTGCTGAGTTCAACTGCCCATCCCTACACTCAGTGCACTGATTGGAAGCACTGATAGGAAGCATTTATAGGCACTGATAGGCAGCACTGATTGGCACTGATAGGTGACACTGATTGGCAGTACTCATGGGCACTGATAGGCAGCACTGATTTGCAGCACTGATGGGCACTGATAGGCGCTACTGGTTGGCAGCACTGATAGGCACTGCATGGTGGCACTGATAGGTGGCACTGATTGGCACTAATTGGCAGCACTGATTGACACTGATAGGCAGCACTGATGGGTGGCACTGATGGGCACTGATATGCAGCACTGATAGGTGGCACTGATGGGCATTGATAGGCAGCACTGATGGGCACTGATAGGCTGCACCGATAGGCAGCACTGATGGGCACTGATTGTCACTGATAGATGGCACTGCTAGGCAACACTGATTGGCAGCACTGATGGGCACTGATAGGTATCACTGATTGGAAGCACTGATAGGCAGCACTGATTGGCACTGATAGGTGGCATTGGTTGGCATTGGTTGGCACTAATAGGCTTCACTGATTGGCAGCACAGGTGGACACTGATAGGCAGCACTGATGGGCACTGTTTTATGGCCTTGGTTGGCACTGATAGGCAGCACTGATGGGCACTGATTGGCACTGATAGGAAAAACTGATGGGTACTAATAGGCAGCACTGATAGACAGCACTGATAGGGATTTACTGGCAGCACTGATTGGCACTGACAGGTAGCATGGATTGTCTCTGATAGGTGGCATTGGTTGGCACTGACAGGTGGCACTGATGGGTGCTGACAGGTGGCCCTGGTGGACACTGATTGGCACTGACAGGTGGCACTGATGAGCACTGATTGGCACTGACAGGTGGCACTGGTGGGCACTGATGGGCACTGACATGTGGCACTGGTAGGCACTGATTGGCACTGACAGGTGGCACTGGTGGGCACTGATTGGCACTGACATATGGCACTGATGGGCACTGACAGGTGGCACTGGTGGGCACTGATTGGCACTGACAGGTGGCACTGATTGGCGGCACTGATAGGTGGCATTGGTTGGCAATGATAGGTGGCACTGATGGGCACTGATAGGGGTCACCGATTGGCACTGATCTAGGAGAGGGGAAGTTTCCAAATGAGCAGTCAGGGAGGCATGTAGGAGCCGCTCAGTGCGTGAAACTGTAATGTAATGTCACTGCTTGCAGAGAGGAGCTGTCAGAACTCGGAGCTGATGTTGGGGGTGGGTGGGACCGAACAGCTAGCCTATCAAACACAAGCCAATGGGATAGGGGCTGGGCGGGCTGCTCCGTGTATGTGGCTCCGCCCCTTTCTATCAGCTTTCAAACACCAGCCAAAAGAATAGGTGCTGGGCGGGCTGCTCCATGTATATGGCTCTGCCCCCTTTCTTAAGCAGCCCAATTATTGGCTGGTGTTTAATAGCTGATAGAAAGGGGGTGGAGCCACATACACGAAGCGGCCCGCCCAGCCCTCGACATCAGCGTGTTTGATAGGCTAGCTGTTTGGTCCCGACCACCCCTGACATCAGTCCCCAATTTTGACAGCTCCTATCTGCAAGCGGTGACATTACATTACAGTTTAAAGCACTAAGCGGCTCTTACATGCCTCCCTGACTGCTCACAGGCAGCTCCCTATGCAGTCTCTTGCAGCATCTTACAGTAGATCTCCAGACACACATTAGGGTGTTCCCAGGCACACCTGGCACACCCCGCGCACACGACTATGAGTATGGGAGTGATCTGCGCATTAGAGGGGAGGGGAAGGTGCCACTAGAGAGGGAGAGATTGAAGATGTGAATGAGGGAGCATAGGATAGAAGAAGAGGGTGACCGTAGTAGTTGTGAGGGAACAGGATCCAAGGGACAATTGGTTAGGTGGGCATCTGAGAAAAGTTTTGTAACCTCTTCAGTAGTAGCCAATTCAAAAGAGGAGAGTGTTGAATGTGCTGTTAGGCAAGGTATGTTGGGTGGGGAAGATGTACGCACAGTGGAGGTGTCCTTATGAATTGCATCAATCTTGTCTTTGAAGTGATTGGCAATCTCTTGGGCAGTGAGTGAGTTAGTGGGCAAAGGGGGTGGGGGACGAAGCAGAGAGTTAAAGGTTGAGACCGGATGACAAGGAATTAATAAGAGAGACAAGTAGGCTTGTTTGGCAGCATGGAGGCAGAAATTGTATTTTAGAAGGGCAGATTTATATAGGGTGAAGTCTTGCAGGCATTTGGTTTTACGCCACAGTCGTTTAAGAGCATGGCAATGTCTCTTTAGATTTCTAGTGTTGTCAGTTTGCCAGGGTTGTAACGGTCGGGGCCTGATTCTGCATGTGGTTGGAGGAGCAAGTGCATCTAGTGATGATGAGAGTGAACTGTTGTAGACAGAGGTGGCCAGGTCAGGATAGGGGAGAGATTATGTCATATAGGTGGTCAGTAGCAGAATAGAGAAGAGAAGGATTAAAGTGGCGAAGTAATTGTTTGCTGCTTGGAGGAATGGGTGGTTGGAGGCAAAGATACAGTGAAAGTAATGAGGTTGTGATCAGAGAGAGGAAAGGGGGTGTTGGTGAGGGCGCCAGGGTTGCAGAGAAGGGAGAATACAAGGTTAAGGGTATTACCACTGGCCTGAGTGGAAGTATGTGCCCATTGGGTTAGGTCAAAAGAAGTTTATCTGTAAACTTCAAGAAGTTTATCTGTAGTTGGGCTGTTAACATTGACAGGAATGTTGAAGTCACCAAGAATGATAGTGGGTATTTCAGAGCAGAGAAAGTAGGGTAGCCAGGCAGCAAAGTCATCAAGAAAGTGCGATACCGGTCCAGGAGGCCGATAAATTGCTGCAATCCTCAATGGAAATGGGAGAAAACAGGACGAATACAGTGCATCTCGAAAGAAGAGAGGGATAGAGAGAGAGAGGAACAGGAAAGATGTATCTGCCATGAAAGTTCAAGTCCTAGAGAAGGTGTGTGTGCCCAAGAGGGGAGTAGATGTTTTTTGGATGTTGTGCCGGAGGGAGGTTTTCTGGACATATCGGCTCCAGACTCGTATACCTTCCGGTCTCAACTTCGATTGGGATGTCAGCCATTATTATGACTAAAGTTATATAATTTTTGGTTTAAATGAATCTAAAAAAATATAAAAACAAATCTGAACACATCTATGGTATGCATACTAGCTATATATGGCCCCATGTTTCTCTATACCTATTCATCATTCTAAGAAGTTGTGACAGACCTAGCCGGGAAAGAGACTTTTGAAGGGGACTGTATGCTAGCCTCTTGCTGATCGATCGGGGGCCCTTGCATTTGGGGGAACGGTGCTCTTTGGGAGCTGTATGTCTGGGGACCCTGGATTTGCCATATTGGAATAGTGGCTGATTCATAATGCTGGGACAGATACTGTTAGGAGATGCTGATGTAAATTCCAACACTTGTCTGTCTATTGTCTGCTAAAATATGTATTATAAATAAGTCTACTATGGGATCTAAGAGTCATTAGAGCCCCATTGTTATTTGTGTTAATTAACTGCTATTGTGTGAAGAAGAGTCTATGTTGATTGTGATAATGTTGATTGGATTTTCTGAACTACAAGACGGCCAGTCTGGCCTAACGGTCATGTCTGAGTCATCTAGTCTGTCTAAAGGGATTAGTTAATTAGCTCATGTTAATTAGGTTAATTAGGTTACAGCTGTATTGTTAGAGTAATATGAGCAGGAGGTCTGCACCTACACTTTGAGTGTATAAAAGCCTGTATTTTGTCAATAAAGAGATTCCTGGTTGAACTTACATACAGCTTGCCTGGTGTTTGTTCTGAGCTACACAACTGGGATAGAACGGCACATAGCTGAAGTTCTAATCCCGGAGCATTGGATGACCAAACCATCAGACGTTGCAATCTGATTCAATAGCTGCAGAGGAGTGTCGGGAGAGTGGAACCGAGCGAGAAAGGGGCTCGTTACATTGGTTGGCAGCCATGGGATTTGCTCTCCAGTTACTGGGACACTCCAAACCAGCCTGCAGGAGAGCCACGCTGAAAGACTTACTTGAAAGCCATGGAGGGAATGGTGGGATCGTGCTTCCTTGCCGTGAACACATCCAAACCATCACCTGGATCCAAGGTAGCAGGATAGCAGGAGAGGAGAGATACCAGCCACCATGGATGAAGAATTCAGAAGGAGGTTGCGAGAGAAGGAGATACAGCACAGAGGACCAGTATCAGAGCAGGTCCTGCTAGGATGGTTGATTCTATCCGCTGTGAACTCTGGAAGGAAGCGCTAGCCCGTGAGCAGCAACACCAGGGAAAAGTTCTCCCCTCCATCCATGTGAGGTACTGGTCGCAGTATGAAGTGCGAATGCTGTTTTTGGGGGAACAGCTGAACCAGGAGTGGACAGCCGAGTTAAGCAGGCTGATCCGGGCAGAAATGCGGTTGAACGAGAGCTACAGAGCCCTCCAGTGGTATGTAGCCCAAGTGTGCCCATGGACAGCGGATGACAGCCCCACGGAAGGCTTTGACTACAATGGCCTGGGATTGTTATACTGGAGGCTGTCCAGGGACCCTGACTTTGGAAGTGATCAGGAGTGGCGTTTGGAGGAAATAATGGAGCACAGAGAGCGGAGACTGAATGTCTCAGAAGTGCACTGGGCACTGGAAGATTTGGAGTTTCTGGCCATTCAGGAATGGGAGTTGGAGATCGCCTACAAACAGCTGTTAGACTCTGCTCAGCAGCAGGGTGGTGCTCCCTTTGCCTGGGACTATCATGAAATACCAGTTGACAACTCTGAAATCCTGGCTGAAGAGTTGACAATGTGGCAGAGTAACGGTGTACTTTGCCAACCTGCCCCCACAGCTATGGAGGCGGAGGTCTTATGGCGGATGCAGCAAGTGCTGACTGACCTTGATGAACCTGTTTCTAAATTGGTGTGAAGAAGAGTCTATGTTGATTGTGATAATGTTGATTGGATTTTCTGAACTACAAGACGGCCAGTCTGGCCTAACGGTCACGTCTGAGTCATCTAGTCTGTCTAAAGGGATTAGTTAATTAGCTCATGTTAATTAGGTTAATTAGGTTACAGCTGTATTGTTAGAGTAATATGAGCAGGAGGTCTGCACCTACACTTTGAGTGTATAAAAGCCTGTATTTTGTCAATAAAGAGATTCCTGGTTGAACTTACATACAGCCTGCCTGGTGTTTGTTCTGAGCTACACAACTGGGTTAAAACGGCACATAGCTGAAGTTCTAATCCCGGAGCATTGGATGACCGAACCATCAGACGTTGCAATCTGATTCAATAGCTGCAGAGGAGTGTCGGGAGAGTGGAACCGAGCGAGCAAGGGGCTTGTTACAGAAGTCAATAAGAATTTGAGTTTATGGTTTTATTAATTATATATTGTTCATACTTAAAGTGTTTTTTTAGATGCCCCTATATTGGATCACATGATAGGATAAGGTGGAGCTTTTATGAGGTTGTTCCTATGAAGGATACTCTATCTTTTATATTGTCGTTGCTATTCATCTCTTGGGTTTCCATGCTTTGGACTCTGTGATGATTGCTGATCTAGCATATAGCGAGACTTTCTCTTTTCTTTTCTTACATGTATTAAATCAGTTATTTTAGTTCGTAAATGGTATATATATATATATATATATATATTTCTAATGTATGTATGTTAAGTACTTGTTTGTCAAGCATCTGGGACAAGGAGGGAGCCTTTATAAGGCTAAATGCTTCAACTGTTCCTTAGGTTTGAAGAAGCACTATTGCAGTGTTAAACGCGTAACCTCTCCTGTGTTCTTGTCTTGGTGGTAGTCATGAGTACATTCTTGTTTCAATAAATCTATAAATAAATCAGTGTGCAGCCGTTTCTTCTTTTGCAATAATTATACTACCAGAAAGTTAAATTCAAAAAAATGTTTTAGGTATGCTGTGGAACACATGAAAAACAAATAGGGGGTCATTTACTATAGCGCCAAAAAATTATCCTGCAGTACCAAAAAATAACTCTCAAAAAAGGCCAGAAAGACTTCTCAGAAAGTCAGCTCTAATGGAAATGGAAAGCAGCGCTATTGCCGGCAATAATGCCTGTCAGATCACATATGCTGGAATAGTGGAAGTCAATGGGGCTAGAACCTGCAAAATCCAAAGTTCTCACTGAAGGCTTATATGCAAGTTCTTTGCCATAAAAAGTGTTTGGAGACCCGGGTCCTGCCCCAGGGGACATGTATCAATGCAAAAAAAATTTAAAAACGGATGTTTTTTCGGGAGCAGTGATTTTATTAAAGCTTAGAGTGAAACAATAAAAATGTAATATTCCTTTAAATTTCATACCTGGGGGGTGTCTATAGTATGCCTGTAAAGGGGCGCATGTTTCCTGTGTTTAGAACAGTCTGACAGCAAAATGACATTTCAAAGGAAAAAAAGTCATTTAAAACTACTCGTGGCTATTAATGAATTGCCGGTCCGACAATACACACCCCACAGGGGAACCCCGAACCAGAATTTAAAAAAAAATGGCGTGGGGGTCCCCCTAAATTCCATATCAGGCCCTTCAGGTCTGAAGTGATGTGTGCACATGGGCCAGAAGCAAATGTGTGGGGATGCCAAACAAATCAATAAACCCCACCCACACCAAATCTAACTACCACATCCACCCCTGCATTGATTAAACACAAGTACATATCATACCCTTATCCAGAAAATGAGCAGCACCTCCTCTTTGCTAAAGAGGGACCTCGCCATGTCCACCTAGATGGAAATCCTGACCAGCACAGGAACTTCCGGGTGATTACAATGACTTATTTCTGGGTCAGAAGGCGAAACCACACTCTTTTGATTGCTGCTGTGAATATTTGATCGCAACCTCAATTAGAATTTAAATATTTTTGTTTATTTGCAGATATGCAAATGTGTATTTCTACTTTTGATATTTATGGCTTTCGATAAGAAATTGTGTCCCTGGGTTAGCAGCAGGTGAATGACAAAAACAAAAGGCCCAGTTTGAGCCCTGGTTCACACTGACAGAGGGAGGAAATCGTTCAGCTGAAATCACACAATTTCATTCCAGCATGTCAGTCCCGACTGCAGGGGGAATTTCAGAGACTTCTGTGCAGGTTTCTGCACTGATATCAATACAAATTGCACCCTTAAAGTCGCACCAATTAAAACAGTGCAATTGTCACCGCTTTAACATGTCAAATCGCACCAATGTGAACTAAAGCTGACACATACAACACTGCCTATCCACCATCTGAATTCATTACCTGCAATTCTCCACAGCTGTTATATATAAAGATTCCACCTTTATCATTTACTTGCAAGTGTGCAGAAGCCTAGGTTTACATTGGAGCGATTTGTCATGCGATTTGAAAGATCAAATCGCATGACTATTGGCAGCAATGGCACTGTTCCAATCGATGCGACACCAATTTTGTGGCACGGCACCAATTTGCTAAAGTAGTTCCTGCACTACTTTTGCCAATTTCAGGTGCGACTTCAATAGACATCCATGTATGAAGCCACATGTATGTCTATCAAGTAGTACCTAAAATCGCGCTGACCTTGCTACTTTGAAATCGTGCTACTTCAAGTGAAGTAGCGTGATTTCAAAGTAGCATCAATGTGAACCAGGGCAAAGAGATTAGTTTTTTTGATGCACAAATACATATTGAAATAAAGTATAAGAGATATTGCACTTTCCCAAAACCACCACCCACAAAAACTAAAGAGAAAGAAAAGTAGAAGAAAAAAAAAAAAAAACACAACAAAGATCAATAATGTACTTTTATTTTACCAGCAGGAAAAAAAAAAATGGGATTTTAAGGGCCCTGCTCATAGGAGCTTACAATCTAAAATTTGACAAAACCTTAGAGTGGACACAGCTTTAATTTCAGTGTATAATGGGCAACACATCATTTTTTCTGCAAGATTATAGAAACATACTTAACAGTCATTCTTACAAAGCATTCCAACATAATATTACAAAAAAGACTTATTCAAAACACCCACCACCAGCCCACAATCCACACATACATACATTGGTGACCATGTTCTGCTGGAAGCTGCATTTTGGTGTACACGATTAAACAAGATCAAAAGGAGTAGGTCAGCAGATGCTTCCAAATAATGTTTGAATGATCAGACAGGAACAATACACGCACAACACTGACAGCATGGCCACATAAACCCACTTTTGATTGAAAAAATGCACAAGAATTTCATCAAATATCCCTAGTTGGGGATTTGTCAATATGCACAAAATCATTCCTTCTCCCCCACAAATCACAGCAAAAAACCTGACCTTCTCAGGCCAAACAAACCCCCCCTACTGCAGGCCTTTATATAAGAAAGGTTGTATTGTTAGCACACTGACACACCCAATAGAAGTACACGCCCACCAGTATCTTTCAATCTGTCTCTTCATGTATGTCTAAAGTGATTGCACCTGATGGGCAGGAACACAAAATACTATTTGCAACTGTGTTAGCCCTTGGCTATGTGCATCAAATCTCCAACTACAGCACAAAGATCAAAGGCCATTTGCATCCACATGAACAAAGCAACAGTTTTCTAAGCATATGTACCCATGCAGTGTAAACCCTAAAATTTGAAATGTCCAAGTCCCTGGGCATGATTATTGCTAATAAACATTAACATCAGTCCCTGGCTGCAATGAGCTTCCAATATAAAGTCCAAAATTAACTTTCTTACATTAGAATCTATTTCGACAGGAGACAAATAGGATTCCAGCATGTCTTTGGATTGTGGTGAGAAACCCACACAGGGAGAACATATAAACTTCAACACAAGGATTAGCATGTTGGGAAATTGAACCAACATCCCAGGCGCTGTGAGACAGAACTGCTACCCACTTAGCCACCAGGCAGCCTCGCACATGTTCTCTGCATCTCTGTGGAGTGAACCAGCCCTAAGTCCATAGCCATGCTCAGTGTCACAAGCAATATACAATATATTGACCTAAGTATTGGGGCGCCTGCCTTTAAATGAACTGTAATGGCATCCCAGTATTAGTATTGGGTTCAAAACTAATTTGGCCCACCCTTTGCAGCTATAACAGCTTCAACTCTTCTGGGAAGGCAGTCCACAAGGTTTAGGAGTGTCTATGGGAATGTTTGACCATTTTTCCAAGTGCATTTGTGAGGTCAGGCACTGATGTTGGACGAGAAGGCTTTACCTACAGTCTCCACTCGAATTCATCCCCAAGGTGTTCTGTTGTGTTGAGGTCAGGACTCTGTCCAGGCCAATCAAGTTCCTCCACCCCAAAATCACTCATCCATGTCTTTATGGACCTTGCTTTGTGCACTGGTCCAAATGATTTGGTGGAGGGGAGAATATGATGTGGGGTTGTTTTTCAGGGGTTGTGCTTGGCCTCTTAGTTCCAGTTAAGGGAACTCTTAAGGCGTCAGCATACCAAGACATTTTGGACAATTTCATGCTCCCAACTTTGTGGGAACAGTTTGGGGAAAGCCCCTTCCTGTTCCAACATGACTGCACACCAGTGCACAAAGCAAGGCCCATAAAGACATGGATGAGCAAGTTTGGGTTGGAGAAACTTGACTGGCCTGCACAGAGTCCTGGCCTCAACCCGATAGAACACCCTTTGGCTGAATTAGAGTAAAGACTGCGAGCCAGGCCTTCTCATCCAACATCAATGCCTGGCCTCACAAATGCGCTTCTGGAAGAATGATCAAACATTCCCATAGACACACTAAACCTTGTGGACAGCCTTCCCAGAAGCTGTTCTAGTGGCAAAGGGTGGGCCAAATCAAATTTTAACCCTACGGACTAAGACTGGGCTGCCATTAAAGTTCATGTGTGTGTAAAGGCATGCGTCCCAATACTTTTTCTAGATAGTGTATCTGGAAAAGGCTTACAATGGTGGTGGAACCTCCTACACATAAATACTACATTTAGACATAGTTATAGGACCTGGGAGATGAGACAACTTCTCTACATGAAGTAACATGGTTGGGATTTGAACCAAGACCCTGAGGGATACTAAGCAGAAGTTCTAACTTCCAAGCCATGGAGCTGCCACATGTGAGAACCTCCTACACATAACTACACATAAATACACATAAAAACACATAAATACTGCATTTCTTTGGACATACAAGTGATGGAATTACATTACTCAAGAGTTATTCTTCTTGATTTATTCTGTGATATTTAGTGTTTTTTTTGTGGGTGAGAGTAGACTATTACCCTCATTTTTTGGGAATTACATTTTGCTTTCTGATGTTGGTACACATATCAGATTTTTTTAGCTCAAATTATGAATATTTGGAAATAATAAAAAGCACAAAAAATTGTGATTCATTTTAAATTTGCATCAGCAATGGTATTGTTTGTGGATTATAAAGACACCTGTGTGAGTTTGGGTAAAGATTGCTGTGAGATGGGTAGCAAGTAAAAGCGACAGAGAAAAATATATTTTACCAAAACATCAAAACATTCCACATTCTAGCATTCTTAAAAACTAAATATTTTAAGTAGAAGCAACAATGTTGCAAAGGAAAATTTATTTCAGAGAAAGATACATTTCATCTCTGTAATGACACCAGGCAGGCTATATGTAAGTTCAACCAGGAATCTCTTTTATTGGAAAATACAGGCTCTTTTATACACTAAAAGTGGAGGTGCATACCTCCGGCTCATATTACTCTAACAATACACCTGTAACCAAATTAACCTAATTAACATGGGCTAATTAACTAATCCCTTTAGACAGCCTAGATGACTCAGACATGACCTTTAGGTCAGACTGGCCGTCTTGTACCTCAGAAAACCCAATCAACATTATCACAATAGCAGAGTTAATTAACACAAACAACAATGGGGATCTAGTGACTCTTAGATCCCATGCTAGAGACTTATTTACAATACACATTCTAGCAGGCAACAGACAGACAGGTGCTGGAATTTACATCAGCATCTCCTAACAGTATCTGTCCCAGCATTATGAATCAGCCAATTATTTCTAATATGGCAAATCCAGGGTCCCCAGAGTCTGTGTGTCCTGGGGGACCAGGACCCGAATCCACAGTAATGCCACCTCAAGGGTCCCCAGGCATACAGCTCACAAAGAGCACCGTTTCCTAAAATGCCAGGGCCCAATCGGCAAGAGGCTAGCATTCAGTCCCCTCCAAAAGTCTCTCTCTCGGCTAGGTCTGTCACAATCTGGAAAAAGATAGACTCTCAGGAGTTGATGTGAGAAGTTTCCACCATCCCTTAACAGTGCAAGAAGAACCTCAAACAAATGGGATTTTAAGGGCAAAAATGCTTAGAAGAAATTATATTGAAAAAATTACAAATTTTATTATACAAAAAAGTTATTCTTTTAAAAACAATTTATACAAAAAACACCCATCACAATTGTAGTGTATTACAGTATGACAAAAAATCAAATCCAATGTGTTTCGAAATAGTTAATTATGCAATCTTCCTCAGGGACAAATTTTTGCCATTTCTGAAAAGTACAAAATAAAATACAAGTACACATATATCACATGACATACATATGAAGCCTATGCTGAAATATATAGAGAACTTAAAAATGATGATAGATATAAGAATTTCCAATGGTTCATCGGACATCCACCCAATCTGTGTACGCCTTTTGTCATGCAAAAGAACCCCCGGATATCGAGATCCAAGAGAGGCACCAAATTGAAGAGGCGAAAAATCACCTTATCGAAAATACAAATGGAGGAACACACAGCATGAGGGAAAACATGGAAAGAAAAAATCCTTACATAAAATCTTTGCAATCCGAAACATCCCAACCAGAAGTTGGCAGAATTTGCTTCAAAGGAGGGGCAAGATTCCAACCACTCCGGATCGAAAAAAAAAAAGTTTCCTTCAATCTGGGAAGACCCCATAAAGAAAAAGAAAGAGGGGCATTCCTCCATGAGTGAAAATCAGAGAAATAGTGAGAAGAGAAATGAGCAAGTTCATAAAAACAATGAAACTGTCAAACATAATATTAATCCTGCTTACCAAAAATTTGCCGTGTGTTGCCCCACAGATGAACCTAAAGCAGTCCAGATTCCACAGAAACAGCCAAAGAAAAGATAGGGGATTACTCCTCTAATATTGAAAAAAAGGGAACAAAAAGGGATATGTTATTCCTCAGATCAAATGTCGTTGAATGAAGATAGCAGCTCTGGGGTTCCCGGCGTTCTCCTTTTAAGGTCCTGCTCGTTCGCCACCGCAACCCGCAGAGCGTTTAGACGCCATATCACATGACAGCAGCGACATCATTCTCCAAGCGCCACTTGTACGGAGGCAGCGTGTGTCTGGAGCAAGACATAGAGGGAGCGTGGCCGGCAGATGCTCAGCCACGCCCACCCCTTAGCAGTCTGTAGCCTGGACGGGACAACCATTGCTGACAGTTCCCAATGGAGTCATCCCATACCAGGTCAGGGGGAGGCAAACAGCAGCCAGCCCCATCTCCCCATAGCATGGGATACGCCGAGAGGATCGACAGCACAATTCCCACCAAGACACAGAAATATAAAGAAAAGATCAAAGGACT
Organism: Aquarana catesbeiana; assembly: GCF_042186555.1. Taxonomy (NCBI): domain Eukaryota; kingdom Metazoa; phylum Chordata; class Amphibia; order Anura; family Ranidae; genus Aquarana; species Aquarana catesbeiana. Next base: position 328,568,175 of record NC_133328.1, on the reverse strand, counting down.
GTATATAAAAAAATACAGAATAAATAAGGATTTTTGATAAATGATCTTATGTGGATTAATGATTTATATAAACTCATCTATAAAATCATAGATAACATTATAGAAAACCATATTAAGTGGGCTGGATGGATGAGATGGAAAGAACCTATTACCCAGTCCACAGCTAGGACATAGGAAAGAGAACCCAGAAGGGAAATCTTTCAAAAGGAGAGACTAATAACCCCCGACACATTGGTTATCCTATGACAAAAAGAAAAAGGGAGAAAAAAGAAATTGCGCTCGGTGTTCAAATTAAAGATTGAAAAAAACGTGAAGTGAGTCCTGCAGCTAAAACACAATAACCCCAATACAAGGGCACACAAACTAAACAATATATAAAACAGTGTAGCGCTGGACTAATACGCTTATAATGATATATGTGAATATGTAAATAAATAAATAATATAAATACTATACCACTTAATCTAAGATAATCCAGTGTCCATATGCGTGTATTATAATACAAAAAATATGATATACACCTGCGTATATCTAAAGAAAATTATTATATTATAGAGGTGTATGTGAAGATAGTGAACTTTAAGTGAGTGACAACAGAAGATATATTACATCAACATAAGATGAGAAACTCTATTCACCTATAAAGTGTGAATTAATCCTTATACCTAATGATCACAAAAAAATTGAATAAACAAAATTAAGACAGTCCCAAAAATAAGCAAAAAGTCCCAAAACGTAGTGACACTTCAACACAAATTCTGATTCAATGTTCCACCGCAGCTGTTGCCCACCACCAAGGGATTAAAGTTGGAGGCTTACCGGACAGCCTGCAACCACCCTTATTCAGGGGGGTCAAAACAGGCTCAGTAGAGATATGTAGATCCAGAAGATGTCCTCGCCAATAATCTCCAGGTGTTCACCAGGTGTTCTTATGGCAAGCCAAGAGGGGCTCCCAAACGGGGTACAGCTAGGGCTTGGCCACAGGATGCAGCAAAGGTTTAACCACAAGTGCCCCAAAAAAAGGAAAGAAAAGTACTCCAATAGTGCAGAATGATCTGGCCAATTTATTTATAAAATTATAAAAACAAAAATAACTTAATAAAACAAAGCTTCTGACGAGGAGAAATAAAGCAAGCTCCACCGCCGTTTAAAATCCAATCGCGCATGCGCGATACGTGCTCACGTTGTGACCCTACGGCCGTTTCGTCACAACTGACGTCATCAGGGGTCAGCATATGGAGCAGAACGAATAGGAAAACAGCACAACTACTTACTTTTTTGCAGCACTCTCCGGATCTTTAGGTACTGCTCTGGCTCTCTCAACTTCAGGTCCGACCACCGTTTCCTGAGCTGATCTTTAGACCTTCGTACCCCGAAATTCCGCTCTAGACTCCTGACCACTTTACCAATTGTTTTTGCCTTTCGGATGTTGGGGTTGGGGTAAGGCCCATATTTTCCGTCATAGTCGGACTTCCTCATGATGTGTACCATCTCCAACATCTCCCCAAACGACATATTTGTGGCCTTAAAACGTCTCCTTCTGGATCGGGACGTGCCTGGATCCGGCCTTTCCTCCTCCTCCTCCTCGTTGCTATAATTAGCATGCACCTGCTGTAGCTCTGCCATCATGCTCTTCACCCACTGCGCCGAACGAAAAGGGGCGGGGAATACACTAGAAAGAACGTCAGGGGCGGGTGGAGTTACACGCATGCGCAGTGTGTATAAAGCGTAACACGCGTGCGTATTACGTATGATCTGTGAGCGGAGGAAGGAGCATTGGACGCGTCGATCGTAAGAACGAAGGTAAGAGACAAACTTGTGCCTATACTGCTTCTAGATTGAGGCCTATATTGTAACAAGATTAGGAGAGTTTTGTCTGACATTAGGCTTTGTCTTGTGTTGTGTCTTGCAGTGAACATGGATATCTTAATGAGAGATACTGACTTCATGTCACTATTCATTGATATGCTAAGTGAGCTGCCCTGTCTGTGGGAGATTACCCACCCCCATTTCAAGAACCAAGCAAAGAGGAAGGCAGCACTGGAGCTATTGTGTGAAATTGTGAAGCAGGTGATCCCCACGGCAGACATCACTTATTTAAAGATTTTCATTGGTGGCCTGAGGAGCACATATCTGAGGGAGCGCAAGAAAGTCCTGGATTCACAGAGATCCGGAGCAACAGGTGACATCTATGTCCCCAGGATGTTGTACTACGACAGGCTGCACTTTCTGGCAGGCCAGACTGAACCCAGGTCATCACTCTCCAGTCTTCCTTCCATGCTTCCTTCCCCCCTGGCTGAGGCTTCTGACGCCCAACCTGGGCCTTCCAGGCCACATGTGGAGGAGCCCAGATTGAGCCAGGTATAGCATTCCTCTAAATATTTCTGCTTGTCCAATCAATGATGTTAACTAGATGTTAGTTTGGAGTACTAATTTAGGATTGTGATTGATGATGCAAAACATTACAACTATGTCCCTTTTTCATACACAGGGAAGTCTCAGCCAGGAGGTGGCCGGGCCGAGCCGGCTGGCTGATCTGCAGGTCCCTCCACCCCCCCTGAAAAGAGAAAGTGGCAGTAGGACGAGTGCCCTAGAGGAGGCGGCTATCAGATTCTTTTGGAGGGCTAGAGAGGTCCTGGGAGCACCACACACCAGGCAGGAGAACATTGCTGCCTTCATAGCATATAAAATGCAGAGGATGGAGGAGGGCCAAAAAGCCATGTGTGAGGCCCTCATATCAGAGGCTCTGGAGAAAGGTATGAGGGGCCAAATTACACCTCACACACAGCTTTGGGATGGTCCTCCTCCTCCTCCCTCTCCTCCAGGTCCTCCCAGTCCTCCTCCAGGTCCTCCCAGTCCTCCTCCAGGTCCCCCCAGTCCTCCTCCAGGTCCCCCCAGTCCTCCTCCAGGTCCCCCCAGTCCTCCTCCAGGTCCCCCCAGTCCTCCTCCTCCTCCTCCAGGTCCTACTCCTCCTCCTGCCACATCTCCAACTGCACAGCCACAGCCCGGAAGGAAGCGTGGAAGGAAGACCAGACAGTGATTTCCCTGGGTCCAGGCTGGTCGGCCAAAAAATGCAGCCTCTTGTGGTACCACAGCCTGGGGACACAGATGTCATCTGCTGCTATCCGGATCTCTGCGAATCCCGGACCAGACTGCACTCCCTTACATATGGACTCCTCAGGCCACCAATTTTGATGTTGAAGAATTGATGTCTGCCGTGGGGGTCCCAGGCTTCGCTAATTTCTCCTGTTGATCCAGTGTTGCCTCCCTCTTTGTTTGGTTCTGATCCCTTAATAAAGGATTTTTGTTTTGAATTATACTCTCCTATGTGTTTTACTTAAAAAAGGACAGTTTGTTTGTGAGGATTCAGGTACATTTCTAATATACAATGTGAAATGAACAAGGGACACCAACAACAAACAATCTCCTTGAGATTAAATAATAAAAGATATCAATGGTGTTGGGGTAACTTGCCACACAAAACACACACAAAAATATTCTGGAGTAAAAATAAAAATAACATTGAACAAAGATCAGCCTTGGAAAAAATCCAAACATTAAAGAAAAAAAAAGGCTTAAAAACAAAATAAAAAAAACATAAAAAATATAAAACTGTCAGATGTGACAACTAATAACAATATATTGAGGGAATCCCACTAAAAAAACACAAATAAAAGTTTGTGAGAAGTGTGTGTGAATATGAGCAGCAAAACTACTTAATTCTTGTCACATTATAAAGAAGAAGAGAGTGCGCTGTATTAAACCATTTTTTACATTGCAGCGTGACGAAAGTGCTGTATCCATTGCGAACGCTAAGTTTACCAGAACGAGCTGTCCCGTGTCTGAATTTCTTCTGAGCATGCGTGGCACTTTGTGCGTCGGAACAGGCCACACACGGTCGGAATTGACGCGATCGGATTTTGTTGTCGGAAAATTTTATCTCCTGCTGTCCAACTTTGTGTGTCGGAAAATCCGATGGAAAATGTCCGATGGCGCCCACACACGGTCGGAATTTCCGACAACACGCTCCGATCGGACATTGTCCATCGGAAAATCCGACCGTGTGTATGGGGCATTATTCAAAACACCCACCACCAGCCCACAATCCACACATACATACATTGGTGACCATGTTCTGCTGGAAGCTGCATTTCGGTGTACACGATTAAACGAGATCAAAAAGAGTAGGTCAGCAGATGCTTCCAAACGATGTTTGCATGATCAGACAGGAACAATACACACACATCATTGACAGCATGGCCACATAAACCCACTTTTGATTGAAAAAAATGCACAAGAATTTCATCAAATCTCCCAATATCATTCCTTCTCAGGCCAAATGAACCCCCCTACTGCAGGCCTTTATATAAGAGAGGTTGTATTGTTGGCACACTGACACACCCAATAGAAGTATACGCCCACCAGTATCTTTCAATCTGTCTCTTCATGTATGTCTAAAGTGAATGCACCTGATGAGCAGGAACACATAATACTATTTGCAACTGTGTTAGCCCTTGGCTATGTGCATCAAATCTCCAACTACAGGCCAAAGCTCAAAGTCCATTTGCATCCACATAAACAAAGCAACAGTTTTCTAAGCATATGTACCTGTGCAGTGTAAACCCTAAAATTTGAAATGTCCAAGTCCCTGGGCATGATTAGTGCTAATAAACATTAACATCAGTCCCTGGCTGCAATGAGCTTCCAATATAAAGTTCAAAATTAACTTTCTTACATTAGAACCTATTTCGACAGGAGACAAATAAAATGCCAGCATGTCTTTGGATTGTGGTGAGAAACCCACACAAGAAGAACATATAAACTTCAACACAAGGATTAGCATGTTGGAGAATTGAACCAACATCCCAGGTGCTGCTAGACAGAACTGCTACCCACTTAGCCACCAGGCAGCCCCACACATGTTCTCTGCATCTCTGTGGTGTGAACCAGCCCTAAGTCCATAGCCATGCTCAGTGTCACAAGCAATATACAGTATATTGGCCTAAGTATTGGGATGCCTGCCTTTAAACACACATGAACTGTAATGGCATCCCAGTATTAGCATTGGGTTCAAAACTCATTTGGTGCACCCTTTGCAGCTATAACAGCTTCAACTCTTCTTGTCCACAAGGTTTAGGAGTGTGTCTATGGGAATGTTTGACCATTCTTCCAAGTGCATTTGTGAGGTCAGGCACTGATGTTGGATGAGAAGGCCTGATCTACAGTCTCCTCTCTAATTCATCCCCAAGGTGTTCTGTTGTGTTGAGGTCAGGACTCTGTGCAGGCCAGTCAAGTTCCTCCACCCCAAAATCACTCATCCATGTCTTTATGGACCTTGCTTTGTGCACTGGTCCAAATGATTTGGTGGAGGGGGATTATGGTGCGGGGTTGTTTTTCAGGGGTTGGGCTTGGCCTCTTAGTTTCAGATAAGGGAACTCTTAAGGCGTAAGCATACCAAGACATTTTGGACAATTTCATGCTCCCAACTTTATGGGGACAGTTTGGGGAAAGCCCCTTCCTGTTCCAACATGACTGCACACCAGTACACAAAGCAAGGTCCATAAAGACATGGATGAGCAAGTTTGGGGTGGAGAAACTTGACTGGCCTGCACAGAGTCCTGGCCTCAACCCGATAGAACACCCTTTGGCTGAATTAGAGTAGAGACTGCGAGCCAGGCCTTCTCATCCAACATCAGTGCCTGGCCTCACAAATGCACTTCTGGAAGAGTGATCAAACATTCCCATAGGCACACTAAACCTTGTGGGCAGCCTTCCCAGAAGCTGTTCTAGCTGCAAAGGGTGGGCCAAATCAAATTTTAACCCTACGGACTAAGACTGGGCTGCCATTAAAGTTCATGTGTGTGTAAAGGCAGGCGTCCCAATACTTTTGGCTATATAGTGTATCTGGAAAAGACTTACAATGGTGGTGGAACCCTCCTACACATAACTACTACAATTAGACATAGTTATAGGACCTTGGGAGATGAGACAACTTCTCTACATGAAGTAACATGGTTAATATTTGAACCCATACCCTCAGAGATACTTAAGAAGAAGTTCTAACTTCTAAGCCACGGAGCTGCCACATATGAGACCCTCCTACACATAAATACACATAAATACTGCATTTCTATGGACATACAGGTGATGGAATTACATTATTTAAGAGTTATTCTTCTTGATTTATTCTGTGATATTTGGTGTTTTTTTGTGGGTGAGAGTAGGATCTTACCCTCAAATTTTTTGGAATTACATTTTGCTTTCTGATGTTGGTACACATATCACAATTTTTGGGCTCAAATTATGAATATTTGGAAATAATAAAAAGCACAAAAAATTGTGATTCATTTTAAATTTTCATCAGCAATGGTATTGTTTGTGGATTGTAAAGACACCTGTGTGAGTTTGGGGTAAAGATTGTTGTGAGATGGAGAGTAACAAGTGAAAGTGACAGAGAAAAATATATTTTACCAAAACATCAAAACATTCCACATTCTAGTATTCTTAAAATCAAAATATTTTAAGTAGAAGCAACAATGTTGCAAAGGAAAATTTATTTCACAGAAAGATACATTTCATCTCAACATTAAAAGGTTTTTTTTGTGAAAGTTAGAATTGTTCCATTAGAATCAGTGACTGAAACTTCATTTGGACTAAATTAGAGCAGATTTTAACTCCCAAAAAGTGTTCTCTAATTAGCTGTCATTTTGGTATTTACTATAGCTCCGGGTAAAAAAAGACACTTGAGTTAAATGAGAGTTATTTTCAGGTCTGAGCATGCTCAGTTGTGTTGGCACCTAGTTGTCCAAAACGGGGAATTTTTCACTTTTCAGACTTTTAAAGATATTTCAGTGTAGAAATCACTTTTTCACACAGTTTAAAAGCAGATTATCTTTAAATAATATACCGCATATTTCAGTACCGTTTAGGCAATTATGTCATGCTCTAAACATTATTTCCATGTGCAATTCTCTAGGTTTTAGCAGAGTAAGGGTTTGGGCACTATTTAGTTTCAGGGAGCTATAGTAAATTCGATTTTGGGAGAATTTTCTCACCAGCGCTATAGTGAATACCGTTTTAGCGCGAATTAGCGCTATTAGCGCTAATTCGTTCTAAATTGCCGCGAATTAGCGCTAATTTGCGGCAATTTGCGTGAATTAGCGCCATATCGCTATAGTAAATGACCCCCATTATGTCTGCGAATGAAATCCAACATCTCCAGTATGAGTTTGTTAAACTTCCACTCTGTAGTTGCCTTTTGTTGTAACACCCGATTAACAGCAGCTACCCCCAGATCATGCGGTATGCTGTTATAAAGTGATTCAACATCTATAGTCACTAAAATAGCCGAATCCGGGATCACCAGATCCTCCAATATCTGCAATAGATGAATGGTGTCCTTTGTGTAGGATGCCAATTCTAGGACATGGGGTCTTAAATGTTGGTCAATGACTTGACTGATCCCTTTCCGAAATACTGCCATTGCCCAATATAATGTAGCGGCCAGGAGGATTGTGTAAATCTTTGTGTACTTTTGGAAGTGCATACATAGTAGGGATGCGGGGATGTCTAGTACGTATGAACTCCAATAGTTCACTTGTAATAGCTACCATCGTGAATGCTTCATCAACTAGGCGGTAAAATTCCTGGTTAAATCTGTCAACTAATGAGGCTGAAATTTTACGGTAGCATTTTCGATTATTTAGGATTTTGAAGCACATGTCTTCATATTTGGAATTATCCATTAAAACAATGTTGCCACCTTTATCGGATCCCTTGATGGTTATGTCAAGATTGTTTTTTAAAGATTTTACAGCATTCTGTTGTTCAGGAGTAGGATTTTTAACCGATTTGTCCTTATTTAGGGATTCAATTTCTCTAGTGGTTTGTTTGACGAATAAGGCCAAAGCTGGATTTTGGCTAAGTGCAGGAAATCTATGTGATTTCCTTTTGAATTGTCTTTTTGTTGTGCATAGCCTATTTTTTCATCCCCACTGTCCTCACTTTCCCAGGCATCCAACCAACCGGACTCCTCTCCTTCACTTTCCTGTAGAAGCAGATTAAGGTCACGAAGGGCCTTAAAATCTGCTGCTTTGAGATTAGGTGCAATTGTTTACTCATGTTTTGTAGTTTTCTTATACATGCTTTTTAAGAGCAATTTTCTCGCAAATAAGAAGATATCTTTCACTTTTTCAAAATTATCCAGGCTCCGATTAGGGCAAAAAGAGAGTCCCAAGGAGAGAACTTCTTCCTCAGCCTTAGTAAGTGAATGAGATGATAAATAATTGATGAAAATTGATTATATTCAATTTACCAGTTAATTGTTTTGGGTCAGCATGGGTTCCTGTTCTTTCCGTGCTGTTAGGGTCAGGGTCATCTTGTCTAAAAAATCATCAAGTTGGGTTTGGTTCTTTGGAATACCTCCCAAATCTTTAGTGGTTTTAGTCGTTTTACCTTTGCCCATGTTAGACCCTTTTGTACCTTCAGTGTTTACTTGAGTATGTCTGGGAAAGCTGTCCACTTTGCCTCCACGTGATGTATGTGGAGCATCTGCAATACGTTTCTTATTGATCTGTTGGAGTTCACCCTCCATTTCCTGTGATCTAGCAAAAGGACCCTTCCTTTTTCTGAGAGTACGATCTGCAAGAGAAGAGGCTGAGGGTTTTGGTTTTGTTTTTGAAGCTTTTATTCTGGTGCCATCTATAGGCTCGATTCTCCCCAAACGCATTTTTATCTCTCCAAAATTTATTTTCTTTCTTCTGGAGAAGGGCCTTACTAAAGGTCCTTAGATGTTCCCTTAATTTTTCTTTGAGGGCTAAATAGTCCTCATGTGTCTTTAGGGGAATCAGGTGATTATAGAGAGCACCAATCTCTGAGTCTAACATATTTAATTGTAGTTTATATTCATCTTGTAATAATAGCATCAAATTTCTGGAGCAATCATTGAGTTTGGATTCTCAATTTTTCTTTAGATCATTGGAGATATGATCCAAAATTGGAAAAATTTGGATCCTTAATCCTATTGGATTGATATCTTCTTGAATATATCTTCCTAGAGATTGTATGTGCCAATGTAATGCGCATTTCTTCTCTAGTACTTTTGTGAGACTATGAAAAAGTGAAGTCAAATCAGTTTTAATTTGTTCCTTGGCCTGGTAGTTACTTTGGATATTAGACATGAGTTCCTCCCAATTCTCACCCAAGAGGTCCCCCATCTTGAATAATTACAGAAGAGGTAAAAATAAACGAACTGAGCTAAAATATGGCCCCCAACTAACAGTAGGGCCAAATTAGAAAAAACAGAAAATGGAAGTATTTCCCTTAATCAAGGGCCATCCCTGGAATTTCAAAACAACTTGTTTAGGGGGGATTTCCTTAGTTCTAAACCTCAGGTTACTTTCAGGAAGGTGGGCTCCCTAGCAGTTATTGACGCAAAGTGAATATAGGGGAAATTCACGACAGGACCCTTGTAAAACCTGGGGGACTTCCCCTGTGGTTCCTGCTCTTTCTGCAGAGTCATCAGTAGGAGAACTTCTTTTCAATTACCTAATAGTGAATGCTTCCAAATGAAGCATTTCGCCAATTGTAAAACTCGGGGGGTGGTATACCTGGTACAATGCCAATGCGGGGCTTTCTATGTCAGAAAAATTCAGACAACGTGTTAGCAAGCATCTACAAAGTATGCAAATTTGCAACCTTTATCTCCCCCTTGGAAGACATGTAGCCAGGGGACATGGATACAGGATGCCATTTGTAAACTTTACAGTTTTGGACCGTCCCCATCAGAGGTGGGGATTGGAATAAAATCCTTCTACAATGGAAACGCGGTGGATCAGATACCTGGATGCCACCACCCCACCAGGCCTCAATGAGGCTGAAAGCTTTAGGCCCTTCCTAGAAGGCTTTAGCTCTGGAAAAGCAGATTAGATTTAATATCTTCCCTCTTGGCTTCCCTTTTTTCATATCTCGTTCTCTCCTATTCTGCTTTTCTAGTGAGAGATCGGTAAAATATAGGGGTAGCATATGATTTTTTGAAATTTGAAATTGCACTATTGTAATAACATGTTATTTTTGGGCTATTAATGCCCCCTTTTTTTCTGGCAATGTCATTGCATATTATGATTTGTATTATTATTGTCTTATTATTTGATTGTTTATTTTTCATTTAATATATTTTTTATTTATTTTTTCATTTCATTGTACCCATTTCTATATGGGATGAATTTCCTCTGCTCTGTTTGGCTTCATCCACCCCTATCTACGGCCATTATCATGCATCCGGCACAGGTAGGCCCCCACAATTTTTTGTTGGGGGCCTTTTCCCCTCCCATGCTGTGGTTCAACAGCTTTGGGAGGATAACCAATGTGTCGGGGGTTATTAGTCTCTCCTTTTGAAAGATTTCCCTTCTGGGTTCTCTTTCCTATGTCCTGGCTGTGGACTGGGTAATAGGTTCTCTCCTTCTCATCCATCCAGCCCACTTAATATGGTTTTCTATAATGTTATCTATGATTTTATAGATGAGTTTATATAAATCATTAATCCACATAAGATCAGTTATCAAAAATCCTTATTTATTCTGTTTTTTTTTTATATACAGTCCTTTGATCTTTTCTTTATATTTCTGTGTCTTGGTGGGAAATCGTGCTGTCGATCCTCTTGGCGTATCCCATGCTATGGGGAGATGGGGCTGGCTGCTGTTTGCCTCCCCCTGACCTGGTATGGGATGACTCCGTTGGGAACTGTCAGCAATGGTTGTCCCGTCTAGGCTACAGAGTGCTAAGGGGTGGGCGTGGCTGAGCATCTGCCGGCCACACTCCCTCTACGTCTTGCTCCAGACACGCGCTGCCTCCGTACAAGCGGTGCTTGGAGAATGACATCGCCGCTGTCATGTGATATGGCATCGCCTCTCCACGCTCTGCGGGGTTGCGGCGGCGAACGAGCATGGATCTTAAAAGGAGAACGCCAGGAACCCCAGAGCTGCCATCTTCATCCGACATTTGATCTGAGGAATAACTTATCCCTTTTTGTTCCCTTTTTTCAAAATTAGAGGAGTAATACCATCTCTTTTCTTTGGCTGTTTCTGTGGAATCTGGACTGCTTTAGGTCCATCTGTGGGGGAAAAACACGACAAATTTTTGGTAAGCAGGATTAATATTATGTTTGACAGTTTCATTGTTTTTATGAACTTGCTCATTTGTCTTCTCACTATTTCTCTGATTTTCACTCATGGAGGAATGCCCCTCTTTCTTTTTCTTTATTGGGTCTTCCCAGATTGAAGGAAACTTTTTTTTTTTCTTAATTTCCTCCATTTTTGGAAATTTATGAAGCCTGATTTCCTTTCTTTAATTTAAGATTTTTGTGGTAGGATATTTATATTTGGGGAACTCTCTTTTTTGATATTTCCCCTATTCAATATTTATTTTTCAGATGATCCCCTATTCCTCCTTTCCATCGTTGTTCAGGGCTAGGAATTGTTCGTTGTTCGATCCGGAGTGGTTGGAATCTTGCCCCTCTTTTGAAGAAAATTCTGCCAACGTCTGGTTGGGACGTTTCAGGTTGCAAAGATTTTATGTAAGGATTTTTTTTTTCCATGCTTTCCCTCATGCTGTGTGTTCCTCTCTTAGATTTCCACATTACTGCCATTTGTATTTTCAATAAGACGATTTTTCGCCTCTTCAATTTGGCGCCTCTCTTGGATCTCGATATCCAGGGGTTCTTTTGCATGACAAAAGGCATACACAGATTGGGTGGATGTCCAATGAACCATTGGAAATTCTTATATCTATCATCATTTTTGTAAGTTCTCTATATATTTCAGCATAGGCTTCATATGTATGTCATGTGATATATGTGTACTTATATTTTATTTTGTACTTTTCAGAAATGGCAAAAATTTGTCCCTGAGGAAGATTGCATAATTAACTATTTCAAAACGTGTTGGATTTGATTTTTTGTAATACTGTAATACACTACAATTGTGATGTGTGTTTTTTGTATAAATTGTTTTTAAAAGAATAACTTTTTTGTATAATAAAATTTGTATTTTTTTCAATATAATTTCTTCTAAGCATTTTTGCCCTTAAAATCCCATTTGTTTGAGGTTCTTCTGATACATTTCATCTCAACATTAAAAGGTTTTTTTGCGAAAGTTAGAATTGTTCCATTAGAATCAATGGCTAATACTTGATTTGGACTAGAATAGAGCAGATTTTCACTTCAAAAAAATGTTCTCTAATTAGCTCTCATTTTGGTATTTACTATAGCGCCGGCTAAAAAAGACACTTAAGTTAAAATGAGAGTTATTTTCAGGTATGAGCATGCTCAGTTGTGTTGGCACCTAGTTGTACAAAACGGGGAATTTTTCACTTCTCAGACTTTTAAAGATATTTCAGTGTAGAAATCACTTATTCCACACAGTTTAAAAGCAGATTATCTTTAGATAATATACCGCATATTTCAGTACCATTTAGGCAATTATATCATGCTCTAAACATTATTTTCACGTGCACTACTCCAGGTTTTAGCAGAGTAAGGGTTTGGGTGCTATTTGGTTTCAGGGAACTATAGTAAATTTGATTTTGGGAGTATTTTTTTCACCAGCGCTATAGTGAATACCATTTTAGTGCTAATTAGCGATAATTACCACTAATTAGCACTAATTAATGCTAATTAGTGGCAATTAGCGCTAATTAGCACCGCAGCTCTATAGTAAATGACCCCCACAGTGTATTTGGGCTTTGTCATATTTTACTACAAAAGTGGAAATAAACATCAAAGTGGATAATATTAACTATAAATAAATAAATGTGGTGCTAACTCAAAGTGCAGAAATAAACTCACCAATGAATATCACACATAAAAACATAATTATTATCAAAAGGTCAAAATCTGGAATCCAATCCTATCAGTATAACAACAGTCCAAAATAAAAAATAAAAATGTGCAAAAAATATCTTAAGTAGAAATTGCAAAAAAATGCAGGTGCAAAAAAGTATGATTCCTCAAAGGAAAGTTCAAAAAAGTGCATGTGCAAACAAAAAAATCCAATATTGATAGTAGAAGTGAAGCAATCAAGTGCAGGAAAAAAAAACAATTCTTTTTCAAAGATTTTATTCAGATTTTTTCAAATAAAGAATGTTCAAATAATGAAATTCATTGAATAGTACAGCAAGGGTACAATATCCAGTCCAATACAAATGTATTGTAAACACTAATAAAAAAATAAATAAAATAATTACATGTTTTCAAAATTTGCATGTAAAATAATATACTGTAACACGGAAATCTAATAGATACATTTTATTTAAGATATGAGTTTTCAAACTCTGTTAAAGAAAAGTATCCTTAAATGTACGTGAAGTCTAATAAGTTTTTGTAAACAAATGAGTATGCCTTTGTCATCCTAATATTGTAGGTGTAGGTGTATTGTAGGTGATTACAATAGGTCCAACAGAGACCTTATGTGGCCAAAATGAAAAAAGGAAAGGAAAGATTGAAAAAAAATAAGAAAGGAAAAAAGTTAAAGATATAAGTTATCTTGTGCTGACTTTTCTATTTTTGAAGTAATTTCAAGTGGAAACAGTTCTAGAACCATCAATTTGATATTTAGTCCATGGATCCCAGGATCTCTCGGTACTGTGCATCTTGTGCTGGCTCGCTCATCGGGAAAGGAAAACTTTTTTTTCCTTTTGCGATGAGCTACAGGCAGTGCTGACAGCTGTCTGGTATGAATCATAAGGGGGAACGCCACGCCAAATTTTAAATAAAAAAATGGCATGGGTTCCCCCCCAGGGGCATACCAGGCCCTTAGGTCTGGTATGGATTCCAAGGGGAACCCCCTACACCAAAAAGTGGCGTGGGGGTCCCCCCCAAAATCCATAAAAGACCCTTATCTGAGCACGCAGCCCGGCCGGTCAGGAAAGGGGGTGGGGATGAGCGAGCAGCCCCCCTCCTGAACCGTACCAGGCGCTTTGGGGAAGGGGGGGTGACCTGTGGGGCCCCCCACCCCAAAGCACCTTGTCCCCATGTTGATGAGGACAAGGGCGGACACCGGGAGAAGAGGCCAGAGAGAGCGGTAGAAGACCCCCGAAGTCGGATGAAGACCCCGAAGTCAGAAGAAGACCCCGTAGTCGGAAGAAGACCCCCGGAGCTGCCTAATAAATTACTTTTAAAACCTGTGTAGTGTGTTTTTTTATTGACACTTTTTCCCTAGGGGAATGGGTAGGGGTACCATGTACCCCATACTCATTCACATAGGGTGGGGGGCTGGGTTCTGGGGGCCCCCTTATTATGTGCTCGGATAAGGGTCTGGTATGGATTTGGGGGGACCCCCACACCGGTTTTTCGGCGTAGGGGGTTCCCATTGGAATCTATACCAGACCTAAGGGCCTGATATGCCCCTGGGGGGAACCCACGCCGTTTTTTTAATTTAAAATTTGGCGCGGCGTTCCCCCGCATGATTCATACCAGACAGCTGTCAGCACTGCCTGTCGCTCATCGCAAAAGGAAAAAAAAGTTTTCCTTTCCCAATGAGCGAGCCAGCTCGGCGCTGGCTCCCGCGACGGGGCTCACAGGTGTCAAATCTCGCCGATAACAGCAGCGTGATTGACACAATGTTGCGGTTACCTACTGTAGGTGTCATAACATAGATGTTATATCTAGATTAGATGTTAAAGAAGTAATAAAATGTACTATCTGATAGTAATGAGAGAATTCCAATTTTGGTAACTGGTATTTTTCAATAAGGAATTGTTTTGTTAATACTCCATTATGATCAAAAAAGTCAGCTATTTGTAAAAGTGTCTTATTGATCCACCAATTAAAGGTTTGAGGAGCAGATCCCAGGGAGAATTTAGGATTTTGAAACAATGGTGCTAAAGGGGTATGAGAGGATTTCAATTTATATGTTTTAGTTAGTCTGTCCCATAATCCCAGGGAAAAGGATAGAGATGGGATGAGTATAATGGGTCTATATTTAAATGGTAGCCACATCAGTTGTGAGATTGATTTAGATGAGCAGGAGCATGTTTCAGTCTGCATCCATAGAGATAGAGACAGTTTTGTGTGAAATCAGTTGAGCAATATGGGCAACATAAAAATATTTAATCAGATCTGGGACTCCCAATCCTCCTTTCATTTTAGGAGCAAATTGTGTACTTTTATTCACCCTAGGTTTCTTATCTCCCCAAATGAATGATAACATTTTCTTTTGGAATGCTGTTAGATAAGACATATTGATATTCACTAAAAGAGAGTGGAACAAATATAAAATCCTAGGGAAAATATTCATTTTTAAAGAATATATTCTGCAAAACCATTATGGTGGATTCATTTTCCACTTAAGTAAGTCATCAGTTTATTATATAATGCAGGATAATTTTATAGAGTGTGTAATGTAGGTGTAATAAAAATACCCAAATATGGCAGAGCTTCCAGTTGCCATTGGAAGATATATGGCAATCTAATGATAAGTTTAAGGCTTGAGATTTGGAATGATTTATAGTGAGGACAGATATCTGAGAGAAAGGATGTATTATCGCTAGAAGATTAGGGATGGAAGTAGTAGGGTAAGATAGCATCAGTAGGATGTCATCTGCAAAGACAGCACATCTGTGCTCTCTATCTCTACATTCAATGCCTTGTATATTTATACAGGTTTGGATTTTAATTGCTAAGGGTTCTATAGCTAAAATAAACAAGAGTGGGAAAGGGGACATCCTTGTCAGGTTCCCCTATGAATATTGAGAGGTTTAGAAGAGTATGCTTTAAAGCGTTTGTCCACTTTTTTTGAGAAAAAAGCATTTCCCTCTGGGTGATCTATGTACATTGCAAGGATTAGAACAACCTTTGTTGCAGATTCCTACCTTTTGTTATTCTGAATGAATCCATGTGTGTTTGTCTGTGCCTCTGTGCTAAGTAGGTCTAATGGGAGTGGTTTCATAATTATCAGTCAGCTGTGGCACCTGCAGAGCACTAATGAGGAAATCTGCTGGACCTACATCCCTTTAGATATCCTCCTATTGAAAATATCTCTCCAAATATGACATTTTTGCTGCAGGGGATGCCTGACTTGTATCTTAGGCACACGTCTGGGAAAATTGGTGAGCCAATCACACAAGCAGGAAATTATGTTTCTGGGGAGTGGTCAGTACACACTCTGTGTACAGAACTCCATGTAGCCATATTGCAATACATTCTCAGAAAATTACAGTGGCTGCAGATTGAAAAGGAACGATAATTTTTAATAACACTCAATTACAATATGATTAGTGTCACAATTATATGTGCTATATTATTTTTTCTTTATTTGCTATTTTTTTTACCCGCGAAAGAGGAGATACCCTTTAACTAGTATCGATGCAGTAGGAGAATCATAGCACATATGTAGTATTGATAGAAATCGTGGACCAAAATCGTACAGTTTTAAAACATAAAAGAGGAAATCCCAGGACAAGAAATCAAAGGCCTTGTGTATATCTACTGATAATAACATTGCCCGTCTATTTTCCCTTTTATCCCAGTTAGAATGGATTGCAGAGATTCTCCATGTTTGATCGGAGGCTTGACGATGAGGCATAAAGCCTCCTTGATCTGGACAGTTATTATGGGTTAGGAATGAATTTATTCTTTCTGCCATGATCTTTGCCATGATCTTCAGATCCAAATTAGGGAAACTGATCAATAATTTTCACAATCTCCATGGTCTTTTCCTTGTTTAGGTATTACGTGGATGAATGCCTTATTTTCCTGATTGGAAATAAATGAGCCTCATGGGAATAGCATTAACCACTTGCCGACCGACTCACGCACATATACGTCGGCAAAGTGGTCAGTTCTCACGAATAAACTTACCTGTACTTCGGCTCCTTTAACTGCTTGCCGTCCGCCCATTGTCAAATGATGGCGGGGCGGTGCGGATCTCGTTCTGGGACACCGTCATATGATGGCATCCCAGAATGGCCGCTCTCGCCGGGGTCATATAGGAATGTAATCAGGGCACGGATCATCCGTGCCCTGATTAAAATATAGAAATACAGTGTCACCAATCAGTGCCCACTATTGCCCACCAAAGCAAGCAATCAGTGCCCACCAGTGGCAGCAATCAGTGCCCACAAGTTCCACCAATCAGTGCCCATTAGCGATGCCAGTCAGTGCTGGCAATCAGTGCCGCCTATCAGTTCTGCCCATCAAAGCCCATCATTGCTGTCAATCAATGCCCATCAGTAATGCCCATCAGTACCTCCTATCAGTGCCCACCAGTGCCGCCTATCAGTGCCCACCAGTGCCACCTAACAGTGCCCATCAGTGCTGCCTATCAGTGCTCATCAGTGCCACATGTCAGCACCACCTATCAATGCCTGAAAGTGCAGCATATTAGTGCCTCCTCATCAGTGCCACTAAATCAGTGCCCATAAGTGCCACCTCATCAATGCCCACCAGTTCAGCCTATCAGTGCCCATCAGTGCCGCCTCATCAGCGCACATCTGTGAAGGTGAAAAATTACTTAATTACTTAATTACTTAGTTACAAAATTTACTGACAGAAAAAAAGTAAAAAACATATTTTTTTTAAAATTTTTGGTCTTTTTTTGTAAAAAATAAAAAACCCAGCAGTGATTAAATACCACCAAAAGAAAGCTCTATTTGTGTTAAGAAAATGATAAAAAAAATTGTTTGGGTACAGTGTAGCACGACCGCGCAAATGTCATTCAAAGTGCAACAGCGCTGAAAGCTGAAAAATGGCTCGGGCAGGAAGGGGGTGTAAGTGCCCAGTAAGCAAGTGGTTAAGAGCCATAGTAGGAGCCTGCTGCATGGCAGGGGACCCGATGTGCGTGGTCGTCGGGCATGACTGCCACCGGCCACCCGTGATCACGGACACGAGAGCTAGAATGGGGATTTGTGTGTGTAAACACACAAATCCTCATTCTGACAGGAGAGAAGAGACAGATCTGCTGTTCGTAGTAATTACGAATAGCGATATATCTCCACCTCCAGTCAGTCCTATCCCCCCACAGTTAGAAACACTCATGAGGAAACACATTTAACCCCATTGATCGTCCCCTAGTGTTAACCCCTTCCCTGCCAGTGACATTTACACAGTAATCAGTGCATTTTTATAGCTCTGATCGCTGTATAAATGCCAATTGTCCAAAAAAAGTGTCAAATAAATAATAATAATAATAATAATAAAAAAATAAATAAACTGATGAAGAAATGTGTTTTATTTTTATTTTTTGGGGGGCATATTTATTATAGCAAAAAGTAAAAAATATTGTTTTTTTTTCAAAATTGTCGGTGTTTTTTTGTTTATAGCGCAAACAATAAAAACAAATACCACCAAGAGAAAGCTCTATTTATGGGAAAAAAAGGATGTAAATTTTGTTTGGGTACAACATTGCATGACCGCGCAATTGTCAGTTAAAGTGACGCAGTGCTGTATCACAAAAAATGGCCTGGTCCTTAAGGGGGAAACCTTCCGGGGATGAAGTGGTTAAATAAAGAGCATATTAAGAGGAAATGAAAAAATTAGGATTTTTTTCTAATAATAACCAGAAAAGCCACCTGGGCCTGGGTACTTTAGATTTATTGAGATGTTTTATTGATAGTCTGATTTCAGATTCTGTGAATTCATTTCCATCAAATCCACATAGATCTTTTGTAACTTAGGTACGGACATATTGTAGAAAAAATTGATCTGAATGGTCTTTCAGAAAAAAAATCAGGTTTATTATACAAGTCTGAATAAAAATCAAAAAATGTATTTAATACCAATTGCGGATTTCGTGTTGGTTTACCATTTTTTAAGCGTAGTTTTAGTAAAGTGGGTGTAAATACATGAGGAATTAATTTCCTGGTGAGAAGCGTAGAAAGTTTATCAGCCATTGTAAAATATTTATGTTTTGACCAACGCATGTATTTTTCTGCTTGAATAGGTAGACTCAAATTTAAAGCAATACGTGTGTTATCAATTTTGTGTCTTATATCAACAAATGGGTGTCATGATTCTGTGTAATACTTTCATGCCCTGTCTGTCTGCTTACCTCTGGTTGTGTATAAGCCTTAGGGCCTGCACTCTCACACCTGTCTGCTTAACCACTTCAGCCCCGGAAGGATTTACCCCCTTCCTGACCAGAGCACTTTTTACAATTTGGCACTGCGTCGCTTTAACTGCTAATTGCGCGGTCATGCAATACTGTACCCAAGCGAAGTTTGCGTCCTTTTCTTCCCACAAATAGAGCTTTCTTTTGATGTTATTTGATCACCTCTGCGGTTTTTATTTTTTGCGCTATAAACGGAAAAAGATCGAAAATTTTGAAAAAAAATGACATTTTCTACTTTTTGTTATAAAAAAAATCCAATAAACTCAATTTTAGTCATACATTTAGGCCAAAATGTATTCAGCCACATGTCTTTGGTAAAAAAAGTCAATAAGCGTATATTTATTGGTTTGCACAAAAGTTATAGCGTCTACAAACTAGGGTACATTTTCTGTAATTTACACAGCTTTTAGTTTATGACTGCCTATGTCATTTTTTGAGGTGCTAAAATGGCAGGGCAGTACAACCCCACCCCAAATGACCCCATTTTGGAAAGTAGACACCCCAAGGAAATTACTAAGAGGTATGTTGAGCCCATTGAATGTTAATTTTTTTGCCCCAAGTGATTGAATAATGACAAAAAAAAAAATTACAAAAAGTTGTCACTAAATGATATATTGCTCACACAGGCTATGGGCATATGTGGAATTGCACCCCAAAACACATTCAGCTGCTTCTCCTGAGTACGGGGATACCACATGTGTGGAACTTTTTGGGAGCCTAGCCGCATACGGGGCCCCAAAAACTAATCACCGCCTTCAGGATTTCTAAGAGCGTACATTTTTGATTTCACTCCTCACTACCTATCACAGTTTTGAAGGCCATAAAATGCCCAGATGGCACAACCCCCCCCCCCCCAAATGACCCCATTTTGGAAAGTAGACACCCAAAGCTATTTGCTGAGAGGCATGTTGAGTCCATGGAATATTTTATATTTTGACACAAGTTGTGGGAAAGTGACACATTTTTTTTTTTTGCACAAATTTGTCACTAAATGATATATTGCTCACACAGGCCATGGGCATATGTGGAATTGCACCCCAAAATACAT
Organism: Aquarana catesbeiana; assembly: GCF_042186555.1. NCBI lineage: Eukaryota > Metazoa > Chordata > Amphibia > Anura > Ranidae > Aquarana > Aquarana catesbeiana. The sequence goes on along the minus strand of NC_133328.1, from coordinate 328,548,027 downwards.
TTATCTGCTTCTCCTGAGTATGGGGATACCACATGTGTGGGACTTTTTGGGAGCCTAACCGCGTACGGTACCCCGAAAACCAAGCACCGCCTTCAGGCTTTCTAATTCACTCTTCACTGCCTATCACAGTTTTGGAGGCCATGGAATGCCCAGGTGGCACAAACCCCCCCAAATGACCCCATTTTGGAAAGTAGACACCCCAATCTATTTCTGAGAGGCATGGTGAGTATTTTGCAGCTCTCATTTGTTTTTGAAAACGAAGAAAGACAAGAAAACATTTTTTTTTCTTTTTTTTAATTTTCAAAACTTTGTGGAAAATGTGAGGTCTGCAAAATACTCACTATACCTCTCAGCAAATAGCTTAGGGTGTCTACTTTCCAAAATAGGGTAATTTGGGGGGGGGTTTGTGCCACCTGGGCATTCCATGGCCTCCGAAACTGTGATAGGCAGTGAAGAGTGAAATAAAAAATTTACGCCCTTAGAAAGCCTGAAGGCGGTGCTTGGTTTTCGGGGTCCCGTGCGCGGCTAGGCTCCCAAAAAGTCTCACACATGTGGTATCCCCGTACTCAGGAGAAGCAACAGAATGTATTTTGGGGTGTAATTTCACATATTCCCATGGCATGTTTGAGCAATATATCATTTAGTGACAACTTTGTGCAAAAAAAAAAAAAAGTGTCTTTTTCCCGCAACTTGTGTCACAATATAAAATATTCCATGGACTCGACATGCCTCTCAGCAAATAGCTTGGGGTGTCTACTTTCCAAAATGGGGTCATTTGGGGGGGGGGGTTAAACTGTCCTGGCATTTTATGCACAACATTTAGAAGCTTATGTCACACATTACCCTCTCTTCTAACCACTTGAAGACAAAGCCCTTTCTGACACTTTTTGTTTACATGAAAAAATTATTTTTTTTGCAAGAAAATTACTTTGAACCCCCAAACATTATATATATTTTTAAAGCAAATGCCCTACAGATTAAAATGGTGGGTGTTTCATTTTTTTTTTCACACAGTATTTGCGCAGCGATTTTTCAAACGCATTTTTTGGGGAAAAAACACACTTTTTTAAATCTTAATGCACTAAAACACATGTTTTTTTAATGCACTAAAACAAATGTTTGATGAAATAAAAAAGATGATCTTAGGCCGAGTACACGGATACCAAACATGACATGCTTTAAAATTGCGCACAAACGTGCAGTGGCAACAAAATAAATACATTTTTAGTTTCAATAGTTTTTATTGAGATATAAAGACATTACAAAATTATTTGTACTAACATATGTACATTCTGTGGAACATACTAACATTCTGTAGCATCACTGGTAAATTCCACATTATACATTTCAGAATGGATCACCAATATTCATCTTACTGTATGTACGTATACACCATTAGTAAAAGTTCTGTTGTACTCAGTAACACATATTTGATGTACAATGTGAATCATATCCTGTTTTTGCCTAGTGAGTGTTAGTAGATACTCTGGGAGTCCCGACACACTAAAAATTTGTCGTGCCGGGTGAATTTTAGCCGTTATGATCTCACAGCAGGAGAAAACGGCAGGTAAGAGGAACAGCATGGGTAGAAAATATAACATATAAACATAAGAAAAACAAAACCTGAAAACATGAAAAGCAGCAATATGTACTTTGTAAATATAAAAGATACAGATATTTAGTACATTAAGGGTTTCGATCTTTATGTTGAGTGGAGTACCATGAGAGCCATTTGGACCATTTAGTTTGCGATTTCTGAAATTGTCCCTGAGCTGCTGCAAACATAAGTTCATAAGAGGCATGTGTATTTGTTATTTCAACTATCTCCTGGAATGTGGGGGGTTTAGTGTCTTTCCAGTGTCTCAGTAGTGCCAGTCTAGTACTGAGTAATATGTGGATGACTATAGTTCTGGTTATATGTGGAAAGCTCTCTACCTCTAATGAGTGAACTGCCACAGCTGCTACTGGGGTGATTGTAGAACCAGTTATTGCTGAGATTAGACCAAAAACTTTTTGCCACAGAGGGCGGATAGTTGGGCAGTACCACAATATGTGTGACAATGTGCCTACGCTTCCACAATGTCTCCAGCACAGGGGTGAGACATGTTTAGCAAATTTTGATATTCGGTAGGGGGTTAAATACCAGTTCAGTGTTATCTTGTAGGTGGTCTCCCATAAATTTACACATTTAGTAGCGGTAAATGTATTGCGCAAGGCTTTTTGCCATTGATCTTCAGTAAAGGTTATACCCAAATCACGTTCCCACTCAATAATATTGTTAGTTTTTACAAATACACTTTTATTGTTTAGTAGGTTATAAAATAAGGATATACCTTTTATGTTAGTGTTTGTATTTGTGAGATATAGATATACTCGCCATGGCACTTTGATGTATGTGCTCGTGAGTTTTTGAAGTAGATGAGAGATCTGAAGGTAGCTATAGTGATCTTTGTCCTGCAAATTATATTGTTTTTTTAAAAATTCAAATGTTTTGGGTGTTGTGCCTAGCATGAGATCTTCAATTAATAGTATGCCTTTGTACACCCAATGTGTTATGTGTAGGTTTGGTATGACTAAGGTGAGACTGGTTAACGTGATTGGTATGTTTTTGGTTGCTTGGTTCAGAAAGTCTAATGATGTAAACAGCTTCCAAGCCGATAGTGTAGCTTCTATTGTGGGTGATAGGTCTGTCTGGGTATGTGTTCGAATATTGTTGGATAACAAAAGGTCTGCTAGTTTAGAACCAGGTATTTGCGCCTCTTCTAGTTCTAGCCATCTGTGAGTTTGTGACTGGGACAACCAAAATCTTGTTTGTGAGAGAATTGTCGCTATATAATAGTCTTTTAATATGACATGTCCTATGCCCCCAGCATCTCTATTGTTAGTTAGTTTCCTAAAGGAGCATCTGGCTTTCTTTCCTTGCCATAGAAACCTATTGATCTGGGCTTGTGCTTTGTCAAAAAAAGAGTTGGAGATAGGAATTGGCAGTGTTCTAAATAGATATAGCAGCTGTGGCAGAATTATCATCTTGAACGCAGCTAAACGTCCTGCCCATGACAGTTCCACTCTAGCTAGCTCCTTTAGTTTAGCTAGTAGTGTTTCTAGAAAGTGAGTGAAATTAACTTTGACTAAGTTGTCCGTTGTTGCTGTTAGGGTAATACCTAGGTATTTTATCCCTCTCTTTTCCCATGTATAAGGGAATTGCGAGCTTAGTTTAGTTTGTAGGCTAGCTTCAATTCCTATACCCAATATGTAGGATTTACTCTCATTCACTTTATAGTAAGATACTTTGTTAAACATATCTAGTGCTGTGTGTACCGAAGCCAGGGAAGTTTCCACGTTGGTTAATATCATAATTATGTCGTCCGCAAATAGGCTGATTTTGTGGGTAGATTTAGCTACGATGAAGCCTTTTATTTCAGGGCAAGTGCGGATATATATGGCCAGGGGTTCTATTAGCAAATTGAAAATTAAAGGAGATAAAGGGCAGCCCTGTCTTGTACCGTTCGTAATGTTAAATGGTTTGGATAGTGCTCCCGATGTGAGTACTCGTGCAGAGGGTTTGGAGTATAGGGCTAAAATCGCTGATAATATATTGCCTGTAAAACCAAATTTGTATAAGACCTGGGTAAGGTATTGCCAGTGGATGCGATCAAAGGCCTTCTCGGCGTCTAACGCCAATAGCAGAGATGGCCTTTTGTGTACTTTAGCTAGATGAATGATATTTATCAATCTCCGGGTAGCGTCAGACGTCTGGCGACCCTTCGTGAAGCCAGTCTGGTCGGGGTGTATTAATAGGGGGAGTATATGTAATAGGCGGGATGCAATAATTTTGGCGTAGATTTTCAAATCAGAATTGAGCAATGAAATGGGTCTAAAGTTTGAGGGGACAGTTGGTTCCTTCCCTGGCTTCGGCAATGTCACTATGATTGCAGACAGCATTTCTGGTGGGAAGGAGGCAGAGGCAATAGCAGCATTAAAAGTGCGTTCCATATGAGGGGTCAGTAATTGTTTGAAGGTCTTATAGTACTCCCCAGAGAATCCGTCAGGGCCTGGAGATTTGTTGCTGGGTAGGGAATCTATGGTTTTGTTTATTTCTTCTGTAGTGAATTGTTGGTTTAAGGTCTGGAGGTGTTCTTGTGTGAGTGTAGGTATGTCTAGATGTTGTAGAAAGGAGGTGATTGCTTCAGTGCTAGATTGTGCAGTATTTGTATCGTCTTTCAGGTTGTAAAGTGAGCTATAGTATTGGCTGAAGGTATCAGCTATGTCTTGGGGGTGATACAATTTGTGTTTGGTGTGGGGGTGCAGTATGTAAGGTATCTTTGTTTTATGTCTGTGACCTTTTATCCTGTGTGATAGTGTTTTCCCAGCTTTGTTGTTTGTGGCGTAGTATGTCATTTTGAGTTTTTTGGAGGCCTTTTCGAAGTTTTCTAGTAGTAGTAGCCTCAAGTCATAACGCAGTTTTGTAAGTTGTTGGGAAATTATATGGGATGAATTTTGTTTATTGCAGGATTCTAGTTGGGAAATTTTGTCTGTCAGCTCTCTCATGCGCTGCTGCCTCTGCCTCTTGGCTCTAGCCCCCAGTTGAATAAAGATGCCCCGTATGTATGCTTTGTGTGTATTCCACAGAACAAAATGGTCTTGTACAGAGGAGGTGTTAATGCTAAAGAATTCGCTTAGATGCTTGCTAATGGTATTTCTAAAGTCTGGCTGTTGCATTAGATAAGTATTTAAACGCCACATATGGGGTACACTACACACTGAGTCATCATTTAAAGAGAGGGTGATGGACGCATGGTCTGACCATGTGATGGAGTTGATTGTTGTAGAGGTCACTTGAGACAGAGTACCTTGGTCTACCAGGAAAAGGTCTATGCGTGAGTATACCCCATGTGGAGAGGAGAAAAATGTATAGTCCCTTTCGCCGGCATGCATGCATCTCCATGCGTCAAAGAAATCTTGTGAGTGAAATATAGCTGAAAGAGAAGGGGTTAATCGCCTTGTGCCAGAGGAAGAGTCCAGGCTTGGATCAGGAGTAGCATTGAAATCTCCGCAAACTATCACTCTTCCTCTTTGATGTTTTTTAGTTATTCGAAGAATTTTATGTAAGAAGTGCACTTGATGATGGTTGGGTGTATACACGTTGACTATAGTATATGTGATTGAGTTAAGGTCACATATTAAGATTAAGTATCGTCCTCTGGGGTCTTCAATGGTATCATGTAAGGTGAATGCCACTGTGTCTCTTATTGCTGTAAGAACGCCTTTGGTTTTGTTATGGGCTTTGGCTGTGTAAACATGAGGAAAATTTCTATGAGTGCAGGAAGGAGCAGCATCTGCAGAGAAGTGTGTCTCCTGCACGCATATAATATCCGATTTGTTGGAGAAGGCTTCTTTCCACATTGACTTCCTTTTGGCAGGATGATTAAGGCCTTTAGTATTAATAGATATGATTTTTAAGCCCATATATAAGGTGTTGTAATGCTAAGGATATGGTTGTGTATGTTATTCAACTTTAGGGAGGTAGTGCCCTCTAGTGGGTGTTTTTCAGAATAGCAGGATGATTTTTCCATAAAGTATGATGGAGCATAGGATATACTCACTGTTGTGCAGCCGTATTTCTGTGTGGTTGAATGCATATTGAAGGTTGATCGTTGTTTTTCTGTTGTCCTGAGTAGTGAAGCAGAGCCCGGTTCATTTGTGGTCCCATGGGATCTAATTGCTGCGTTTTTCAAGAACAAAAACAAAAAAAAAGAAAACATAAAAACGAACAAAGTTTCTGAAAATAGTGCAAAGATCAGTTTCATCTGGTGTCAACATTTACAGAGGTTGACCCCAGATACCGATAACTAGAAAAGTTTGTGTACAGCGTTTGCTGTTCAGGCTGTAGGGGGAAGAGTTCAAACTTGTGAGCATTGAAACTCCAGGAATTTGTAAGTTGTAAAATAGCCATCCTAGCTCAAGTATGCGTTTTTGCATTTCTTGGAGTAACCATTTTCCATGCAGGTTCTACTGCTCTGGGAGACTGAATAGATCCAGATTCCTGTTCAGGGATGATTTTCCACTCCTCCAAAAGAGCAAGTCCCTTTTCTAAGGAATTTACCACATGGGTGCGTCCATCTCTCGTGATGGACAATTTGGTAGGATATCCCCATCTATACATGATATGATGATTTCTCAGTGCTTTGGTGATAGTGTTTAAGTTCTTTCGCTTTTGAAGTGTATATTGGGAAAGGTCTGCATAAAACTGTAAGTGTTGGTATTGTGCAGGTACTTGTTCTTTTTTACGCATGGTTAGCATCAGCTGTTCTTTCGCGTGGTAAAAGTGTAGGCGTAAGATTACATCTCTAGGGATGTGTTCTGATAAGTACGATGGTTTTGGCAAGCGGTGAATTCTATCGATTGTAATCTCAAGATCAGTAAGGTCAGGCAAGAGGGATTTAAACAGTGAAGAAGCATAAGATCGCAAGTCAGTTTGCAATATTGTTTCGGGGATCCCCCTGATTTTTAAATTGTTCCTCCTGTTTCTGTCTTCGATGTCTGCGATTTTAGCCTTTAGCCATTCAGTATCTCCCTCTCTCTGATCATGTGAATCCACCAAATCATTAATGGTAACAGCATACTCTCCCATTTTTTGCTCAATATGTTCAACCCGGGTTTCTACCGCCTGGACACTGGTGTTAAACTTATGCATGCAGGTCATCAGATCTGATTGCAGTGAGCTTCTTAATGATAAAAGCATGTCCTTCAGGACAGTGTCCAACACGGGTTTGTGCATGGTGAGGAAAGTTTCAATGGAGTCAGGGAGTTCACGTGTGTCATCCCCTGACTCCATGTCTGGGCTGGCCGCTCCGAGGGATCCCTCTCCATCCATCCTGCATTTAGCCTTAGCTGGGCTGCCTGAGGGGGTAGAAGGAGAGTGTGGATGTGGGGTCCCTGTCGAGGGTCTATTTGGGAGTAAGCTGTTTTTCTTAGGAGGATTATTAGAGGTATAGCCTAGCGGTGTGGATGATGACTCGGCGCCATCTTGCCTACCGTCATGTTGCTTCATATCATAGAAGTCTGTCAGTCTTTGTGGCTTCCTCTGCTCCTTTCGTTTTCTGGACATTGTCCCAGTGGTGTCCTTACACAGATCGCCTGCTGTAGGGATCGGAATCCGAGCTGGATGGATCGATTTGGGCCGCTTTTTATCCTGGGGTCAGCGGAGCTCCGGATCTATGCTGCCATCCCGCTCGCTCGCAAGCCACGCCCCAATAAATACATTTTTAAAAGCCTTTAAAAGCCTTTACAGGTTACCACTTTATATTTACAGAGGAGGTCTATGCTAAAATTACTACCCTTGATCTGACCTTTGCGGTGATACCTCACATGCATGGTGCAATTGATATTTACATTTGATGCAAGACCAACGCTTGCGTTCGCCTTAGCGCGAGAGCAGGAGGGGAAAGGGGTGCTTTTTTTTTTTTCCTTTATTATTTTTTTGCTTTTTTATCTTATTTTTAAACTGTTCCTTTCATTTTTGTTTTAATCATTTTTATTGTTATCCCAGGGATGTAAATATCCCCTATGATAGCAATAGGTAGTGACAGGTACTCTTTTTTGAAATAATTGGGGTCTATTAGACCCTAGATCTCTCCTCTGCCCTCAAAGCATCTGACCACACCAAGATCGGTGTGATAAAATGCTTTCCCAATTTCCCAATGGCACTGTTTACATCCGGCGAAATCTAAGTCATGAAATGCTCGTAGCTTCTGGTTTCTTGGGCCATAGAGATGTTTGGAGCCACTCTGATCAGCTCTATGGTCAGCTGGCTGAATCACCGGCTGCATTCTCAGGTTCCCTGTTGAGACAGGAGAGCCATAGAAAAACACGGAAGACGGTGGGGGGGCATTCCCTCCCACTGCTGGTAAAAGCAGTCTAGAGGCTAATTAGCCACTAGGATTGCTTTTACATGAAAGCCAACCGCTGGCTGAAAAGAATGATACCAAGATGATACCTAAACCTGCAGGCATCATTCTGGTATAACCACTCAAAGTCGTGAATTGCGTACCTGAAGACAAAAAAATGGTTAACAATAAAACACAGTAAACGGTAAAGTATAAAAAATTGCATACCTGAAAAGTAAACATGATAAAACATAATAACAATAAAACATTGCAGAATAGAATACAGTAAAAAAGAGCAGAACAATAGAGAGAGAATAGAGAGAGAGAGAACAATAAAACAACAACTATTTTTTTATGTTATATATTTTTTTGTGTTTTTTTTTTTTTTACACTTTTTTTGTAACTGTAACTTTTATAACTGTAACCGGTTCCAGGTTCGGGTCTCTCAAAATGTGATGGCATCTTGGGAGACCCTGTGAAAGTGTGCCTAGTTTGTGCAATGCTGTACCCTACGCTAATACTCAACTAGTGCATGGTAGCGTTCAAAACATTCACCAATGCAAAGACCAGGATTATCAGGACAGGAGGGACAATAATAGCAGATGTCACGCCTATATCCGTGCTTGCTGTAGATACGACAACTTTTTTGGGGGGGTTCGTTGGGTAGGGGTACTCAGGAGGACAAAGAAAATGCCTCTTATGCAGCCGACTGAATTTGGTTGGGGATGGGAATGGGGGAAGTACGGGCGCTGCAGAAGTGGTGGGTTCCCAATTAGGATTGGTGAATGCAGCAGGAAGGGCATTATGGGCACGACAAGCCTGTGTTTGTCTTCTTGGTGGCAGCGGGACACTACTTGTGCTTGCCATCTCACCAACTTGAACTGCACTTATGGGACTCGCCATGTCACCAAGTGTTACTGCAGTGCTGGTTTGACTACGACTGGGGTGTACTAGGCCGCTGGTGCTTGCCAGTTCACCAAAACACTACCAAAAAAACTGTTAGCGATCGCAGGGATCAGGCCTGACTCTGCGAACCCTGCAGTTATGCGTTTAGTGTTTTGTAAGTGACAGTGATCAATCGATACTGCACTTGGGTGGGCTGGGTATCTGGGCTGATCCTGCTAACACTGCATTTTTGGGAACCCTAAACTGCTGGGGACGCTAGTATAGATCTGATCGGATCAGATATTGATCCGTTCAGATACTATACCACTAAGGGAGGTGTACGGTACGTGCGTGTGTGTTAGCGGTACTGCCGCTAACCTGACGCTGCCTGGGGTTGGTGCTTGCCAGTTCACCAAAATGCTACCAAAAAAAACTGTTAGCGATCACAGGGATCAGGCCTGACTCTGCGAATGCTTCAGTTATGCGTTTAGTGTTTTGTAAGTGACAGTGATCGATCAATACTGCACTTGGGTGGGCTGGGCTGGGCCGGGCGGAGGGGCAAAACGCAGGTGCTAGCAGGTATCTGGGCTGATCCTGCTAACACTGCGTTTTTGGGAACCCTAAACTGCTGGGGACGCTAGTATAGATCTGATTGGATCAGATATCGATCCGTTCAGATACTATACCACTAAGGGAGGTTATGCTGCGTGCGTGGGTGTTAGCGGTACTGGCACTAATTTGACGCTGCCTGGGGTGACGCATATCACCGCCGATCAGGGGGCTAAACCTTTATTCCTTAAACCTTTATTCGGTAATAAACGGCGGGTGCCCTGACACTATAAAAAATAAACGAACTAACCAGCGTCACCCGTAACAGTTATACGGTGATCACTGGTGAAAGGGTTAACTAGGGGGCAATCAAGGGGTTAAAACCGTTATTAGGTAGTATATGGGGGTCCCTGTCGCTATAAAACGCTGACGGCGAACCTATATATTTACCTCCCTAACTAGCGTCACCAGTGACACTAATACAGCGATCAGAAAAATGATCGCTTAGCGACACTGGCAATGGGGGGTGATCAAGGGGTTAAAACTTTATTAGGGGGGTTAGGGGGGTACCCTAGGCCTAAAGGGGGCTAATACTAACTGCCCTACCACACTAACTGTCACAAACTGAGACCAATGCAGTAATCAGAAAAAAAAACTGCTTGGTGTCAGTGTGACGGGGGAGGGGTGATTGGGGGTTGATCGGGGGTGTATTGTGTGCCTGGCATGTTCTACTGAGTGTGTATGTGTTGGTGCACTCACATTGATGTCTTCTATCCTCGGCACCGGAACAGAAAATACCGAGCCGAGGAGTGATGACATCATTTCCTTTGCTGCTGTTTAGCATACAGCAGCAGAGGAAGAATCTGATTGGCTGGGAGCGATCGCGAGGGGGGGGGACGAATGGATGGTCTCCCCCTCGCCTCTCATCGCTCCCAGACACAAGCCAACCGCCTTGGGCACCAGGGGGTCCGATCGGACTCCCCGCCCGTGGGAGGCAGATCACGTAAAGGTACGTGATTCTGCCTGCCCGTGCCATTCTGCCGCAGTATATCTGCGTGAGGCGGTCGGCAAGTGATTAAGTAATCTTCCCTCAAGCATGGCTCCACCCCAGCCTCTAACTGGGAATGCTATATTAACCTGTGCACTGCAAGCCAGCCTCACTGATCAATATTGTGTGTTTGGCTTCCTATGTGTGTCTTGCCGTGTGCTCTGCATCTGATTCTGTTTACCGTCCTTAGCTTGTTCTTGACTATCTTTGTCTGCTTCATACCCCGACCTTTGCCGCGTTCTTTGACTACCCCTGTCTGCTCATTGCCCCAACCTTTTGGCTTATCTCCTGACTTTCCATTCTTGTCATGGTCTGATGCTTCATCTCTATCCTTCAGTAGCCTACCATGAGCGTGAGCTGGGAGACCCTGGGGGCTGCGACCTGAGCCAGTTGCAGCAAAGTCTATCCCCACCACTAGGGTCTCTGGTGAACACCTGCTGGCTCTTAGACTCTGTGCCCTGGGGAATCTTATGCTCTAGGTCCCAGTGTGACCTGTGTCGGTGCTCCAGAGGACCTGCTTTCCTGAACCACTCAAAGCCCTATTTGTGGCAGTCAGCCATAATGTCCACTACCTCAGCGGTGCACTCCCGACCCTAACGGCGTGCATCTGTCACCTCGCCTCAGGTGACCTGACAAGGGGTTCATGTGCTGTTCTAGCAGAAGATTATGACATGTCTCTTGTTGTTTAATCTTAATTTCACGATTACGTTTTATTCATGTTGCTATCTGAATTGGTTTACATCGAATGGCGGCTTTATGAGCCGTCTAATTGATGACAGGAAATGTATCTGATGATAAATTGTCACAGAAGAAAGTTCCGATTCGACCTCCCGCAACAAAACTGGATCACTGAGCGTAGATGCATTTAATCGCCATGTGTAACATGGAGGTTTTGTCCAAAATCATATAAGGTTAATTTTACTGGGGAATGATCAGACCAGGGAGTAGTTAGAATTTTGACTAAAGTAATAAATGGAAGTAACGATGTGTGAGTAAAAATATTATCAATACGTGAGTATGTGCCATGAAAATTTAATAGTGGGTGTAATCCCTAGTTGAAGGGTTATTTGCCAAAACTTGTGGCAATAATATCTCTAACATATTGCTGAAAAATTCGACCTGTTTAACTTTCAGAGCGTAATATGATATAAAGGAAACCAACTGTTCATTAATTTTCCCTGCTACCAAAACGTATCTACCCTCTATATCTTTTACTATTGTAGAGGGTATAAATGGGAAGCCTGAAAGGTAATTGCTGTGACTGTAACAGACCTCAGTCACAGATATTAGCTCGGAAGGAATCGGAGGTGCGCGGAGCTCTGTCAGATCATGTCTGACTCTGAGACTGCGCGCATGCTCCTTTACACAAAGGCTTCTCAAAAACTCTTCAGATGAACATTGGAAGGTGTAGGTAAAACAAGAACACCACATCAAAGGTTTTGGATCCTCACTCATGAGATATCCATGACCTCTTATTAAAGAAGGTCAATAAGAGCTCAAGGTTATAGGTCAATTTCTCTTTTCCTCTCACTCTTCCCTTCTGCGGGTCCACAAGGAACACCCAGGATAAAAGGCTGCCAACCCCATATCTGATACGGAATTATAGCACTATGGAATTATCCTTTATCATATATGACCCTTGAATGGAGGAGAGTGGAGAAGAGTAAGGAGGACGTATATAGCACAGTGGGAGATTATTGTTTATCTACTATCCCCAACTACTGCCTTATACCTTTGTCTAGGTTGATACTCCAAGGAGAAGAGAGGAGTGGAGATTGCCTTTAAGGAATTTCACCAGAAGCACTGTTAGACCCATTGGGGTCTTCATTTAAGGTGAAAGTCTGGGGCACAGTCCTGGTGGATTGCAGATGGTGGAAGCAAGTGTGACTACGCTATATTAGAATTGATGTTTTTCCTGTATTCGATCACTTCACTTTTACTATCAATATTGGAAATTATTGTTTGCACATGCACTTTTTTGAACTTTCCTTTGAGGAATCATACTTTTTTGCACCTGCATTTTTTTGCAATTAATACCTAAGATTTTTTTTGCACATGCATTTTTTTGCACATTTTTAAATTTTATTTTGGACTGTTATTACACTGATCAGATCAGACCTTTTAATCATAATTCCTTTTTTATGTGTGATATTCATTGATGAGTTTATTTCTACACTGTGAGTTAGCGCCACATTTATTTATTTATATTTTACTCTTTTATTTATTTATATTTTAAGGTTGGAAAACATATGGTGGTCACCAGAAAAAGGTCAGGTGGGTTAACCTTGGGCTCTGGTTCCTGTGTCACTGCTGGAGTTGCATTCGCACGTACAGGTTTGGTGGGGACACTTTTTTAATGTTGGCTGCCACTCCTTGATTATTGGTCTTCATTTTGGTATGCACATTAGTTTTTCACTTTTATATTTATGGATAATATTAACTGCCATTGCTAAACCAGACCCAAAGTAGATAGCTAAAACTAGTTTTTTTTGCCTCTTTCGAGGTGAGAGAGAATAAAGGTTTGAATAAGGATTGTAGCACCAAAAAAATGAGGTTCTTGAGCTTAGTAAGTTGTTAATCCATTTTCCCACTGGCCTCTTTGAAAAACACACCACATCCCCATTTAACCACTTCCTGCCCAGCCTATAACACAATGATGGCTGGGCGGTGGCTTTAAGATCCTGACTGGGTGTCAAACGATGTACTGTCAGAAAGCATTGCTAGCACAGCCACGGGGCCACACAGTGGTGCAATCTTTCACCGGTCGTGTCCATGACACTGTAAACAAGACACAGGGACACAGCCGATGACTGATCATAGTATTTCTTGTTGCCGGTACCATGTGACCACTGTGATCAATCACAGCAGGTCACATGACAGTTGTACACAATGGAGGGCTTCCTTTCATACCACCCATTGTGTATAGTTACATTGCTAGCTGTGATTGCCAAATTTGATCACATAGTACAGACAGGACCAACCACAGCCCATCTGCACTATGTGATTCATTTTGACACAGCTAACCACAACAAAACAAACTGAATGAATCATTTTTATTCAGTAAAATGCTTGCTTATAGCAATGTAATTCACTGCTATAAGCAAACATAATGTTATAAAAAAGAAAACAACATTTCTATTTATTATACTTTTTTTTTTTTCGTACTGCCACCCGTCAGGGTCCCTAATCACCGCCACACCAGTTATATGATTATGCTGTACTGCACTGGTGATGATTAAAGATGGGCTGAATGACCCTCTGCTCGGTTTGCGGCAGAACTTTCGAACATCGCAAAAGTTCAGGACCGAATAACGAATCCCATTGAAGTCTATGGGACCCAAACTGGAAAAAAAGAAAGTGACTATTTTGAAGGCTTTTATGCAAGTAATTGGGCATACAGTAGTTAGGGAGTTTGGGTACTGCCCCCGGGGACATGTATCAATAAAAAAAGTTTGTAAAAAATATTCTTAAATGAGCAATGATTTACTGATGCTTAAAGTGAAACCAGCAAAATGAGAAATAACAATAAAAATGAAAAATTCCTTTAACCACTTCCCTCCCGGCCTTTAGCAGAAAGACGGCCGGGCGGTGGTTCAGTTATCCTGATTGGGCGTCATATAATGTCCTGCAGGATAACAGCCTCCGCATGCCCGTGGGGCGAGCATCGCGGCGATTGGTGGTGTGGTGTGTCAGTCTGACACACCGCTACACCAATCTCAGTAAAGAGCCTGCGACGGAGGCTCTTTACCATGTGATCAGCCGCGTCCAATTATGGCTGATCACGATGCAAACAGGAAGAGCCGTTGATCGGCTTTTCCTCACTCGCGTCTGACAGACACGAGTAGAGGAGAGCCGATCAGCGGCTCTCCTGACGGGGGGTCTGTGCTCATTGTTTATCAGCGCAGCCCCCCCTTGGCTGTTCACACTGGACCACCAGGGAAGCCGCCAGGACCACCAGGGAAGCCCCTAACATGTGGATGGCCAGGTAAGTCCCCCATGGCCATCCACATGTGCCAACATATGCCCAGTATATGTCAATCAGTGCCCACAAATGAGCACTGACTGGCACCATTATGGAACAAAGAAAATCAGTGATGCCCATCAGTGCCACAAATCGGTGTCCATCAGTGCCACCTATCAGTGCCCATCCGTGCCCATCAGTGCCCACCTATCAGTGACCATCAGTGCCACCCATAAGTACTCATCAGTGCCACCCATAAGTGCCCATCAGTGCAGCCTATGAGTGCCCATCAGTGCCGCCTTTGAGTGCCCATCAGTGCTGCCTATGAGTGCCCATCAGTGCCACCTATCAGCGCCCATCAGTGTCGCCTATCAGTGCCCATCAGTTCCACCTATCAGTGCCCATCAGAGCCATCTCATCAGTGCCACCTCATTGGTGCCCATCGGTGCTGCCTTATCAGTGCTCGTCAGTGCAGCCATATCAGTGCCCATCAGTGCAGCCATATCAGTGCCCATCAGTGCAGCCATCTCAGTGCCCATCATTGAAGAAGAAAAGATACTTATTTACAAAAATTTTTACAGAAAAAAAGGAAAACGTTTTTTTTTTTTCAAAATTTTTGGTCTTACTTATTTGTTGCGCAAAAAATAAAAATCGCAGAGGTGATCAAATACCACCAAAAGAAAGCTCTATTTATGGGAACAAAATGATAAAAAATTTGTTTGGGTACAGTGTATAATGAAAATAAATGTAGCGCTAATAATAGTGATAAACTGATCAGTGGTAATAACCCACTGAAACCAAAAGAAAATTGTAAGTGTGACAAATATAGCACAGTAAACAAGTGAAGTTCAATAGTGTCCAAATAAGCAACAATGGAATGATAGTCCCATGATAAAAGATATGTGAAGTGAGTCCAACATGAATGGGGAATCTTCAGGTCTGTGTATCATCAGTTATAAGATCTTGAACAGGAAACAGATGAAATACGCTTACCAGAGATGGTGGATTCGGATGCTGGTGACACCGAATCAAACAGGCTCAGAGATCCCAGATGGAAGTGGTTTGTCCAAGGAACCCGGATCTCAAGGGGAATCCTTCCTCTGTTGTCCCAATAGCGTCTGCCAGTCCCGAAAGCCGAAGGGAAGTCCAAGCCTCATGGAAGTCTCAGATGTATAGGTAGTTCCAAAAAAATATATATATATTTTTTTTTTTTTCATTGAAAGATTTTTATTGAATTTTCAGTAGTTTACAGAAAAAGGTTGGAAACAGGAAATATACACAAAATGATAAATAAAAATAAAAACAAAAACAATAAGAAGCACATATCCAGAGCAATCGTATGATAAAATCTACAGGTTATGTATACAGTTAATTATGCACAATGATATTTGTCAGTCCATGCTTTCCACAATTTGTCAAATTTATCACATCTAAGCGAGTTAATTGCTATTAATCATTCAAATGTGTAATTTTGCTGGACCTTCTTAGTTACATCAGTAATGTTAAGGGTTGGAGCATTTTTCCAGTTACGAAGTATCAGGGACCTAGCAACCAACAGTACGTGTGATACTACATGTCTCATGGAGTACGGGAATTTTTCTAATCCAATTAGTAGTATAGCTAGTTTTAGGTCTGGGGGTGTAATAATACCTGTGATTTCTGCTATAAGTTTAAAGGTGTTGTTCTAGAAGCTAGTGACGTTAGGGCATTCCCAGAACGTGTGGAGAAGATGGCCTTTATGTCCGCATTCTCTCCAGCATAGAGGTGAGGTGTCAGGAAACATTTTTGATAGTCTACATGGGGTATATTGCCAGCGGTGTACTATCTTGAGCGATGTTTCTCAGTGCGTAGTGCAGTGTGATACAGTTTGTATGGTCTTAAACGCGGATTGCCATTGTTTATCTGTAATCGTAGTTCCTATATCCATATCCCATTTAAAATGTGTTCTTGATTTTTGGAACTTTGTTTTTTCTTGTAGTAGCTTATAGTATGTAGATATTCCTTTGTTGTACAAAGAGCCTTGGGTTAGGTGATGCCATGCTGGGATTAGCAGGTGGATACTGTTCCACGGGTATGTTTGTGTGAAGTGAGCCACACGTAAGCAGGTAAAGAGCATGTTTTGTGGCATGTTATGTTCCTTCATTAAGCAGGCTGCAGATTTTGATCTATTATTGTGGAATAAGTCTTGTACACTGTTAATCCCTTTAGAAGGGAATTTTTTCAGGGATATCATTGGTATATTGGCTTCAACCACGCTTAAAGGGGGTGTAAAGTCTATTTCTCTACTATTAGTAATTTGGAGAGATAGGAGGAATCTCCAGGCTTTAATTGAGATAATGATAGTGGGGGGTAGATTCTTAAGATTCCAGGGTATCCAACTATCACCTATTAAGATCGATAGTAGGTCTGATATCGGAGCTAAGGATTTTTCAATCTCCACCCATAGCTGTACCTCAGTGGAAGAAAACCAGTATTTGAGTTGGTCTAGTCTAGTTGCCCACATATAATCATGAACATCTATTAGTCCCACTCGTCCTGCTCTTTTATGAGGAATTAGAGTAGCTTGTGATCATCTTGCTTTCTTTGTACCACACAGGAGTTTCAATTGGAGACTAGAGAGGGATTGGAGATAATGTGCCGGGATGGTGATCGGGAATACTCTATGTATAGAATTTGTGGGAGAATTAGCATTTTAAATGCTGCTAATCTGCCCAGCCAAGATAGTTCGCGTTTGGCTATGTTGTTGGTTTGGGTCATTATTTTGGTTAGAAGGGGTTTCAAGTTAGTATCAATTAGGGAGCTGGTGTTGTTAGTTAGGGTAGTGCCTAGGTATGGTATGCCTTTGGACCTCCAAGTGTACGGAAGTGATTGTTGTAATGTACTGCGATCGTTGGCGGTTACACCTAGGTCAAGGATGAGATATTTGGAGCAGTTCACCCTGTAGTATGATACGTTACCGAAGGAATTTAGTATTTCATGTGCTGTAGGGAGCGAGGTACTCGGATTTGTCAATAACAATATCACATCATCAGCGAATAGATTGATAACATGTGTGGTGGTTCCAAATTGAAAACCAGTTATACTAGCATGTGATCTAATGGCCTCCTCCAGGGGTTCAATCATGAGATTAAAAATTGTTGGGGATAAGGGACAGCCCTGGCGAGTTCCATTCGTTATTTGAAATGGAGTGGAGAGCATGCTGGACGTATACACCCGTGCCGAAGGACAAGAGTATAAGGCCAGAACTGCATTCAATATATGGCCTCTGAGACCATATTTAGATAAAGTCATTGACATGTAGTTCCAGTTTACTCTATCAAACGCCTTCTCTGCATCTATGGAGAGCAGCAGAGAAGGCGTTTTTGTTTTTTCGACATGGTGAATAATGTTAATTATTCTCCTCGTAGCATCTGAGGTTTGTCTCCCCCTCACGAAGCCCATCTGGTCTTTTTGAATCAGAGATGGAATATAAGTAGCTATTCTTTTAGCTATCAGTTTAGCATAAATTTTTATATTGGAATTTAGGAGAGGGATTGGGCGAAAATTGGATGGTGTAGTAGGTTCTTTACCTGGTTTGGGTAGGGTGACTATGTATGCTTGTAGCATTTCTGGGGGAAAAGTTGCTGTGGTTGCTGCTTTTGTAAAAACTGTTTGTAAGTGTGGTGCAAGGTGGGATCTGAATGTTTTGAAGTATTCGTTTGAGAACCCGTCAGGTCCAGGTGATTTGCCGCTCGGTAGTGTTTTTATGGCAGTGTCTATTTCAGGTACAGTGAACAGGGAATTTAGCGAAAGGAGTTGAGATTCTGATAACGCTGGTAATTTTAAATTTTGAAGGAAGTTTTGGATGTTGTCGTGTGTAGGTTGGTATGTAGAGGGGTCGTCTTTAATGTTGTATAAGTTGCTGTAGTAGTCAGTGAACTGGTTAGCTATGTCTTGTGGGTGTGTGATTTTATGTTTAAGAGTGGGGTATAGCAAATGTGCAATTCTGGTTTTAGTTTTCGCTGCTTTTAGTCTATTGGCTAAATATTTGCCTGCTCTATTGGCATATGACTGCAGTTTCAAACGTCTAAGATGATAATCGTATTGTTGAGATAGCAGATTTCTGAGGTCCTCTCTTAAAGCTGAGAGTTTTTGGGTAAGATTGGCGTTAGGTGTTTGTTTATTTTGTGTTTCTATGGTGTGGATGTTGTTTGGGATTGAATTAATACGGGCTGTATGTCTTTTTTTTTCTCTGGCTCCGAGTTGTATGAGTATGCCCCTCATGTACGCCTTATGGGCGTTCCATAAGGTAAAAGGGTTCTCAACAGAATCTGCATTGCGTAAAAAGAATTCACTAATATGTTGGGAGATCTTTGTGGAGGTTCGGGGATCTTGTATGAGTCTTACATTGCTACGCCAGATGGGTGAGGAGGAGGAGACAACCTGGTCCTTAATAGTAATAGCAGCATGGCCAGACCATGTTATGTCATGTATTTACGCAGATGAGATATTCTGCAGCAGCCACTTATCTGTCAGGAATAGGTCGATGCGAGAGTATGAGCAATGTCTGTTGGAGAAGAAAGTATAATCTCTTGCATTTGCTTTTAAACATCTCCAAACATCAAACAGCTCCGCTTGGTGTATTATTTTGCCCAGATAGGAGGAGCTGTGTGCTTTTGGAGTAGACGTATCAATTTTGGGGTCTACAATAAGATTAAAGTCACCACATACAATGAGATTGCCGTATAGATGGTTCTGAATTCTCCTGAGTAGTCTGCTGATGAACGGATTTGATGTGAGTTCGGTGCATATAAGGATACTAACGTATACGGTTTTGAGTTGATGCCTCTTGTCAGGATGATGTATCTGCCGTTGGGATCAAGGATAATGTCCTTGTGTTGAAAGGACACAGTGTTCCTCAGTGCTATTAATACTCTACCTTTTTTTTGCCTGGTGTACATGCCATGAATACATGTGGATAGTCTTTATGTGAACATTTAGGAGCTTTTGTTTCCTGGAAGTGGGTCTCCTGTACACACAGGATATCTGCCCTGTGTATCTTGGCTTCCTTCCACAAGGAGAGTCTTTTTGCGGGGTGATTCAGACCCCTAGCATTTATGGATAGGCAGTTAATGGGCATAAGGAGGGTTCTTTGAGGTCTGGGGCATTATGTAGAGTATATACTCACTGTGGCTGTAGTAGATGATCCGGTAGAAGATGTGAACTCTATCTTCGCCCAGGATAGAAGGGATGTTCGTGCTGGATGGCGTGCTTCAAACATATAGTAAGGAGAATAAAAGTGGTGAAAAAGGAACAGTGTTATTGAAATGAATGTGAACTCAATAAAAAAAGGATCCATAAACTGATCCATAGGCAGACGCAACTGCTGCAAAAAAGAACTGGAGGTAAAACAGGGATGTTAATCATGTAACCCCTGTTGTCCGGAGAGAATTGAGTATTGTATAATGTGTTATCTTCAACCACTTCCACTGGTAGCTTTCTTTGAGGAACGTTTGCGGGAGACCACATGCCAGTCCTCCTCTAGTGGGCTAGGTGTAGGACTGTGAGTAGCTGACACGTCTTGATCAGGTAGTATACCCCATTTGCGTAATGCTGTGATACCTTCTTCTAGTGTAGATATCAATACTGATACGCCGTTGTGGGTAATCGAGAGCTTGGCGGGGTATTTCCACTTATGTATGATTTTGTGGTTCCTCAAGGCCTTAGTTATTGTCGCTAGGTTGCGACGTTGTTGGAGCGTATGCCTGGACAGGTCCGGGAGTATTTGTAGTTCTGCGTACTGCGGGTGTCTATCATCGGTTCTGCGGGATGTTGTGAGAATTTGTTCTTTGACATGATAGTAGTGCACCCTAAGTAGCACATCTCTGGGAGTGTTTTCAGGAAGAAATGCAGGTTTGGGTATACAATGTATGCGATCCACAATTAGATCTTGTGGTGACAAAGATGGTAGCAGAGTTGAGAATAGCGACTGCGTGTATGACAGTAGTTGCGTGGCAGGTATGGTTTCTGGGATCCCCCTAATTTTTAGATTGTTCCTTCTGGAACGGTCATCCAAATCTGCAACTTTATTTTTTAGCCATGCGATTTCCTCATCATGGTTTCTATGGGCATCCACCATTGTATTAAATGATGAAGTAAAGTCGCCCATACGCTGCTCAATATGATCCACCCTGCTGCCTAAGGCCTGTACTTCTCTCTGGCAGTGATTAATTCCAGCAGTCATGTCAGCATGTAATGATGCTTTTAGAGATAACAGCATCTCTTTGAGGACTGTGTCTGATACTGGCCTGTCAGATGTGGGGAATGCTGCTATAGGGTCCTGTGTAATATGCACCGCTGGATCCACAGCATTCTGAGGCCTGCTTACCTCCATCTCAGGGTCTTTCAGCGGCCGGTCCGGGGAGGCTATCCTCTGTTTTTGCTTGGCTGGACTCCTGGGAGAAGGCTCCAGAGGAGGCTCCAGAGGAGGATCTGCTATTTAAATGGGAGCCTTGAAGTTGTTTTGCGGAGCCGGAGCGGCTGTTGTTGATCGTGGCCTGAGGCTATGTCTGTCTCCCTGAAGTGCCGGTGCCATTTTGTTGGAGCTCGCGCGCTTTAAAGAAGTCCTGCATCTTTTGGGGATTCTGTGGGTTTTACCTGTGCCTGGTCATCTCGCCGAGTGTAGCGGGTCCCGGTGAGTACGTGGATGATTTATGCAGCGCGGATGGTGCCGGTGGATGTGGATGGATGTTGATTCTCTGCGGCGGCCGAGCGGAGCTCTCTGTTTAAGCTTCCATGTTGGAGTTTGGTCGCCACACCCCCCCCAAAAAAAAAAAATATGAAAGCGCCAATGGTGCAGAACAAATGGTATATTTATTGGATGACACCAATAATCCAAAAAACAGTTTAAAATAGCGTGATCACGTAAATGGATAAAATCAAGTGTAGGGAAGAGTGTAGCTCGACCAACGCATTTCATCCAATTGGACTTCAACTGGATGCCACAGTTGATAAAAGCAATAATCGGCCTTGCTGTCACAGCTTGAAATGATATGCACCTGTCAAACAGGTGTGAATAAATTGTTTTTTGGGTGTCGGTGGTGCCTTCACACCGTAACACTCTTGATGAAAGAAAGATTCGGCCTTGCTGTCAAAAATTGAAATTTGATGCCCCACTCAAACAGTTGTGGAAAATTTGGTCTTTGGATGTCGGTGGTGCCTTCATATCATAACCCTATTGAGGTACTCTTGATGAAAGCAAGAATTGGCCTTTCTGTCAAATATTACAATGATATGCACCTTTCAAATAGGTGCAGAAAAAATTTTCTTTGGATGTCGATGGTGCCTTTGCCCCATAACCCTATAGAAGTAATTTTCATGAAAACAAGAATTGGCCTTGCTGTCAAAAATTACAATGATATTCACCTGTATAACAGGTGTTAATTGTGTTGTGTCCATGAAACCTACACCAAATGTCTTTCAGATGAAATCACCACCCACAAGGCTAGGCAGACTAGACTGTCTTTCAGAGATTCCAGATCCAGAAAGCACTTAATCACTGACATCAGCATCAGGGGCTTGATAGCTGCTGTTAATCCAGGACTGATTCATTTTAATAATTGTCAGCCGGTCCACGGAGTCTGTGGACAGATGCGCTCTCTTATCTGTCACAAAACCTCCAGCAGCACTGAATAACCATTTGGAAAGCATGCTGGATGCAGGGCAGCCCAGCAGCTCTATTGCATACTGGGCAAGTTCTGGCCAGTGGTCTATTTTTATGACCCAGTAACCCAGTGGATTGTCAACTGGAAAGCTCTCCATATCTATTTTCGTTCCTAGATAATCTCCCATCATATGATGAATATGCTGCCGATGGCATGTGAAAGCTGACAGCCTTGAGCTCCGAGGACTAAAAATGTTTTAAAAGGCATTACTGAGGTGGCCCCCTTCTCCACTGCTCCTCTCTTGACCAACAGAAGCCTCAAAACAATGTTTTCCACCAGACTGTAACCTACTAGAGTCGGGAAAGTCATTACATAAACTCCTTTTTACGGTGTCCTGAAGAAATTTCATCTTCTGCTCCCTCTGTGGATTCTGAGACTTTCCCCTTGTAATGGTGGTTAAGGAGGGTTGCCAACCAATAGTGATCCTTTTCCATGATGCCACGTATTCTCAGGTCATTATGCAGGCTTTGAAGAATGAGGGAGCCCATGCATCCCAAGTTTGCGGAGGCATAAGAAGTAGACTCCTCTGGGTCACTGAAGATTACAGTATCTGGAACTGCCTCCTCTTAGCCACATACTACTCCCAAGGGTTCTGGGGATGGAAAACCATCTGTTAAGGGTTGACATATGTCTTTCTCTGCTTCAATGCCTCCAAATATGCCAGAATCATCCTCCTCTCTCTCCTCTTGTGTGTTCTGTGGCGTGGGAAGAATGGTGTCTGCATAAAGTGGACCTTGAGAGGAAAGAAAGTCCTCCTCTTCCTCCCACTGCTCTGCCTCAAGTGTCCTGTCCATATTGCCATGCAGAGTCTGCTCCAGCAAGAACACAACAGGGATTGTGTTACTGATGCATGCATTGTCACAGCTTACCATCTTTGTGGCCTCCTCAAATGGTGACAGTACAGTGCATGCATCCTTTATAAGCAACCATTGGTGTGGGGAAAAAAAGCAGAACCAGCTTGAACTGGTCCTTGTGCCATACTCACACAGGTACTCATTGACGGCCCTCTGCTGCATGTGTAGCTGCTGCATTGCCAAAGTTGAGTTCCACCTGGTGGGCATATCACAAATCAGGTGGTTTGCGGGCAGGTGGAATTCCTGCTGAATTTCAGCCAACCAAGCACTGCCTGAAATGGCTATAGACTCTTCTGGCTTGTTTCAGCAGATCTTCAAACCCTGGGTACCTTTTTAAAAAAATGTTGCACCACCAAATTGAGGACATGTGCCAGGTATGGCACATGTGTCAACTTTCCCTGTCTATGGGTGGACAGGAGGTTTGTGCCATTATAGCACACCACCATTCCTGGCTCCAGCTGGCGTGGCATGAACCACCTCCGGGCTTGCCCCTACAGAGCTGCCAGAATATCTGCTCCGGTGTGGCTCCTGTGCCCTAGACAGACCAACTGAAGCACTGCATGACACTATTAGCCTGACTAATTGAATAGCCCCTTGAATGCTTAGGGGGTAATTCTAGTTCATGGGACAATTCAGCAGAGGAGGTCATGCAGAAGGAGGAGGAGGTTGTGGAGCTGACAAATCCTGCATTATCATCACTAGCTGTATGGAGACCTGCTGGCACAACAAGCTGCAGCACTGAGCCCTGTCCTGCATCCTTCCGAATTGCATGCAGAGTTACCCAGTGTGCTGTGAATTAAATATAATGTCCCTGACCATGTTTGCTGGACCAATGGTATGTTTAATAAATTCAGCTTACTTCTCAATGTCAAATTTGAGGGCTGCAACAGGTTTAGATGTTTAAGATGAGCAAGAAGTGGGTGCATTTGCAGCTGATGATGACACTGCGCTAGTCTGCACCTGAGAGAAGGAGGATGATAAAGGCTTGGTTATTCACTTCACCACCTCCTCTGTGTGTTCAGGTTATAAAGCACACCCACTGCTAAAAAAGCAAGGTTTTCCCTGCTTCTCAAAGATGTGGCCTGACCACCACTTTGGTCTGCAGATGCAAACCTGTCCACCCCTAATAGCTGCAGATGAAGAACTTCTGCTTCTCCCTTAATGCATCTCAAGTATAATGACAATAGGAGATTGCCTTATTTTGTTTTCAGTCAATAGGAGGTACAGTATCTCACAAAAGTGAGTACACCCCTCACATTTTTGAAAATATTTTATTATATCTTTTCATGTGACAACACTGAAGAAATGACACTTTGCTACAATGTAAAGTAATGGGTGTACAGCTTGCATAACAGTGTAAATTCGCTGCCCCCTAAAAATAACTCAACACACAGCCATTAATGTCTAAGCCAATGGCAACAAAAGTGAGTACACCCCTAAGTGAAAATTTCCAAATTGGACCCAAAGTGTCAATATTTTGTGTGGCCACCATTACTTTCAGCACTGACTTAACCCTATTGGGTATGGAGTTCACCAGAGCTTCACAGGTTGCCACTGGAGTCCTCTTCCACTTCTCCATGATGACATCATGAAGTTAGTGGATGTTAGAGACCTTGTGCTCCTCCACTTTCCGTTTGAGGATGCCCCACAAATGCTCAATAGGGTTTAGGTCTGGAGACATGCTTGACCAAAGGAGGCATGCTTGACCTTTACCCTCAGCTTCTTTAGCAAGGCAGTGGTCATCTTGGAGGTGTGTTTGGGGTCATTATCATGTTGGAATACTGCTCTGCGGCCCAGTATCCAAAGGGAGGGGATCATGATCTGTTTCTGTATCTCACAGTACACATTTGCATTCATTGTTCCCTCAATGAACTGTAGCTCCCCAGTGCCAGCAGCACTCATAGAGCCCCAGACCATGACACTTCCACCACCATGCTTGACTGTATGCAAGACAAACTTGTCTTTGTACTCCTCACCTGGTTGCCGTTACACGCGCTTGACACCACCTGAACCAAATAAGTTTATCTTGGTCTCATCAGACCACAGGACATGGTTCCAGTAATACATGTCCTTAGTCTACTTGTCTTCAGCAAACTTTTTGCGGGCTTTCTTGTGCATCATCTTTAGAAGAGGCTTCCTTCTGGTATGACAGCCATGCAGACCAATTTGATGCAGTGTGCAGCGTATGGTCTGAGGACTGACAGGCTAACCCCCCACCCCTTCAACCTCTGCATTAATGCTGGCAGCTCTCATTTGACTATTTCCCAAAGACAATCTCTGGATATGACACTGAGCACATGCACTCAACGTCTTGGCGAGGCCTGTTCTGCGTGGAATCTGTCCTGTTAAACATTGTATGGTTTTCGCCACTGTGCTGCAGCTCGGTTTCAGGGTCTTGGCAATCTTCTTATATCCCAGGCCATCTTTATGTAGAGCAACAATTAATTTTTTCAGATCCTCAGAGAGTTCTTTGCCATGAGTTGCCATGTTGAACTTCCAGTGACCAGTACGAGAGAGTGAGAGCGATAACACCAAATTTAACACACCTGCTCCCCATTCACACCTGAGACCTTGTAACATTAACGAGTCACATGACACCGGGGAGGGCAAATGGCTAATTGGGCCCAATTTGGACATTTTCACTTAGGGGTGTACTCACTTTTGTTGCCAGTGGTTTAGACATTAATGGCTGTGTGTTGAGTTATTTTGAGTTATAGTATAGCTACCTGCAGCAGGTGCTTGTGTAGGCTCTTTGAAGTATTTCCAGTTACTGTACTGTGTACCCCGCACAGTTGCACCTACAGTATAGCTACCTGCAGCCAGGTGCTTGTGTAGGCTCTTTGAAGTATTTCCAGTCACTGTACTGTGTACCCCGCACAGTTGCACCTACAGTATAGCTACCTGCAGCTAGGTGCTTGTGTAGGCTCTTTGAAGCATTTCCAGTTACTGTACTGTGTACCCCACACAGATGTACCTACAGAATAGCTACCTGCAGCCAGGTGCTTGTGTAGGCTCTTTGAAGTATTTCCAGTCACTGTACTTTGTACCCCGCACAGTTGCACCTACAGTATAGCTACCTGCAGCAGGTGCTTGTGTAGGCTCTTTTAAGCATTTCCAGTTACTGTACTGTGTACCCCACACAGTTGCACCTACATTATAGCTACCTGCAGCCAGGTGCTTGTGTAGGCTCTTTGAAGTATTTCCAGTTACTGTACTGTGTACTCTGCAAAGTTGCACCTACATTATAGCTACCTGCAGCCAGATGCTTGAGGAGGCTCTTTAAAGTATTTCCAGTTACTGTACTGTGTACCCCGCACAGTTGCACCTACAATATAGCTACCTGCAGCTAGGTGCTTGTGTAGGCTCTTTGAAGCATTTCCAGTTACTGTACTGTGTACCCCGCACAGTTGCACCTACAGTATAGCTACCTGCAGCCAGGTGCTTGTGTAGGCTCTTTGAAGCATTTCCAGTTACTGTACTGTGTACCCCGCACAGTTGCACCTACAGTATAGCTACCTGCAGCCAGGTGCTTGTGTAGGCTCTTTGAAGTATTTCCGGTTACTGTACTGTGTACCCCGCAGAGTTGGACCTACAGTATAGCTACTTGCAGCCAGGTGCTTGTGTAGGCTCTTTAAAGTATTTCCAGTTACTGTACTGTGTAAACCGCACAGTTGCACCCACAGTATAGCTACCTGCAGCCAGGTGCTTGTGTAGGCTCTTGAAGTATTTCCAGTTACTGTACTGTGTACCCCGCACAGTTGCACCTACAGAATAGCTACGTGCAACCATGTGCTTGTGTTGGCTCTTTGAAGTATTTCCAGTTACTGTACTGTGTACCCCACACAGTTGCACCTACAGTATACCTATCTGCAGCCAGGTGCTTGTGTAGGCTCCTGAAGTTTTTCCAGTTACTGTACTGTGTACCCCGCACACTTGCACCTACAGTATAGCTACCTGCAACCAGGTGCTTGTGTAGGCTCTCTAAATATTTCCAGTTACTGTACTGTGTACCCCGCACAGTTGCACCTACAGTATAGCAACCTGCAGCCAGGTGCTTGTGTAAGCTCTTAAAGTATTTCCAGTTACTGTACTGTGTACCCCGCACAGTTGCACCTACAGTATAGCAACCTGCAGCCAGGTGCTTGTGTAGGCTCTTTGAAGTATTTCCAGTTACTGTACTGTGTACCCCACACAATTGCACCTACAGTATAGCTACCTGCAGCCGGGTGCTTGTGTAGGCTCTTCGAAGTATTTCCAGTTACTGTACTGTGTAACCCGTACAGTTCCACCTACAGTATAGCTACCTGCAGCAGGTGCTTGTCTAGGCTCTTTGAAGTATTTCCAGTTACTGTACTGTGTACCCTGCACAGTTGCACCTACAGTAATGCTACCTGCAGCCAGCTGCTTGTGTAGGCTCTTTGAAGTATTTCCAGTTACTGTACTGTGTACCCCGCACAGTTGCACCTACAGTATAGCTACCTGCAGCCAGGTGCTTGTGTAGGCTCTTTTAAGCATTTCCAGTTACTGTACTGTGTACCCCGCACAGTTGCACCTACAGAACAGCTACCTGCAGCCAGGTGCTTGTGTAGGCTCTTTGAAGTATTTCCAGTTACTGTACTTTGTACCCCACACAGTTGCACCTACAGTATAGCTACCTGCAGCCAGGTGCTTGTGTAGGCTCTTGAAGTATTTCCAGTTACTGTACTGTGTACCCCGCACAATTGCACCTAGAGTATAGCTACCTGCAGCCAGGCGCTTGTGTAGGCTCTTGAAGTATTTCCAGTTACTCCACTGTGTACCCCGCACAGTTGCACCTACAGTATAGCTATCTGCAGCCAGGTGCTTGTGTAGGCTTACTGAAGAATTTCCAGTTACTGTACTGTGTACCCAGTACAGTTGCACCTACAGAATAGCTACCTGCAGCCAGGTGCTTGTGTAAGCTTTTTGAAGTATTTCCAGTTACTGTACTTTGTACCTCGCACAGTTGCACCTACAGTATAGCTACCTGCAGCCAGGTGATTGTGTAGGCTCTCTGAAGTATTTCCAGTTACTGTACTGTGTACCCCGCACAGTTGCACCTACAGTATAGCTACCTGCAGCCAGGTGCTTGTGTAGGCTCTTAAAGTATTTCCAGTTACTGTACTGTGTACCCCACACAGTTGCACCTACACTATAGCTACCTGCAGCCAGGTGCTTGTGTAGGCTCTTGAAGTATTTCCAGTTACTGTACTGTGTATCCCGTATAGTTGCACCTACAGAATAGCTACCTGCAGCCAGGTGCTTGTGTAGGCTCTTTGAAGTATTTCCAGTTACTGTAATTTGTACCCTGCACAGTTGCACCCACAGTATAGCTACCTGCAGCCAGGTGCTTGTGTAGGCTCTTGAAGTATTTCCAGTTACTGTACTGTGTACCCCGCACAGTTGCACATAGAGTATAGCTACCTGCAGTCAGGCGCTTGTGTAGGCTCTTGAAGTATTTCCATTTACTGCACTGTGTACCCCGCACAGTTGCACCTACAGTATAGCTATCTGCAGCCAGGTGCTTGTGTAGGCTTTCTGAAGTATTTCCAGTTACTGTACTGTGTACCCCGCACAGTTGCACCTACAGTATAGCTACCTGCAGCCAGGTGCTTGTGTCAGCTCTTTGAAGTATTTCCAGTTACTGTACTGTGTACCCCACACAGTTGCACCTACAGTATAGCTACCTGCAGCCAGGCGCTTGTGTAGGCTATTGAAGTATTTCCAGTTACTGTACTGTGTACCCCACACATTTGCACCTACAGTATAGCTACCTGCAGCTAGGTGCTTGTCTAGGCTCTTTGAAGTATTTCCAGTTACTGTACTGTGTACCCCGCACAGTTGCACCTACAGTATAGCTACCTAGAGCCAGGTGTTTGTGTAGGCTCTTTGAAATATTTCCAGTTACTGTACTGTGTACCCCGCACAGTTGGAACTACAGTATAGCTACCTGCAGCCAGGTGCTTGTGTAGGCTCTTTGAAGTATTTCCAGTTACTGTACTCTGTACCCCGCACAGTCTCACCTACAGTATAGCTACCTACAGCCAGGTGTTTGTGTAGGCTCTTTGAAATATTTCCAGTTACTGTACTGTGTACCCCGCACAGTTGGAACTACAGTATAGCTACCAGCAGCCAGGTGCTTGTGTAGGCTCTTTTAAGTATTTCCAGTAACTGTATTGTGTACCTCGCACAGTTGCACCTACAGTATAGCTACCTGAAGACAAGTGCAGGTGTTATCATACTAATAATACTACAGGCAGGCAGTTGATATAGCTAGCTGCAGTATAATCGGTATATATATATATGTACATCACAGTTTTGTGCAGCTCACTGCAGGCCAATAGTATGTCTGGAAGGCCAACAAGGAGAGGCAGACAGTCACAAGCCAATAAAAGAGGGCAAGCAGGCTCTGTGTCTAGAGGCAACAGTGCTGGTCATGGACACGGTGCATCCTCATCAGCACATGGCCGTGGGATACGCTTGGTCTTTTTTTCGGCAGCTGGCCGTGTTGAGCCGCAACATGCGGAAGACTTGGTCGAGTGGATGACCAAGCTGTCCTCATTGTCCTCATCCTCTCTCACCCAGATTCAGGGTACTTTGTCTGGCAAAGCAGCTGCCAACGCGGCCTCTTCCCTTGGCTCAATGGCATTAGTGACTCCTTCCCTAGCCCCACCATGTCCTCCTGAGGAGTCCCTCAAACTGTTTGACCACAGTGTTGGTTACATGCTTCAGGAGGATGCCCAGCTTTTTGAAGACTCCGATGATGGTACTCAGCTAGAGGAAGGCAGTAATGTGAGCCCAGACAAAGACGGGGCCAAAAAAGACAGCAATCTGGCAGTCATGTTCCCCCTGCTGAAGCATACTGCCAGGTTTGCTCCAGTGATGAGGAGGGAGGGGATGATGAGGTCACTGACTCCACGTGAGTGCCTGATAGGAGAGAGGAGGAGGAGGAGGCACATCACCAACGAGGCAGGATGCCCTCCAGGGGCCAGCCTAAGGGCAGCACACTGACTGCATCACACCCCAGAGCTCTGCATGTTCAGGGCGCTGCTGTCTCTGCGCATAATTCCAAAATTTCTCTGGTGTGGGCCTTTTTTGAGACGAGTGCATCAGATCCCACCGCTGCTATTTGCAACATGTGTCTCAAGAGTATCTCACATGGCCAAAACATCTCCCGCTTGGGCACCACATGCTTGACCAGACATATTTTGATCTGCCATGCAGTTCGTTGGCAAGCGTACCTAAAAGACCCACACTAAAGAACTAAGAGAACCTCTCCTTGCTCCTCTTCAGCTGAGATCTCCAACCCCACTATACCTTCAGTCCTCTCTGAGATCTGCACTGAGAGGAATGAAGGTGTAGAATTAGGTGTGTCACAACCAAGTACTTGCGGGCAATCTACTATCGGTACACCGACGTCAGATTTTACCAGGCAAATTTCCCTGCCCCAGCTGCTGCACCGCAGAAAGAAGTTCGCTTCCAGCCATCCACATGCCCAGCGGTTGAATGCTAGCTTGGCAAAATTGCTAGCACTTCAACTGCTACCTTTTCAGTTGGTAGACTCTGCCCCCTTCCATGAGTTTGTGGAATGTGAGGTTCCTCAGTGGCAGGTTCCCAAACGCCACTTTTTCTCACGGAAGGCGATTCCGGCTCTCTACCGGCATGTGGAAGGCAATGTCTTGGCCTCGCTGGACAGGGTGCGGTCAGTGGTAAGGTGCATATTACCGATGACTCATGGTCCAGCAGGCATGGACAGGGACGTTACCTAAGTTTCATGGCGCATTGGGTGACTCTGCTGGCAGCTGGGAAGGAGCGGGACAAGGTGCAGTAGTGTTGGAGGTTGTTCCGCCACCACGCCTCCAAAATGCCACTACTAATTATTGTGACACACCTCTCTCCTCCACCCCCTCCTGTTCTTCTTCCTCCATGGCCTCTTCCTGTGCTTTGTCCTCGGAACCAGCGGTGCTCTGTAGGCATTCAAGGGGCTACGCAAGTATGCAGGCCAAAAGATGCCATGCGGTGCTTGAGCTGGTATGCTTGGGGTACAGGAGCCACACTGGGGCAGAGATTCTGTCAGCTCTGCAGGGGCTGGTTCAGAGATGGTTTACGCCATGCCAACTTAAGGCAGGAATGGAGGTTTGCGACAATGGCACCAACCTCCTCTCCGTCCTCCGACAGGGACAACTGACCCATGTGCCCTGTTTGGCTCACGTCCTTAACTTGGTGGTGAAGCGGTTCTTGGGCAGGTACCCGGGCTTACAGGATGTCCTGAGTAGGGATGAGCTGAACACCCCTCTGTTCGGTTCGCACCAGAACATGCGAACAGGCAAAAAATGTATTCGAACACGCGAACACCGTTAAAGTCTATGGGACACGAACATGAATAATCAAAAGTGCTAATTTTAAAGGTTATTGTCATAAAAAGTGTTTGGGGACCTGGGTCCTGCCCCAGGGGTCATGGATCAATGCAAAAAAAAGTTTTAAAAACGGTCGTTTTTTTGGGAGCAGTGATTTTAATAATGCTTAAAGTGAAGCAATAAAAGTGTAATATCCCTTTAAATTTGGTACCTGGGGGTGTTTATAGTATGCCTGTAAAGGGGCGCATGTTTCCCGTGTTTAGAACAGTCTGACAGCAAAATGACATTTCAAAGGAAAAAAGTCATTTAAAACAACTCGCGGCTATTAATGCATTGCCGGTCCGACAATACACATAGAAGTTCATTGATAAAAACGGCCTGGGAATTCCCCCAAGGGAACCCCGAACCAAAATTTAAAAAAAAAATGACGTGGGGTCCCCCTAAATTCCATACCAGGCCCTTCAGGTCTGGTATGGATATTAAGGGGAACCCCGGCCAAAATTTTTTAAAAAATGGCGTAAGGTCCCCCTCAAAATATATACCAAACCCTTCAGGTCTGATATGGATTTTAAGGGGAACCCCGTGCCAAAATTAAAAAAAAAATGGCGTGGGGTCCCCCCAAAAATCCATACCAGACCCTCATCCAAGCACGCAACCTGGCAGGCTGCAGGAAAAGAGGGGGAAGAGAGAGCGCCCCCCCTGAACCGTACCAGGCCACATGCCCTCAACATTGGGAGGGTGCTTTGGGGACAAGGGCCTCATCCCCACAACCCTGGCCGGTAGTTGTGGGGGTCTGCGGGCGGGGGGCTTATCAGAATCTGGAAGCCCCCTTTAACAAGGGGACCCCCAGATCCCGGCCCTCCCCCCTGTGTGAAATGGTAAGGGGGTACTTAACCCTACCATTTCACTAAAAAACTGTCAAAAATGTTAAAAATGTCAAGAGACAGTTTTTGACAATTCCTTTATTTAAATGCTTCTTCTTTCTTCTATCTTCTATCTTCCTTCAGTTTCTTCCTCCCACTTCTTCTTCTTCTGGTTCTTCTGGTTCTTCTGGCTCTTCTGGTTCTTCCTCCAGTGTTCTCGTCCAGCATCTCCTCAGTGGCGTCGGCGTCTTCTTCCCTTCTTCTCCTCGGGCTGCTCTGCATCCATGATGGCATGGAGAGAGGCTCCCGCTCTTCTCTTCATCTTCTTCTCTTCATCTTCTTCTCTTCTTCATCTTCTTCTCGGGCCACTCCGCATCCATGGTGGCATGGAGGGATGCTCCCGCTGTGTGACGCTTCTCCTCTTCTGATGGTTCGGTGACCCGGCCCCCCTCTGATGCACGGTGACTTGACGGGACTTCCCTGTGGCATTCCCCATTACGCCACAGGGAAGTCCTGTCAAGTCACCGTCAAATCAAGTCACCGTGCGTCAGAGGAGGGCGGGGTCACCAGGTGTCCCCACCCCCTCCATTATTTAAGAACCGTCAGAAGAGGAGAAGCGGGAGCCTCCCTCCATGCCACCATGGATGCGGAGCGGACCGAAAAGAAGATGAAGAGAAGAAGATGAAGAAGAGAAGAAGATGAAGAGAAGAAGATGAAGAGAAGAGTGGGAGCCTCCCTCCATGCCATCATGGATGTGGAGCAGCCCGAGGAGAAGAAGGGAAGAAGACGCCAACGCCACGGAGAAGATGCTGGACGAGAACACCGGAGGAAGAACCAGAAGAGCCAAAAGAACCAGAAGAACCAGAAGAAGAAGATGGAGGAAGAAACAGAAGGAAGATAGAAGATAGAAGAAAGAAGAAGCATTTAAATAAAGGAATTGTCAAAAACTGTCTCTTGTCATTTTTAACATTTTTGACAGTTTTTTAGTGAAATGGTAGGGGTACTTTTGTACCCCCTTACCATTTCACACAGGGGGGAGGGCCGGGATTTGGGTTTCCCCTTGTTAAAGGGGGCTTCCAGATTCTGATAAGCCCCCCGCCTGCAGACCCCCACAACCAATGGCCAGGGTTGTGGGTATGAGGCCCTTGTCCTCATCAACAAGGGGACAAGGTGTTTTGGGGGGCTACCCCAAAGCAACCTCCCAATGTTGAGGGCATGTGGCCTAGTACGGTTCAGGAGGGGGGCCGCTCTCTCACTCCCCTCTTTTCCTGCGGCCTGCCAGGTTGCGTGCTCGGATAAGGGTCTGATATGGATTTTTGGGGGGACCCCACGCCATTTTTTTTTTTCATTTAGGCGTGGGGTTCCCCTTTAAAATCCATACCAGAACTTAAGGGTCTGGTATAGATTTTGAGGGGGACCCCACGACATTTTTTTTTTTAATTTTGGCCGGGGTTCCCCTTAATATCCATACCAGACCTGAAGGGCCTGGTATGAAATTTAGGGGGACCTGCCACGTCATTTTTTAAAAAAAATTTTGGCCAGGGTTCCCCTTAATATCCATACCAGACCTGAAGGGCCTGGTATGGAATTTAGGGGGACCCCCCACGTCATTTTTTTTTTAAATTTTGGTCCGGGGAATTCCCAGGCCGTTTTTATCAATGAACTTCTATGTGTATTGTCGGACTGGCAATGCATTAATAGCTGCGAGTAGTTTTAAATGTTCTGTTTCTGTTTAGACTGTTCTAAACACGGGAAACATGCGCCCCTTTACAGGCATACTATAGACACCCCCCTAGGTATGAAATTTAAAGGGATATTACACTTTTATTGTTTCACTTTAAGCATTATTAAAATCACTGCCGTTTTTAAAACTTTTTTTTGTATTAATCCATGTCCCCTGGGGCAGGACCCAGGTCCCCAAACACTTTTTATGACAATACCATGAATATAAGCCATTAAAATTAGCACTTTTGATTTCTCCCATAGACTTTTAAAAGGTATTCCACGGCATTCGAATTTGCCCCAAACACCCCAAATTGTTCGCTGTTCGGTGAACTTGCGAACAGCCGATGTTCGAGTCGAACATGAGTTCGACTCGAACTCGAAGCTCATCCTTAGTCCTGAGGCAGGCCAGGAAAGTCTGTGCATTTCCACCGGTCATATCATGCCAGTGCTCGGCTGGCAGATCTCCAAAAGCAATTTAACCTGCCCAAGAACCGCCTAATCTGTGACATGCCCACCAGGTGGAACTCAACGTTGGCCATGCTTCAGCGGCTGCACACTCAGCACAGGACCATCAATGAGTACCTGTGCGACTATGGCACCAGGACAGGTTCAGGGGAGCTTGTTTTTTTTCCCCACGCCAGTGGGTCATGATCAGGGAT
Organism: Aquarana catesbeiana; assembly: GCF_042186555.1. Taxonomy (NCBI): domain Eukaryota; kingdom Metazoa; phylum Chordata; class Amphibia; order Anura; family Ranidae; genus Aquarana; species Aquarana catesbeiana. Next base: position 328,513,519 of record NC_133328.1, on the reverse strand, counting down.
GCATGCACTGTCCTTTAACCATTTGAGGAGGCCACGAGGATGGTGAGCAGTGACAGTGCATGCATCAGTGACACTGTCCCCCTTGTCCACCTGGTGGAGCACACGCTGCGTGGAATAATGGACAGGGCACTTGAGGCAGAGCAGAGGCAGGAAGAGGAGGACTTCCTTAGCTCTCAAGGCTCCCTTTATCCAAACAGTGTTCTTGCGTGCCCGCCGATCACACAGGAAGAGGACGAGGAGGAGGAGGAGGATTGTGTCAGCATGGAGGTGGAGCCTGGCACTCAGCATCATCAGCAGTCTTTAAGGGATCATTTACAGTCCCAAGAAACCAATGGACTTGTACGTGGCTGGGAGGAGGAGGCTGCGGATCATGTCGTCCTTAGTGACCCAGAGGACTCCAGACCGAATGCCTCAGCAAACCTACGCTGCATAGCCTCCCTGATCCTGCAAAGCCTGCGGAAGGATTCACGTATTCGTGGTATCAAGGAGAGGGATCAATACCGGCTGGCAACCCTCCTTGATCCACATTACAAGGGTAAGGTTGCGGACCTTATCTTGCCGTCGCAGAGGGAGCAGAGGATGAAACATCTTCGGGAGGCCTTGCAGAAAGGTCTGTGCACCGCATTCCCAGCGACTGGGAGGTTAGAAACTCCTGTTGCTGGACAACGTGTTGCTGAGGCTTCGGTCAGTCAAAGAAGGAGTGGTGGAGAATGTGGCCGTCTGACCGATGCGTTCAGTTTTTTTGTCCGCAGCCCCAAGGTATGATCGGTTCCAGCAACTATCACCAGTGTCTGTTTTACATGGTGCAGGAATACCCAGGGGTGAGATATGACTTGGACACCTTTCCCACCGAAAATCGTCTGGGTTACTGGGTCTTGAGGATGGATCACTGGCCAGTGCTTGCACAGTATGCAATTGATCTACTGGCCTGTCCTGCATCCAGCGTTCTTTCGGAATGCACATTCAGTGCTCCTGGAGGCTTTGTAACCGATCACAGGATGCGTCTGTCCACCGACTCGGTCGATCGACTGACCTTCATAAAAATGAATCAGTCTTGGATCACCACCAGCTACCAAGCACCTGATGCTGATGTAACCGAATAATTTTTTTTTGAAATGTCAGATCCCTTCAAGACTGCCTATGCTGATGCTGAGTGACTATCCTGTTATGCTGAGTGATTATCTTCTTCCTCCTCAATCATTATGCTGATAGCTTGTAAGAACATTTTTGGTTCTGGGCGCTGCCACCAGTGGCTAAGGCCCAATTTTTCAGCCCCTGTTTAACAGGGGCATGGAATTACAATTTTTGATGCAATATTTTTCAGGATTGTTCATTGCTGCGCTCAACTAGAGTATCTGTGAGGGATTGCAGTGTTGTGGCACCAGCACCAGTGCCTAAGGCCCAATTTTTCAGCCCCTGTTTAACAGGGGCATGTAATTACAATTTTTGATGCAATACTTTGCAGCAGGGCTCATTCCTGCACTCCAACTAGAGTATCTGTGAGGGGTTACAGTGTTGTGGCACCAGCACCAGTGCCTAAGGCCCAATTTTTCTGCCCCTGTTTAACAGGGGCATGTAATTACAATTTTCCGTGCAATACTTTGCAGCAGGGCTCGTTCCTGCGCTCCAACTAGAGTATCTGTGAGGGGTTGCAGTGTTGTGGCATCAGCACCAGTGCCTAAGGTTCAATTTTTTAGCCCCCGTTTAACAGGGGCGTGTAATTACAATTTTTGACGCAATACTTTGCAGCAGGGCTTGTTCCTGCGCTCCAACTAGAGTATCTGTGAGGGGTTGCAGTTTTGTGGCACCAGCACCAGTGCCTAAGGCCCAATTTTTCTGCCCTTGTTCAACAGGGACATGTAATTACAATTCTTGACCTAATATTTCACAGCAGGGCCCATTCCAGTGCCCACCAATAGTAACTGTGAGGACTTACAGTGTTGTGGCACCAGCACCACCACCATCACCAAAGGCCCAATTTTTCTGCCCCTGTTCAACAGAGGCTTGTAATTACAATTCTTGATCTAATATTTCACAGAAGGGCCCTGTGAGGGCTTACAGCGTTGTGGCCACAACAACACCTAAGGCCCAAATTTCTGCTGAGTATATAGGGCAGGCCCCTACTTTCAAACATCCAACTTACAAACGACTCCTACTTGCAAACGGAAGGAGACAACAGGAAGTGAGATGAAGTCTACCCCTATGAAGGGAAAATCTCTCCTGTAAGAGTTAATATGGGAAAAACTTTTCTCCTTTCCACTGATGCTTTATCACCAATCCTTGTTTCACTAAAAACCCCAAATTTTCTAAAAACATTTGTCATTGGGACAGAAAGTGAGGTGAAATCTTCTGCAGAGGAGCACAGACAGCAAAACAAATGTCACAGGGGTGATAACCCTTCCCTATGTTTTCCAAAAAGCTTAAAATAGATTTTTTGGCTGGAGCTAAACACGTAAAAATGTACCAGTTCAAAATTACAAACAGATTCTACTTCACAACAAACCTACAGTCTCTGTCTTGTTTGCACCACCTGCATACTGCTCTTCAGAGTATATAGGGCCTGGTGGCCCCACACCTTTCCTTTTTTTAATTTGGGTGCGGGGTTCCCCTTAATATCCATACAAGACCCAAAGGGCCTGGTAATGGACTGGGGGGTACCCATGCCGTTTGTCTCACTGATTTTCATCCATATTGCCAGGACCCGACATTACATTAAAGCTGCAAGCAGTTTTAAATGACTTTTATTCCTTTAAAAATTTAATTTTGTGCACGGACTGTTCTAAGCACAGGAAACATGCGCCAATTTATAGACACCCCCAGGTATGATATTTAAAGGAATATTTCACTTTTTTTTTACTTTAAGCATCATTAAAATCACTGCTCCCGAAAAAACAGCTGTTTTTAAAACTTTTTTTTGCATTGATACATGTCCCCTGGGGCAGGACCCGGGTCCCCAAACCCTTTTTAGGACAATACCATGCAAATTAGCCTTTAAAAATTAGCACTTTTGATTTTGGACGTTCGAGTTCCATAGACGTCAATGGGGTTCTAACGTTCGTGCGAATTTTGGAATTTTCGGCTCATCTCTAATCCTAACAACCAATGACATCATTGGTTGATAAGGGGAGGGCACCAGGACATCCTTGTTTGCCCCTTCTATGACCCTCTCTGTCAGAACTATGGTTACATTAACTGAGTGAGGGAGAGAAACTTGAGGAAGAAAAAAAACACTAGAATACTAAACAGTATTAGTTTGCAAAGGTGGATGAATAAATTACCTCAAATGTTGGGTGTCTTACGTGTGTGGATGTTGCTGTGCTATGTAAAACTATTTGTTTGGTTTTTTACATTGTAGAATGGGGTGCCTTGAGGTTGTGTAGAATTTTAAATGGTGCCTTGACTCAGAAGAGGTTGAGAAACACTAATCTAAAGCAACCAATCATCTTGAGTGAATTATTATGAGTTACTGCACTAAAGAATATAAGGTCTCTTTAATAAATATGGCAATTTTTATTTAGGATTAGCTAAAGCTAAAAAAAAAATGATTATGATGTGGTCACCCATTTTTGAAAATGGTAACAAGCTGATTTTTTAGTAAAGATCTGTACTTAATTTTAACAGAGAAATGAATGTTTCTTTGAGTCAAAACAAATTTGTCACTGACTTTACAAAGGTCAGACTTAATATGTAGTTTTCATACACTGCACTATGGTTTTTCAAAGAAGAGGCTCTACTTCAATTTATGCAGTTCAAGAGAGTCACTTCATATTTCTTACAAAAGACTTCAGTTAGCATTTCAGTCATAATACCTTTTTTCTAAGAGGTTAATGGTTTAATGGCTCTTGTAAGAGAATAAAAGTGACAATTAATATTTCAGCTCTACTTTGATTTTTAATTAGATGACTTTGAGTATCATTATTTTTTATTGAGTGTAGTGGCTCTACTAGCATTGCTTGCAGCAAAAGAACATGAACATGACAACATATGAGCAGTTGATCTGTACAGACATCTTTTAATTTAAGTTGTATTAATTACTTTTGATGTTGTAGCTAGATTTTTTACAAGAAATGTTATGTAAACGGATGTAAACATACCCATAAATATCTTTTTTTTGTGTCATTTATGATAATGTGATATGATATAATTGTTAATGGTTGTGCATGAATTAATTTGTCTTCCGACTCACTTGTTGCTGCAATGCTACCAAAAAAGTATGAATTTAGTACTATGTAAAATTTCAATAGACGGCATTTTAGATTGTTGGATTCCCTCAGGTCTTTATTGCCTAAAGGGGTACATCCAAGAGCTTGTGGGACTTCATTGATAAAAGTAGTAAAGAAAAGAAGACAATTATTTTAAACACTCACTGCCTCGGGTTAAGTGTCTTACGTGCCACCACGGCTACCCTCCAATGAGCACCCAGAAATATCACTCAAAGCCTAAAACAAAAGAAGGAACACCAGACTAAATTAACAAAGGCGCTGTAGCTGTAATGGTTTCACTGGCACAATCCTGCCCCATCTCATTTGTTTTCAAGCAATGTCTCTGGTATCTGCTTCCCTGAGTCCTATTAAACACTTGCAAACACTACTGGACCCTAATGGGGTGCATGTTTTGTCCACAAAATGCACTGGATGACTTGTGAATCATTTAAGCTGCTTAGACTCCTTTATAAATTTGGTCTACCACTTCTTTTTTTTTGGTTGACATTTTTATTGCTGTCTGCTTCCTTCACATTCTGTCAAATGTAGTCCAAGTCTCGGGACTGTAAATAAAATATCCCTACAGGGACACAAACATAACTAAAAATCTCCAAATCACCCATGCTTTCAACACCTCGAGTGCAAACTCTGGGTCAATGCTTGTTTGCACCCAAGGTGTTGGCAGCACTGGTTTAGTGTAATGGGTAAAGTTAAAGTTTCTTGCAGATTTTTAGTGCTACAGGAAAAAAAGTCAGCTGCAAACAGGAAAATCCAGCATGATGTAAAACTTAATTGTTCTGCAGAAACACACAGGGTAGCCCCACCTAGGACCTCCCTTTTTATCATGTTTCATGAAAAAGGGGACTCAACCATCTTTACAATGAGGCCCCTCTTTGATTGAGCTTTTCTGTGCCTTTGTCCAGAAAAACAAAGTTTTATACCGTGCAAAAAAAATTTCCGTAGTCCTAAAAAATGTGAAAGAAATGTTAATCCTTCCCACTTCATTAAAACTATGGTTTTATTGCTGTCATTGTCCTTTTCTTGATGGGACCTTTCTTCTTGACTACCTCAATTAGGTGGCACCAGTCAGCAAAACAGAAAGTAAAGTGAAATCTTCCAAATAAGGACACACACAACAGTAAAAACCCAACGGATGATCTAAACCATGCCTACTCTAAATGGCTAGATCTTTATGGTAAGTATATCTCTAGAAATGTAATCCAGCTTAAAGGACACAGGTGAATCATTCAATACTCAATAGAGGCTTATGGTTAGTTGACTAGCCATAGAAAAATGTAAGAAAAAAACCAAAAATGTTTACATGTCAAAGTGTAATTTCTGCTTTTTGCTCTACAATATTCATTATTTAAAGAATGCTTTCCTGATTGACTGTATGGCACCATACATTTGGGTAGCTTCACCCTCACTCCTACTCCATGGGACCCCACTCCCATAAATCTTGAGGCTAAATCAGACCATGTATTCCTTGGTCGGGATGTCAGCTCCTTGGTATCTCACAGAGTCAAGAGAGGAGATGGGTCCCCAGATATCAGCAGGATTTTTCCCACATGCATCTTGCCAGAGTTTTAGCAGAAGGTTGCACAGATGATACTATAAAAATAACAGGGGTTAACATCCCTAATGACCCATGGTCTTATTTATTTCATAATTCTAGATTTACAATAAATCATTATAAGTATATGTTGATGTCAGGATCACGTAAGTGCTCCTGCTCCTCATTCCAGCATCTGGATTTTGGCTATTGCATTCTCCATGTCTTTGTCCACCTGCAAGGTGATTGATATGGTCAGTCACCTGTTATAAGCAAGCCAAATGCACTGTTCCTTGCTTGTGATAGAGACAGTGATTCCTGCGTTGATCCTGATCAAGCCCCCCCCCCCGTTTTCTTCCCTGTGTATGACTTGGATTGGATATTGGACTATTCCCTGAACTCAGCCTGCCTTTTACCCAGACTGTCATAGAACCATGCTATCTGTCTGCTAACTGCAAGTATCTGTTTGCTTTGCAAACCAAGTACCGGTAGGCCTGCTTGCCTTAAGGGAAAGGGGGCTGCTATACGTAAAGCACACAGTATAGTGTCTGACCATCCGCGTTGGGGTAGACGTGACATTATCACAAGCCTTTAACAAAAAAAATTCTGTCAAGATGGACTCTACACAGGCTTGCTTATTTGCTGAGAAAATTTGCAAACTGACACACCAAGTCCAGGAACTGTCTGTACGTGTAAATGCACCATCAGCAGTAACACAGGGGCCAGAGCCCAAAGTTAACCCCCTGATCATTTTTCTGGTGACCCCCATGTGTTTTCCAACATTAAAAATAGTTGTATACTATACTTTAAGCCTAAGCCACACTCCTCTGGTTCTGAAGCACAGTGGATCAGCCTGATTATTACATGGTTGCAGGGGGATCCCCAGTCTTGGGAGTTTAGTCTCCCCAGACAGAGGATAAGTTGAAGTTTTTTGCAAGGCCTTAGTTTTACTGTATGATGATCCTGATCATGCTCATTCAGCTGAAGCTAACCATAGGTCATTACGGCAGGATAAACACTCTGCTGAACAATACTGTTCTGATTTCTATAGACTATACTCTTAGCTTTGCCAAGTTTTCACGCCGCCTATCAGCTTTCATAGAGTCTGGGGCTGCTAGCAATTTCATCGATAGGGACCTAGCACACTGTTCTCAGTCTTAGCTGTTGATAACTATCCCATGTCCATGGGTCTGGTCACCTTGCGCACTGAGCATTAGGGAATTTCATAGGGAGACAATTAGCTTCTGCTTGATCTCGTCTCCCACCTATCATCTTATCTTAGGGTATCCCTGGCTTAAACTTCACAACTCGCACATAGACTTGGCTACAGAGGAGATTATAATCCACATCAAAAACAGTGAGCCATAATAAAGTATTGTGCTAAAAAAATTGTTCAAAAAAACTTGTTGCGTGATATTCAAAATAAAAAAGTCTTTGTTTGTGGGTATATTTACTGCATTCGTGATAATTGATTGTCCCAATCCAATGAAGAGATTAGAGCAAAAAATATTGAAAAACAACACCAAGGAAAACACATAAATCTTCATAGATGCAAAAAATCTTAGCGATGATAAAAGGTTCTGTCACCAAAGAGGAAGAAATCACCTTGGAATAATAGATATCTGCTTACCAGATACCAATGACTCCTTTAACTAAAAAGAGAGTCATTAGCGCTTGTACAGGATTGTGCCTGTTCACATGAAGGCTGGAAGGCTGGGTGGTACTTTAGGCATAGATCCCTCCCGTCCCATTCATTCAGGATAGGAAATATGAGAAACAAAAAGGAATCTCCATAGCGTAAAACCGTTTAATGTATGTAAAAAAAGAGACAATAAAATAGCCAAATGGCCTCTTACATTGATCGGTGCCTACCCGGCACTGGGACTGCTTGCATGTCAGGGTGAATGGTGTCCAAGACCCTTCGCATCACATCACACATGCGGCGTGCGGTGTGCGTTCCACCCCGTGCGCCTAGTCAGCCAGATGATCCGGAAGTTGGTAGGACGAACTGGACACGTGACCACGTACCGCTCCGAAGTACGTTTCGTTGTGAACGTCTTCAGGGAAGCGTACATTGGTCACTAGGATACCGGTTTATATGGGGAATATGGGCGGGTATATTAGCCTGGTACGAATACTCCGCCTCCTTACCAATAAAGTTTGCTGAACATTATGCACTGACTGACCAGGGGATAATGACTCCCTCTGGTGGCTACGAGTCTTAATGCTCCAGATACTTGAATTAGAGAGATCTTGATATTTCTCATAAGACCACGTCACTAGGTAGTGCTCCCCCTATCCGTCAATTGAAAAACTGGCAGAAGTGATTAAGAATGGTAGATTTGTGAATAAGTATAGTTGCATAGGAGACCTTAATGCAACTAGTGGTATTTGTCGTCATTAATGGGGAGGACTAAAATTAATATCCTGTCATTCTAAGCAGTCTCAGTCTCGGTTTAACAATGATTGATGAGTGATAAGCACATCTTATCACCCTCCACTGAAACCATAAAACATTTGAAACATTGGAAATCCTGCCACAAAAAGTTAAAATTAAAAACAACATAAAAAACATAAAAAACATATTGAATAGATTACATTAGAGTACCTCAAATATGAACCTTAATTGCAGTATAACTTAGTGGTATTAAAGTTCATAGGTGCATACTAATAAGATTGAGGCTAATCATTTGTTAAAAAACAATTAAGGTCTATGTCTATGTTCATCCCATACGGTTGCATACTCTGTAGCTTGTAGAGCCAATATGTTTCGTTTCTGGATACTGTCCTTTTCATGTGGGTACCCCTCCAATCCCTTACTACTTTGTCAATCCCATAAAACGTACATAATGATGGATCACTATTATGGTACATTTTAAAATGTCTAGAGACACTATGGTTGGGATAATCATTTTTTATATTGGCAAGATGTTCACTGATTCTTACTTTAAGTTGACGTGTGGTTCTGCCCACGTACTGTAGGGAACATGGACATTCCAATACATACGTCACGTGGTCAGAGTCACACGTGATCAAGGGTTTGATATTAAATTGTTGCTGGGTTACCACAGAATTAAATTGGGATTTCTTTTTCTTAGAACCCGGTTTCCTTGTTATTTTGCATGCATTGCACCTAGTGCAGTAGTAAAATCCTGATCCATCCAAAAACGTAGATGGTTTCTTTGGTGGATCCGGTACGTTGGGGGCTAGTCGATTCCTGAGGGTAGGTGCCCTACGATATATAAATTTAGTTTTTTTTGGCAAAGAGGACTGTAAATCTTTATCTTTTAACAAAATTGGCCAGAATTTCTTAAAGATACCTTCCACTGTTCTATATTGTCGATAAAAGCCCGATAAAAACGCACATTCGTCTTTATATAAGAATATAAAGATGAACGTGCGTTTTTATCGGGCTTTCATCGACAATATAGAACAGTGGAAGGTATCTTTAAGAAATTCTGGCCAATTTTGTTAAAAGATAAAGATTTACAGTCCTCTTTGCCAAAAAAAACTAAATTTATATATCGTAGGGCACCTACCCTCAGGAATCGACTAGCCCCCAACGTTCCGGATCCACCAAAGAAACCATCTACGTTTTTGGATGGATCAAGATTTTACTACTGCACTAGGTGCAATGCATGCAAAATAACAAGAAAACCGGGTTCTAAGAAAAAGAAATCCCAATTTAATTCTGTGGTAACCCAGCAACAATTTAATATCAAACCCTTGATCACGTGTGACTCTGACCACGTGATGTATGTATTGGAATGTCCATGTTCCCTACAGTACGTGGGCAGAACCACACGTCAACTTAAAGTAAGAATCAGTGAACATCTTGCCAATATAAAAAATGATTATCCCAACCATAGTGTCTCTAGACATTTTAAAATGTACCATAATAGTGATCCATCATTATGTACGTTTTATGGGATTGACAAAGTAGTAAGGGATTGGAGAGGTACCCACATGAAAAGGACAGTATCCAGAAACGAAACATATTGGCTCTACAAGCTACAGAGTATGCAACCGTATGGGATGAACATAGACATAGACCTTAATTGTTTTTTAACAAATGATTAGCCTCAATCTTATTAGTATGCACCTATGAACTTTAATACCACTAGGTTATACTGCAATTAAGGTTCATATTTGAGGTACTCTAATGTAATCTATTCAATATGTTTTTTATGTTTTTTATGTTGTTTTTAATTTTAACTTTTTGTGGCAGGATTTCCAATGTTTCAAATGTTTTATGGTTTCAGTGGAGGGTGATAAGATGTGCTTATCACTCATCAATCATTGTTAAACCGAGACTGAGACTGCTTAGAATGACAGGATATTAATTTTAGTCCTCCCCATTAATGACGACAAATACCACTAGTTGCATTAAGGTCTCCTATGCAACTATACTTATTCACAAATCTACCATTCTTAATCACTTCTGCCAGTTTTTCAATTGACAGATAGGGGGAGCACTACCTAGTGACGTGGTCTTATGAGAAATATCAAGATCTCTCTAATTCAAGTATCTGGAGCATTAAGACACGTAGCCACCAGAGGGAGTCATTATCCCCTGGTCAGTCCGTGCATAATGTTCAGCAAACTTTATTGGTAAGGAGGCGGAGTATTCGTACCAGGCTAATATACCCGCCCATATTCCCCATATAAACCGGTATCCTAGTGGCCAATGTACGCTTCCCTGAAGACGTTCACAACGAAACGTACGTCGGAGCGGTACGTGGTCACGTGTCCAGTTCGTCCTACCAACTTCCGGATCATCTGGCTGACTAGGCGCACGGGGTGGAATGCACGCCGCATGCCGCATGTGTGATGTGATGCGAAGGGTCTTGGACACCATTCACCCTGACATGCAAGCAGTCCCAGTGCCGGGTAGGCACCGATCAATGTAAGAGGCCATTTGGCTATTTTATTGTCTCTTTTTTTACATATATTAAACGGTTTTACGCTATGGAGATTCCTTTTTGTTTCTCATATTTCCTATCCTGAATGAATGGGACGGGAGGGATCTATGCCTAAAGTACCACCCAGCCTTCCAGCCTTCATGTGAACAGGCACAATCCTGTACAAGCGCTAATGACTCTCTTTTTAGTTAAAGGAGTCATTGGTATCTGGTAAGCAGATATCTATTATTCCAAGGTGATTTCTTCCTCTTTGGTGACGGAACCTTTTATCATCGCTAAGATTTTGTTGCATCTATGAAGATTTATGTGTTTTCCTTGGTGTTGTTTTTCAATATTTTTTGCTCTAATCTCTTCATTGGATTGGGACAATCAATTATCACGAATGCAGTAAATATACCCACAAACAATGACTTTTTTATTTTGAATATCACGCAACAAGTTTTTTTGAACAATTTTTTTAGCACAATACTTTATTATGGCTCACTGTTTTTGATGTGGATTGTTATGTCTTTATTGGCAGCAGTATATTAACACTTATGTATATAGGTTTTTAGCGCCCCCTATTGTATACCATTTCTTTATTTGATTATCTCATTCAAACTAAGGGGAGCAGCTTGTCACTTGTGTTTTTTGGGTTTTGTTTATTCAATTGATCATCCACGGGTGACACATTTTTTGGGTCAGTATATTTATGGATCCTTTATATTAATATATTTTTTAATTTTTATTTCTTATTTTTATTAGTTTCACTTATACTGACACCACTGGCGCGGAAGTATTGTTTATCTACAGAGGAGATTAGGTCTTGGTCCCAGACATGCATCCAGAATTGCATTAAAACTGCTGACCAGTTGCCCATTTATACCTCTTGTGTTGCCAGTACCAGTCATTTGCTTTTATTACAGTCCTATTCAGATCCTTATCATGACAATGTTTCCAAATGTGACTCCAGTTTACTTAACCATGTGCCTTTATATGACTCTGTTATAGCAAAAGACGCTGACAAGTCTACTGAATTCTCTACAGGTCACCTCTCCAGCCAATTGCCACTGCCTGAATCCTCTCATCCCAGAAGCCAAATGTATCCATTGTCTTGCAGCCTTGAGCCCTGTTTGGAAACTTCCTTTAAGTCCTCAGAAGTCAAGCCCCCTGGATTACCCCTACTTTTGCCTGTCACTAAACTCCCTTGAACGCACAGCCAGGCTAACTTTTCCGCAAGTTCCAAAGTCGCTACACCTGGCAATGCAATTCAGGCAGTCGCTACACCTGGTGATGCGATTCAGGCAGTCGCTACACGTGGCGATGCGATTTAGACAGTCGCTACACCTGGATCAGTTATGCCAGTCCAGCCCATGCCCATTGAGCTTCCTGCTTTTTCTGATTTAGGACTTTCTGTAACCTAGCCTCACTCTACTTTTTTTCAGAGCTCTCTGCATTCTGCTCGTGTTTCAGCTATCCAGCTTGACTCCTGTGACACGTCCCTTGCTAACCAACCTGACCTTGCAGATACATGGACTTCTGCCCACTCTGATGGTCCTGTGCTGGATATCTAGCTTGTCTTTGAGGGTCCAGGGGCCCCTCCTCAGAGGGGGGGTAATGTTAGGATCACTTAAGTGCTCCTGCTCCTAATTCCAGCATCTGGGTTTTGGCTATTGCATTCTCCCTGTCTGTGTCCATCTGCAAGGTGATTGATATGGCCAGTCACCTGTTATAAGCAAGCCAAATGCTCTGTCCCTTGCTTGAGATAGAGACAGTGATACCTGCATTGTTCTTGAATGAGCCCCCCCGTTTGTCTGCCTTGTTTTGCTAGTTTGGATTTCCCTGTGTATGACTTGGATTGGATACTGGACTATTCCCTAAACTCATCCTGCCATTTACCTCGACTGTCACAGAACCACACTATCTGTCTGCTAAACTGCAAGTATCTGTTTTCTTTGCTCAGTTCGCATCTGCCTTGGTGTGGTGGCCAGGCACTATAGCATTGTGTATAAGTCCTGGGAGCAACCAGGTACCGGTAAGTCTGCTTGTCTTAAGGGAAAGGGGGCTGCTATAGGTGAAGAACACAGTAGCTAGCTATAGTGTCTGACCACCTGCGTTGGGGTAGACGTGACAGTTGATTCCCCATCTGCTAAATGCAGCAAAATGGCTGATCCTGAATTTATGGCAGGTACAGCAGAGCCATACAGTAAAATATTGGGTTTAGAGAATTGAATATGCGTACAATATGGAAGAACTGTACTACAGTGAAGAAGATAAAATGGGAACATTTGTAGAAATAAGGAGAGAATGTCTTAAATTTAGGAACTCAAGGAAGTATACTGAAATGATGGGAATTTAGAGAGGGGAAAGAGTATTTCTCATTGACTGAAATGATAAGGGAAGAAAATAAGGTGGTTGAAAAGGGAGAAATATATTATGTAAAGTATTTTCATGTATAGAGTGGAAAAGGAATTAACATGGGGAGGGAAGGGAAGAAATGTTGAAATGTTATATGAAAATGATTGTGAAGATTTTGTATTTATATTTTAAATGTATATTTTGAAAGTGGTTGTAAACCTTATTCATTAAATTTTACCTAAACGCATCTATCTGTTGTGTTTACATATCTCTCTCAAAAGCTCTAAGTGCCTCTCTGGTGCTTTGTTCCTCTGTTATCAGCATGAGTCACTTCTGACAAGTTCTCTGACACATGAGAACAGTAGCTGAAATGTTGTGTCAGGGAGGGATCTTAGAGGGAGATTAGCAGGGAGCTTGTCTATTCAGACTACAGCTCTGCATGTTCCTTCATTCCTCTGCCTGTGGAGGGGGAGTGTGTCCTTTCCTCCAGTTAGCTCTCACACAGTGTAAGTCCATTATCTCCACCCATCCCTATGTGCTGCTTAAAGATAAAGAAATATTTCTAATACTATCTGCACTTTCCAAAGAGTATAGAAAGCCAAAGACAGCAGATATAGAAGTAAAACTTGTGTAGGAGGATTTGTTTAATCTCTATGTATCATCTGAGGCTATTCACTTCACTGGGTATATGTGATTAAGTTCTTCTACATTCGTCAGTTAGGATGTCAGCTCCTTCTTATCTCACAGGGTCATGAGTTGATATGGGATCCCAGCTATCAGCAGTATCTTTCCCATAGGCATTTTGCCAAGATGATACCAGTGTCTCCAACTATCAGCTGGAGGGAATACATGGAGCAGATACAATGAGGAGATATGCAGATGATTCTCTAAGGTCCCCAACCATCAAAGGGATGGATTTAGGCCATCACCAAGCTATTAGAGGGTGGTCCTGTGATCCATAGCATGCCCAGCTTGTGTAGTCAGCTACCCTGCAAAAGAAGTCAAGGACACATGAGTGCTGCTGCATGTAGTTATTTTTCCCCACAGCATTGGTATTTGTCTTATCCTATTTTTTTCCTGTTTTTTTACTTCCTGGCTCTAGTTTCTGTAGCCTCTCATGGCCACCAGAATGTACCTGGTTACACAGATGCTGCACATATGCAGTACAGTAAGGAAGATTCAGCAGGTTTGTTGCCTTTGAAAGAACTGAAATCGGCATCAGTCTTCTTGGGTGGGGAATCTATTGCCATTATCCTTACAGTGGCCTGGTTATGCTATGGTCAGTGGCAGCCAAGCATGCTTTGTGGCTGCTGCCATGACTGGTACATCTGGCCTCAAAGCAAGCTTAGTATAAGATTTCCATCAAGGGATTTTACACTTTTGACAATAAGTTAGATAATGCAAAGTCGGGACCATGGCGAGTAAGTTTGGGTTTTTGCCTCAGGACAGAGATCTGCTGAATCAGAAGAGATCACAGTTTAGAGAGCAGGACACAGATCACTCCAAGAAAATGTTTTCCTATAGACCTGGTTGGAAGTTCAGGAAACATTCTAAGAGGGGCAGCCTTCTTTCCAGAAATCAGCAAAGGGCTCTGCATCTAGGAGCCAGAATGTTTTAAAAAATGTTTGAGCTCATACTTGCCCAGACATCCCTCGTAGGAGCCTGATTGATTCTTTTCCAGCATGTGTGGTTGGCTCAATCCTGGACATCTGGACTGACAGAACAGTTTCTTAAGTCCACATCTGGAGTTTCAGTTGTCTGCCATATCTCAGACTTATGCCAACAGAGTTGCCTCGGTACAGAACCTCCAGATTCTGGTAATTCTAGTCCCAGCAAATGAAAGGTTTCATGGCATATTTCTCTACTTTTCCTGGTCAAGAAAAAGTCCATAAGTTGGAGACCCATTATTGATCTAACTCATCTGAACATGTTTATACAAAAACATGAAAAATTGAAGGTGGAAAAGTTATATTCCATTCAAGAGGCAATCCAGCCAGGTGACTGGCTCATTACATTAGCTTTAAAGGATGCCTATTTTAACATTGCCATACTAACCTCTTTTCAAACATTTCTCTGTTTTGCTGTGGGACTAGGAGATCTGCAATATACTGCATGTGCCTATCTTTTGGCCTCTTTGCATCTCCTTGATTATTTATTAGGTCTTACTTGTGGTAGTGCCTCTGATCAGATGAAACTGCGTACAACAGTATCACTATCTATACAATGTTCTCCTTATCCCTCAGTACAGGGAACTTCTTCTGAAGCACAAAGATCAGTCTTCTGAAAAGGTTCAAAAGCTTGGCTATCTAGAGAATTGGGAAAAAGCTGATACCTATATAGTGCCTTGTGTATCTTGGGTGGATGAGCTTCGAGTTCGAGTCGAACTCATGTTTGACTCGAACATTGGCTGTTCGCAAGTTCGCCGAACAGTGAACAATTTGGGGTGTTCGCGGCAAATTTGAATGCAGCGGAACACCCTTTAAAAGTCTATGGGAGAAATCAAAAGTGCTAATTTTAAAGGCTTATATGCAAGTTATTGTCATAAAAAGTGTCTGGGTCCTGCCCCAGGGGACATGGATGAATGCAAAAAAAGTTTTAAAAATGGCCGTTTTTTCAGGAGCAGTGATTTTAATAATGCTTAAAGTCAAATAATAAAAGTGTAATATCCCTTTAAATTTCATAGCTGGGGGGTGTCTATGGTATGCCTGTAAAGGGGCGCATGTTTCCCGTGTTTAGAACAGTCTGACAGCAAAATGATATTTCGAAGGAAAAAACCCATTTAAAACTACCCGCGGCTATTGCATTGCCGACAATACACATAGAAGTTCATTGATAAAAACGGCATGGGAATTCCCCACAGGGCAACCCCGAACCAAAATAAAAAAAAAAAAATGACGTGGGAGTCCCCCTAAATTCCATACAAGGCCCTTCAGGTCTGGTATGGATATTAAGGGGAACCCCGGCCAAAATTTAAAAAAAAATAACGTGGGGTTCCCCCTAAATTCCATACCAGACCTGAAGGGTCTGGTATGGATTTTAAGGGGAACCTTGCGCCAAAAAAAAAAAAAAACGGCGTGGGGTCCCCCCAAAAATCCATACCAGACCCTTATCCGAGCACGCAACCTGGCAGGCCGCAGGAAAAGAGGGGGGACGAGAGTGCGGCCCCCCTCCTGAACCGTACCAGGCCACATGCCCTCAACATTGGGAGGGTGCTTTGGGGTAGCCCCCGCAAACACCTTGTCCCCATGTTGATGAGGACAAGGGCCTCATCCCTACCCTGGCCGGTGGTTGTGGGGGTCTGCGGGTGGGGGGCTTATCAGAATCTGGAAGCCCCCTTTAACAAGGGGACCCCAGATCCCGGCCCCCCACCCTGTGTGAAATGGTAAGGGGGTACTTACCCCTACCATTTCACTAAAAAACTGTCAAAAATATTAAAAATGACAAGAGACAGTTTTTCCTTTCCTTTTCCTTTATTTAAATGCTTCTTCTTTCTTCTATCTTTCTTCATCTTCTGGTTCTTCTGGTTCTTCCTCCGGCGTTCTCTTCCAGCAACTCCTCCGCGGCGCCTTCTATCTTCTTCTACTCGGGCCGCTCCACACCCATGGCATGGGGGAGGCTCACGCTCTTCTCTTCATCTTCTTCTTCTTCTCTTCTTCCTTCTTCTCTTCTTCCCTTCTTCTTTTTCTTCTCCGGGCCGCTCCGCACCCATGCTTGCATGGAGGGAGGCTCCCGCTGTGTGACGGCATCTCCTCGTCTGGCGGTTCTTAAATAACGGGGGGGCGGGGCCACCCGGTGACCCCGCCCCCCTCTGACGCACAGGACATGACGGGACTTCCCTGTGGCATTCCCCGTGACGTCACAGGGAAGTCCCGTCAAGTCACCGTGCATCAGAGGGGGGGCGGGGTCACCGGGTGGCCCCACCCCCCCGTTATTTAAGCACTGTCAGACGAGGAGACGCCGTCACACAGCGGGAGCCTCCCTCCATGCCAGCATGGGTGCGGAGCGGCCCGGAGAAGAAAATGAAGAAGAGAAGAAGGAAGAAGATGAAGAAGATGAAGAGAAGAGCGGGAGCCTCCCCCCATGCCATGGGTGTGGAGCGGCCCGAGGAGAAGAAGATAGAAGACGCCGCGGAGGAGATGCTGGACGAGAACGCCGGAGGAAGAACCAGAAGAGCCAGAAGAACCAGAAGAAGAAGATGAAGGAAGATAGAAGAAAGAAGAAGCATTTAAATAAAGGAATTGTCAAAAACTGTCTCTTGTCATTTTTAACATTTTTGACAGTTTTTTAGTGAAATGGTAGGGGTAAGTACCCCCTTACCATTTCACACAGGGGGGGGCCGGAATCTGGGGGTCCCCTTGTTAAAGGGGGCTTCCAGATTCCGATAAGCCCCCCGCCCGCAGACCCCCACAACCACCGGCCAGGGTTGTGGGGATGAGGCCCTTGTTCTCATCAACATGGGGACAAGGTGTTTTGGGGGGCTACCCCAAAGCACCCTCCCAATGTTGAGGGCATGTGGCCTGGTATGGTTCAGGAGGGGGGGCGCACTCTCGTCCCCCCTTTTCCTGCGGCCTGCCAGGTTGCGTGCTCGGATAAGGATCTGGTATGGATTTTTGGGGGGACCCCACGCCGTTTTTTTTTTTTTTTGGCGCGTAGTTCCCCTTAAAATCCATACCAGACCTGAAGGGTCTGGTATGGAATTTAGGGGGAACCCCACATCATTTTTTTTTTAAATTTTGGCCGGGGTTCCCCTTAATATCCATACCAGACCTAAAGGGCCTGGTATGGAATTTAGGGGGACTCCCACATCATTTTTTTTTTTTAATTTTGATTCGGGGTTTCCCTGTGGGGAATTCCCATGCCGTTTTTATCAATGAACTTCTATGTGTATTGTCAGCAATGCAATAGCCGCGGGTAGTTTTAAATGGGTTTTTTCCTTCGAAATGTCATTTTGCTATCAGACTGTTCTAAACACGGGAAACATGCGCCCCTTTAAAGGCATACTATAGACACCCCCCAGCTACGAAATTTAAAGGGATATTACACTATTATTGTTTACTGCTCCTGAAAAAACGTCCGTTTTTAAAACTTTTTTTTGCATTGATCCATGTCCCCTGGGGCAGGACCCGGGTCCCGAAACACTTTTTATGACAATAACTTGCATATAAGCCTTTAAAATTAGCACTTTTGATTATTCATGTTCGTGTCCCATAGACTTTAACGGTGTTCGCGTGTTCGAACAAACTTTTTTCCTGTTCGCATGTTCTGGTGCGAACCAAACAGGGGGTTGTTCGGCTCATCCCTAATCTTGGGACTCACTTCAACATAGTTCTTAACATGATTGCTTAACAGCAAGAAAATCAGTGATCAGAAGCAGAATTTCAAGAACTGTACAGTTTGCAGCTGCTTCTTATTTCCCCTGCTCTAATCCTCAGGTCCACAGTATTCTGTATTTTCTAGATACTGGCTGGAGATTGGAGTGTCAGCTCCCTCAAGGTGCAAGTCTCTCCATTTTCAACCTTCACCAAAGAATCCTGGGCAAGCCACCCCTTGGTCATACAGTTCTTTAGGGATGCAATTAGTATCACACTTCTGAAAAATATATTTTCTATGTGGGACCTACCACTTGTCCCTGACTTCTTTTCCACTGTCAATCTATCTCGTTCAAGGTTTTATCCATCAAGACAGCACAGGGAGCCTTTTTTTTTTCCCAAGAAAGCTTTTATTTTGTTAAATCTATACAGCAAAGTAGTACAGAAAAATTAAGGTCTTAGATAAAATGATAACAGTGTTATACAGAGGGAACAGTCCAGAGAGTACAACGTTAAATTTTAACAAGTATTCAAATATAAAACTTTGAAGTTGTTGAAAAACACATTACATCTGGGGTGTGGACGTATGGGATTACAGATAAGGGTAAACAGAAAATATAAAGCACATATATCAAAGCAAGGAAAACATTTTTTAAACATGTTGACTTTTGGGAGCGAAAAAGAATAAAAAGGAGAGAGGAGCAAAAACCGTATTATAATAAAACGCCAATGATAGCATTAGTATACGAGTCTAAGATTTTCGTTGGATTATGTTTGGGATAACCGTTAATTACTATGTCTGTGTGAGAATTTGAAAATAATCCTGGCGCATGGTGCCCAGAAGTCGGATAATGTTTGTAGATAGAGTTATAATCATAGCATACAACAATAGATACCTAACATAGTCAAGTGTCGATTAAATGTGGGTCAAGGTATAGTGAAAAGTATATGAAAAGGGTAGGGGAGAGTTCTTTCCTGTCCCTGGCTCAGCCATGGTCTAACGGGAAATATCTTTTCAGAAGAACCATGTCCCATGAAGGGAAGCATAATAGAACTTCTAAAATGATATCTGTAGGACCAATGATATAGTAGCATCCTGAATTTTTGTTGCATACAAGGCTATAGGAAGGGATATAGACAGTTGGGAGGTATGATGTGTCGTGTGATGTGCTGGAGGAGGTCTCCTAAGTGAGTAATTGGGTATATTCAGATGTTGTGCGGAAATGTAACCAACAGGCCCAAATGTTCCTGTATTTAGTATAGGAGTCTTGTGCTTGATGTACAAGTTCCTCCATTTCAGATATTTTGTTTATTCTTTTGAACCAATCTGCGATTGTGGGTGGGTTGGGAGATCTCCAGAGAACTGGGATACAGAGTTTGGCAGCGTTGATTAGATGTAGTGCTAGGGATTTGTGGTAAGTTTTCATCGGTAGGGAAGAGTGGTGTAGGAGGGCTTGGGCAGGAGAGAAATCTAGCTGAAGTGAAGTGATTTGGGAGGTGAGGTGAAAAACATTAGTCCAGAAGATAGAAATCGCAGGGCAGTCCCACCATATGTGAAGGAGTGATCCGTTTTTGTCATTACATCTCCAACAATTGGATGGGATCTCTGGATTAATGGTGTGTAACTTGAGAGGTGTTTTGTACCATCTGGAGAAAAGCTTATATCCGTTTTCTTGAGTTGTTACATTAATTGAGCCTTTGTGGATATTAGAGTATATCTTTTCCCATTCCTTATCAGAGAGATGGATGGAAAGATCTTTTTCCCACTTTGCACTAGCTATATTTTTTTTAGGAGTATGCTCGAGAAAGAGGTTCAAGTACATGGTGGAAATCAGGTGTCGTTGTGGTTCAGTGGCAGAGCAAAGGGATTCAAAGTGTGATTGGTTTCTTGAGTATGCAGCACTATTTTGGGGATCAAGGAGAAAATGTCTAAGTTGCATATATGACCAGAATGAGATCTGGTGGTTCGTTTCTTGGGATTTCAATGAGGAAAGCGGTTTAATATTCCCCTTAGTAAAGAAATCTCCTGCTATCATCTTTGTCTGGGATCCTATTCCTTGAAGGAAAGAATCATCAATGCCTGGTGGAAAGTCTGGGTTATGTTTGATAGGCGTGAGAGATCCTGGAGAGGAGGAAATGTGCAAAAGTTTACATGTCTTATTAAAGGAATTCAGTGTTGTACCGATAAGGGGATGTTGTTTGCAATGTGGAGAGATGTGACGGGGTGAATCCAGGGTAGATTATGAAGCGGAATTTGTGAGAAGGCTTGTTCAATTGCAATCCATGCTTTAGTTTTAGGGTGAACATTCCAGTCCACTATTCGAGAGAGTTGACAGGCCCAGTAATATTTTCGAAGATCCGGTAGGCCCAACCCACCTTTCATTTTGGGTATGGTCATTCTGTTGAAACTCATTCTAGGTCGCTTATCGTTCCAGATGAATTTCATACAGGATTTGCGGTATGAGTTGAAGAAAGTTTGTGGTAGTGACACTGGGATTGTTTGAAGCAAGTATAGAAATTTTGGTAGTATGGCCTTTTTTTATAATGGAAATTCTGCCAAACCATGAAAACATACCCGTTGACCAAGTGTTTAGGTCTTTTTGAATATTTTGAATAATGGGAGTATAGTTTTTGCTGTATAAGTCTGCTAGGGAGGTTGGAATATAGATCCCAAGGTATTTAATGGCGCTCGGTTTCCATTTGAAGGGGAAATTATTTTGACATTGTATCACTATGTCTGGAGGCAGAGTGATATTTAAGGCCTCTGATTTAGCGAAGTTAATTTTAAGGTAGGTGAGATTTTCAAACAGAGTAAGATCTTTGAGGAGATTGGGCAGTGAAATGTGTGGCTCCTTTAGGAATAGTAGGATGTCATCCGCAAATGCCGCTAATTTATAGGTAGATTTTGCGATGGTTATTCCTTTAACGTCTGGATTGTTTTTTAGATGCGTTAGACATGGTTCCAGTGCCAAGACAAAAATAAGCGGAGAGAGTGGGCATCCTTGTCTTGTACCGTTAGATATGGAGAAGGCATTCGACAGGTGTCCATTTATCCGGACTTTGGCTGTTGGGGTGGAGTATAGAGCAAGTATAAATTGTAGCATGCGATCTCGTATGCCAATGTGTATTAGGACCTCTTTTAGGTAGTCCCAGGCTACCCTGTCGAATGCCTTCTCCGCGTCAAGGGAAAGAAGAAATCCCGGTTGCTTCTTTGAAGTCAACCATTTGTGAATACTGATCGCCTTTAGGGTGTTGTCCCTTGCTTCTCTACCTGGGACAAAACCCACTTGGTCCAAGGAGATAAGGCCAGGGAGAAGGGGTAAAAGTCTATTAGCCAAAATTTTTGCATATATTTTCAGGTCAACATTTAATAGAGATATTGGTCTGTAGTTGGGAATTAAATTTGGATCTTTATCAGGTTTTGGAATAACCACTATGTGGGCCGTGAGAAGATCTCTGGGAGGGAGGTTCTCATATGAAAGGGAGTTGAAAGCATTTAAGAAGTGAGGGTAAAGCGTAGCACTGAATTCCTTATAGTATCCTACTGTTAGGCCATCTGGACCTGGACTTTTGCCTGTTTTGAGTTGTTTGAGCACAACATCTAGTTCATCCTTAGAAATGGGACGTTCTAGATGTGATGCTTCTGCGTCAGAAATGGGTTTGGGACCGTGTTGGGCTAGGAAATCTTTAATCAAGCGTGTTCTACGATCATTGTTTATCATGGGTGTATGTGGATTGATATTATATAGCTGCGAAAAATAATTCATAAATTGGTCTGCTATCAGTGTATTGGATGTTACTTTAGAACCCGAAGGGTCATTAATGGAATGAAGTGTTGTAGATGATCTTTTTGCATGGAGTGCTCTGGCTAGAATTTTACCGGATTTGTTACCGTGTTCGTAGAATATTTTTTGTGATAATATGTAATTGCGTTTTATTTGTTTATGTAGCACTTCTTTCAACTCTGTCCTCACCTGAGTAAGTTCCTCAAGTGTGGAGATAGCTCTAGTTTTCTTATGTATTTTTTCTAAATCCTGTATGCGTTTGGAAAGGATAGAGATATGTGCTTGTCTTTCTCGTCTTCTCTTAGAAGCGATAGCTATTAGTTTTCCCCGTATGGTGCATTTGTGGGCTTCCCATTTTATCATTGGGGAAATTTCTGAGGAGTCGTTATCCTGGAAATAAAGTTTTAGATTTTCCTGTAAAGTAGACACTATTGAAATGTCTGTAAGCAGTGAGGGATCAAGGCGCCATATTTGTGAACGAGTGTGTTTGGATGGAAATTCCAAGGACATGGTTATCGGGTGGTGATCTGATATGTACATTGGTTCAATGGAGGTGTTCTTGAGCATGGTGAGATCTCTTTGTGAAATAAAGAAATAGTCAAGTCTGGAGTAACGTCCGTGTGGGTTGGAGAAAAAAGTGTAATCTTTAGTTGAGGGATTTAAGGTACGCCATGCATCATGTAATGTCAAATCTTGAAAACATTTTTTAATTGCTCGTAGCGCAGAGAAGGGTAATTTGGAGGAACCCGAAGATGTATCTTGTATTGGGTTTAAGGGAACATTACAATCTCCTCCAGTTAATAGAATTCCCTCTTGAAACGATGCGAGCAATTGCAGTGTGTGTCGGAAAAATGGGACTTGTTTAATGTTGGGGGCGTATATGTTTGCTAAGGTTAAAGGTTTACCGAAGAGTGAACCTTTGACAAATAGAAATCATCCATCTTCATCCGCTAGAGTGTCTTTGATTATGAGTGGACACCGTTTTGAGATAAGGATAGAGACTCCTTTTGTTTTTGGTTGTTTGTTGGTAGTGTGAAAAGCTGTTGGATAGTGTAAGTTGGAGAATTTGGGGATAGAGTCCGATTTGAAATGCGTTTCTTGGATGTATATAATGTCTGCCTTGAGTTTATGCATAGAAAGGAGGACTTGTGTACGTTTCTCAGGGACATTAAGTCCTCTAGCGTTGAGCGAGACTAATTTAATAGTGGCGTTGTGGTGAGAAATTGATGTAGAATTGTGGGAGACCGGTGTCATTCTGTAATTTGGGAGGTGTTGTGTGGTATACTGGAGTGGTGTTTACTGAAGATAGTCCGCGTTGCAGGTGTATGTGTGGCAGAAAAAGCACAGTAGTGGGATTTGTGCCTTATGCTATTATGTGTGGAAGGCGCGCTCTAGGAGAGTAATGAAATTCTATTCAGGATGAGATTAGTTTGTTCAGGAGTAGGGAGTGATGTGAGGGGGACCGGGACTGTGGGAGTGAGGAAACTGTGAAGACCCCTGTGTAGTGTTGTTAGGGGTTATAGGTAGTGGTAAGTAATCCGGAGACTAGCGATGCCTGCTCGCTAGGCTATGCACGAGTGTACACTCGTGATATCTGGTACCGGAATGGGTCAGTGGCGTTTTAAAAGAGGGTTGAGTGAAGAAATCAGGCAATCAAATGAAACCACTGTTTGGGAAGGTGACCAAACGGTAACGTAGAGAATAGAAAAACCTGTCAGTAAGGGACAAGAGCCGCTGACGTATGGGATAGATGTAAGAAGATGGCATGGACTGAAGACGATCCATGTGTGAAATGGGTGTACTGAGGGTGCCGTGAATGCCAACTATTAACTTTCTCATTGAATTTAGAAAAACAGCATGGGTCAGATTTGCGAAAAGCAGTTGAAAAATGAGGTGTATGGTCAGATTAAACAGTGAGTGAAAGACATATTTTGTGAGAACGTTCTCCTGACGATCGTGAAATTAGAGGAGAGAATGAAAAAACTGAAAAATAAAAATCCTCAAGAGTAGCACATAAAATAAACATCTGGGGAGTAGCAGATTCTCAGATTGCAAAAGTCTATGTAATAAGTCAGTTAAACATTCAGCAGTAAAACTTGAACAGTTTGCATGGCAGAGTAAGCAACATAGGTATAAAGCATTATCTCTTAAAAAAGATAAACCGTGCCTGAACTAATTAAAAATTAATTACCCCTGAAGGCTATTAAGAAGCTTATCCAAAAAAAAAAAAATAATAAAATAATATAACGAAGTATCTATGTAGATCGTTAGGCTAATAAGGAGCATAGCTCATTGGATAGGAGGTGGTGGTGCAAGAGAAAGATAAGTGTCTTTGAAATTCCCTTAGAGTGCTTTTGTCTGAGAAGCCTGTCAGTTCCGTTTTGGCATGTAGACAGCTTTCTAGTCAGAGAAAGGCAATCGTAAGGATTAGGTTTATATAAGCACACAGGATAGTGAGTGCCCTAATCTTTGTATACTTCATTATAGATAAAGTGATGTTAGGACGACTAAGGAGATGAATCATGTGTCTCAACTATCTCGGGATGAGATGACACAGGCATCCTCCTATGGGAGGTGCGTGTGCGAAGGCAGGGGGAGAAAGGTCTGCAGTGTGTCACCACGGTAACAAGTCTGGTCTCGATCCGTGTAAGAGCCAATGAGCGACTGCATGAGTCATGTTGAGGGAGAACTTGTTACCTCAGACTTTGGCTCCTCTCATGAATTCGCGCCGAAAGACGGCAGCCAATAGAGTAATGGGCAGCTGGTTGTCATGGCTTTAAGATTATGTGGTAGTTCAAGTAATTACCTAATAATCTAGTTGCTATTTAAGAGAGACAGAGAGTTAATACAGGAGCAAAACCGGGATGTCATTGAATAGTACTAGCATCCTGTTGTGTGGAAGAGGAGGGCATAATTGCAATTAGAATATCCATCCGTGTAATATGAGCGGGATGTAACCCTGTCAAACTGACAGTGTACCGATCAGCTAGAGGATGGAGAGATATTCTCAGGATTTTCTTCTCCTTTTTATATATACAGTCACATAAGAGTTTAATTAAAATCGAGCTCTAATGAGGAGTGATACTGCTAGTGTAGGACTGAATTGGAGAGTAAGGTGTGATAGAACAGACCATGAAGGCAAAGCGCTGCTTTGGTAGTCAGCATTAAGGGGAATAAAGCTATGCCTGTACGTAAGAACTATGATCTACATAAATTAAACTTTACATATTGAAAAACTTAAGGAACATATTACCAGCTGGGGTATGAACTTTCAATACTTTAAAAATGGAAAATGAACAGTCAGAGGATATCTTTCAGCCTATGTTGCAGATGCCATCTGGATTCACCGATCTCTTCTAGCTCTTCTGGAGCGTGGAGGTTTCATTGGGCTGTAGATGGATGGAGACTGCGGGTCGGGTTGTAGAAATCTTGGTTCCGATGGCGAACGGTTTCTTCGGTAGCTTGTGTGTTGGGTCTCCATTGCTTCACTCCTGGAAGGTGCTTTAGATGCTGTAGGGGTACGAAATTCCGCGTACCATTCTGGGACCTCCATGAGAGGGATTCCGAGAGTGTCACAAAAGGAATAGAGATCCTCAGGGACTCTGAGGAGAGCTGAGCGTCCTTGAACTGTTGCCGCCAAACCAAAAGGGAACTTCCAGCGGTAAATTATACCCTTGGCCCGGAGTACTGTCAGAAGGGGTTGCAGTTCCCTTCTGCGCTGCAAGGTTATATTTGATAAATCTTGGAATAGACGAAGTTCTGTGCCGTTATGTAGTAAAGGGGTCAGGGTACGTGCGTTCCTCAGGATGTCTTCCTTCAAACGGTAGTCAATAATGCAGCATACCACATCCCTAGGCGGGTCAGAGTCCTTTCCCTTCGGTCTCAGAGCACGGTGAATTCTTTCCATAGCAATAGGAACATCTCTGGGTCTGCCGAGTATATTATTAAAGATATGAATAACTTCACTTTGAAGGTGATCCGCATCCACGGTTTCAGGCAGGCCTCTCAGCCCGAGGTTATGACGTCTGCCGCAATTGTCTAAATCTTCCAAGTGGCGATTGACATCTCTTAATTGCCGTGTATGTGTGTCAATCGCCAGATGTTGGTGACGGATTTTGGATGAATGGAGGGCAGTCGTTTGTTCCACCGCCTGAACTCTGCCTGTAATAGCTTGGATTTCAATTTTTAAATCAGAAATTGCTGCTGTCAGAGTGTCCTTAATGTCCTCAGCTACGGATCTGAGATCGCTCAGGCTTGGATGCTGATGAGGAGTGAGAAGAATTCCCCGTCATTGAGTTCAGCGTGAGATGGAGAGGCAGCAGCATTAGAGTTAGGAGGATGCTGATGCTGGCTCCGTGAGGTGGGAGCCGGCGCCAAAGATCCCATCTGTGCCCGGAACATCTCTGGGATGTTCTGACTGGATCTTGCCGGGGAGAACGGGACCGGGAGGTCGACGAAGTTCTGGATGAAGTACCCATCGTTTTTCGGGTGTTTGGGAGGCCGTTGACCGTCTGTGGAATTCAGATTTCTATCCCTGTCAGCGGAGCTCTGAGATTAAGCGGCCATTCTCTACGAGTTCAAGCCACGCCCTGGGGAGCCTTTTTTTTACCGTCTAATCAGGTTGGTTGGTCCTGATCCCCATACTAGGACCTAACCCCAAATTGGCTTCAGTGTTTCATGAGAGCAAAGACATTATTCACCCTATTTTAAAGAGGTACAGAGTGAGAGGATTCATCTGCTGGATGTTGGTGACATTAAAAGCTTATTTGCAAGCTACAACTTCATTCAAAGCTTCTGCTTGTTTGGTCTTTCTCTTGTTTTTTTTTTTTTTTTTGTTTAGCGTTCCCACCCTTGTTGTAGCGAGTTATTTTCCATACATACATACATACATGTGCCATGGAATAAGTCAGGAAAATTGAAAATTCCCTAGCAAATTATAAGGATCTGGATCTGCACCTGCAACCTCATGGTGTCTCTTCTTGCTGAGCCACCTGAGATGCTGGACAGCTCTCTGCCTGATTTCTTAGACAACCTTGCTTTTTGTCTTGTTTCTCTTGAGCCTTAAACCATTTGTTCCTCCCATGAACTTTCCCATGAACTTTCTATTTAAGCTATGCTTTTGCCTGTAGCTGGGGGGGGGGGGGGAAGGGGGAGAAGGGTATCTCCTAAGGGGGGATAAGGGAGAGAAGAGAGGGATTTCCTTGGGGGTAGCTAAGTTTGCAGTCAACTGCAGCTGAGCTGTGTGCGTGTATTACCGATTAGGGAAGTAGCAGAGATTAGTTAAAACCAGATGGTAAATATTTATGAACCCAAGGGCTCCAAAGTTTTTCATATTTGGCCACTCTATCTAGCAGCACAGCCTCTATCTTATCCTGGATCATTGGTTGCATTATTCTATAAAATAAAGCTAGTGCTGTGCTGTAAAAAGAGTAATATGCAAATACAGTGCAAAAGTGCTCAGTAAAAAATACACTTAAAAGAGGCAATTTCCTATGATCAATATATATTAAATCCTTAAAAATATAAAAAAGGCGTATCACATGCTCAACTTATTCTTCTTTAGATAAAAAAGGTGATAAAATATATCCGTATGATGCGCAAATAAGGTGAAAGAAGTGCTCAATAGAGAGTGCATTAAAAGATGCAATTCCTATAATAAATGCATAACAAATCCTTGAAAACGTATAACGAAGTATCACATGCTCATCTTATAGAAATATATTCATATAAATATATGCAACAAAACTTTTCATAGGTGAAACAAACAGGTAAAATAAATAGTGTCCATAAAATATAAAGTGCAGGATGGATTGGTGACTGTATATTAACAGTGTCAGCAAAAAATAAAGTGCTGGTGCTGGTGACAACTCTCTGGCGTGGAGTGCTGATGGCGAGTGACTTCCTGACTTCTGTGCAACGTAATGTGTGGATGTCCCCTTACCTTACCACTGTAAGGTAACATTATGTGGGTATATATGTCCCCTGGCAATCTCCCAGTCTGGCGTATCCGGCTCCGCTGGTGTGTGTCTCTTATCTGAAATCAGAGTCCCCTTTTTTGTCCCTGGTGTATCTGCATCAAATAAGCCTTGCAGTGGGGCTTGGGGAAATGTAAAGAGGGATGCACGATAGTGTAATAGTTTTGAATATTTATTTGGTAACAGCAAGATTAAAACACGGTACTCACAATAGAAAGTATCCAACAGGGAGGGGCAGGAGGCGGAGCCTAGCAGAGCAGACATGCATTGTTAGAGCTCCACACCGCTGAGGAGAGAAGAGAAGGACAAAGCGGAGCCTGCAGGCTCAAAAGGTATCCATTTGAACCTTTTTACCCCTGGGAACAAACTGTGAAAGTTTGGGCAGGAAATATGGTACTGGGAGGAAGCCGTGGCAGAAATAAAAATCACCTCACAAAGAGCTCACAGGCACTCACTGCAGCTGAAGCAGCTCCAGTCACCTCACAAGATACAGCATCAGGGCGCTCTCACAGACAGAAAATGTCACAGCAAGACTCTCCATTTGAGTCAGATACAGAACAAATCCTCTCACAAACTTCTCCACAAGCCTCCTCAGTATCCCCAGTAATATTATTACAATTTGAAAAGATGCTTCATAAGGCTTTAAAACAAACCTCAGACCAAATAACAAAAAGCCTAACCAAAGAAATAAGAGAGCTGGGAAACCGCACCGCAGCCTTAGAAATAAAAATAGATGAAATTGAAATTACAACCCAAGAAAATATAACAGAATTGGAACAATTAAAAAAAGAGAATTTAATACTTCAAACTAAGCTCGAAGATTACAAAAATAGAGCCAGACGTTCAAACTTGCGCATAAGGGGAATACCTGAAACTGTGACAGACCTGCAATCTACTATTACTGCTCTATTACAAGAACTAAAGCCAGATATCCCTATTGAACGTTTAGAACTGGACAGAGTACACAGAGCCCTCACAGCCAAAAAGAAAGATGGACCCCCACGTGATATAATCACAAAATTTCATTATTACAGAACGAAAGAACAAATACTAATTGCTGCAAGAGAAAAAAAGGAACTTAATTTTCAAGGACACAATTATCAAATTTTTGCTGACCTATCCCAACTTACTATTACTAAAACACGATCCATGAAACCCCAACTAATGGAACTGCAACGCCACAACATTATGTATCAATGGGGCTTCCCCTTTTCAGTCAGATTTAACTACCAAGGTACAATTTACAGAAGCAGATCAGCAGATGAACTACAACAAACCCTTTTAAAATTAAATCTGACAGAACCCACAAGCAGCAACATTCCCACACACAGAAGAATGGCATCATCTTCACCTTCAGGCAGCACCCAGAAAATATCAGAACAAAATGGGAATCATCATTCTCACAAAAGAGGCCGTTATGCCACATCATCCATGGACCAAGAAGATTCAATGGACTGACATCCTAATTCCTGATATCTCTTCATTTATTATACTAAGAGATGGTTCTCTATAAAAAAACTGTATTTATAACTGAATGTAACTGCATTCTGATAGTCACACACTGTGTGGGATCATGTTACATTCCAGTTATATTTCTTATTACTTCTGATTCATATAGCATTAGAATATATAAGTGAAATAAGGAAATTCTTGTTCAGTTATATATTATCAGGTAATAACAATAGATTTATTACTTTTTAGGACAAATATGTTCAATAATCCAGAAGTAATGGAAGCTTTTTCTTTCTTTTCTTAAAACAAATATATTATTACCTAACTAGTTCCTAGAATTATGTTTTTGTTTATTCTAATCTGAAGCAATACAACCTCAATTTTATGAGTTAACATATCTAAACAGTTACATATGAATAAAATATGTAATTGTTTACTCTAAAAGGGTTAAAATCCCAAAATAATTCAAACTATCTTCATCAATACCAAAGTTATTAACAGTACCTTTCTAACTGAATTATTTAGCCCAGGGCAAGACTAACCATATACAACCACCCTGGAATAAATAATTTCAACAAAAACTATATTCTGCACTCCAATTAATGAAACATCATTTTGATGTCTTTTGACATAGCACTTCTCTCCTGTAAGCGGAAGATCCGTGTACCCCCATTAGCCCTCCTCATTCTCCCAACCATATTATGTGGGAGTGTGACGAAGGCACTTATTCCCCTGAGAGAGATATTTATTCTCTTTCACGGGTAAATTGTGATTACTTGCAAAAAATAATTTATACAATGTATCATCTAATCTCATATGTTTTTTGTTTACTCTTTACTCCAGAATTCACTGGTTTCTTTTCTATCTATTCATCTCTTCAGTCCACACAGGTTGATCTGCGCAGTCAGCTCTGCATAACAAAAAGTAAGTCAAAACTATTTGATCTGTTGCCATGGCACCACTGAATATACTTTCCCTGAATGTTCAGGGAATAAATGTCCCTCAAAAAAGGACCAAAGCCTTCCGTACTTTCCATAACAAGAAGGCTCACATAGTATGCCTCCAAGAAACACACTTCACCAAAGATTCTACTCCAAAATATATTTCTCCTTTTTATCAACAAATTTACACGGCTTCTGCCTGTACCAAGCAAAGGGGAACTCTAATTGCATTTCACCGATCCACACCATTCACCTTATCATCAGAAATTAAAGACCCAGAAGGTAGATACCTGATACTCATAGGTTACATAATGGATACAGCAATCACGGTGATTTCCTACTACGCTCCTAACAAACAACCTACACCATTCCTCTCACATATATTACAAGTGATTAATACACACAAAATAGGAACAGTGATAATGTGTGGGGATTCGAACCAGGTCCTCCTCCCATTTCTAGATAAATCACCTTTTACACCATCCAAAATAACCTCTAGATTACCTTTTTCTCAACTTCTTTCCAAATACAATCTGGTAGATTCGTGGAGAGAAAGTAACCCAATGAAAAAGAAATTCACTTATTTCTCGCACCCCCATCAAACCTTCACCAGAATAGATCATATTTTTCTAACAATAGGAATGATACCAGAAATTATTGCATCAGATATAATTCCGATTCCGTGGTCTGACCATAATGCAGTATACACTACTATAGCCTCAGCCATACCAAAAGCGCATGACCCAACGTGGTACTTACCGGACATAATGCTCAAACACCCACTACATCAGATGGCCATTGAACAAGCTTTAAAGGAATACATATCAATTAATAATACAACAGACATCTCCCCAATAACACTGTGGGAAGCTCATAAGCCTGTCTTGCGTGGTACAATACAAAGACAAATGGCACTATTTAAACGAGAACGCAAAAATCTAGCAAAAAAACTAGAACTCAATTTTAATGCAGCCTACATATCATTTCAAGATAATCCATCTCAGAGTACAAAATCTCATCTGGAAAAATCTAGATTGGAATACGATCTATTTCTCACTGAGTCAGTTGATAAATCCCTCAAACGCTCCAAACACAATTTGTACATGAATACAAACAAACCAGGTACATATTTGGCTCGGGCATTAAATTCAACTAACAAATCTTTCAAACCAATACGTTTGAAATTATCAAAAAATGTTTACACTTGTAATCCAGTTAAAATAGTCCATAAATTTCACTCACATCTCGCAACTTTATACAAGACAAACAATGAATTTAATCCTACAGAGGCTGAATCCTTCTTCTCAAAAATAACCTTACCTGAGTTATCTCAGAATCAAAAAAGCAGTTTGGATGAGCCTATAACTATAGATGAAGTTGCTAACGCCATAAAAGACCTAAAACTTAACAAAAGACCAGGCCCAGATGGCTACTCGGCTTTATACTATAAAACATTCTCAGAAATACTCTCTCCCATTCTCACTGAAACTTTTAACAAACTTCTAGATGGACATTCTTTTCGGCAAGAAACACTAATGGCAATTGTTTGTATGATCCCAAAACCCCTTTCTGATGATACTTCCTGTGTGAATTATCGGCCTATCTCTCTGTTAAACCTCGATATTAAATTATTAGCAAAAATAAAAACAAAACGCCTCAATAGCATTATAGGAAAATTAATACATAGAGATCAAGTAGGCTTCATGCCAAATAGACAGGCAGGCGATAATATACGCAGGGCAGTGTTATTGGCACATATTGCTAAAAAACGGAAAATCCCTTTATGTTTTCTATCTCTCGATGTTAAGAGGGCATTTGACACAGTATCCTGGCAATATATGCAATATTCATTACAAAAATTGGGTTTTGGACCCCACTTTTTAACATGGATCAAAGCATTATATAATAAACCCAAAGCCTATATAAAATATGCTGGATACAAATCTGAAGCCTTTAATATCGAAAGAGGTACCCGACAGGGTTGCCCATTATCTCCCTTATTATTTGCCCTTATACTCGAACCCATGGCCCAATACATCAGAACAAACCAAACTATAACTGGCATTGAAGTAGGAGGTATTACACACAAATTATGTATATTTGCAGACGATATATTACTTTTTCTATCATCACCACAGGTCTCTGGTCCTAACTTAATACCAGCTCTTGATGGATTTGCAGCCCTATCCGGCCTCATGATTAATCCTAAGAAATGCCTAGTGCTTAATATTTCACTCACAAACATGGAATTGATCCCGGCTAGGGCTGCACTCCCATTCACATGGGCAGAAAAATCAATTCCATATCTTGGAATTCATTTAACAGCATCTCATTCTGACTTATTCTCAACCAATTATCCTCCTGTATTAAGACAGATCACAAATCTAATAAAACAATGGTCGCAACTTCCTTTATCCTGGATGGGGAAGATTAATGCAATCAAAATGACTATTCTACCCAAATTGCTTTATCTATTCAGAGTCCTCCCTATTCCAATTCCTTCCTATTTTTTGAGAATAGTACAAAAAAGAGCAACTTCGTTTATATGGGGCTCTTCTAAACCACGTATACCTATACATACACTACATCTTCCCAAAAATAAAGGAGGCCTGGGATACCCTAATTTTACTAACTACTACAGAGCAGCACATTTGGCCAGTCTGTCCAAATACCATGCAAAACAGGAAATCCCATTATGGGTATTTATAGAGGCTTCAGAAAATGACCCTCTATTAATATCAAATTTATTATGGCTTGATCCTAAAGACCGCTTTAAAATTCATAATCCCATAACTAAACACTTCTTATCTCTCTGGGATAAACTAAAAACCAAATATCAGTTACAATCTCCACACAATCCTCTCCTTTCTTTTATCAGAAATCCGGCCTTTTATCCGGCATGGATCTACCCAAATTCTTTTAAAGCTTGGACAACATCAGGCATTCAGACACTAAATGACTTCATAGCATCTAAATCATTCCTTTCATTCCCATCGCTTAGAGAAAAATATTATCTACCAAACTCTGAGATATTTAGATATCTCCAAATCAAAAATTTCTATACACCATTCCTAAAGGGGGATACACCATTATCCCAATTATCCATTTTTGAATCAATCTGTACAAAAGATCCATTTGCTAAAGGTACAATTTCATCACTTTATAATCAATTATATGGAGTAGCAAATCTTAATAGACCCTCTTACGTTCAGAGGTGGGAGGAGGACCTGGGACGAACTTTAGAAGACACGGACTGGTCTAACATATGGCTCACATCTAAGTCATCTTCACCCAACATCTTAGCACTGGAGACAAATTATAAAGTCCTAACTCGCTGGTACCTTGTACCCGCTAGAGTGGCAAAATATTCACCTAATACCTCAGCTCTTTGTTTTTGAGGATGCCCAGAAATAGGCACATATTTACACATATGGTGGACGTGCCCAGTAATCCAAACCTTCTGGAAGGAAGTCTTCGTGATTGCATCTAAAATATTTAAAAAAATAATACAACCAGATCCATATTTAACTTTACTTAATCTAAAACCGGAATGGTTAACAATCTCTCAATTCAAACTTATGATCCAATTAATAACGGCTGCAAAACAAACAGTGGCCAAGGCATGGAAATCTCCTACATTGGTACTAGCAGAAACAATTCACAGAATGAATAATACAATGTCCCATGCTAAGATGGTAGCCATCGATCAAAATCAAATTCCAAAATTTGAAAAACTTTGGCATCCTTGGATAAAACAACAGTTCCTGTCAAACTTCAATGGCTCTGTCCTGTTGCCATGGTAACAGATTAAATGACTTACAGAGACACCCATTCTAAGGCTTCAAAGAGAACTAAAAAGAATAATAAACTGACGAGCGGGACAACCTTGTGGACCATACCTCTACCTTTCAACCCTTTTTCTTCTTTCTCTTTCCTTTTCTCCACCTTACGATTAAAGCTCATTATCAGAATTTATTTGACCTATATACACTCTACTTGTAAACAATATGTATAGTAGGTATAAATCATTTAAATACCTACAAAAGTAACTAAGGAAATAATATATATCTTTAATTTAAGTTAGGTTTACGTAAACCCAATGTTTAATATTTGAAATTTCATGATATTTACCTATATAAACCCTACTGTAAAACAATGAGCTTACTTTATAGATCCTTGTAAACTTACTTTATGTATCTTTATAACATTGTATACTCAATAAACTTCTTTTGACAAGGAAAGTATCCAACAGGCATGTAAACACAAGCAGCGAGGTCGCCCAACATTACTTCCGGTGCCTAGTGTTCCCCTACCTTTATTTTATATTTCATTTGGGTTCTGATATTTCCTTCAGTGTTTACAGCAGTATTTATGCGTACAGATTTGGTTAGCGCGGGAATATCATTTTATTTTATTTGCATTATTCTATACTTAGCTGCAAGGACACAGAGGGTGGAAGATGTCCATGCTTTAAGAATTGTTTCTTTAGCTGCAATGGTGACTTGGAGGAAAAGCTTGAATTGACGGTGGGTTGTAGTCATATGTTTGTTATTCCGAAGTGTCACGGTGGGGTCTGGGGCTATGGGGGTATCAAAGAGCTGTGAGAGTTTTCCAAATATATTGGACCAGAAAGCTTGTGCTACAAGACATTCCCATCACACATGCAAGTGTGTGCCAAAAAGGGTATAGCCACAAAAGTATTTGGGGGGTATTTGGGTAAGACATTGGCAATCCTGGCGGGAACCAAGTACCATCTTCTCATTATTTTATAGTTACTTTCTAAGGATACTATATTTTTTGAGGAAGCTTTGGTAGCCTTCCAGATATAGGACCGTCTATAGGATCTAGGGTGATTCTGAGATTCCTCTCCCATTTAGAAATTTAAGAAGGGGGCTTCCAGAAGTGTGCTCCAGCAACTGAGCATAGAGATCTGAGATTAGACCCTTCCTATGAGGGGCACTTTTACAGGGGTGCTCAAAAAAAGAAGTTTGAAGGGTAGAGGGCTCAGATGGGATAAGGGGAGTAAAAAGTGCTTTATCTGGAGATAATGGAAGAGTTATGGGGGGAGGGGGGATACCGTATGACTCACAAAGGGATGAGAATGGTTTGATGGAGGTGGAGGTAAGAAAATTGTATGCCCAGATCAGGTTGGTGGAGGACCACGTTGAAAATTAGGTCAGGGAAGCCATGCCTTTGCACATTATGTTTGCCAAATTAGTGTGCTCTCTCCAGACAATATTTTGCTCTTGTCACTCCTGCTGCTGCCTGTATATTTTACTGATCTTTGGCCTGTTCCTCATCTATGCTTCTGCTTTATCCCAACCTGCAACCACTTGTTACTGACCTTTGTCAGTAAGAGAAGGAAACAGAAAGAGTGAAGAAGGGGGACAGAAGGGCACAATGAAGGCCTGCAGTTAGGTTAACTGTACCAAACTGCAAATAGTTTGAAATTGGCATGAAACAAAGAAGACTAAAAAAACACATATAAATAAAGAGTCTGCAGCAAAACCAGCATTGATCAAAGGTGTAAGTGCAACAGCAAATGGCAACAGTAGCTCCAGTACAGTCACACCAAATGATGAAACCACTCCCCTTCAGGGAGTCAGCCTTCAGGAGGATTATGATGGAGGGCCGAGACCTCTTCTTGTGAGAACGCTTCTGCTAACCCATATTGATGGGTAGGCCAGGTGTCGTTTCTTTGAGAGGCCAGTCTGGCAGGTAAATTTGAGGAAGTTCAAATATTCCTAGGAAAGCAGGAACGTCCCCCGTGGTGCAGAAGACCGCAGACATTGATAGAACATCTTTGGGATGAATTAGAGCAACGACTGCAAGCCAGGCCTTCTCATTCATGTCAGTACCTGACCTCACAAATGCACTTCTGGAAGAATGGTCAAACATTCCCATTGACAAACTCCTAAACCTTGTAGACAGTTTTCCCAGAAAAGTTGAAGCTGTTATGGCTGTAAATGATGGGCCAACTCAATATTAAACCCTACAGACTAAGGCTGGGATGGCATTACATTTCATGTGTGTGTAAAGGCAGGCATCCCAATACTTTTGGTACAATAGTGTATGTTAATATGTTGCTTCTGGTTATGATCTAATTTGATTTCTGATGTCAGTTCAGAAATCTCCATAGTTACATTTAAGCCTGAATCCAAGTTTGCATTACCTGTCTCCTGGCTGCTCTGACTAGTCTGCGCCTGATTAGGACTCTGACTTGCAATTTGCACTTAGTCTACTTGTCATCCTCTGAACAGGGGGAAAGTTCCAAGGGCGCTGCCAAATAGGCAACAGCCATATCTTAGAGGGGCAAATTAGTCAAAACCTGGCAAAACCACGTATTTCCTAAAAACTTAGCAAGAGTCTACCCGTACTGCTGGAAAAACACAGGGTCCATCATTAGCCATGTCCTCCATCTGTTGTTCAATTACAGAGATAAGGGAAATTGTTATTTTTGTTTACTGTATATACCAAGATCAAAGGGATTTGAAGATAGTGAATACTCGATTATGCATCCAGACCTCTCATTTTTTGCACATAATTAGATTTGATTTTCCGTTGTTGAATCTACTAATTTCTTATAAGATGATTTTTCTTGAAGAAACTTATTATAAAACCATTCTCAATAATTGTGGATTGTAATGGTCAAATTGGTTTGAAAACAATAATATCTGAAAATTGAATTTTTTTCTTCTTTTTTTTAATATACTGTATATTGTACATGCAGTTTTGTTCTATGTGAATAAAAACATATAGCTTGCCATTCTGTCTTTTCTTACTGAAATTTTTCGTTACCTCGTCTATATTTTTGTTGTGTATTTTTTCCAGTCTTTTTTATTTGGTGGTATGTCTATTGTAATGTATTGGAGTTGTTTTTAATAGTAAGGTTCAAAATGCACTATCCTCTGATAATCTTCTTTGCCTGCTATAACGTTTCCTTTCTTGTCCTTCACAGGGTCATTATTATTATAACATCCTGATATTAGCATGTTTGATACTATAACATTTCTTGCAATCTTATACTTTTATTAATTTTTTGTCTCATCAGATTTTTCAGAATTATTTTCTGTTTAACTTCTTGTCTAACTGCTACTTTTTTGACAATTTTCTCTTGAACCAACTTTTTCTTAAATTCTTTTATAAGAGAATTTTTTCTCTAACTATCGGAATCTAGCTACCTGAATAATTGGCTGCAAATCTTAATGATTTCCCTCTCCTATTCCATGTCCAAGATTTCAAAGTAGTTTTAATGCTGTAATGAAAAATCTTGATTGATCTTTTCATCTTTCAGCTTGGATGGGCCATACTGTTTTTCCCTCTTTTTTCTCCTCTCTCAGCCTCTACTTGCCTGTAAAATTTCACCATGTATAAGTTCCATGTATAATTTTGCATGGCTAATAAAACAGTTTTGTCTTTCAACTAGTTTTCTTCTTTGGCTTTGGGAATTTTCACACCATGATAGCTGACTCCTGTTGGGCTTGTTTGCAATCTATCAGTGAACCAGTTACCTTATGTAAGTTATGCCTGTTGCCACAGATAGTTTGATCTTCATTTTTTGTATTTGTGACAGCATTTTTTTAGTGGAGTTATCATCCTCTGTTGAAACATGCAAGAAGTATGCCTGATAGCACTGAATGACCTCAAATACAACACACAAATTTACAATACAGTAAATATATATATATATATATATATATATATATATATATATATATATATATATATATATATATACACACAGTGGGGACGGAAAGTATTCAGACCCACTTAAATTTGTCACTCTTTGTTATATTGCAGCCATTTTCTAAAATCATTTAAGTTCATTTTCATTAATGTACTCACAGCACCCCATATTGACATAAAAACACACAATTGTTGACATTTTTGTAGATTTATTAAAAAAGAAAAACTGAAATATCACATGGTCCTAAGTACCCTTTGCTGTGACACTCATATATTTAACTCAGGTGCTGTCCATTTCTTCTGATCATCCTTGAGATGGTTCTACACCTTCATTTGAGTCCAGCTGTGTTTGATTATACTGATTGGACTTGATTAGGAAAGCCACACACCTGTCTATATAAGACCTTACAGCTCACAGTGCATGTCAGAGCAAATGAGAATCATGAGGTCAAAGGAACTGAAGAGCTCAGAGACAGAATTGTGGCAAAGCACGGATCTGGCCAAGGTTACAAAAAATTTCTGCTGCACTTAAGATTCCTAAGAGCACATGGCCTCCATAATTCTTAAATGGAAGATGTTTGGGATGACCAGAACCCTTCCTAGAGCTGGCCGTACGGCCAAACTGAGCTATCGGGGGAGAAGAGCCTTGGTGAGAGAGGTAAAGAAGAACCCAAAGATCACTGTGGCTGAGCTCCAGAGATGCAGTCGGGAGATGGGAGAAAGTTGTAGAAAGTCAACCATCACTGCAGCCCTCCACCAGTTGGGGTTTTATGGCAGAGTGGCCCAATGGAAGCCTCTCCTCAGTGCAAGACACATGAAAGCCGCATGGAGTTTGCTAAAAAACACCTGAAGGACTCCAAGATGGTGAGAAATAAGATTCTTTGGTCTGATGAGACCAAGATAGAACTTTTTGGCCTTAATTCTAAGCGGTATGTGTGGAGAAAACAAGGTACTAGAACTGTGCATTCGTTTTCGTCCGAATGCATTTTTGTACGAGTTTCAGGTATTTTCATTATCGTTTTAAGAAACAATAATGAAAGTGCAGATTCCAAAAAATGAAAGATCCGACATAAACAAATGCTTTATTTTCATTTTTGTTGCTACAACAGTTCGATATAGATAGGAGATTCAACATGATGCTGACAATAACAATCTGTGTCCATCAAACCTGTAGTTGAATGTGCCTAACCTTAACTCTATTAGTCCAAGATTATTCTACATAGAGAGAAAATATTTGACATAGAGAGAAAAGATTTGACATAGAGAGAAAAGATTCGACATAGAGAGAAAAGATTTGACGTAGGGGAGAAAAGATCACTGCTGGAATTGGGTGGGGGAGGTAAAATAAAAATAATGATGATGATGATGAATTTTATTGGCTGATTGTAACCAAAGAGGAGGAGCAGTAAAATAGCTAGAACTAAATACACACGTACTTTGGCTTATGGTGTCTGTTGAAAGTTCTAAGAAGATTCGACGGAGCAGGTAAACTATATGGCGTCGTACAGTTTAGCTGCTCCGTCTAATCTTCTTTGAACATTCGACAGACACCATAAGCCTTCAATGACAGATTCGACCTTAATTAATTTGGATTTTCGGACTAATGCAATTTTTAACGAAAAACAAAATGAATAAAAATGAATTTCGGGAGTAACTAAATACATTTATTTTTCAGACGAAAACGAAATTCCGAAACGAAATATTTCAGTGTGCACATGTCTACCAGGTACTGCTCATCACCTGTCCAATACAGTCCCAACAGTGAAGCATGGTGGTGGCAGCATCATGTTATGGGGGTGTTTTTCAGCTGCAGGGACAGGACGACTGGTTGAAATCAAGGGAAAGATGAATGTGGCCAAGTACAGGGATATCCTGGATGAAAACCTTCTCCAGAGCGCTCAGGACCTCAGACTGGGTCGAAGGTTTACCTTCCAACAAGACAAGTGTGTACATTAATGAGGAAAAAAATGAACTTAAATGATTTTAGCAAATGGCTGCAATATAACAAAGAGTGAAAAATTTAAGGGGGTCTGAATACTTTCCATCCCCACTGTATATATATAGTCGTGGTGCTGTGACTGAGACAAATGTGGACCACATAAACACGTGACAAGACTTACAACATTACATAGACCTGAGGTGTGCCTTGGTCATCTGGTCAATATGCCAATAAAAGGGGGCAAAAATACACAGGTAGGGAAGTAATTCTTTATTGATACTTTCATCATTGAGCAAGCTTGGTAAGGGCTTGTGCCATTTCCACCTGAGGATTTGGAATGTATTTATCTGCCTAATTTCTTGATCACACAGTCTGGCACTCCATGCTGGGATGCAGCTGAGGCTGCACTGATCTAGAAGGAATGTCCGAAGTACCGACCAGGGTCAAGGCCCAAGTTGACCAGTAGGATCCTAATGTGCCTGATGAATTTGGCTGCCACTCAGGGGGCTGGTCGGAAAAGACAACAACGGGCTAGAGTCTGATTGGCTTGGTAGGTGAGACAGTAGTCAGTGGGGTATTGTTACTGGGTACCAGGTGTTGTTAGTTTGAAAGAGGTTCATGTCGACCTCGGGTCCGGATTGTTGAGTTTTGGAGACCGCAAGATGAAGGACGTAGTGGTTTCGAAAGTGAGTCAGGTGGTGTCAGTATAGTATATGTCTGCCAGTGCCACTAAAGGTGAATTTTGCTAGACCGTAGAAAACCGTAGAAAGCCAGGTAGATGGCCGCTTGGATGACTAGACTGGGCAGAACCCCGAACAGGGAACATGCGAGGATTTTAGACATGTCCCTAAAGATAGTACTTGTGATGGGCAGGCGTTTTGCCGTTGGCTACGGGCTGATGCTTCTGGATGCCACATAGAAAGGATCTTACTGTATGGGCCGTAAACACAGACAGCATTCTGGGGTCCTGTAAGGACAGGAAATGCTGGATGCCAGCTAGGTATAGACTGATAGTGTTATGAGAAAAAGCCAGCTACGTGTGGTAAT
The DNA here is from genome assembly GCF_042186555.1 of Aquarana catesbeiana. Lineage (NCBI taxonomy): Eukaryota > Metazoa > Chordata > Amphibia > Anura > Ranidae > Aquarana > Aquarana catesbeiana. The sequence continues at coordinate 328,472,372 of NC_133328.1, read as the reverse complement.
ACGATACGAAGGCTAGAACGTGCCTAATGCCACCTCTCATTGCTCCAAGGCATGAGGCTAGAAACCTGCAGTAGGTGTTCTAAGCAGTGTGATAGGCCTTCAGTGTTTTACAGGATAATGAGTGGTTAATGAGCTGGGTTGCATTGGCAAGGTGTGGTTCAATCCATCATTAGCTGTGACCAAGGTGGTATAGGAGTAGTCGGGTCGGCACCAGGTTCCCCTGATGATGATGTTGGCCATAGCCTGGCTGTCTGTAGTAAAGACCACAGTTTGTCCTGTCCACGTGTGGCATCAGACCTGGGCAACTGCTACAATGGGATACAGCTAAAACAGTGATGATGACTGAGTGTGACCGGGGATTAGGAGGATTTCTGGAGGCCAAGGTCTAGCGAACCAGTGGTGGACATAAATTGCAGCAAAGCCTATGGAGGCTGCGGAACCCATGAATACCTGTGGTGACAGAGCTGATGTTGATGGGATGAACATCAATATGCCATTCCAGTTTGTGAGGAACTCATCCCACATTGCTAATTCCACTACCGCTGCCCGGTCTAATTCAAAAATTTAATCAGGGCCTTGTACTTGTGTGAGAAAACCAAGAGCCATGAAATTAAAGACCACCCTTAAGAAATAATCCTCACAGCAAAACTGAGCATCCCTAACAAGGGAGGCAGGCTGGTCTGCATGGCACATGTGTCCAGAGTGATGCCTAGGAAGGTGATGGAGTGTGCTGGACCTTTTACTTATGTTCAGCTATAGGTACATTGAGGTTGTTAAACACCACTCTTAATCTGTCTAGGTCTACCGGGGGTATGCCTAGCTATTTGATGAGCAGAAAATCATTGAGGTAATAGATGATCATCTAACACTGGGCCTGATGCGATACAATCCATGTAAGGGACTGGGCAAAACATCGAACAGCCACAGGCTGCTTTGGACCCAAAGATCAACTTGGTGGTAAAGTAATAAGCAACCCTCCGTTTAATGCCATGCCATCACTAGAGGAATGGCTCAATAGGCAGGAGTTTGCATGCATCTGAGATGTCTACTTCAGACAATCACACGCCAGTACCTATTTTAATGATGGCCTGCATGGCTAAGTCAACCGATACAAACTTGAGGGAGAATTCCTCGGAAGGAATCAGGGAATTCAGACTTGGTACATGAGAAGAATGAGGTGCAGACAAATGGTACACTAGGTGGAAGGGGAATTGAAGGGGTGCCTTGTGGCTGCATCAGAGTACCAGTTTGCTGTGTGGGTAGAGGAATGACAGAGTGAGGAGCATAGACTGGCAAAGTGGCGAAAAAACTGTTCTGTGTCAGTGACACTGCAGTCTATGTTGGTCTGGAAACTGGGCAATCCTGGCTGCTGTTTGGGCCAAAAACCATCAGTGGTAATTGTAAAACGAATATCCGCAATACTTATATCCTAGGTCCGTCACTGCATGGTGATATAAGTCCAGCTATTCCCTCCTACTGGGGGTGGCAGAGCAAAGAACATCTCTGAACATTCCAAAGCCAGTACAAACTCAGTTAGTTGTTAGCTTACGATTGAGGCTGGGGTTTTTTGATTTAATGACTACTGAGATGTCCCCCCTCAGGCGTACGACTTATTTCCAGCCAGGTCATGTACTGAAATGAGAAGGGACACCAGATTGATGTCCTTGCCCTCAAAGATGTCCTTCCTGATACTGGCTGGAACAAGGTTAGCAGGGAGGATGGTGGTGTAGTCTCTGACTACATACATGCAGGAGGAGATGCTAGTACCGGGACTGTGACTGGGTCAGGGAGGGCCATGGTTGGGCGCACTTCCAGAACTGTCACTCTGGTCTGGTCATCAGAGACTGCTGCGGGTAAGGAGGAGACCAAGGAGTTCACCTTGGAGATGGCCCAGAGAAGGATTGCAGGGATGCCTGCTGGATGCTGGACCCGGCTGCAGATGGTGGCGGGAAGAGGAGCCTGAAGAGCTCTGTCTTCCTGGCCATAGCGGGATAGGGAATGCTCTTGCTCCTGAGCTCTGCTATGAGCTTGGGCTGGTCCATCCCCTGAGGGACTGCACGCTGCCGCTCTATGAGCCCATGGAGGGTGACAGAGGGGCAGTTGTGAAGTCCTCACTGCTGGCCTGTGGCATGGCTTTGGCTATAAGACAAAACAAGGGGGTGCATGTGTTTAAGAGGAGGTGTAGCAGTAGGAAATTTCAGACAATAAGAAAAGGAGAATTACAGGAAAAGGAAATGACAGGCGTAGCTAGAGCTGACTGTGTTCTATTGTGTAGAACACTGTTGAGTGGAAATTTAGAAAACTCAAAAGAGTGCATGGCAACAGAGGTAAGCCAGCAGGTGACTGGCCAGGTAACCGATAGCTTGGGTGCTTGTCTGTGCTAAACACAAGCCTGTGGACCAGAACCCCAGGGCGTACTGGGGCAAGAGGCTGATGTCTGGTAGGCCTATGTAAGAATATTGCGGTCTGTAGTCAGTGACGCATGCTCGGTCTGCTAATGCTTGCACTGTCAGCAAGCTCACCGTTTAGCGACCTTGTCTGTGAGGTAAAGGGTCTTCCTTCGAAAACAGAGTGTAATGCAGAGACATACATGACAGTAACTAATGCTCGATGAGCATCTTGAATTGTGTATGTGAAGTGAACTTTTAGTGAAAGGGTGCTGCAGGATAATGTGACAGAGAAACCCGTGAACTACATGCCTGACTGATGCCCTAGTAGCAACGTCCTGATAAGGATCAAAAACTCGGTTGACCAGAAACCTGTAGTAAGGATAACATAAGTGCAATACATATACTGTATATTTCCCTTTTTATTTTATTTTTTTATTTTTTGACTAAAATGAGATGTCCCACCCCTGTTATGCGACTGGCCCTGGTGAAGATGTGATCCCTATGTTTTTTTTTCTGAGGAAACCATGTCCGACTTGGTGCAAGATGGAACCTGAATTCGACTGACCTAAGGGAGAAATGACAGACAGAAAATGGTGCATCGCTCATATGAAAATGCCACTGGAGACAAGTGGCTTATTAAGTGCCATTAAAAAATGATGAGTAGCTGATTGTGTGCCACTGGGAATGTGCTTGCAGTGATTGCAAGAGTTTATGCTTGGATGCGTGCTTGCAACGATTGCATGGAGTTTATGCTTGGATGCATGCTTGCAACGATTGCAAGGAGTTATGCTTGGATACATGCATGCAATGATTGCAAGAGTTGTGCTTGAATGCTAGCTTGCAACTATTGCAAGAAGTTATGCTTAGATGTGTGCTTGCAACGATTGCAAGGGAGTTTATATCACTGGAGATGTGTTTGTAGTGACTGTAAGAAGTTGTATTTCTGTATCTGTTTGCAACAATTGCAAGATGTTTGTGCTGCTTGAGATGTGCTTGCAACGATTGCAAGAAAGTAACCTACTGATGGGCAAAAACAAAGGCTAGCAGAAAATTTTATGTGTAGGAATCAACTGTGACCCTAACCAGTTGTAGCTGTGCTGGAGAGTGTAAGAAAATAAATCTGATACGAATCATTGTGCTGCCGGCACGACTAGATTTGAATCGGACGGTGATGGGTATGAAAAAATGGACCCTATATGAATCGGTTGTAGGGTAGGGCGTGAACCAATATGAATCGGTGTGTGCAGTGCATCCGATACGAATCGTTGTGCCGCCGATGTGACTAGATTTGCATCAGACTGTGACGAATATCAAAAACGGATCCAATACAAATCAATTGTAGATAAGGTAAATGACATGAACAGAGGAAATTACATGAACCGATACGAATCGGTAATAGGGTAAGCAACATGAATCGATACAAATCGGCATGTGTAATGTATCTGATGTGAACCGTTGTGCCGCCCTCGCAACTAGGTTCGAAGCGGACTGTAGAAAGTATGCAATATATCCGATACGTATTGTTTGTAAAGTGAAATGACTTTGTTACAAATCAGTTGTAAAATGTATGAAATTAACCTGATTTGAATTGGTTGGAAGTAAAATGAAATTAATCTGATACGAATCATTAGTAAGATGTATGCCCCTCCTTACTCTAAAACCAAACACATAGCAATGACCCAGCCCCCCAGGCTAATTAAAGTGCAGACAAGGCACCAGGTGGGTCTAGTTACCACCTCAATCAGCCACAGAACCCATGCAATCAATACATGCTAATCTCCAAATGGATGAGACGGCAACCCCATGGACAGTGAATCCTATAAACAGTAAAACCTGTGTCTAGTGATTAGGGATGAGCCAAACCCCCCCCCCCCCCCGGTTCGGTTCACACCAGAACCTGCGAACGGACCAAAAATTTGCACGAACCCCATTGAAGTCTATTGGACTCGAAAGTTCAAAATCAAAAGTGCTAATTTTAAAGGCTAATTTGTATGGTATTGTCCTAAAAAGGGTTTGGGGACCCGGGTCCTGCCCCAGGGGACATATATCAATGCAAAAAAAGTTTTAAAAACGGCCGTTTTTTCAGGAGCAGTGATTTTAATGATGATTAAAGTAAAAATATTACTAGTAGTAGAAATATTCTTTTAAATATCGTACCTGGGGGGTGTCTATAGTATGCCTGTAAAGTGACGCGTGTTTCCCGTGATTAGAACAGTCCCTGCACAAAATGACATTTTTAAAGGAATAAATGTCATTTAAAACTGCTTGCGGCTTTAATGTAATGTCGGGTCCTGGCAATATGGATGAAAATCAGTGAGGCAAACGGCATGGGTACCCCCCAATCCATTACCAGGCCCTTTGGGTCTTGTATGGATATTAATGGGAACCCCGCACCCAAATTAAAAAAAGGAAAGGCGTGGGGCCACCAGGCCCTATATACTCTGAACAGCAGTATACAGGCGGTGCAAACAAGACAGGGACTGTAGGATTGTTGTTAAGTAGAATATGTTGGTAATTTTGAACTGGTACATTTTTAACATGTTTAGCTCCAGCAAAAAAATCTATTTTAAGCTTTCTGGAAAACATAGGGAAGGGTTATCACCCCTGTGACATTTGTTTTGCTGTCTGTGCTCCTCTTCAGAAGATTTCACCTCACTTTTTGTCCCAATGACAAATGTTTTTTGAAAATTTGGGGTTTTTAGTGAAACAAGGATTGGTGATAAAGCATCAGTGGAAAGAAGAAACGTATTTCCCATATTAACTCTTACAGGAGAGAATTTCCCTTCCTAGGGGTAGATTTCATCTCATTTCTTGTTGTCTCCTTCCATTTGCAAGTAGGAGTCGTTTGGATGTTTGAAAGTAGGGGCCTGCCCTATATATAGGAACTAGCCCTGCTGCAAAGAATTGCATCAAAAATTGTAATTACACGCCCCTGTTAAACAGGGGCTGAAAAATTGGGCCTTAGGCACTGGTGCTGGTGCCACAACACTGCAACCCCTCACAGATACTCTAGTTGGAGCGCAGGAACTAGCCCTGCTGCAAAGAATTGCATCAAAAATTGTAATTACACACCCCTGTTAAACAGGGGCTGAAAATTTGGGCCTTAGGCACTGGTGCTGGTGTCACAACACTGCAACCCCTCACAGATACTCTAGTTGGAGCTCAGGAACAAGCCCTGCTGCAAAGAATTGCATCAAAAATTGTAATTACACGGCCCTGTTAAACAGGGGCTGAAAAATTGAGCCTTAGGCACTGGTGGCAGCGCCCAGAACCAAAAATGTTCTTACAAGCTATCAGCATGATCATTGAGGAGGAAGAGGATAATTACTCAGCATAACAGGATAGTCACTCATCATCAGCATAGGCAGTCTTTGAAGGGATCTGACATTTCAAAAAAAATTATTCAGTTACATCAGCATCAGGTGCTTGGTAGCTGGTGGTGATCTAAGACTGATTCATTTTTATGAAGGTCAGTCGATCGACCGAGTCGGTGGACAGACGCACGCTGGGATCGGTTACAAAGCCTCCAGCAACACTGAATGTGCGTTCCGAAAGAACGCTGGATGCAGGATAGGCCAGTAGCTCAATTGCATACTGTGCAAGCTCTGGCCAGTTATCCATCCTCAAGACCCAGAAACCCAGAGGATTTTCGGTGGGAAAGGTGTCCAAGTCAGATCTTGCCCCTAGGTATTCCTGCACCATGTAAAACAGACGTTGGCGATGGTTGCTGGAACCGATCATACCTTGGGGCTGCGGACTAAAAAATTGCGTGAACACATCGGTCAGACGGCCACCTTCTCCACCGCTCCTTCTTTGACTGACCGAAGCCTCAGCAACACGTTGTCCAGGAACAGGAGTTTGTAACCTCCCAGTCTCTGGGAACGCGTTGCACAAACCTTTCTGCAAGGCCTCCCGAAGATGTTTCATCCTCTGCTCCCTCTGCGACAGTAAGATAAGGTCTGCAACCTTACCCTTGTAACGTGGTTTAAGCAGGGTTGCCAGCCAGTATTGATCCCTCTCCTTGATACCACAAATACGAGGATCCTTCCGTAGGCTTTGCAGGATCAGGGAGGTCATGCAGCGTAGGTTTGCTGAGGCATTCGGTCCAGAGTCCTCTGGGTCACTAAGGATGACATGATCCGCAGCCACCTCCACCCAGCCACGTACAAGTCCATGGGTTTCTTGGAACTGCAAATGATCCCTTAAAGACTGTTGCTGATGCTGAGTGCCAGGCTCCACCTCAATGCTGACACAATCCTCCTCCTTATCGTCCTCTTCCTGTGTGATTGGCGGGCACGCAGGAACACTGTCTGGATAAAGGGGCCTTGAGAGCTAAGGAAGTCCTCCTCTTCCTGCCTCTGTTCTGCCTCAAGTGCCCTGTCCATTATTCCACGCAGCGTGTGCTCCAACAGGTGGACAAGGGGGACAGTGTCACTGATGCATGCACTGTCACTGCTCACCATCCTCGTGGCCTCCTCAAATGGTGACAGGACAGTGCATGCATCCCTGATCATGGCCCACTGGCATGGGGAAAAAAAAAAGCTCCCCTGTCCATGTCCTTGTGCCATAGTCGCACAGGTACTCATTAATGGCCCTCTGCTGCATGTGCAGCCACTGCAGCATGGCCAACATTGAGTTCCACCTGTGGGCATGTCAAAGATTAGGCTCTTGGGCAGGTTAAATTCCTTTTGGAGGTCTGCCAACTGAGCAGTGGCCTTATATGACTGGCGGAAATGCACACAGACTTTCCTGGCCTGCCTCAGAACATCCTGTAAGCCTGGGTACCTGCCCAAGAACCGCTGCACCACCAAGTTAAGGACATGAGTCAAACAGGGCACATGGGTCATTTGTCCCTGTCGGAGGGCGGAGAGGAGGTTGGTGCCATTGTCGCAAACCACCATTCCTGCCTTAAGTTGGCATGGCGTCAACCACCTCTGAACCTGCCCCTGCAGAGCTGACAGAACCTCTGCCCAGTGTGGCTCCTGTCCCCCAAGCATACCAGCTCAAGCACCGCATGGCATCTTTTAGCCTGCATACTTGCGTAGCCCCTTGAACACCTACGGAGCACCGCTGGTTCCGAGGACAAAGCACAGGAAGAGGCCATGGAGGAAGAAGAAGAGGAGAGGGTGGAGGAGAGAAGTATGTCAGAATCACCAGTAGCGACATTTTGGAGGCGTGGTGGCGGAACAACCTCCAACACTACTGCACCTTGTCCTGCATCCTTCCCAGCTGCCAGCAGAGTCACCCAATGCGCCTTGAAACTTAGGTAACGTCCCTGTCCATGCCTTCTGGACCATGAGTCAGCGGTAATATGCACCTTACCGCTGACCGCCCTGTCCAGCGAGGCATGGACATTGCCTTCCACATGACGGTAGAGAGCCGGAATCGCCTTCCGTGAGAAAAAGTGGCATTTGGGAACCTGCCACTGAGGAACCGCACATTCCACAAACTCACGGAAGGGGGCAGAGTCTACCAACTCAAAAGGTAGCAGATGAAGTGCTAGCAATTTTGCCAAGCTAGCATTCAACTGCTGGGCATGTGGATGGCTGGGAGCAAACTTCTTTCTGTGGTGCAGCAGCTGGGGCAGGGAAATTTGCCTGGTACAAACTGACGTCGTTGTACCGATAGCAGATTGCCCGCAAGTACTTGACTGTGACACACCTAATTCTACATCTTCATTCCTCTCAGTGCAGGTCTCAGAGAGGACTGAAGGTATAGTGGGGTTGGAGATACCAGCTGATGAGGAGCAAGGAGAGGTCCTCTTTGTTCTTTGGTGTGGGTCTTTTAGGTACGCTTGCCAACGAACTGCATGGCAGGTCAACATATGTCTGGTCAAGCATGTGGTGCCCAAGAGGGAGATGTTTTAACCACGCGAGATACGCTTGAGACATATGTTGCAAATAGCAGCGGTGCGATCTGATGCACTCATCTCAAAAAAGCCCACACTAAAGAACTTTTGGAATAACGCGCAGAGACAGCAGCGCCCTGCACATGCAGGGCTCTGCGGTGTAATGCAGTCAATGTGCTGCCCTTAGGCTGGCCCCTGGAGGGCATCCTGGCTCATTGGTGATGTGCCTCCTCCTCCTCTCTCCTATCAGGCACCCACGTGGAGTCAGTGACCTCATCATCCCCTCCCTCCTCATCACTGGAGCAAACCTGGCAGTATGCTGCAGCAGGGGGAACATGACTGCTAGATTGCTGTCCTTCTTGGGCACCCCCTCTGTCCGTGCTCACGTTACTGCCTTCATCTAGCACAGTATCATCATCAGAGCCTTCAAAACGCTGGGCATCCTCTTGGAGCATGTACCCAACACTGTGGTCAAACAGTTTGAGGGACTCCTCAGGAGGACATGGTGGGGCTAGGGAAGTAGTCACTGATGCCATTGAGCCAAGGGAAGAGGCCGCGTTGGCAGCTGCTTTACCAGACAAAGTACCCTGAGCCTGGGTGAGAGAGGATGAGGAGGATGGGGACGGTTTGGTCATCCACTCGACCAAGTCTTCCGCATGTTGCGGCTCAACACGGCCAGCTGCTGAAAAAAGGCCAAGCGTGTCCCATGGCCATGTGCTGATGAGGATGCACCATGTCCACGACCAGCACTGTTGCCTCTAGACACAGAGCCCTGCTTGCCCTCTTTTATTGGCTTGTGACTGTCTGCCTCTCCTTGTTGGCCTTCCAGACATACTATTGGCCTGCAGTGAGCCTACACAAGCACCTGGCTGCAGGTAGCTATACTGTAGGTGAGACTGTGTGGGGTACACAGTACAGTAGCTGGAAATACTTTAATGAGCCTACACAAGCACCTGGCTGCAGGTAGCTATACTGTAGGTGAGACTGTGTGGAATACTTTAATGAGCCTACACAAGCATCTGGCTGCAGGTAGCTATACTGTAAGTGAGACTGTGCAGGGTACACAGTACAGTAGCTGAAAATACTTAAATGAGCCTACACAAGCACCTGGCTGCAGGTAGCTATACTGTAGGTGAGACTGTGTGGGGTACACAGTAGAGTAACTGGAAATACTTCAATGAGCCTACACAAGCACCTGGCTGCAGGTAGCTTTACTGTAGGTGAGACTGTGCAGGGTACACAGTACAGTAGCTGGAAATACTTTAATGAGCCTACACAAGCACCTGGCTGCAGGTAGCTATACTGTAGGTGAGACTGTGCAGGGTACACAGTACAGTAGCTGGAAATACTTCAATGAGCCTACACAAGCACCTGGCTGCAGGTAGCTATAGTGTAGATGAGACTGTGCAGGGTACACAGTACAGTAACTGGAAATACTTTAATGAGCCTACACAAGCACCTGGCTGCAGGTTGCTATACTGTAGGTGAGACTGTGCAGGGTACACAGTACAGTAGCTGGAAATACTTCAATGAGCCTACACAAGCACCTGGCTGCAGGTAGCTATACTGTAGATGAGACTGTGCAGGGTACACAGTACAGTAGCTGGAAATACTTTAATGAGCCTACACAAGCACCTGGCTGCAGGTTGCTATACTGTAGGTGAGACTGTGCAGGGTACACAGTACAGTAGCTGGAAATACTTCAATGAGCCTACACAAGCACCTGGCTGCAGGTAGCTATACTGTAGATGAGACTGTGCAGGGTATACAGTACAGTAGCTGGAAATACTTCAGTGAGCCTACACAAGAACCTGGCTGCAGGTTGCTATACTGTAGGTGAGACTGTGTGAGGTACACAGTACAGTAGCTGGAAATACTTCAATTAGCCTACACAAGCATCTGGCTGCAGTAGCTATAGTGTAGATGAGACTGTGTGGGGTACACAGCACATTAGCTGGAAATACTTCAATTAGCCTACACAAGCATCTGGCTGCAGAAGCTATAGTGTAGATGAGACTGTGTGGGGTACACAGTACAGTAACTGGAAATACTTCAATGAGCCTACACAAGCACCTGGCTCAAGGTAACTTTATGTAGGTGAGACTGTGCAGGGTACACAGTACAGTAGCTGGAAATACTTCAATGAGCCTACACAAGCATCTGGCTGCAGGTTGCTATACTGTAGGTGAGACTGTGCAGGGTTCACAGTACAGTAGATGGAAATAAATCAGTGATCCTACACAAGCACCTGGCTGCAGGTTGCTATACTGTAGGTGAGACTGTGCAGGGTACACAGTACAGTGGCTGGAAATACTTCAATGAGCCTACACAAGCACCTGGCTGCAGGTAGTTATAGTGTAGATGAGACTGTGCGGGGTACCCAGTACAGTAACTGGAAATACTTCAATGAGCCTACACAAGCATCTGGCTGCAGGTTGCTATACTGTAGGCGAGACTGTGCAGGGTTCACAGTACAGTAGCTGGAAATAAATCAGTGATCCTACACAAGCACCTGGCTGCAGGTTGCTATACTGTAGGTGAGACTGTGCAGGGTACACAGTACAGTGGCTGGAAATACTTCAATGAGCCTACACAAGCACCTGGCTGCAGGTAGCTATACTGTAGATGAGACTGTGCAGGGTACACAGTACAGTAGCTGGAAATACTTTAATGAGCCTACACAAGCACCTGGCTGCAGGTTGCTATACTGTAGGTGAGACTGTGTGGGGTACACAGTACAGTAGCTGGAAATACTTCAATGAGCCTACACAAGCACCTGGCTGCAGGTAGCTATACTGTAGATGAGACTGTGCAGGGTACACAGTACAGTAGCTGGAAATACTTCAGTGAGCCTACACAAGAACCTGGCTGCAGGTTGCTATACTGTAGGTGAGACTGTGTGAGGTACACAGTACAGTAGCTGGAAATACTTCAATTAGCCTACACAAGCATCTGGCTGCAGTAGCTATAGTGTAGATGAGACTGTGTGGGGTACACAGTACAGTAGCTGGAAATACTTCAATTAGCCTACACAAGCATCTGGCTGCAGTAGCTATAGTGTAGATGAGACTGTGTGGGGTACACAGTACAGTAACTGGAAATACTTCAATGAGCCTACACAAGCACCTGGCTCAAGGTAACTTTATGTAGGTGAGACTGTGCAGGGTACACAGTACAGTAGCTGGAAATACTTCAATGAGCCTACACAAGCATCTGGCTGCAGGTTGCTATACTGTAGGCGAGACTGTGCAGGGTTCACAGTACAGTAGCTGGAAATAAATCAGTGATCCTACACAAGCACCTGGCTGCAGGTTGCTATACTATAGGTGAGACTGTGCAGGGTACACAGTACAGTGGCTGGAAATACTTCAATGAGCCTACACAAGCACCTGGCTGCAGGTAGTTATAGTGTAGATGAGACTGTGCGGGGTACCCAGTACAGTAACTAGAAATACTTCAATTAGCCTACAAAAGCACCTGTCTGCAGGTAGCTTTATGTAGGCGAGACTGTGCAGGGTACACAGTACAGTAGCTGGAAATATTTTAATGAGCCTACACAGGCACCTGGCTGCAGGTTGCTATACTGTAGGCGAGACTGTGCAGGGTACACAGTACAGTAGATGGAAATAAATCAATGAGCCTAAACAAGCACCTGGCTGCAGGTTGCTATACTATAGGTGAGAATGTGCAGGGTACACAGTACAGTAGCTGGAAATACTTCAATGAGCCTACACAAGCACCTGGCTGCAGGTAGCTATACTGTAGATGAGACTGTGCAGGGTACACAGTACAGTAACTGGAAATACTTTAATGAGCCTACACAAGCACCTGGCTGCAGGTTGCTATACTGTAGGTGAGACTGTGCAGGGTACACAGTACAGTAGCTGGAAATACTTCAGTGAGCCTACACAAGAACCTGTCTGCAGGTTGCTATACTGTAGGTGAGACTGTGTGGGGTACACAGTACAGTAGCTGGAAATACTTCAATGAGCCTACACAAGCATCTGGCTGCAGTAGCTATAGTGTAGATGAGACTGTGTGGGGTACACAGTACAGTAACTGGAAATACTTCAATGAGCCTACACAACCACCTGGCTGCGGGTAGCTATACTGTAGGTTAGACTGTGCAGGGTACACAGTACAGTAGCTGGAAATACTTCAATGAGCCTACACAAGCACCTGGCTGCAGGTAGTTATAGTGTAGATGAGACTGTGCGGGGTACACAGTACAGTAACTGTAAATACTTCAATTAGCCTACACAAGCACCTGACTGCAGGTAGCTTTATGTAGGTGAGACTGTGCAGGGTACACAGTACAGTAGCTGGAAATACTTCAATGAGCCTACACAAGCACCTGGCTGCAGGTTGCTATACTGTAGGTGAGACTGTGCAGGGTACACAGTACAGTAGCTGGAAATACTTCAATGAGCCTACACAAGCACCTGGCTGCAGGTAGCTATAGTGTACATGAGACTATGCAGGGTACACAGTACAGTAACTGGACATGCACTGTGTTGGGTGCTGAGTGACCGGGGCTGCTTCTGCCTGCAATTCCGGGAGCTGCGATGCACTCAGGTGCCCTCCCATCTCCTCTATTGGTCACTCAATATGGGTGCGAGGAGCCGGGCGGGTCTTTCCTCAGCGCATTAGCGTCACGCACCCGCCTTACACATCCGACTTACCTATGGCGTACGAGTGTCGGGACGAGCCATGTTATCTTGGCTAAACCAATAGGGAGCTCCATCTGGCTTCAAATAAGCGGCATTAGCTGCCTTGATCCGGACCCTCCTCCCTCATGTTATGCCAGCGTGACATTAGTTGGGCTGGTTGGATACACATCGGGTACATCTACTTCGTCCATTGGATGCAGTCCATCCCTGCTTCCCACACACCTTTTTTGTTGGGCTTTATGTCTCCCTGGGGCAACCAAGGTACATGTTTTTCTCCCATTTTTCTATCTGGGTTGAAGGCTTTTTGCTTGTTCCCATTTAACCCACTTGGTTACTAATGTTATTCATCATTCAATTTAGATTGGAGACCCTGTTTATTCCACCTGTAAGTTGAACACCTACTCACTTGGAAATATATCCATGGTCGCTGCTTCCCACTGGCCCCAATTCAGCTCCCGGTATGCAGCCCTCCGGTGGCCCATGTGTTCCAACTCGCATGTACACTCCTACATGCTGCCAATGAGTAAGTTTTCTGGAGATGGATCAATTTCATCTCCATGATAATGTCCCCCATTTGTTGGATGATATGCTCAAATTTATACATCACATTATGTCCCTTTGCAGATTTTACTTTGCTATGCATCCGCCCCTGAAGATTGGTAAGCAGGCCATGAAACGCGTAGGGCATACACAGATGCAACAGGATTCTACTGTAGGACTTACCTTGGTTTTAATGTTCCCACTCGGGAGAGGATTTTTTTGCAATGTGATTAATGTGGTCGTTATACTATGTTTTATGGTTTCCTGCATCATGCTTTTTATATATGTATACTTTTATGTATACCTACTATAATGTATGGATCTTAAAATGCATGCTTTGCTGGGTGTTTTAGACCAATAAACACATCCGTATTACATTGTCTTATCCTTGGGTCCTTTCATGCACTCCTCATTCAAAGTCCCAAAACCCTGTCTCTTTTCTCAAATAGCGATAGAGATTATGTTTTTACATATCTCATTTAAAGTCCCACAAACCCCCTTTTTCATTAGTGTTACAAAGTCTTAGGTGTGAATGTGGAGCAGGTGTGTTAAATTTGGTGTTATCGCTCTCACTCTCTCATACTGGTCACTGGAAGTTCAAGATAGCACCTCATGGCAAAGAACTCTCTGAGGATCTGAAAAAAAAGAATTGTTGCTCTACATAAAGATGGCCTAGGCTATAAGAAGATTGCCAAGACCCTGAAACTGTGCTGCAGCACGGTGGCCAAGACCAGGCAGCGGTTGAACAGGACAGGTTCCACTCAGAACAGTCCTCACCATGGTAGACTAAAGAAGTTGAGTGCACATGCTTAGTGTCATATCCAGAGGTCGTCTTTAGAAAATAGATGTATGAGTGCTGCCAGCATTGCTACAGAGGTTGAAGGGGTGGGGGGTCAGCCTGTCAGTGCTCAGACCATACTCAGCCCCCTGCATCAAATTGGTCTGCATTGCTGTTGTCCCAGAAGGAAGCCTCTTCTAAAGATGATGCACAAGAGAGCCAGCAAACAGTTTGTTGAAGACAAGCAGACTAAGGGCATGGATTGCTGGAACCATGTCCTGTGGTCTGATTAGACCAAGATAAACTTATTTGGTTCAGATGGTGTCAAGTGTGTGTGGCGGCAACCAAGTGAGGAGTACAAAGACAAGTGTGTCTTGCCTACAGTCAAGCATGGTGATGGGAGTGTCATGGTGGGCTGCATTAGTGCTGCCGGGACTGGGGAGCTACAGTTCATTGAGGGAACCATGATTACCAACATGTTCTGTGACATACTGAAGCAGAGCATGATTCCCACCCTTTAGAGACTGGGCTGCAGGGCAGTATTCCAACATGGAGAAGAGAAGCTGTGCTGTGTGAAGGTTCAATCCAACAATAGCTTGTAGGTATCAAATAAATTATTAAATGAGTGACAGTTCACCCAAGTGAGCCCAATCAACGAATAAGTGCCACCACCTTATGAAAAACTTGCTTACCAGATGGCAAGCAAAACCAAACAGATGGCTAAAACCCAGCCAGGGCCTTTGCTTTTGTAGAAAGATCATCTGGACAAGTTGGATAAGATTGGTTCCTATATACTCCAAACTCCCTGATGCCGTGAAACTCCGATAGACCTCAGTATCTAAATCTATGGTCACGTGATGCTCCAGGTCCTGGGCCTTTTTTCTTCCTCGCTGCAGGAGTAGCAGGGTCCTTCTTCTTTAGGTACTGCCTTCCTGGACAGCTTGAAATGGATTATTGGGTTCTATAATTTTGATAGTGTGTCCAATCTTTTCACTCTGCAAGATATCGTCATTGAGATTCAAATCTGACACAGCCAGCTGAAAAATTTCATTGTCCTTTACTGCATTTTCTTCAAAGATTGCACCTATAGTCACTGGATTACCATAGCCAGTTAATACCTACAACATGATAACAACCCCAAACACACCTCCAAGATGACCCCTGCCTTACTAAAGAAGCTGAGGGTAAAGGTGATGGACTGACCTAAACCCTGCTGAGCATCTGTGGGGCATCCTCAAACGGAAGGTGGAGGAGCGCAAGGTCTCTAACATCCACCAGCTCTGTGATTTTGTCATGGAGGAGTGGAAGAGGACTCCAATGCAACCTGCAAAGCTCTGGTGAACTCCATGCCCAAGAGGGTTAAGGCAGTTCTGGAAAATAATGGTGGCCACACAAAATATTGACACTTTGGGCCTAATTTGGACATTTTCACTTTTGGGTGTACTCACTTTTGTTGCCAGCGTTTTAGACATTAATGGCTGTGTGTTGAGTTATTTTGAGGGGACAGCAAATTTACACTATTATACAAGCTGTACACTTGCTACTTTACATTGTAGCAAAGTGTCATTTCTTCAGTGTTGTCACATGAAAAGATATAATAAAATATTTACAAAAATGTGAGAGGTGTACTCACTTTTGTAAGATACTGTATACCTGTATATACAGTAAGTCCTCTACTTATGAACAAGTTTTGTTCCGGGAGCTCATTCGTAAGTCCAACTTGTTCATAAGTACAACAAAGATCAGTCCTTGCTGACAAAGGCTGCTAGTGCTAATCAGTGTGTTCTGGTGGGGGGAGTCCCCCTGTAAGAACAATAGCACAGCTGGGGAGATCGCTGCACCAACATTGCTTGAGTTGGATAGCGATCTGTCTTTTTTTTGTTCAGCCCACTGGGTTGAATAAAAAAAACTGTGCAAACACATGTCCGTATCTTTGAAAGTTCAGAACTTGAAGGTTCATACATAGGGGACTTACTGTATATATCTGATATTTAACACAACACTTATATATAATATAACATTTTTCATGACATGCATGGCCGCTTCATCAAGCATAGTTTGTATCGACTATCAACTGTTTTTTTGTGGTGGCCCACCAATGAGGTTGATTTCCTATGCAATAGACTTTTCACTTTGCAATGGAAGCTTTCCTTTAGCTTAGAGAATGTGGTGAAACATCATTTGGAAAAAAATACCCAACTACATGCAAGAAACATAAAAATAAATCATGCTTTTGCTTGAACTTGAATGATGGTAGTCATCAGTCTTATAAAGTAAAAATTACCTTGCAAATTAAACAGCCTATTTGCCTTTTGTAAATGAAATCCAAACTCTCAAAAAATTGCTGTTTTATGCTTTAATACCTCATGTTCATGTTGCAGTTTTTCGAATCAGTGTAATTGCTAGGCTTATACAAAAAAGCAGTGAGCAATGGGATACATGGACTATGCACAGAAACATTTTTTTTTTTTATTAATTTGGCTTCGATCGATTGGACTCTGATGCTTTGCTTTGGGTTTTGCTCTTTGTACTGCTGTATAGAATAACAAAATTCATGATAACAACATTGGCAATATAAGGGGTATGACAGCGAGAAATTTACATATGGGTATATACTGTACAAACTGGTCATCAGGATGCATTTCCATTCAATTTGAATCCATAGTTATACACAAAGTCAAGTTGTAAACATATCCCTTAATTTACTGACATATCTAAGCAAGATAGGGTCTGTAGGTTTGTTCTTAACTTTAGTCTGTTTGTAAGTCGGAACAGGTCATTTTTTTACGTGTAGCTCCAACCAAAAAAACTATTTTTAAGCTTTTTGGATAGCATAGGGAAGGGTTAACACCCCTGTAACATTTTTTTGCTGCCTGTGCCCCTGTTTAGAAGATTTCACCTCACTTTCTGTCCCAATGACAATTGGGTTTTGAAAATTTTGGGTTGTTGGGGAAACAAGGATTGGTAATAAAGCATCAGTGGAGGTACCTTTTTCCCATAATAACTGTTACAGGAATGAATGTCCCTTCCTAGGGGTAGATTTCCTCTCACTTCCTCTTGTCTCCCTCCGTTTGTAAGTAGGAGTCGTTTGTAAGTCGGATGTTTGTAACTAGGGAACCACCTGTACAGGTTACCATATTAGTTAGAGCTGTATCCTCTTCACCTATATTTAATCAGCCACAGAATCTGTGCAATTCATATGTGTCAGTAGTTAAGACAGAAGTTAGCAACCCTAGCACAAGTGATTGCTGAGATAAATCATCTCCATTGTGACACTGTATCCAGGACAAAGTAA
The DNA here is from genome assembly GCF_042186555.1 of Aquarana catesbeiana. Classification (NCBI taxonomy): domain Eukaryota; kingdom Metazoa; phylum Chordata; class Amphibia; order Anura; family Ranidae; genus Aquarana; species Aquarana catesbeiana. The sequence goes on along the minus strand of NC_133328.1, from coordinate 328,454,851 downwards.
ATACTTTACTTATCTTAACATAAAATACAGTAATCAAAATTACCCATTATAAAATGTAATACTATCTATAAAAAAAAAACTTTCAGATGGTTAATGTAAATTGCTGGTTCCAACATTTTCTGAGATGTTTTTCTCTTCTATATTTTACCGCATATATCATGAGTAAGATAAATTGTAAAATAGAAGTAGAATATGATATCTGCATGCAATATTCATACCTCATATGTAAGTGAACAAACTCAATCCATCTGGCAATATCTATCATCCATCTGGCTCTGTCTATTCCAATTTTTGTATTTCATTTTCTCACTTACATTTTTATGTTTAATGCTAAAAATAGAATAACATTTCCAGCATTTCACTATTTCACATTATATTTTAAGCTGCTTATTGTCTTCAAATCGTATATGTGAACTTTTATAATTACTATAAAGCAACATTTTATGTTACAGAAAAACAATTGCATTTCCCAAATGAATATACCAAACTGATTTCAAATGCGTTCAAATATTCCTATTGTTGTAGTGTTATGTTTTAGAAAAAAAAAGGTTACACTGTGAAAACAAATGTAGCTTTTATAAGCATAAACGTGCTTTTTATCTCTCTTTTAACGTTGAGGTATGGTCACTCACTTAAAAATCTCTGCTACAGTGTTGGAGATAATCATCAGCAGCTAGCGTTTCCTTGACATTATTCTTCACATCCGAAGCTTCAAAAATGTCCAGGCACCAGGCAAAATTAGATGCAAGGAATGTTGCCCAGCTGCAAAAACTGCAGAATTCTCAACTTCAACCGCACACGGTCTACAATGAAATGGCAGGCTGAAAGTGGAGTTCTGGCTGCATCTCAGAGCCCGGCCTTAAATAACGGGTTAGTGAGGTGAGCTAGTGAGGTGAAATAGTGAGGTAAGCATACTTAATTAATCTCTGGACGATAAAAGAGAACGTATTGATCCTGTAACTGTATTTCCTACCACTAATCAACCTATTTTTCATACAATAATGAAAGACAAGCTAGTTTAATTGCGTATATTTCTGCACTCAGATATGTCATATATGTGGCAATTTAAAGCTGAAGTGCAAGATCTTAACATTAGGGTTGAACATATTGAGCAAAAAATGGTAGAGTTTGCCTCATCTTTCAATACTCTGGTAGATGCTCACAATGAAACAGAAGACCTGTCTTGGTTAAAATCTAAAGTGGTGGACTTGGGAGACAGGTCCCACTGCAACAACCTTAGGAACCATGAAATCTCTGAATCTATGTAGCCCACACAATCACATAAATATGTCTGTGACCTTCTACACTCTGTTCTACCTTCTATCGCTGAAACAAAATTGGTGATTGATAGAGTACATTGTATTCCCATGCCACCTCATTTATTAGATAATGTTCCATGGGATATAATCCTATGAATTCACTTTTACCATGTAAAGGAGAAAATGTTGGGAACCTTCTGGAGGTCTGACCAAATCCCAGAACAATATTCTACATTACAAATCTTCTCAGATCTCTCACAGCACATCTTGTAGATGTGCAAAATTCTGCTGTCAATCACAAAAACCAAAGAAGCCACAAAATCAAAAAATGAATGGGGATATTCTACTAATCTTATCATCATGCAAAACAGCTCAATGTCCTTGATTTCTACAGTGGAAAAGGGACTTAAACTCTTGCATGAGTAAAAGATCCTGCCCGAGCTACCTTTGCCAGATTAGCACCATATGTCAGGGCTGGCTCAGCCCTTCCTTCTCTGAGATGGCCGCTCAGCTGTTGGCTAATTGCCAGCTCTCATCTCTCTCCACAGTTAACTAGCTGTTGTGGATCTGCTCGTCAGTCTCGCCTACTTAAAAATCTCCAGCTCATTTCATTCCTGCCTTCGCCTTGGTCACATCACAAGAAACCATCTCCTGCGTTCCTATTAAAAGACTGGGTTTGCTGACATCCCTTCTGGCTCCTTATCCTGCTTGCTGTTCCTCTACTTGGATCCCTGACTTCTGGCCTGGCTGATTACCCGATCTGGTTACTGAACTCTGGCTTGGCTGATTACCCAATCTGGTTACTGAACTCTGGCTTGGCTGACTACCCGATCCAGTTACTGGACTCTGGTTATGCTTTGACTATGCTTACTCTATTTACCTTTTTATTTTTATTAATAAACAATAGGGACACCCCCCCCCCGTTCAGTTCACATTCATAACATGCGAACAGGCAAAAACTTTGTTCGAACACGCAAACACCAATTAAAATCTATGGGACACGACCATGAAAAATCAAATGTGGTCATTTTAAAAGCTTATATGCATGGTATTGTCATAAAAAGTGTTTGGGGACCTGGGTCCTGCCCCAGGGGATATGTAACAATGCCAAAAAAAGTTTTAAAAATGGCAGTTTTTTCGGGAGCAGTGATTTTATTAATGCTTAAAGTGAAACAATAAAAGTGTAATATTCCTTTAAATTTCGTACCTGAGGGGTGTCTATAGTATGCCTGTAAAGTGGCGCATGTTTCCCATGTTTAGAACAGTCCGAGTGCAAAATGACATTTCTAAAGGAAAAAAAGTCATTTAAAACTACTATCGCTAGCGCCGGCTATAATGGATTGTCGGTCCGGCAATACACATAAAAGTTCATTGATAAAAACGGCATGGAATTTCCCCACAGGGGAACCCCGAACCAAAAATATTAAAAAATGCGTGGGGGTCCCCCTAAATTCAATACCAGGCCCTTCAGGTCTGATATGGATATTAAGGGGAACCCCACGCCAAAATTAAAAAAAAAAAATAGCGAGGTCCCCCCAAAAATCCATACCAGACCCTTATCTGAGCACGCAACCTGGCAGGCCTCAGGAAAAGAGGGGGGATGAGAGAGCGCCCCCCTCCTGAACCATACCAGGTCACATGCCCTCAACATTGGGAGGGTGCTTTGGGGTAGCGGCTCCCCAAAGCACCTTGTCCCCATGTTAATGGGGAGAAGGGCTCCCCCCGTGTGAATTGGTAATGGGGTACAAATGTATGCCTACCATTTCACAAAAAAGTGTCAAAAATGTTAAAAATGACAAGAGATGGTTTTTGACAATTCCTTTATTAATTTCTTCCTGTTTACGTAAACGGGTGACCCCGCCACCCTCTGACAACACAAGGAAAGCAATAGGGAAGTCCCTGTGCATCAGAGGAGGATGGGGGTCGCTGGGTGGCCCCGCCCTCCATTATATAAGAACTGTCAACTCAACAGTAGCATCACACAGGGGAAGACTCCCACTGAGGAGGATCGTACAGAGGATGAAGCAGAGAAGAAGCCAGAGGAAGATGCCGGACGAGAAGACCAGAGGAAGCAGAGGAGGAAGAAGCGGGGGAAGAAGAAGATGGAGGAAGAAGAACACTGAAAGAACACCAGAAGAAAGAAGATGGAAGAAGAAGCTGGGAAAGAAGAAGAAATTAATAAAGGAATTGTCAAAAACCGTCTCTTGTCTTTTTTAACATTTTTGACACTTTTTTTGTGAAATGGTAGAGGTACATTTGTACCACATTACCAATTCACACGGGGGGCCAGGATCTGGGGGTCCCCTTGTTAAAAGGGGCTTCCATATTCTGATTAGCCCCCCACCTGCAGACCCTCACAACCACTGGGCAAAGGTTGTGGGGATGAGGCCCTTCTCCCCATCAACATGGGGACAAGGTGCTTTGGGGGGGCGCTACCCCAAAGCACCCTCCCAATGTTGAGGGCATGGGCCTGGTACAGTTCAGGAGAGGGGGCGCTCTCTCTTCCCTCCTCTTCTCCTGCGGCCTGCCAGGTTGCATGCTCGGATAAGGGTCTGGTATGGATTTTTGGGGGGGACCCAACGCCATTTTTTTTTTAATTTTGGCGCAGGGTTCCCCTTTAATTCCATGCCAGACCTGAAGGGTCTGGTATGGATTTTGAGGGGGACCCCCACGCCATTTTCTTTTAATTTTGGCGCAGGGTTCCCCTTAAAATCCATACCAGACCTGAAGGGTCTGGTATGGAATTTGGGGGGCCCCCACGCATTTTTTTTTAAATTTTGGTTCGGGGTTCCCCTGTGGGGAAATTCCATGCCGTTTTTATCAATTAACTGTTATGTGTATTGCCAGACCGACAATTCATTATAGCGGGCGCTAGCGATAGTAGTTTTTTCCTTTAGAAATGTCATTTTGCACTCGGACTGTTCTAAACAGGGAAACATGCACCACTTTACAGGCATACTATAGACACCCCCAGGTACGAAATGTAAAGGAATATTACACTTTTATTGTTTCACTTTAAGCATTATTAAAATCACTGCTCCCAAAAAAGGCAGTTTTTAAAACTTTTTTTGCATTGATATATGTCCTCTGGGGCAGGACCCAGGTCCCCAAACACTTTTTATGACAATACCATGCATATAACCCTTTAAAATGAGCACTTTTTATTTCTCCCATAGACTTTTAAAGGGTGTTCTGTGGCTTTCAAATTTGCCGCGAACACCCCAAATTGTTCGCTATTCGGCAAACGGGCGAACAGCCAATGTTCGAGATGAACTCATGTGAGACCCAAACATAAAGCCCATCCCTAATAAACAAGTGTGATTTTACTGTACTTCTGTCTCAGTCTGGTTCAGGGTTTCTGACAGTAGGCGAAGGCCATGAATTCAGAAGATACAGTCAATCCACTTGTTGGTAATGTTTTTTCCAGATTGGATGAGCAAGTTCACAGCATGGATCAGTTTGCCATGGCATTACAAACGCTCCTGAGTCACATGGCTCGCCTGGAATTCCCCACTGTGGCTGCTCCGGTATAACCTGAGTTGCAGGCCATCCCTGCTGCTGCGCCAGTCTCTGTGCAGGCACCCGCCTTGAGTATTACCTCTATAAGAGGTATGTCTGGTTCCGCCCTGCTTCCCCAGCGATTTGGGGGCAATCCAGTTCAATGCAGAGGGTTTCTCAACCAAGTTGAGATATATATACTATACTATACTATACTATACTATACTATACTATACTTTGAGATGCTGCCCCAGGCATTTCCCACGGACAGAAGCAAAGTAGGGTTTGTGATATCTTTTCTTTCTGAGAGAACCTTGGCCTGGGCTAACCCTCTATGGGAGACGTAAAAACCTGTTGTCTTGAGTTACCCTGAGTTTGTGGCCTCCTTTAAAAGGGTGTTTGACATTCCCGCATGCTCCACTTCTGCTGCCAAGTGCCTCGTGTCCATCAAACAGTGTATGAGAACTGTTGCCGACTACGCCATTGAGTTCTGTACTCTGGCAGCAAAGGTTACTTGGAATAATGAGGCCCTCATGGCTGCTTTTTCTCGTGGTCTCTCGGATTCCAATGAGGATGAGATGACAGCCCGAGATATACCCACTGAGCTGGAGAGCTTGATCTTGTTTGTCATCCTCATTGACTCCAGACTCAGAGAAAGACTTTCTTTTAAGGAGCACTTGCGGAAGCCTCCTGTAAATTTGCCTCTAAGCTTTGCAGTCCCACCCGTGCCTCCCTCACCTCCCATGCCTCCTGACAGACCTCAGGTGGTGTTGTGTCGTCCCCAGTTATCCAGAAGAATAAGCCCCTGGTTTTGGTCACCCTTTCTTGGGCTAAGTCGTCGATCGAGACACAGGCTCTAATCGACTCTGGGGCTACAGGCCTGTTCATTGATGCTGCCTTTGTATCAAAGCACTCGATTCCACTGCAGCTGCGTGACACTCCACTTGTCAATGAGGCTCTTGACGGAGACCTCTACAGCCTGCCCATGTGACTCATGAGACGGTTCCATAGTCCATGGCCGTAGGGGCTCTTCACCATGAGATAATCCAATTCCAAGTGATTTCCTCTCCTAAGTTTCCACTTGTTATTGGTTATCCTTGGTTACAGAGGCACAACTCCTCTTTTGATTGGCTCCGTGCTGAGGTTCTCTCTTGGTCACCACAATGCAGTGAAACATGCTTCCAGAAGGTAGCCAAGGTCCTTTGTACCTCTTCACTCCTCTCCCTGCCAGAAGAGAACCGTGATTTTAGCAATGTCTTTGACAAAGGGCAAGTCGGTAGTTTGCCTCCACACCGGCGTATGATTGTGCAATTGACCTTCAACCTGGTGCAACTCCCCCTTGTGGCTGGGTTTACCCTTTGTCGGTCTGCCATGGAGGAGTATGTTGCAGATGCACTTTCTCTGGGTTTCATCTGCAAATCCTTGTCTCCTGCTGGTGCTGAAGAAAGGAGCGGTGAATTGAGACCTTGTATTGATTATAGGGGTCTCAATCATTTCACGATTAAGAATGCCTACCTGATCCCGTTGATTACAGAGTTATTTGACAGCCTCAAGGGAGCAACAGTTTTCACTAAGCTTGATCTGAGAGGGGCTTACAATCTCGTGAGGATTAAGGAGGGCGACGAGTGGAAAACTGTGTTTAATACCAGAACAGGCCATTATGAGTATCTTGTAATGCCTTTTGGCCTTTGTAACGCCCCGGCAGTTTTCCAGGAATTTATTAATGATGTCCTCCGAGATTTGTTGCAGTTATGTGTGGTGGTTTATTTAGATGATATCCTCATATTTTCCAAGTCCCTGGAGAACAACCACACAGGTGTTTGTCGTGTGCATCAGAAATTAAGAGAGAACAATCTCTCTTGTAAACTGGATAATTGTGAGTTCCATCGGGAACAGGTTAAATTCCTGGGATATGTCATTTCCACTGCTGTTTTTTTGATAGACCCAGAGAAACTTTCGGCAGTCCTACAGTGGCCTCGACCCATGGGGTTACATCCTCTGCAGTGTTTCCTGGGTTTTGCCAACTATTATCAGACATTTATTCGTAACTTCTAGTCTCTGGTCAAGCCCCTGACCGATATGACCAGAAAGAACGGTTACCCACAGAGTTGGTCTCCGGAGTCCATTAAAGCCTTTGAAAGGCTGCCTTTGTTTCTGCTCCTGTGTTGGCACATCCTGATCCTACATTACCTTTTATCCTTGAGGTTTATGCTTCTGAGACTGGTGCTGGTGCCCTTCTGTCTCAATGTCCTACCTCTGAGAGTGCTATGCATCCTTGTAGCTACTTTTCCAAAAAATTTGTCACCTGCTGAGTAATTATGAGATTGGTCACAGAGAGCTCTTGGTAATCATTTTAGCCATGAAAGGATGGAGGCATCTCCTCGAAGGCACCACTGTGCCAGTTCTCATTCTTACTGACCATAAGAATCTCACATTCTTGTCTGAGGCTAAACGCCTCTCTCCCAGAAGGGCGCGGTGGGGTCTTTTCTTGTCAAGTTTCAATTACATTGTCTCATTCTTACCCGATGCTAAGCATGTAAGGGCTGACGCCTTGTCACAACAATTTTCCTCCACTTCCAAGTTGGAGTCGGTTCCAGTTCCTATGATTCCTCCTGATCGTACTCTGGCTACGGTTCGCAGCAGTCTTACTTCTCCTTTGGGTGACAAAATTCTTGCTACTCAGGTCAATGCTCCTCCTGAGAAACCTAGTGACTGCTGCTTTGTCCCAGAGTGTCTCCGTACTGCCGTGCTCCAGACTTACCATTCCTCCAAGGCAGCTGGCAACCCTGGTAAGAATCAGGATTTCATTGTGGAGTTGCCCAATTCCCAAGGCAACACTGTTATCCTTATGGTGGTTGACCGGTTCTCAAAGATGTGTCATTGTATTCCATTTAAGAAGTTGCCCACTTCTAAGGAACTGGCTTCCATTTTTGCTTGGGAGATCTTTCGCTTACATGGGCTACCCAACATGATTGTCTCGGACAGGGGTAGTCAGTTCTGGCGAGCCTTTTGTGCACAGCTGGGAATTCAGCTTGCTTTCTCTTCTGTGTATCACCCGCAGTCTAATGGGGCCAAAGAATGAGCCAACCAATCCTTGGAGAAATTCCTACGTTGCTATATTTCTGACCATCACAACAACTGGTCAGACCTATTACCATGGGCAGAGTTTTCTCACAACAGTGCCTTGAATTCTGCTTCCCGATTGTCTCTGTTTATGGTGAATTATGGTTTCCAACCTTCCATGTTGACTGACTTGTTTGTTCTGCAGAGTATACCTGCGCTAGAGGAGCATCTCCGTGGTCTTCGTTCCACTTGGGCACAAGTCCAGGAGGCTTTGCGTCATGCTAATGATAGGTACAGACTCCATGCTGACCGCAGACGCCTGCTTGTGCCTTACTATCAGGTTGGGGACAGGGTTTGGCTGTCATCTTGAAACCTTCGACTTCGTGTTCCCTCACTGAAGTTCGCACCTCGGTTTATTGGGCCTTTCTGTATCCTTCGCAGGATTAACCCAGTGGCTTACGCGTTGGACCTTCCTCCTAGTATGCGCATCTCAAATGTGTGTCATGTCTCTTTATTGAAACCGTTGGTCTGCAACCGCTTTACCACCTCAGTGCCATGTCCTCACCCTATACAGGTTGAGAACTATGAGGAGTAGGAGGTACAAACCATTGTTGACTCCCGTAGGATCCGCGGTGCACACACTACCTGGTGCATTGGAAGGGGTACGGTCCGGAGGAACGCTCCTGGGACTCATCCTCAGACGTACATGCTCCTGCCCTCCTCCGTGATTTCCATAGACGTTTTCCCCTCAAGCCCGGTGGGTCTCTGAGGGGGAGGGGTCTTTGAGAAGGGGGGTACTGTCAGGGCTGGATCAGCCCTTCCTTCCTTGAGCTGGCTGCTCAGCTGTAGGCTAATTGCCAGCTCTCATCTCTCTCCACAGTTAACCAGCTGTTGTGGATCTGCTCATCAGTCCCGCCTACTTAAAGATCTCCAGCTCACTTCATTCCTACCTTCGCCTTGGTCACATCACAAGAAACCATCTCCTGCGTTCCTGTTTAAAGACTGGCTTTGCTGACATCCCCTATGGCTACTTATCCTGCTTGCTGTTCCTCTACTTGGATCCCTGACTTCTGGCCTAGCTGATTACCCAATCTGGTTACTGAACTCTGGCCTGGCTGATTACCCAATCTGGTTACTGAACTTTGGCTATGCTTTGACTACGCTTACTCTGTTTACCTTTTTTTTTATATAAAAAAACAAGTGCGATTTTACTGTACTTCTGTCTCTGTCTGATTCATGGTTTCTGACACCATAGTCTTCAAATGCTCTTTCATGTGTTTGGCAGATGGTAACCCATAAATGGAAACATAAAAAAATCTTCCTAAGTAAACTCTGTCATACTTGATTTGATTGTAGCCGTATTAATGCAATTGTGACAGAGAAAATTGAGTACTGTCCGTGATACTTTTTTTATTCTGCACTACAATTTTTCAGGACAAGCTTTTGGGGTATGTCCCCTTCTTTAAGGTCCAAGCAGTATTGATTCACAAATTTTTAAGCAGAATATTAAAGCAGAAAAAAAAAAAGAGAAAACCAAACACATACAAATCAATGGTAATAAAGATAGCAGCAGAGTTAGTGAGATAAGACAGAGGGAGAGCTATAGAATGCGGGGGGGTACTAGTCACAGAGGGGTCGTAAAACTTTAGCATAATGTGTAAGGAAACCAATATCTAAATCTAAGGCCATTATTTTTCCTGTCAAAAAGAAGTATCATTCTTAGTTCAAATGTTTTCCTTTCCTGGATAGTTCTGAAATTCCCTTTAAGAACTAAAACATTGAGGTCTTCTATAGTGTGGTCCGGTTGTGAGAAATGATGCCCCACAGGTGTGCATAAACTGTCTTCTTTATGTTCTTTGATGATATGTCTGTGCAAATTCATCCTCGCTTGCAACTTCTGTCCTGTTTCACCAACATAAGATCCTTTGCTGCACCTTTTGCATTGGATGAGGTACACAACATGACTGGAGGTACAGTTGTAAGATCCCATAATATTGAAGGTCCCATTTGTGTGTGTAACACTTTTGGATAGATTGATCTGGTTTGCAGCTTATTTTATTGCAGGGTTTGCTTCCATTATTTGTGGCTTCATAATCAGAGTGAAGTTTCCTGCTGATTAGTTTGTGTCTGAGGTTGGGTGGTTGTCTAAAAGCCAATAATGGGGGTTGTTGGAATATTCCTTTCAGAGTTTCATCCTCTGTTATAATGGGTTGTAAATATTTGATGATCTTTTTGATCCCTTCAAGTGCTGGGTTGTATGTGGTGACTAGAGGTACTCGGTTGTTTTTTTCTCTGTGTATTGGAGGAGATTTTCTCTTTGGGTTTTCAAGGCTGTGTTTATGCTGTTGTTGATGGTTTTGTCTTTGTAACCTTTCTTATGGAAGGAGTCTGCCAGTGTTCTGAGATGTTTATCTCTGTCTTCTGTGTCTGAACAAATTTGGTGGTATCTGATGGCCTGGCTGTGTATAATGGCCTGTTTAGTGTGTTGGGGGTGAAAACTGGAACTATGAAGATAGCTGCATCAGTCAGTCGGTTTTCTGTATATCGACGTGTGAAGCTTTTCATCCCTGATGTATACTGTAGTGTCCAGGAAGTTGACATGTGTGTTCGAATATAGAAGTTGTGTCTGTTTTGTGTTGTTCAGGTTGTATCCAAAAGGTCCATCAAACCAGCAGATAAAGGGGGAGCAGTCATTGTGATGGATACAGACAAATATATACAAGAGGGCCAGAGGCAGCTGGCAAATACTACTTACTACAAAAAACTGGATTATGATCCGACCCAGGATTTTACTAAGCAATTAAAAGGTCTCATTGCGACAATACCAAGCCACCTACATTCAGAACTCATCAATGCGATTCTGGAAAAGCCAGAAATTGGAGATTTCTACATGCTGCCCAAGGTTCACGAGCCAGGAAATCTAGGCAGACCCATTATAACAGGTATGAATACACTTACCGAACATATATCAGGCCTTGTAGAAAACTTGTTAAAACCTTTAGTCATGAACACTGTGAGTTTTTTGCAAGACACCACTGATTTTCTGAACAAGCTTAACAATATACAACAATTACCACCAAATACACTTCTAGTCACTATGGATGTAGAATCTCTGTACAGTAACATCCCTCACAAGGATGGGTTGATGGCATGTCACAGATTCTTATCATCCTCACCAAACCACAAATACACGGCGGAGGATGTGACACAGCTCATCAAATTCATTCTTACACACAACTACTTCACTTTCAATAATGACATCTATCTCCAGTGTATGGGTACTGCTATGGGAAGCAAAATGGCACCCCAATATGCAAACTTATTTATGTCTGACCTGGAGGACAAATTCCTGAACAGCATACAACAAAAGCCATACAGATATTATCGCTATATTGATGATATCTTCATGATATGGACTGAAGGTGAAGAAAATCTAAACCAATTCTTCTCATTGATCATCACTTTTCACCCATCTATCAAACTAAAAATGGACTATTCGAACACACATGTCAACTTCCTGGACACTACAGTATACATCAGGGATGACAAGCTTCACACGTTGATATACAAAAAACCAACTGACCGATGCAGCTATCTTCATAGTTCCAGTTTTCACCCCCCCAGGGATGAGCAGAACACCCCCCGGTTCGGTTCGCACCAGAACCTGCGAACGGACCGAAAATTTGCACGAACATTAGAATCCCATTGACGTCTATGGGACTTGAACGTTCAAAATCAAAAGTGCTCACTTTAAAGGCTAATTTGCATGGTATTGTCCTAAAAAGGGTTTGGGGACCCAGGTCCTGCCCCAGGGGACATGTATCAATGCAAAAAAAAGTTTTAAAAATGGCCGTTTTTTCGGGAGCAGTGATTTTAATGATGCTTAAAGTAAAAAAAAAGTTAAATATTCCTTTACATATCGTACCTGGGGGTGTCTATAGTATGCCTGTAAAGTGGCACGTGTTTCCCATGCTTAGAATAGTCCCTGCACAAAATGTCATTTTTAAAGGAAAAAAAGTCATTTAAAACCGCTTGTGGCTTTAATGTAATGTCGGGTCCTGGCAATATGGATGAAAATAAGTGAGACAAATGGCATGGGTACCCCCCAGTCCATTACCAGGCCCTTTGGGTCTTGTATGGTTATTAAGGGGAACCCCGCACCCAAATTAAAAAAGGAAAGGTGTGTGGACCCCAGGCCCTATATACTCTGAACAGCAGTATACAGGCGGTGCAAACAAGACAGGGACTGTAGGTTTGTTGTTAAGTAGAATCTGTTTGTAATTTTGATCTGGTACATTTTTAACGTGTTTAGCTCCAGCCAAAAAATCTATTTTAAGCTTTTTGGAAAACATAGGGAAGGGTTATCACTCCTGTGACATTTGTTTTGCTGTCTGTGCTCCTCTTCAGAAGATTTCACCTCACTTTTTGTCCCAATGACAAATGTTTTTTGAAAATTTGGGGTTTTTTGTGAAACAAGGATTGGTGATAAAGCATCAGTGGAAAGGAGAAAAGTTTTTCCCAAACTCTTACAGGAGAGAATTTCCCTTCCTAGGGGTAGATTTCATCTCACTTCCTGTTGTCTCATTCCGTTTGTAAGTAGGAGTCGTTTGTAAGTTGGATGTTTGAAAGTAGGGGCCTGCCCTATATACTCAGCAGAAATTTGGGCCTTAGGTGTTGTTGTGGCCACAACACTGTAAGCCCTCACAGGGCCCTTCTGTGAAATATTAGATCAAGAATTGTAATTACATGCCCCTGTTGAACAGGGGCAGAAAAATTGGGCCTTTGGTGGTGGTGGTGGTGGTGGTGGTGCTACAACACTGTAATTCCTCACAAATACTCTTGGTGGGTGCAGAAACGGGCCCTGCTGTGAAATATTAGATCAAGAATTGTAATTACATGCCCCTGTTGAACAGGGGCATCAAAATTGGGCCTTTGGTGGTGGTGGTGGTGCCACAACACTGTAAGTCCTCACAAATACTCTTGGTGGGCGCAGAAATGGGCCCTGCTGTGAAATATTAAATCAAGAATTCTAATTACATGTCCCTGTTGAACAGGGGCTGAAAAATTGGGCCTTAGGCACTGGTGCTAGTGCCACAACACTGGAACCCCTCACAGATGCTCTAGTTGGAGCACAAGAACTAGCCCTGCTGCAAAGTATTTCATGAAAAATTGTAATTACATGCCCCTGTTAAACAGGGGCTGAAAAATTGGGCCTTAGGCACTGGTGGCGGGATTGGCGGCGCCCAGAACCAAAAATGTTCTTACAAGCTATCATCATGATCATTGAGGAGGAAGAGGATAATTACTCAGTATAACAGGATAGTCACTCAGCATCAACATAGGCAGTCTTTGAAGGGATCTGACATTTCAAAAAAATGTATTCGGTTACATCAGCATCAGGTGCTTGGTAGCTGGTGGTGATCCAAGACTCATTCATTTTTATGAAGGTCAGTCGATCGACCGAGTCGGTGGACAGACGCACCCTGTGATTGGTTACAAAGTCTCCAGCAGCACTGAATGTGCGTTCCGAAAGAATGCTGGATGCAGGACAGGCCAGTAGCTCAATTACATACTGTGCAAGCTCTGGCCAGTGATCCATCCTCAAGACCCAGTAACCCAGAGGATTTTCGGTGGGAAAGGTGTCCAAGTCAGATCTTGCCCCTATGTATTCCTGCACCATGTATAACAGATGCTGGCGATGGTTGCTGGAACCGATCATACCTTGGGGCTGCAGACTAAAAAATTGTCTGAACACATCGGTCAGACGGCCACCTTCTCCACCGCTCCTTCTTTGACAGACCGAAGCCTCAGCAACACGTTGTCCAGAAACAGGAGTTTGTAACTTCCCAGTCTCTGGGAACGCATTGCACAGACCTTTCTGCTCCCTCTGTGATGGCAAGATAAGGTTCGCAACCTTACCCTTGTAACGTGGATCAAGGAGGGTTGCCAGCCAGTATTGTTCCTTCTCCTTGATACCACAAATACGAGGATCCTTCTGCAGGCTTTGCAGGATCAGGGAGGCCATACAGCATAGGTTTAATAAGCCATTCGGTCCAGAGTCCTCTGGGTCACTAAGGATGACATGATCCGCAGCCACCTCCTCTCAGCTACGTACAAGTCCATGTGTTTCTTGGGACTGTAAATGATCCCTCCACCTCCATACTGACACAATCCTCCTCCTCGTCCTATTACTGTGTGATCGGCGGGCACGCAGGAACACTGTCTAGATAAAGGGGGCCTTGAGAGCTAAGGAAGTCCTCCTCTTCCTGCCTCTGTTCTGCCTCAAGTGCCCTGTCCATTATTCCACGCAGCGTGTGCTCCAACAGGTGGACAAGGGGGACAGTGTCACTGATGCATGCACTGTCACTGCTCACCATCCTCGTGGCCTCCTCAAATGGTGACAGGACAGTGCATGCATCCCTGATCATGGCCCACTGGCGTGGGAAAGAAAAACAAGCTCCCCTGACCCTGTCCTGGTGCCATAGTGGCATGGGTACTCATTGATGGCCCTTTGCTGCATGCGTAGCCGCTGCAGCATGGCCAACGTTGAGTTCCATCTGGTGGGCATGTCACAGATTAGGGGGTTCTTGGGCAGGTTAAATTCCTTTTGGAGGTCTGCCAGCCGAGCACTGGTCTTATATGACCGGCGGAAATGCACACAGACTTTTCTGGCCTGCCTCAGGACATCCTGTAAGCCTGGGAACCTGCCCAAGAACCGCTGCACCACCAAGTTAAGGATGTGAGCCAAACAGGGCACATGGGCCATTTGTCCCTGTCGGAGGGTGGAGAGGAAGTTGGTGCCATTGTCGCAAACCACCATTCCTGCTTTCAGTTGGCGTGGCGTCAACCACCTCTGAACCTGCCCCTGCAGAGCTGACAGAACCTCTGTCCCAGTGTGGCTCATGTCCCCAAGCACACCAGCTCAAGCACCGCATGGCATCTTTTGGCCTGCATACTTGCGTAGCCCCTTAAATGCCTATGGAGCACCGCTGGTTCGGAGGACAAAGCACAGGAAGAGGCCATGGAGGAAGAAGAAGAGGAGTGGGTGGAGGAGAGAGGTGTGTCAGAATCATTAGTAGTGGCATTTTGGAGGCGTGGCGGTGGAACATCCTCCAACACTACTGCACCTTGTCCTGCATCCTTCCCAGCTGCCAGCAGTCACCCAATGCATGGTGAAACTTAGGTAACGTCCCTGTCCATGCCTGCTGGACCATGAGTCAGCGGTAATATGTACCTTACCGCTGACCGTCCCGGCCCATGAGGCATGGACTTTGCCTTCCACCTGCTGGTAGAGAGCCAGATTCGCCATCCATGAGAAAAAGTGGCATTTGGGTACCTGCCAGTGAGGAACCGCACATTCCACAAACTCAGGGAAGGGGGCAGAGTCTACCAACTGAAAAGGTAGCGGTTGAAGTGCTAGCAATTTTGCCAAGCTAACATTCAACCGCTGGGCATGTGGATGGCTGGGAGTGAACTTCTTTCGACGGTGCAGCAGCTGGGGCAGGGAAATTTGCCTGGTACAATCTGACGTTGGTGTACCGAAAGCAGATTGCCCACAAGTACTTGGCTGTGACACACCTAATTCTACACCTTCATTCCTCTCAGTGCAGGTCTCAGAGAGGACTGAAGGTATAGTGGGGTTGGAGATCTCAGCTGATGAGGAGCAAGGAGAGGTCCTCTTTGTTCTTTGGTGTGGGTCTTTTAGATACGCTTGCCAACGAACTGCATGGCAGGTCAACATATGTCTGGTCAAGTATGTGGTGCCCAAGCGGGAGATGTTTTGGCCACGCGAGATACACTTGAGACATCTGTTGCAAATAGCAGCAGTGCGATCTGATGCACTCGTCTCAAAAAAGGCCCACACCAAAGAACTTTTGGAATAACGCGCAGAGACAGCAGCGCCCTGCACATGCGGAGCTTTGCGGTGTGATGCAGTCAGTGTGCTGCCCTTAGGCTGGCCCCTGGAGGGCATCCTGCCTCATTGGTGATGTGCCTCCTCCTCCTCCTCTCTCCTATCAGGCACCCGCGTTGAGTCAGTGACCTCATCATCCCCTCCCTCCTTATCACTGGAGCAAACCTGGCAGTATGCTGCAGCAGGGGGAGCATGACTGCCAGATTACTGTCCTTCTTGGGCACCCCCTCTGTCCATGCTCACGTTACTGGCTTCATCTAGCTCAGTATCATCATCAGAGCCTTCTAAACGCTGGTCATCCTCCTGGAGCATGTACCCAACACTGTGGTCAAACAGTTCAAGGGACTCCTCAGGAGGACATGGTGGGGCTAGGGAAGGAGTCACTGATGCCATTGAGCCAAGAGAAGAGGCCACGTTGGCAGCTGCTTTGCCAGACAAAGTACCCTGAGCATGGGTGAGAGAGGATGAGGAGGATGAGGACCTCTTGGTCATCCACTCGACCAAGTCTTCCACATGTTACGGCTCAACACGGCCAGCTGCCAAAAAAAAGGCCAAGCGTGTCCCACGGCCACGTGCTGATGAGGATGCACCGTCTCCACGGCCAGCACTGTTGCCTCTAGACACAGAGCCTGCTAGCCCTCTTTTATTGGCTTGTGACTGTCTGCCTCTCCTTGTGGGCCTTCCAGACATACTAATGGCCTGCAGTGAGATGTGGCTGCACTAAGCTGGGATATATATATATATAAATATAAATATATATATATATATATATATATATATATATATATATATATATATATATATATATATATATATATATATATATATATATTGTGACAGACCTAGCCGGGACAGAGGCTGTTGGAGAGGACTGAATGCAAGCCTGTTGCCTTTTGTTGCCCTAGCATTTGGGGGAATGGTGCTCTCTGTGAGCTGTATGCCTGGGGACCCTGGGGTTGGTGTTACTTTGGATTCAGCTCCATGCCCCCCCAAAACACACAGACTCTGGGAACCCTTTATATGCCATATTAGAATGATAAGACTGAATTATACTGTTGGGACACATCCTGTGAGGAGATGCTGGTGTCATCCACTCCAACTACCTGTGTTTATGTTAATTGAATGAGCTGATCACATTGTCCTCTATACAATGTAGGAGACGGGGCGACTCCTATTGGAGCTGCTGCTATTGTGAGAAGGTGTCCTGTGATAATTAACTCAGTCTGGGCAAAAGGTCATGTCTCAATCACCTAGGCTGTATAAAGGATTAGTTTATTAGCTCATGTTAATTAGGTTAATTAGGTTACAGTTGTATTGTTAGAGGAGGTTCCAACGGCATATAAAGTCTTGTAATTTTGATTCTAAATAAAGTGAGTTCATGGTAGCAACAAGCAAGTGTCGCCTTGTTTTGTGCTCAGAGAGGTTGGAATATCTGATCTCTGTATACAGACTGGGAGGAAGTGGTATAGGATGGAAGCACTCAAGCGGAGTGTGGGACGTTCCATGACATTGGTCGCAAGCAGCGGGAAAGCTTCCTGCAGTCTGGGACATCCAAACTTCCATCTGGATCCAAGGTCCAGATAGCAGGAGAGGAGAGGTACAGATACCAGCCGCCATGGATGAGGAATTCAGAAGGAGGTTGCGAGAGATGCAGATACAGCACAGAGGACCAGTATCGGAGCAGGTCCTGCTGGGATGGTGTGATTCTATTCGCTGCAAACTCTGGAAGGAAGCGCTAGCCCATGAGCAGCGACACCAGGGAAAAGTTCTCCCCTCCATCGAGGAAAGGTACTGGTCGCAGTACGGACTGCGGGTGCGGTTTTTGGGAGAAAAACCACACAAGAAGCAGACAGCTGAATTAAGCAGGCTGGTCTTGGCAGAGATAAAGCTGGATGAGAGCTACAGAGCCCTCCAGTGGCATGTATCCCAAGCATGTCCCTGGATAGTGGATGACAGCCCAACGGAAGGCTTAAGCTATGGTGGCTTGGGACTGTTGTATGTGAAGTTGACAGGGGACTCTAACTTTGGGAGTGATTTGGAGTGGCGGGTGGATGAAATCATGGATTTCAGAGAAGGGCTACTGAACATTTCGGAAGTGCACTGGGCACAGGAAGATTTGGAGTTTCTGGCCGTTCAGGAATGGGAGCTAGAGATCGCCTACAGACGGCTGCTAGACATTGCTCAGTGCCAGGGCTGGGCTCCCTTTGCCTGGGACTATCAGGAAATACCAGCTGACAACCCTGAAATCCTGGCTGAAAAGTCGGCAATGTGGCAGAGCAATAGTGTGCTTTGCCAACCTGCCCCCGCAGCTATGGCGGAGGTCTTATGGCGAATGCAGCAAGTGCTGACTGACCTTGATGATCCTGTTTCTGCATGGGATGATCTTGGATGGAGGAATGTGCCTGTCCAGCAGCATGCCAGAGAATCTGCAGTGGAAAATCTGGAGATTGCCATCCCCAAGCCTGAAGTGCCGACAACAGGGCAGAGCTCTGCTAACCTCTGCCCAGCACTGATAGCATCTTCTGGATTCCATGGACAGGAGATGGTGAACCTCCATCCCCAGACACCAGTTGCAGAGACAGGGGATTTGATAGACTTTTCTGCTGAGGAAGAACCATCGGGTAAGCCCCCAGCAGAAGAGTTGGGATTAGGGACAAACTTCATTGCACTCTGCTCAGCACTGATGGCATCTTCTGAGTTCCACGGACAGGAGATGGTGAACGTCTATCCCCAGACATCAGTTGCAGAGACATGGGATTTGATAGACTTTTCTGCTGAGGAAGAACAACCTGATGAGCCTCCAGCAGAAGAGCTGCTATCAGGGCCAAAGTTCACTGTGCTCTGCCCAGCACCAACAGTGGCTTCAGCCTTCTTGAGAGAAGAGGTAGTTGGCCTTTCTCCCACAACACTGACAGGGACATGTGATTTTCTGCCAGCAGCATCTATAGAGTTACAACAAACTTCTCCAGCTGAAGATCTGGTAACTGGACAGAGGGTCCAAGACCTCTGCCCTACACCTGCAGCAATTGTGTAGGCCCAAGTTGAGGAGGTGGCAGTCTATCGCGATCTGCAGATCAGGATCCAAGGAGAGAATGCAGTCATCACCTCACAACTGCAGCTTGATCTGGTGTCGGGGGATGGGGCTTCAGTTCCCACCTGTATACCCCAGGGATGCTGGGCAGTCGGCCCAGATCCCCAACAGCAGGATGGAGTGAGCTCAGTCCCCCTGTCTTCTCTCCAGCGGCAGAAAGGACTCCAGGGAGAAGGGCCAGTCCAGGCCTCTCCCCAGCGGCAGATATGTTCTCTGAGAGAGGCAGAGGTTGGCTGGGTGAGTAATACTCTGTTTGGAATAATTTATTTGGGGTACTGTGTGGGTACAGGCAGTAGAGGACTGGAACTATGGACTAACTTCGGAGTCAACCCGTCTGGGGTCTCCTCCTGTGTTAGTCTCCTGCCGAAAGGGGAGAAATGTGACAGACCTAGCCGGGACAGAGGCTGTTGGAGAGGACTGAATGCAAGCCTGTTGCCTTTTGATTATGGGCCCTAGCATTTGGGGGAATGGTGCTCTCTGTGAGCTGTATGCCTGGGGACCCTGGGGTTGGTGTTACTTTGGATTCAGCTCCATGTCCCCCCAAAACACACAGACTCTGGGAACCCTTTATATGCCATATTAGAATGATAAGACTGAATTATACTATTGGGACACATCCTGTGAGGAGATACTGGTGTCATCCACTCCAACTACCTGTGTTTATGTTAATTGAATGAGCTGATCACATTGTCCTCTATACAATGTAGGAGACGGGACGACTCCTATTGGAGCTGCTGCTATTGTGAGAAGGTGTCCTGTGATAATTAACTCAGTCTGGGCAAAAGGTCATGTCTCAATCACCTAGGCTGTATAAAGGATTAGTCAATTAGCTCATGTTAATTAGGTTAATTAGGTTACAGTTGTATTGTTAGAGGAGGTTCCAACGGCATATAAAGTCTTGTAATTTTGATTCTAAATAAAGTGAGTTCATGGTAGCAACAAGCAAGTGTCGCCTTGTTTTGTGCTCAGAGAGGTTGGAATATCTGATATCTGTATACATACTGGGAGGAAGTGGTATATGACGGAAACACTCAAGCGGAGTGTGGGACGTTCTGTGACATATATACTGTATATACTGATACTGCAGCTAGCAAAATCAACTGCCTGCTTGTAGTATGAGAACACCACCAATCTTCTACAGGTAGCTGAACACTGTGCAGAGGTCGCACTACAATTATTTGTAGCTTTAGCTGAACACTGTGCAGAGGACGCACTACACCGTTAAAATAATGTAGCTGCCTGCAGTAGTGATAGGATCAGGAAAACACCACCAACCTTCTACAGGTAGCTTTAGCTGAACACTGCGCAGAGGTCGCACTTGACTAACGTGTAAATAATGTAGCTGCCTGCGGTAGTGATAGGATGAGGAAAACACCACCAACATTCTACGGATAGCTTTAGCTGAACACTGTGAAGAGGACGCACAACACTAACGTTAAAATAATGTAGCTGCCTGCGGTAGTGATAGGATCAGGAAAACACCACCAACCTTCTACAGGTAGCTTTAGCTGAACACTGTGCAGAGGTCGCACTACACTAACTTGTAGCTTTAGCTGAACACTGTTCAGAGGACGCACTACACTAACTTGTAGCTTTAGCTGAACACTGTTCAGAGGATGCATTACACTAACTTGTAGCTTTAGCTGAACACTGTGCAGAGGTCGCACTACACTAACTTGTAACTTTAGCTGAACACTGTGAGGAGGGCACACTACACTAACTTGTAGCTTTAGCTGAACACTATGCAGTATACTAACTTGTAGCTTTAGCCGAACACTGTTCAGAGGACGCACTACACTAACTTGTAGCTTTAGCTGAACACTGTGAGGAGGACGCACTACACTAACTTGTAGCTTTAGCTGAACACTGTGAGGAGGACGCACTACACTAACTTGTAGCTTCAGCTGAACACTGTGAGGAGGACGCACTACACTAACTTGTAGCTTTAGCTTAACACTGTGCACTACACTAACTTGTTGTTTTAGCTGAACACTGTTCAGAGGACGCACTACACTAACTTGTAGCTTTAGTTGAACACTGTGCAGAGGTCGCACTACACTAACTTGTAGCTTTAGCTGAACACTGTTCAGAGGACGCACTACACTAACTTGTAGCTTTAGCTGAACACTGTGCAGAGGTCACACTAAACTAACTTGTAGCTTTAGCTGAACACTGTGCAGAGGTCACACTACACTAACTTGTAGCTTTAGCTGAACACTGTGAGGAGGACGCACTACACTAACTTGTAGCTTCAGCTGAACACTGTGCACTACACTAACTTGTAGCTTTAGCTGAACACTGTGCAGAGGTCGCACTACACTAACTTGTAGCTTAACTGAACACTGTGAGGAGGACGCACTACACTAACTTGTAGCTTTAGCTGAACACTGTGCAGAGGTCACACTAAACTAACTTGTAGCTTTAGCTGAACACTGTGAGGAGGACGCACTACACTAACTGTAAATAGTCTAGCTGCCTGACTGTGGTACTAATAGGATCAGAAGAACACCAGCAATTTTCTTCAGGTAGCTGTAAATACTGTAACAACACAAGCCTGCCTGTCAGTAGGAAGTTAATAACAGGAACGGATCTAGCTAAACTGAATACAATGTATATATATATATATATATATATATATATATATATATATATATATATACACAACACCTGGGATGCATATATATACACGATACACTGTAAGTTCAGCTAACTGACTGTCCTGCCTAATCTATGTAACTTAAATCAAATGACACTGTTTCTCTGTCTCTTAAAGCTGGAACACACTACACAGGGCCGCTGTGCAGGCGGCCTTATATAGTGTGGGGCGTGTACTAAACCCCCTGAGTCATAATTGGCCAAAGCCACCCAGGCTTTGGCCAATTACAGCTCTCTCTACAGACGGTGCTGTGATTGGCCAAGCATGCGGGTCATAGTGCATGCTTGGCCAATCATCAGCCAGCAATGCACTTCAATGCTGCAGTGAATTATGGGCCGTGACGCGCCACACAAATTTGGCGCAAACGGCCCATATTGTTCGCAATTCGGCGAACGGGCGAATAGACGATGTTCGAGTCAAACATGGGTTCGACTCGAACACGAAGCTGATCCCTATCCCCAACACACTAAATGGGCCATTATACACAGCCAGGCCATCAGATACCACCAAATTTGTTCAGACACAGAATACAGAGATAAACATTTCAGAACACTGGCAGACTCCTTCCATAAGAAAGGTTACAAAGACAAAACCATCAACAACAGCATAAACACAGCCTTGAAAACCCAAAGAGAAAATCTTCTCCAATACACAGAGAAAAAAACAAATAACCGAGTACCTCTAGTCACCACATACAACCCAGCACTTGAAGGGATCAAAAAGATCATCAAAGATTTACAACCCATTATAATAGAGGATGAAACTCTGAAAGGAATATTCCAACAACCCCCATTATTGGCTTTCAGACAACCACCCAACCTCAGACACAAACTAATCAGCAGGAAACTTCACTCTGATTATGAAGTCACAAATAATGGAAGCAAACCCTGCAATAAAAAATGCTGCAAACTATACATACGTAAATATGTAAACTATATTTACAACCAGATCAATCTATCCAAAGGTGTTACACACACAAATGGGACCTTCAATATCATGGGATCTTACAACTGTACCTCCAGTAATGTTGTGTACCTCATCCAATGCAAAAGGTGTAGCAAAGGATGTTATGTTGGTGAAACAGGACAGAAGTTGCAAGCGAGAATTAATTTGCACAGACATATCATCAAAGAACATAAAGAAGACAGTTTATGCACACCTGTGGGGCATCATTTCTCACAACCGGACCACACTATAGAGGACCTCAATGTTTTAGTTCTTAAAGGGAATTTCAGAACTATCCAGGAAAGGAAAACGTTTGAACTAAGAATGATACTTCTTTTTGACACGAAAAATAATGGCCTGAATTTAGATATTGGTTTCCTTACACATTATGCTAAAGATTTACGACCCCTCTGTGACTAGTATCCCCCCCTGCATTTTATAGCTCTCCCTCAGTCTTATCTCACTAACTCTGCTGCTATCTTTATTACCATTGATTTGTATGTGTTTGGTTTTCTCTTTTTTTTTTTTTCTTCTTTAAAATTCTGCTTAAAAATTTGTGAATCAGTACTGCTTGGACCTTGAAGAAAGGGACATACCACGAAAGCTTGTCCTGAAAAATTGTATGTTAGTGCAAACAAAAAAAGTATCACGGACAGTACTCAATTTTTTAAGTAAACTCCAAAAGTTTTATGATTGCTACTACCTTTTTTTTTTACCTCCGAGCAGGTGGAGCTGCTACACCATTGCTCTACTCCCCCTCAGAGTTTATACACAATAATCACTGTATGTGGATTCTATCTAGGATCTTTTTTTAATGTCTTTGCTACCTCTAACTATAATTTTGAACTGTGGGCTATGTTCTTTTTGTTTAACTTTTACCTATTTAATTTTCCACTTTACACAAGCTGTGTGGTACGGGTACGGTCCGGAGGAACGCTCCTGGGTCTCATTCTCAGACATACATGCTCCTGCCCTCCTCCGTGATTTCCATAGATGTTTTCCCCTCAAGCCCGGTGGGTCTCCGAGCGGGAGGGGTCATTGAGGAGGGGGGTACTGTCAGGGCTGGCTCAGCCCCTCCTTCTCTGAGCTGGCCGCTCAGCTGTCGGCTAATTGCCAGCTTTCATCTCTCTCCACAGTTAACCAGCTGTTGTGGATCTGCTCGTCAGTCCCGCCTACTTAAAGATCTCCAGCTCACTTCATTCCTACCTTCGCCTTGGTCACATCACAAGAAACCATCTCCTGCATTCCTGTTTAAAGACTGGCTTTGGTGACATCCCTTATGGCTCCTTATCCTGCTTGCTGTTCCTCTGCTTGGACCCCTGACTTCTGGCCTGGCTTATTACCCAATATGGTTACTGAACTCTGGCTTGGCCGATTACCCGATCCGGTTACTGGACTCTGGCTATGCTTTGACTACGCTTACTCTATTTACCTTATTATTATTATTAATAAACAAGTGTGATTTTACTGTACTTCTATCTCAGTCTGGTTCATGGTTTCTGACACCATAGTCTTCAAATGCTCTTTAATGTGTTTGGCAGATGGTAACCCATAAATGGAAACATAAAAAAATCTTCCTAAGTAAACTCCAAAAGTTTTATGATTGCTACTTCCTTTTTTTTTTACCTCCAAGCAGGTGGTGCTGCTACACCATTGCTCTACTCCCCCTCAGAGTTTATACACAATAATCACTGTATGTGGATTCTATCTAGGATCTTTTTTTAATGTCGTTGCTACCTCTAACCATAAATATGAACTGTGGGCTATGTTCCTTTTGTTTAATTTTTACTTATTTAATTTTCCACTTTACACTAGCTGGAATCTTCATAAGTTATAGTAAGTTCTCAGATATTGACTTTTGTCTAGTTTCCCAATGAAATTTAAAGTAGATTTAGTCTTCAATGTGGCAAGACGTTCACATTATTCAATGTGACATTCTTTTTAAATCAGGGAACCCAATTTTAAAGTACTGCCACTCCCATATGCTTCCGCTTTTCAAGGCAAGTGCTCCTACCAAGAAAAAAGGTATCATAAATGCTATTAAAAATACAATTTCTTTCACTATACTAAATTCAATTCTAGATCCTGATAGTAGATTTATCATTCTTCTATGTGAGATAATATCCAGATTATGTGAGATAATCTCACATCAACTCCATTTTCTACACAAACTTTTGTGAAAATTGATTATATTAAACAGGGCTCTCTCATAATGTGCAGGTAGTTCAACCTTAATGCTAATCCTCCAACAGACCCCACAACCCATAGCAAAAGGCCTCTACCTTCACTCCAGTCTCTCTTTCAAATGGAAGATGTATATGACATATGGATATGTCAGCATGCTAATGAAAGGGATTTTATCTTTTTCTCCTACAGACATAATTCATACTCATGGATTGATTTATTTGCTGTTGATAAATATTCATTACAATGGATCTCTTCCTCCAATATCCATGATATCACATGGCCTAACCATGTTGCTGTTTCTATATTTGTAATGGGGGATGAGATTTGTAAACCTGTATATACTTTGGAATTGCAATTCTCACCTTATGAAGCTTCTCCATAAAATGAACCTACTTACTCAATATCTCCAGGAGTATTTACTCTTAATGCTCTCTTGGTATTGGACCTATTCATCCTTTAGAATGCTCATAAGGCATACATACAAGGCAAACTCATAAAAATGTTTGCAAGAGCTAAAATACAAAAAAAAAGTCATCTCATTAATAGTCTCCTATCTGAAATTCATAGCTTAGATAAAAGAAATAATGAAGCACTGGATCTGGGAATCACCTCTACTCTAATCAAATTTAGGTATGAATTAAGGAGCTTAGTGTGTGAACAGCATGAAAAGTAGTCACACCACCTAAAATTAACTATAATGCCAGTGCTAATAGAGCTAGGCAGTTATTGGCTAAAAGAGTTAAGAGCAAAAAAAGAGCTGGGAGCAAAAACAAATATTTACATCTTATCCATCCTACTATTAAACATAAAACTATTAATCCCAAAGGAATTGCAGACTCTTTTACAAATGAATATACAGTAGCTCTGTATATAATCTAAAAGAGGACATTCCCACACCTTAACCATTGGAAACTAATATAGCTGCATTCTTAGCTACATTAAACCTTCCTAAATTGTCTGATAGCCGGCTTACATCCCTCAATGCATCATTTACAACATTGGAAATTATCAAAACTATAGACTCCCCTCTGAATGGCAAATCTCTACTCCAAGATGGGTTTTCCAAAGAGTATTATAAATCATTTCAAACGCGTCTTAGCCCTTACCTTACTGATATTCATATTAAAGCTGCTTCAACTGCATCTTTTCCCCTGGGGATGTTGAAAGCCTTTATTATTACTATGCAAAAAGCAATATATTACCAGCACTCCAAATAGAACCACTAAACAATCATAAATGCCCTCAAATATTGAAAACATCCCAATAAAAATTCATAAAAGTCATAGTGCCAAAAAGAATAGTGCCAAAAAGAATGTGTATGTACATCCTCTTTTAAAGATCCACCTTTGTATGGAACTTTAGTAAAATTAAACTCTCACCACAAAGTTAAACCCTTCTGAATAAATGGATTATATCAATATATAATAATGGTCACCAGAGGTCCTTCTCCTTTTTCCATCTACACACATCCAACTTTTTTCTGTCTCTTATTTTCTCCCAGAGAAGTATGGCAAACAAGGAAAAGGTAATAATGTTAAAAGTGTAGTATTTAAATACACCAAAACATTAAAATGCTAAATTGTGCTCATATGAAATTAAAAGTGTGACACCAAAATCACAAGCACCACTGAATATTCCCCAAAAGTAACTCCATCACTGTGTCCTGTGACAAACCAAAACTTGATCCTCCTGAGAAACTCATGACAATGAAATTTGTCAAAGAATTGGTATCATAGGCTGACAACCAGAAGTTACAGGTCCGCCATCTTTGATTCTACCGATCACATGTTTTATTATACCCGTTAGTGCATTTTTAACTAATAAAATAGATTTTTATTAAATACTACAATATGAAACTGACTTTCCCATAATTTCTCTGGAGATATTCAAGGTGACTTGGAGGATTGAAGTAAAGTCCCAAGAGCTTGACGTGATAGTGCAAGAGGCTTGTTTTAATCCTAAGAAATACATGGGTTGCCTTAAGTGATTAAAGTTAATTTACTTGGAAGCAGGGCACAGTAGTGGGTGCCCAGATATGCCATAGATGAGTTGGGGCCCAGGAAAAGGGAGAGGCCTTGGTAATGGCTTATTTGAGACATTGGGAGGGATATTCCCAACATGGCTGATTCGGCTGATTTTGAGTGGTTTAATTTATACATGGATATTTAATTAAAGTGTTCTAACAGATCGCACAGTGGGGGTAAGGTGTTCAATGGGTCGGTAAGCCAAATGATTATGTCGTCGGCATGGAGGCCTATTTTATGGGATACTTGGGCGACTTTTAGGCCAGTGATATGGGCGTGTGAACGTATAGCTTGGGCCAACGGTTCAATTATGAGTGCAAATATTAAGGGTGATATGGGACAACCCTGATGGTTCCCATTTGTTATCAGTAAGGGAGCAGAGAGTATACCTGAGGTTAGAACTCTAGCACTGTGGGTGGAATATAGGCCTAAAATAGCATGGCGGAAGGGGCAATAGATACCAAATTTTTGAAGTACCAATTTCAAATATTGTCAATTAACTCTTTCAAACACCTTCTCTGCATCTAGGGAGATCACAGAGAAGGCGTTTGGTGATGTTCCACCCATTTGATAAGGTCTATGAACCTATGAGTTCCATCCAAGGCTTGGCAGTGTGGGATGAAGACTACCTTATCAGGATGAATGAGGGAAGGCATAGAGGACGAAAGGCGAGTGGCTAATAATTTGGCATATAGTTTGAGGTCTGTGTTTAGTAGAGGTAAGCGACGATAGCTAGCTGGGTCATGAGAAGGTTTACCTGGTTTGTAAATGGTTACTACTAGCGGTTCGGATGGGATCTCTCCAGTGATTAGCAAATTGTTGGATGAGGTGTGATTTTGTCTGCATAGTTTTTTTAATAGTCATTAACTAAATAATTTGGCCCTGGGGCTTTATGGGAAGGGAGACTTGATGGCCTTAGTAATTTCTTGGTGGCTAAATGGTCAGAAGAGGGATTGTAGTTACTCTGGGGAAATTAAAGGAAGTTGGAGGGGGGGTAGGAAGGTTTGTATTTGTTGAGGTGTGGTTAGAGGCTCAGAGGGAGAGAGAGCTAGGTTATAGAGTTTGGAATAGAATGAGCTGAAACAATCAGCAATGTCCTTCGGATTGGTTACCTTGTGTCCCCTGTCAGTGAAGAGGAATGGGAGTTTGGCTTGGGTGGCTCTGAACTTTTATTGTTGGGCTAGAAATTTACCACCCCTATGTCCCTGGGAATACCAGGTAAGGCGAAGGGGTCTGAGGTAAAAGTCATGTCCTCTTTGTAGGTAAGAGCAGATGCCATTTCTTTATTTACTAAGTTCTGCGGCAGTGAGTTGGGAGGGGTTAGATTTGTTTAAGGATTTGAGTTTTGGATGCATTCTAGAAAGGAATCAGTAGTGAGGAGTTTTTTTCTTTTCCTTTAAAAATATTCTTCATATGATGAATTTATGGGCATTCCATAGGGTACTGGGTTAGAGACAGAGCCCACAATCTCCAAACTGGCCTGTTTCTGAGTTTCCAGAGTGCTGAGGAGAGATTTACTGAGTCGCTACATAGTATGATGGGGTAGTAGGGGATGAAGTGATAGTGATGGATACTGGTGTGTGGTCGGACCATGTAATAATACTGATAGTGGAGGCTGAGATTTTTTGTAGGATTACATATTGTCACCAGTCAGTCTCCCTGATCACCACTACACCAGGAATATGAAGATGCTGTACTGCTTTGTTATGTGAGCAAATTTGAAAAAGGTTATTTAATTTCTAATTTTCCAAAAAACTTAAAAAAACTCATCACACCTGTCACGGAACGTCCCACACTCCGCTTGAGTGCTTCCGTCATATACCGCTTCCTAAGTTCTGGAACACGAGTCCAATGGATCTGGCTATAGGAACCCCCAAGAACTAGACAACACCAGTTGGAGTACATCAGAACTGTTTTTTTTATTTGAGATATCACACACATTTATACACCAGGCTGACTCAAAGCTAACCTAATTAACATGAGCTAATTATCTCATCCTTTATACAGCCTAGGTGGCTGAGACATGACCTTTCGCCCAGACTTGTGGTCACCGAGCTTCACACAGGAATATAAACACAATAGCTGGAGCTAATTACAATTAACAATACAAACATAACCTAATTAACCTAATTAACATGAGCTCCAATAGGAGTCGTCCCGTCTCCTACATTGTATAGAGGACAATGTGACCAGCTCATTCAATTAACACACATTACCATAAACATCAACACAGGGTTAATTAGAACAAACAACAATGAGTTGAATACCTTTAGAACCTAGACTAAACTTATTTACATTAAACCCATTATAGCTGACATCAGACAGGTGAGTGGAGATGATGACATTAGCATCTCCTCACAGGATGTGTCCCAACAGTATAATTCAGTCTTATCATTCTAATATGGCATATAACGGGTTCCAGAGTCTGTGTGTTTTGGGGGGACATGGAGCTGAATCCAAAGTAACACCAACCCCAGGGTCCCCAGGCATACAGCTCACAGAGAGCACCATTCCCCCAAATGCTAGGGCCCATAATCGGTGGGCAACAGGCTTGCATACAGTCCTCTCCAACAGCCTCTGTTCTGGCTAGGTCTGTGACATTTCTCCCCTTTCGGTAGGAGACTAACACAGGAGGAGACCCCAGACGGGTTGACTCCGAAGTTAGTAAACAGCTCCAGTCCTCTACTGCCTGTACCCACACAGTACCCCAAATAAATTGTTCCAAACAAAGCATTACTCACCCAGCCAACCTCTGCCTCTCTCAGAGAACATATCTGCCGCTGGGGAGAGGCCTGGACTGGCCTTTCTCCCTGGAATCCTTTCTGCCGCTGGAGAGAGGACAGGGTGTCTGGGCTCACTCTGTCATGCCGTTGGGGATCTGGGCCCACTGCCCAGCATCCCTGGAGTATACAGGTGGAGACTGAAGTCCCATCCACCTTCACAGGAAATCCATCCTCTGTTAGTTGAGGGCAGAGTCCAGCAGTCCTCGGCCCTGTTGCCAGCCCTTCTGCTGGAAACCCCACACCATCTGTTCCGGCTAACTGTTGGAGAGGGAGGCCGACTGCCCCGCCTCCCTGGAACTCTGTAGTTGTTGCCAGTGCTGGGCAGAGGTTGGTAGCACTCTGCCCTGTCGCCAGCACTTCTGCTGGGGACTCCGCATCCTCTGCTCCGGCTAACTGTTGGGGCAGGAGGCTGGCTTCCTCCACTCCCAAACTGTGTAGCTGCCATTGGGGAGGTGAGCCAGCTGCTTCCTTTTCCATTCCCTCATCTGGCTGCTGGGACGACATGTCGATGGTACTGTCTCCCAGGTACACGGATCTTTGCTGGGGAGGAAAGCCCACTTCCTCCACCCTGGCCAACTGTTGGGGAGGGACAACACACACCTCCTCTCCCTTCTCCCCCTGTATCTGCTGCTGGGAAGTGATTGCCATCTTCTCAGCCTGAGCCTCCACAATTGCTGCAGGTGTGGGGCAGAGGTCTTGACCCTCTGTCCGGTTGCCAGCACTTCTGCTGGGGGTTTGCCAGGTGGTTCCTCCTCTACAGAAACGTCTATTAAATCCCCAGTCTCTGGAATTGGTAAAAGTATGGGACAGAGGTCTTGGACCCTCTGTTCAGTTACCAGATCTTCAGCTGGTATTTCCTGATAGTCCCAGGCAAAGGGAGCCCAGCCCTGGTACTGAGCAATGTCTAGCAGCCGTCTGTAGGCGATCTCTAGCTCCCATTCCTGAACGGCCAGAAACTCCAAATCTTCCTGTGCCCAGTGCACTTCCGAAATGTTCAGTAGCCCTTCTCTGAAATCCATGATTTCGTCCACCCGCCGCTCCAAATCACTCCCAAAGTTAGGGTCCCCTGTCAGTTTCACAAACAACAGTCCCAAGCCGCCGTAGCTTAAGCCTTCCGTTGGGCTGTCATCCGCTATCCAGGGACATGCTTGGGATACATGCCACCGGAGGGCTCTGTAGCTCTCATCCAGCTTTATCTCTGCCCAGACCAGCCTGCTTAATTCAGCTGTCTGCTTCTTGTGTGGTTTTTCTCCCAAAAACCGCACCCGCAGTCCGTACTGCGACCAGTACCTTTCCTCGATGGAGGGGAGAACTTTTCCCTGGTGTCGCTGCTCATGGGCTAGCGCTTCCTTCCAGAGTTTGCAGCGAATAGAATCACACCATCCCAGCAGGACCTGCTCCGATACTGGTCCTCTGTGCTGTATCTGCATCTCTCGCAACCTCCTTCTGAATTCCTCATCCATGGCGGCTGGTATCTGTACCTCTCCTCTCCTGCTATCTGGACCTTGGATCCAGATGGAAGTTTGGATGTCCCAGACTGTAGGAAGCTTTCCCGCTGCTTGCCACCAATGTCACGGAACGTCCCACACTCCGCTTGAGTGCTTCCGTCATATACCGCTTCCTAAGTTCTGGAACACAAGTCCAATGGATCTGGCTATAGGAACCCCCAAGAACTAGACAACACCAGTTGGAGTACATCAGAACTGTTTTTTTATTTGAGATATCACACACATTTATACACCAGGCTGACTCAAAGCTAACCTAATTAACATGAGCTAATTATCTCATCCTTTATACAGCCTAGGTGGCTGAGACATGACCTTTCGCCCAGACTTGTGGTCACCGAGCTTCACACAGGAATATAAACATAATAGCTGGAGCTAATTACAATTAACAATACAAACATAACCTTATTAACCTAATTAACATGAGCTCCAATAGGAGTCGTCCCGTCTCCTACATTGTATAGAGGACAATGTGATCAGCTCATTCAATTAACACACATTACCATAAACATCAACACAGGGTTAATTAGAACAAACAACAATGAGTTGAATACCTTTAGAACCTAGACTAAACTTATTTACATTAAACCCATTATAGCTGACATCAGACAGGTGAGTGGAGATGATGACATTAGCATCTCCTCACAGGATGTGTCCCAACAGTATAATTCAGTCTTATCATTCTAATATGGCATATAACGGGTTCCAGAGTCTGTGTGTTTTGGGGGGACATGGAGCTGAATCCAAAGTAACACCAACCCCAGGGTCCCCAGGCATACAGCTCACAGAGAGCACCATTCCCCCAAATGCTAGGGCCCATAATCGGTGGGCAACAGGCTTGCATACAGTCCTCTCCAACAGCCTCTGTTCTGGCTAGGTCTGTGACATTGCCTATTACTAAAGACCTTGGATTGTACACTTTACAGGGGTCATTTGAGGGGCATTCATTTTAGGGCTTCAAGAAATGAGGTAGGCAGTCATTTCATCAGAATTGATCATTTTTCAAATATATACTGCATATACCATAGTTTTTAGGCTCTATAACTTTATTTCAATAAGTTTTTATTGAGGATTTAATGAGTACAAGCACCTGCAACTGCAGAAAAGCTAAAGTAAAAGGATAAGTACAAGGGTTGCCTCATAGGGCAGGTATCCACAAACTGTACAACCCAGGTTTTTTTTTTTATAGATCACACAGTGTAATATTGACATTAATAGGTTATCAAGCTAACCATGGTTGCCAAACTTTTTCAAAGGACTTCAGTGAGCCCATTCTGATAGCTAGTAGTCTTTCAAAGGAATAGTGAGACTGGCTAGTGACTATAACCTCTGAAAGATTGGGTGCCAGTTCCCCTTTCCAGGATCTCACGATGGTGAGTTTAGCCACCAGTAGGATACAAGAAACTTATGATCTTGAATCTTATGAATCTTACGATAATCAGGATAGAAATTATTGATGTCTAGGTTTAGTATCACCAAGGCCTGTTCTGGAGAAGTAAGGATCCCATAGACACTGGAGAGGAGCTGGAAAACACTCCAGAAGATGCTAAGGAGGTTCTTGCATGACCAAAATATGTGGAATAGATTACCAACCTGACCGCAACCTTGCCAGCAAGAGGAGAAATGGCTGGAGGAAAATTATGCAATGTGGTAAGGTACCATTGACACAGTGGGATGTGGCACTGGCAAATAAATAATTAAGTGCCACGGTCCACTGGGATACAGTGTACGATGCCTGTAAATCATCTTCCCATGCTTAGATAGGGGGGTCATAGAAAATACGTGTTTGTCCTGTAAGACATTGTAAAGGAAGGAGGACATGCAAACTCCAGGCAGGTAGTGTCGTCTTTGGGATTCGAACCAGCGACCCTTCTTACTGCTAGGCAAAAGTGCTATCCACTACACCACTGTGCCACCCTAATTAAAGACAGTTTCTTAAACACTTTGTGGAGGAATCTTAACTGATGATAGTTAGGAGCATATATGTTTGCTAAGGTATCACACATAAGGAATACAAATCTACTTTCTGGGTTAATGATCGAAGAGTGTAAGGTAAAGGTGTTTGATTCAGGGTATATCTGATATCAGGAAGGATTTTTTCCCCTGCTGGAGGAAATTGGATCAAAATCATGCCTTAATGGCTTTGTTTGGCATTCCTCTAGATCGACTGTGTGTACAGAATTTTATATATATATATATATATATATATATATATATATATATATATATATATATATATATACAGTGGGGACGGAAAGTATTCAGACCCCCTTACATTTTTCACTCTTTGTTATATTGCAGTCATTTGCTAAAATCATTTAAGTTCATTTTTTTCCTCATTAATGTACACACAGCACCCCATATTGACAGACAAACGCAGAATTGTTGACATTTTTGCAGATTTATTAAAAAATAAAAACTGAAATATCACATGGTCCATAACTATTCAGACCCTTTGCTCAGTGTTTAGTAGAAGAACCCTTTTGATCTAATACAGCCATGAGTCTTTTTGGGAAAGATGCAACAAGTTTTTCACACCTGGATTTGAGGATCCTCTGCCATTCCTCCTTACAGAACCTCTCCAGTTCTGTCAGGTTGGATGGTAAACGTTGGTGGACAGCCATTTTTAGGTCTCTCCAGAGATGCTCAATTGGGCTTAAGTCAGGGCTCTGGCTGGGCCATTCAAGAACAGTCATGGAGTTGTTGTGAAGCCACTCCTTCATTATTTTAGCTGTGTGCTTAGGGTCATTGTCTTGTTGGAAGGTAAACCTTCAGCCCAGTCTGAGGTCCTGAGCACTCTGGAGAATGTTTTCATCCAGGATATCCCTGTACTTGGCCGCATTCATCTTTCCCTCGATTGCAACCAGTCGTCCTGTCCCTGCAGCTGAAAAACACCCCCACAGCATGATGCTGCCACCACCATTTCACTGTTGGGACTGTATTAGACAGGTGATGAGTAGGGATGAGCCGAACACCCCCCAGTTCGGTTCACATCAGAACATGCGAACAGACAAAAAATTTGTTCGAACACGCGAACACCATTAAAGTCTATGAGACACGAACATGAATGATCAAAAATGACATTGCAAAGGAAAAAAAGTCATTTAAAACTACTCGCAGCTATAATGAATTGTCGGTCCAACAATACACATAAAAGTTTATTGATAAAAACGGCATGGGGATTCCCCACAGGGGAACCCGAGCCAAAATTTTTTTAAAAAATGGCGTGGGGGTCCCCCCAAAAATTTATTACAGACCCTTATCCGAGCACGCAACCTGGCAGGCAGCAGGAAAAGAGGGGGGGGACGAGAGAGCGCCACCCCTCCTCAATCGTACCAGGCCACATGCCCTCAACATTGGGAGGGTGCTTTGAGGTAGCCCCCCAAAGCACCTTGTCCCCATGTTGATGGTGAGAAGGGCCTCAACCCTACAACTCTTGCCCGGTGGTTGTGGGGGTCTGCAGGCGGGGGGCTTATCGGAATCTGGAAGCCCCCTTTAACAAGGGGACCCCCAGATCTCTGCCCGCCCTGTGTGAATTGGTAATGGGGTACAAATGTACCCCTACCATTTCACAAAAAAAGTGTCAAAAAGGTTAAAAACACAAGAGACGGTTTTTGACAAGTCCTTTATTAATTACTTCTTCTTTCCCAGCTTCTTCTTCCATCTTCTTTCTTCTGGTGTTCTTTCAGTGTTCTTCTTCCTCCATCTCCTTCTTCATCTTCTTCTTTTCCATCTTCTTCTTCCTCCGCTCTTCTCGTTCTGCATCATCCTCCAGGCTTCTTCTCTGCTCTGTCCACACGATCTGCCTCAGTGGGAGTTTTCAGTCGTGTGACACTTCGCTTCTTCTGACACTTCTTATATAATGGAGAGTGGGGCCACCCGGTGACCCCGCCCTCCTCTGACACACGGGGAATTCATGGGACTTCCCTGTGGCTTTCCCCATGTTGTCAGGGGGGGCGGGGACCTAAAGGGCCTGGTATGGAATTTAGGGGGGACCCCATGCATTTTTTTTAAATTTTGGTTCAGGGTTCCCCTGTGGGGAAATCCCGTGCCGTTTTTATCAATGAACTTTTATGTGTATTGTCGGACCAACAATTCATTATAGCCGCGAGTAGTTTTAAATGACTTTTTTCCTTTGAAATGTCATTTTGCTGTCAGACTGTTCTAAACACAGGAAACATGCGCCCTTTTACAGGCATACTACAGACACCCCCCAGGTACAAAATTTAAAGGAATATTACACTTTTATTGTTTCAATTTAAGCTTTATTAAAACCACTGCTCCCGAAAAAACATTTTTTGCATTGATACATGTCCCCTGGGGCAGGACCCAGGTCCCCAAACACTTTTTATGACAATACCATGCATATAAGCCTTTAAAATTAGCACTTTTGATTTCTCCCATAGACTTTTAAAGGGTGTTCCGCAGCTTTCGAATTTGCAGCGAACACCCCAAATTGTTCGCTGTTTGGCGAACTGGCGAACAGCCGATGTTTGAGTCGAACATGAGTTCGACTCAAACTCGAAGCTCATCCCTAGTGATGAGCAGTGCCTGGTTTTCTCCACACATACCACTTAGAATTAAGGCCAAAAAGTTCTATCTTGGTCTCATCAGACCAGAGAATCTTATTTCTCACCATCTTGGAGTCCTTCAGGTGTTTTTTAGCAAACTCCATGCGGGCTTTCATGTGTCTTGCACTGAGGAGAGGCTTCTGTCGGGCCACTCTGCCATAAAGCCCTGACTGGTGGAGGGTTGCCCTGATGGTTGACTTTCTAGAACTTTCTCCCATCTCCCGACTCCATCTCTGGAGCTCAGCCACAGTGATCTTTGGGTTCTTCTTTACCTCTCTCACCAAGGCTCTTCTCCCCTGATAGCTCAGTTTGGCCGCACAGCCAGCTCTAGGAAGAATTCTGGTCATCCCAAACATCTTCCATTTAAGGTTTATGGAGGCCACTGTGCTCTTAGGAACCTTAAGTGCAGCAGATTTTTTTTGTAACATTGGCCAGATCTGTGCCTTGCCACAATTCTGTCTCTGAGCTCTTCAGGCAGTTCCTTTGACCTCATAATTCTCATTTGCTCTGACATGCACTGTGAGCTCTAAAGTCTTATATAGACAGGTGTGTGGCTTTCCTAATCAAGTCCAATCAGTATAATCAAACACAGCTGGATTCAAATGAAGGTGTAGAACCATCTCAAGGATGATCAGAAGAAATGGACAGCACCTGAGTTAAATATATGAGTGCCACAGCAAAGGGTCTGAATACTTAGGACCATGTGATATTTAAGTTTTTCTTTTTTAATAAATCTGCAAAAATGTCAACAATTCTGTGTTTTTCTGTCAATATGGGGTGCCGTGTGTACATTAATGAGGAAAAAAATGAACTTAAATGATTTTAGCAAATGGCTGCAATATAACAAAGAGTGAAAAATTTAAGGGGGTCTGCATACTTTCCGTCCCCACTGTGTATATACATCAGGAACATCAGCTCAGAGAGATTGGGTTTCCCTCCATAGGGAAAATCTTTTTGCTGTGTAGTTGAGGCCTCTAACGTTAATGGACACTAGCTTGAGTGTTCTAATAACCAACAAAATATAGATATAGATTTTGACTCACGTACAACCCTGATGTAAGGAGTGCTTGAAGAGAGGTTCAGTTGAAGTAGAACTGAAGTCCAGCATAGTAGATTCCAGGTGCATACCCAGGTACTGGTAGTGATTGAGATAACATCATAATGAGGCTAGAACTAAAGAGAAAATAGAACAGAACAGTCAAACTGAGTTGAACATGTTGAATGTACCAAGGAATAAACAAGGGGTCCGTAGGACCATTCTCACAGAAAAAAGGTAAAAAGGGTTCTAAATCAAACCAAGAGCAGTCGAGCTGCAACATCTAAAGGGTGTAGAAATATCCTCATTATCAAAGCTCCTGAAGCCAAGGAACCTATAGATATGGAGTTACGATAAGTAAAGAAAGTCATGATCCAGATCCCCCGTGGTGGTTTTTCTTGCCAGACCACTTATGTGAGACTATTTTCCATCCTGATGAGAGTGAAGCAGAAGGGGTGGCCATTGATGGGAATAATAAGACATCAGGGAATATGTTTGTGTGGAATGTGTGGAGCAGCTGGAGGCCATTATCCACAGTAGTGACAGATGAAATAGAACCTTCATGAGTAATGAGCAGCGTAGCTAGATATTTCCACTGGTAATTAATGGAGTGATTTCACAGCGCCTTAGTAATAATGTGTACATTTTTGGCATATGTTCAGAAATATCTGGAAGAACTTGCAGATTTGTGGCCTGTTCTGGGAGGTAATCCTTCTTACAGAATGCTTCCAGGATCCTTTGTTTTACTTGCAAGAAGTGGACTCCTAAAAAAGCATCTCAAGGCAAGTTTGAGGGGAGGAAGGACGGCTTAGATATCCGGTGGGCCCTGTCAATCATAAGGTCAGTAGAAGTGAGTGACGGTATTACAGCTTGGAAGAAGTCACGGACAAAATGTAGCAGTTGTGAGGATTGTATTGTTTCAAGGATTCCACCGATCTTCAGGTTGTTACATTGAGATCTGTCTTCCACATCTACAAGTTTGTCTTTAATCCAAGATACTGTAAGTCATCCTTTTGAACTTCATGTGCATCCACCAATAAGTTGAAGGATGAGGCGTATTCTTCCATTTTTGTCTTCTATATGATCTATCCTGACTCCTAGTTCTTAAACTTCTGCTGACATTTTATGGTCGCTGTAGTGAGGTGCAAAGTGATAACAACATGTCTTTTAGCGTGGTGTCTGATACTGATTGCCCTGATGTGGGAATTGTAGCAATGGGGTCATCAGGAGCAGGAGTTGCAGTATGAAAGAACACCTGTGTATGGACCTCTGTGCACAGCTCAGAATTTTAGGGGGGATCCGAGTCCCTATGTGGTCATGACTTAACAAGGCTCCTAATTGAAGGTGTGGATGCTCCTGAACCTGTATACTCATCAGGGTTATTAGAAGCTGCAGCCACAGCTTCATTTAGTGCAGGTAGGGTGGCAACTAAAGGTCCTGTGACAGTCACATTAGGATGGCTCCTGCTGCCATTCTGTTGTAGCCCTCTGTTGACAAACAGGAAAAATCCTGGGAATTTGTGTGGTGGTGACTGCTTCCTCTGGCATCTAGTCTTGAGGAGGATCCTGGAGACAGCGGGCACCAGCAGACATTGGAGGATGGATCGTGCAGGCTCTGTGAGTGGAGTGATTACTGGTGAGCTGAGGAGCTAAAGACTCACACAACCACCTTCTTTGGCGATCGCCACACCCACCTAGACTCTATAACTTTCACAGAACTAAAATATAATCTACTGATTTGGGTTATTGTTAACAAGCAAATGCAGCAGAATACATTTTTTGTCTAAAGTTAAGAAGAAAGATTATACATTTGCAAAAGAAAAATTTGTTTTTTCTTTTCAAAATTGTTAGTATTTTTTCATAGATATATATATATAGATATATAGATATATATATCTACATATATATATATCTATATATCTATATATCTATATATATAGATATATAATATATAAAATTCTTTTACTAAAAAAATAAAATAACAATGTCCCCCAATGTAGATCCATTGTCAATCACCACGCCCACCGTACTGCCGCACCTGAAAAAAAAAACACTTTGCTTGTGACGAAGGCTAACTGCCGAATGGCTGCTTTGCCATTTGACATTTCTTAAATAGGTAAGAGGTGTGGCCACCTGGTGATGTCACCTGGTGGTACCATCCCTTGTAATGTCACTGACCAGTGCATGCTGGGTCAGTGATGTCACCAGGGTGGTTATCTCCAGGTGATGTCACCAGGTGGCACTGTCCCTTACCTATTTAAGAACTTTCAAACGGCAGAGCAGGCATTCGGCATGTAGCCTTCGTAGCGGGCGGAGCATTTTTTTTAACTTGCTGGGTCTACATTGAAGACATTGTTTTATTATTTTTTTAATAAAGGAATTGTCAAAAACTACCTCCTGTCTTTATTTCTGACAATTTTTTTGGTGAATGGGTAGGTGTACAATGTACACTATACTAATTCACATAGGGGGACGGGATCTGGGGGCCTCCACAACCACCACCCAGGTTTGTGGGGAAGAGTCCCTTGTCCCCATCCCATAAGGGTCTGGTATGGATTTTGGGGGGACTCCATGTCTTTTTAACCACTTCAGGATTTGGCTGCTCAACGACCAGAGCACTTTTTACAATTTTCCACTGCGCTGATTTAACTAGTAATTGCGCAGTCATGCAATGCTGTACCCAAACAAAATTTATGTCCTTTTTTTCCCACAAATAGAGCTTTCTTTTGATGGTATTTGATTGCCTCTGCCATTTTTATTTTTTGCGATATAAATGGAAAAAGACTGAAAATTTTGAAAAAAAATGATATTTTCTACTTTTTGTTATAAAAAATGTAATACACTCAATTTTAGTCATACATTTAGGCCAAAATGTATTCAGCCACATGTCTTTGGTAAAGAAAATGTTAATAAGTGTATATTTATTGGTTTGCACAAAAGTTATAGCGTCTACAAACTAGGGTACATTTTCTGGAATTTACGCAGCTTTTAGTTTATGACTACCTATCTCATTTCTTGAGGTGCTAAAATGGCAGAGCAGTACAAACCCCCCCAAATGACCCCATTTTAGAAAGAAGACACCCCAAGGAAATTGCTGAGAGGTGTTTTGAGCCCATTGAACATTTTATTTTTTGTCACAAGTGATTAAAATATGACAAAAAAATAGCACAAAGTTGTCACTAAAGGATATATTGCTCACACATGCCATGGTTAGTTGTGGAATTGCACCCCAAAATACATTCTGCTGCTTCTCCTGAGTATGGGGATACCTCATGTGTGAGACTTTTTGGGATCATGGCATGTTGAGTCCATGGAATATTTTATATTTTGCTACAAGTTGCAGGAATTTTTTTTTTTTTGCACAAAGTTGTCACTAAATGATATATTGCTCAAACATGCCATAGGCATATGTGGAATGACACCCAAAAATACATTCTGCTGCTTCTTCTGAGTACGGGGATACCACGTGTGGGACTTTTTGGGAGCCTAGCCATGTACAGGACCCCAAAAACCGATCACCGCCTTCAGGCTTTCTAAGGGCGTAAAATGGTGATTTCACTTCCTCAGTACCTATCACAGTTTCGGAGGCCATAAAATGACAAGATAGCACAAAACCCCCCAAATGACCCCATTTTCGAAAGTAGACACTCCAAGCTATTTCCTGATAGGAATGTTGAGTCCATGGAATATTTTATATTTTGCCACAAGTTTCGTGAAAATTAAACATTGTCACTAAATAATATATTGTTCAAGCATGGCATGGTTATATGTGGAGTTACACCCCAAAATACATTCTGCTGCTTCTCCTGAGTACAAGGATATCATATGTATGAAACTTTTTGACAGTCTAACCGCATACAGGACTCCAAAAACCAATCACCGCCTTCAGGCTTTCTAAATGACCATAAATGACCATATGCTAATATGGTGAGTTTTCGAATTGCTGAACAATTTGAAAACTGTGATCAGCTGATTACAACCGGCTGATCAGAGTTATTAACCCCGAATGTGATGCCCCCCACCCATGCTACCGCCTCCCTGTCCCCTGCCTCTCCACCTCCCGCTGCTAAATTTCACTTATAACTACTCCCTCCACTCTCCTCTCTTATCCTCTTCACCCCCTTCTTCCCC
Source organism: Aquarana catesbeiana (assembly GCF_042186555.1). Lineage (NCBI taxonomy): Eukaryota > Metazoa > Chordata > Amphibia > Anura > Ranidae > Aquarana > Aquarana catesbeiana. The sequence continues at coordinate 328,414,191 of NC_133328.1, read as the reverse complement.
CAGTACTGATTACCCTCCTCCATCCAATATGACCCCCCCAGCAAACCCACTCCCCGCAGCCACCATCATTAGCCAGCATCCCTTCTCTGCCACTCCTGCCAGCTTCAGGTGCCTCATGGGGCTTTGGGGATCCATATGTGTCCCCCCAATACCTCTGATCACCCCCCCACTGCCCCCGCATACCCAATCCATGGCCACTCTGAGTGGCATCCCTCCTTCCCTCCCGCAGCCTGCAGCTTCTCCTTCCACAGATCTCTGTGATCTGTCAGACTGGAGAGCGTGGCGGGGGAGGAACGGTGTAGGTGGGGGTGAAATTGTGGCTTGGTATACATGTGTGTACCAAACCCCCCCTGTACAATGTATATAGTCAGCAATTCCTGCTATAGCCACTGACAGCTGATCATCGTAACTGTGAGTGTTACAATGTATCAGACTGTCATTTTATGAATGAATGAAATCACTATATAGATTCCACTCATTCATGTAAAGTGCTATAGGGAAAGGGACTATCTTCAGTCCCTTTCTCTGTCTCAAAATAAGAGATATGAGGGTCTGTTTATACCTCTGATATCTGACCAGATACAAAACCCATAAAATAAAAAAAAATGAACTGTAAAAAAAAGGGGTGGCAGTCCCCCCCACTCACCCCTCCATGATGACAGTCCCTCTGCATGCACCCCTCCACAGTGACAGTTCCACCCCGCACTCACCCCTCTATGGTGATGCCCCCCCCCCACACTCACCCCTCCATGGTGACAGTCCACCCCACCCCTCCATGGCTTCCTCAGCTTCTCCCCCTTGGCAACCCAATCCATCTGGATTGGCCAGGAGGAGATGCCGGAAGACAATAGCAAATATTACTTCGCTATTGCCACAAGTGGGTGGGTTTGGGGTGCAATGCTCTTCACCCTGAGCCCAACCTTTTTCAGGCCAATCTGCACTCCTAATGGACCAGCCACTCCTAATAAGACCCCTTTCACATGGATCGGACTCTGTCAAGCAGATCCTGCTGCCTAGCAGGGGATCTGTCTGCTGATCCCCGCTGAGCAGGTGGATGACAGGTCCGTGTCCACTCCGCTGATGCAGAGCAAACACGTACACAGTCCGCTATGGGGAGGTCAGATGGAAAAAGACTGCCTGTCCATTTCCATCCAATACCATCCAATCCGATTTGCTAGATGGATGGGGAATGAAATCCCCATCCGTCTATTTTTAGCGAACTGGACTGGATCGGATGCTGGCAGGTGTAAACGAACACGTGTCCATTTACATTAGCCTCTCCATAGAGAACAATGGGTGGTCTGGTTGGGCTCACCTAAAAAAATGGTCCACTTGTGTGAAAGGGGCCTAAGGCCTTGTTCACACAGGGCATACACAGCATACCTTTACAGGGATGCACAGGTGTTCCATGCATCCCTGCGCAAGCAGTCCCATTGATGTAATTTGGGATATAGCACCTGCACGAATAGAACCATTGCTCCCAATTTTACATCCATGTAGATCCGCATTCATGTCCCTGAGCTCACACTGTCTGCATTCGGGGTCATGTACCCACACCCACACAGATGTCAGATTGGGAACAGAAGTTATGCCTGTGCAGCTGTTGCATCCCAATTGACATACATGGGACTGCCTGTATGGGGATGCATGGAACACATGGTAAACATTGCCCCCATGGCCCTCCATGGGTGTACACTTTAGTAAGCCACATGTGAACAATGCTTTAGTAGCAATCTAGCAGAAATGTTGTTATGTTGTGTTTATGTCCACTATTAATTATTTTAGTGTATTTTTTTAAAAAATGTTGATTTGATGAACATCAAACAGCACCTTCTTTTTATTCTACTTACCATGTGCTTTCAGAAAATGTATGGCTTGGGGGGTCTTTTACAAATTTTGAAGTAAAAAATGAAAACCTCCAGATTTTTAGAGAAATTTTTGGGTACGTCAATTTTCACCATTTTGCAAAAAGGTGCAATTTAAAATTTACAAATATTTGTTATTTATTAACTACATACAGGTTAAGCTTTAATATTTAGTAGGGATTTAGCAAGAGTTTTGTAAAATTAGCTGTGTTTTTATCTGCTAAAAATGGTTTTGGTGTATTTTTTGCAAATACATTGGTTTGATAAACATTTGCGCAAATACCGCAGGGTCTAAAAAATCAGTAACACCTTCTTTTTATTCTAGAGATCATATGCTTTAAGAAAATATAAGGTTCTGGGGGTCTTTCACAAATTCTGAAAGTCGTAAAGGAAAAATTAAAACCTTCAGATTTTAGGAGAAATTTGGATATTTACATTCTTGTGTACATTCGATTTTTACCATTTTGCGAAAAGGAGCAATGTAAAAATTAATTTTTTTTGTTATTTATTAACTCCATACAGGTTAAGCTTTTATATTTAGTAAGGATTTAGCAGGGATTTTGTAAAGTTAGCTGTGTTTCTATCTGCTTATAATTGTTTTAGTGTATTTTTTGCAAACATATTGGTTTGCTAAATACTGTGGAGTCTAAAAAATCATTAGCACCTTCTTTTTTTCTAGAGGTCATATTCTTTCAGAAAATATATAGCTTTGGGGGTCTTTCACAAATTCTGAAAGCTGTAATGGAAACATTAAAACCTTCAGATTTTTTGAGAAATTTGGATATTTACATTTTTGCGTACATTCAATTTTCACTATTTTGTAAAAATTACAAAAATGTGTTATTTATTAACTTAATACAGGTTAAGCTTTTATGTTTAGTAGGAATTTTGTTGTGTATTTTGTCTGTTAATCATGATTTTAGTGGATTTTTAGTAAAACTATTGTATTGATAAACATTTGCACAAATACTTAGAAATCAGTAGCACATTATTTTTATTCTACTGGTCATGTGCTTTCAGAAAATATATAGTTTGGGGGGTCTTTTACAAACTTTGAAAGCTATAAGTGAAAAATAAAAAAGTAAAGGAAAAATTGCAAAAATGGGCTGGCAATCTGAGGGTAAAAATGGAGCACAGGGCCTGGCAGCGGAAGGGTTAAAGTTAAGTGTTTGTGTCTATCCCATATGTGTTTGTTGTTTACAGCTAATGTTAAATGAAATCATGTTATGGTCACTGCTACCCAGATGCTCTTTTATATGAATATTGGTAGTAAGCTCTGCATGGTTTGAGATTACCAGGTCCAGAAGAGCCTCATTCCTAGTCGGGGCTTCAATAAACTGGACCATAAAATTGTCTTGTAAAAGGGTTTATAAATTTTTGCCCTTTAACTGTCCCAGCAGTGCCATTACTCCAGTCAATTTCCAAGTAGTTAAATGCCCCCATTATTATCACTGTCCCAACCCTCGCAGCCCTTTCCATCTGTACAAGGAGCTGGGTCTCCACCTCCTCGTTAACACTGGGAGGTCTATAACAAACTCCAATGATAACTTTTGTAGTACGCACACCCATGTACAGTTCCACTCATAATGCCTTAAACTCATCACACTCTCCATCAACTAGGTCCTCTTTCACACTCACTTTGAGATCACTTCTCACATAGAGACAGACACCACCACCCCTCTGTTTTACCCTGTCTTTATGAAAGAGAGCATAACCAGGAATAATAATAGCCCAGTCATTAGAAGAATGAAGCCAAGATTCAGCAATACCAATTAGATCATAGTTCTCCTCGTGCACCAGAGCTTCCAGCTCACCTATTTTGCTTGGCAGACTTCTGGCATTGGTGAATAAACACTTTAATTCATTGTCACATTTTGCAAACGTATGTTGCATATATTTTATTTTCATACAATGGTTGTTTGTAACATAGGAACCTTCATATCATCTGCCATAGCCCTCCCTCCATCTTTCTCCATTCCACTGCCCCATTATAATCTAATTCACCCACCCCCCACACTCCTAGTTTAAATACTCCTCCAGCCTTTTCATAAACCTCTCCACCCAGCACAGTAGACCCCCTTCCATTTAGGAGCAAACCATCTTTACCATATAGGTTGCACCCCAATGAAAATTCAGCTCAGTGCTCTAAAAAACCCAAATCCCTCCTTCTTACACCAGGTTTTTAGAAATGCATTCAGCTCTCTAATCTCCCCCTGCATTTGCTGTGTTGTGCATGGCACAGGCAATATTTCAGAGAATATTACAGTGAGGGTCCTTCCCTTCAACTTGCAGCCTAGTTTAAAACATTGGTTCTTAAGGAGCCTCCAACTTCCATATATTCTGTCTTTAGTTCCAACGTGGACCAAGACAGCTGGGTCATGACCAGCCCTTCCCAGTAATTTATCAACCCGATCCACCACATGCCAAACCCTGGCACCAGGGAGACAGCAAACCATTTGGTTGTGGCGATCCTGGCAACAAATTATTCTATCAGTCCTTCTGATTATAGAATCCCCAACTGTCTAGGCCTACCTGCACTTCCCTCACCACCCCTACAAGATGGGCTGCTCTCCCAGCTGTTAGGGAGATCAGTGACATCTAGCAGCCCCTTTCACACTATCAGTCTGACCCAGTCGGACCCTCCATTCACCTCTTTGGAGCGGCAGATGTAAACGGACTTGTGTCCATTTACACCCGCCTACCTCAAATCTGATCTCCTAACAAAAGCAGAAGGGGATCCATCCCCTTACATCTGGGTGGATGGGAGAGACCATAGAATAAAGGGGGCTATGTCCGTGCCTGCTCTGCATATGCAGAGTGGACACAGACCAGTCATCCATCTGTTCGCTCATTGTAGCCCATGACTGGTTACTAAGTTGCTTAAGTGGCCTTCGCTCTTCAAAAGGTTGGGCACCCCTGCGCTACACTCACACTGAACTATCACTATATTCACACTAAACTGATATTCTTTTTTTTTAACTTTATAATCTTTATTGAAAATTTTTGATTAACCATATTTGACATACAAACAACCATTATCCTCCCCCCCCGCCCTGCACCATTTTATATGCAGAGTTACAAAATAAAAATTATATAGCATATTCGCAATAAATTTCTCAATTGTTTATTCTGTAACGGGTCCATCTTCCTCCCATTCACTTTCCATTCAAGTCCTCCACACCTACCCTCCCAAAACGCCCTCTCACACCATTCAAGCCCCTTCTATTCCATCTCCTTCCTCATAATCCCAATAACTACTCTCAACCATCCTCCCCTCTTAATTCCACACATTTCACCCTCAGCCACACTTATCTACCGTTTCAATATGTCACTTCTTATCTTTATTGCATTCATTCTCTGCCCCTTCTCTTTTTCCTTTAACGTGGGTGTCATTTATCCCTGTCCTCTCCTCGACCTTTCTTATCCTTCTTCTTCTGTACAAATGGTTCTTGCCTAATAGTATACTTCACCTCATTCTAGGAGGGATATCCCTTTGCCTCCCACCAGGGTTTCCAGATCTCTTCATATTTCTTTATACAACCTTGTCTAACATATACAGATTTTTCCTATCAAATTGTCTAATTTTTTTGGCCATAGATTAGACACTAGCTGTCCAACATGTGGGGAAATGGAAGGTGATTTAATCCACATGTTTTGGAGGTGTATGAAGCTATTCCAGTACTGGAAGGAGGTATCTGGAATCATAAGTCAGGTATTTGGCGGACCTCTAAACCTGGATGTAAGGCTGTGTGTATTGGGGTTTGTAGAGGGGGAGGGAAATCCCAGATGCACCAGATTGCAATCCTTAGGTGTCTATTTCAGGCAAGGAAATTGATAGCACAAAGTTGGCAATCGGTTTTACCCCCATCTTGTACAGAATGGGAGCGAGACATGAATGAAACTGATATTCTGCGCTGACAATAGAAGCACAATAGCACACTATAGCACACTAACTCACTACCAGCACTGAACAAAGCCCTGTTCTATCTCTCTCCACGCCAATATCAAACTGCAAATGGCCACTATGGGGAGAATATTCTTATAGTGTGGGGCAGGACTAAGAGCAATGAGACATGATTGGATAGAGTCATCATTACTTTCTCCAATCATGGCTCTGACAGTGCTCTGTGCCCTGATTGGGCAAAGCTTTCATTGCTTCAGCCAATCAGGGCTTCCAATGCACTGTGTGATGTCTCAGTACATTATGGCTATTCAGTGGGCCGAACAAATGGTTGAATGCCCTGATAATTCTGGTGTTCTTCGAACGGGCAATCAGCCAATGTTTGGCCCGAACTCATACTCGGGCCGAACCAATCGCCCAACTCTAATGTGTAGTATATACCAGTGATGGCAAACCTTGGCACCCCAGATGTTTTGCACTCTGCAGAGTAGTTGAGAATCATGGGAAATGTAGTTCCAAAACATCTGGGGTGCCAAGGTTCGCCATCACTGGTATATACTACACATTATACACTACACTATACTACAGTATATACACTGTTTGCAGGTTCTTCTGCCTCTGTAATATATGTTGAACAGCTGTTCTCTTTTTTTTTTTTTTTATACTGGCATATCTATTTCTTAATAAAACAGTTTTTTTGAGAAAAAAAAATTCCAATTTTTTCTCATTGGTACAAAGTGTCTGGATTGCAATATTTCCTTTCTTTTCTTGTTCAGTTGACAATTTCCAGTCCTAATGACAATAGTCATCAAGAAAAATAATGAGTGAATCTCCCTAATAGGGACACAGGCAGCAAAAAGTTTGGGCTTATGACACATTTAGTAATAAATCTGTTATTAAACGAGGGAAATTATACAACAATTATTTCCTTGACTAGATAAAATGGCCCAATTTACAAATCCTATCAGTGTTCAGAATAATGTGACAATCCAGTAATGTGTATCCAATTTAGATATTTATGTGTATTGTTTAGGCACGAATCAGTGTACTGTTTTTCTACTGTGAATTACTCCCCAATAGTAAAAAATGTAAAAACAAAAGAATTTTTTTTTATTTTAGTCTGCCGTGTAATATTATGATTTTGTTTCACAGAATCTAAGAAGAGATCAGTAAGCAGATATAGATGTACATAAACATATTTTATAAGCAATCTATGTCTTTTACTACAAATAAGTGAATTTTGACTGGATAAATGTTTTTTTTAGTGTTTTCTATACACATGAAATGTAAATGATATAGTTCCCCTTTCCAAAAGGGAAGAAAACAAGCCAGCATTTAATACTTTCAAGCTGATGTCTGAATAATAAAAGTGGCTGCTCAAATAAACCTAGACCTATTTTCTTTTGGCCTAATTAACAGCAGAGAGCAGCAAAAGTGTTAAGCTCCTATACACTTAAAGTGGTAAAATGAGGCTACAGTGAGCACATGATCACAAATAATCTGGTCTGACAAATATAAAATTCTGAAACAAAATGTGGATGCACAAATATTGTCTTCTGTCAGTATGTGTGACTGGTGATGGTAGTATTGAACGGTGTTGGACAACTTTTTTACTACACACCATGCCCATAATACCAAACTAGCATAGTCTTTCTACTGACAGTGTGCACCTCTTAATTGCCAAAGTCTGTTATCCAGGGATAACTCCAACAAGAAAATATTCCACTTCCAAATCAGTCATCATCTCATGCTTTTTCCACAGATATGACAGTGATTTCAGTTTCCTCCAAAAGCCTGCAAGGTCTGCTCATCTCAAATCTAACACAACACCTTTGTGATGAGCTGAAATCATACTGGCTACCAGCATCAGTGAAGGAACTGCATGCTTATATCACATCAGCCTGAACCAAGTCCCATGAAGAACATTTTAACGTCTTCTTGAATACTAGGGATGAGCTGAACACCCCCCGGTTCGGTTCGCACCAGAACCTGCGAACGGACCGAAAATTTGCACGAACGTTAGAACCCCATTGACGTCTATGGGACTCGAACGTTCAAAATCAAAAGTGCTCATGTGCATGGTATTGTCCTAAAAAGGGTTTGGGGACCGGGGTCCTACCCCAGGAGACATGTATCAATGCAAAAAAAACTTTTAAAAACGGCCGTTTTTTTCGGGAGCAGTGATTTTAATAATGCTTAAAGTAAAAAAAAAAAGTGAAATATTCCTTTAAATATCGTACCTGGGGTGTGTCTATAGTATGCCTGTAAAGTGGCGCGTGTTTCCCGTGTTTAGAACCCTGCACAAAATGTCATTTTTAAAGGAAAAAATCTCATTTAAAACTGCTTGCGGGTTTAATGTAATGTCGGGTCCTGGCAATATGGATGAAAATCAGTGAGACAAACGGCATGGGTACCCCCCAGTCCATTACCAGGCCCTTTGGGTCTTGTATGGATATTAAGGGGAACCCCGCACCCAAATTAAAATAAGGAAAGGTGTGGGGCCACCAGGCCCTATATACTCTGAACAGCAGTATACAAGTGGTGCAAACAAGACAGGGACTGTAGGTTTGTTGTTAAGTAGAATCTGTTTGTAATTTTTAACGGGTACATTTTTAACGTGTTTAGCTCCAGCCAAAAAATCTTTTTTAAGCTTTTTGGAAAACATAGGGAAGGGTTATCACCCCTGTGACATTTGTTTTGCTGTCTTTCCTCCTCTTCAGAAGATTTCACCTCACTTTTTGTCCCAATGACAAATGTTTTTTGAAAATTTGGGTTTTTTTGTGGAACAAGGATTGGAAAGCATCAGTGGAAAGGAGAAATGTTTTTTCCATATTAACACTTACAGGAGAGAATTTCCCTTCCTAGGGGTAGATTTAATCTCACTTCCTGTTGTCTCCTTCCGTTTGCAAGTAGGAGTCGTTTGTAAGTTAGATGTTTGAAAGTAGGGGCCTGCCCTATAAACTCAGCAGAAATTTGGGCCTTAGGTGTTGTTGTGGCCACAACACTGTAAGCCCTCACAGGGCCCTGCTGTGAAATATTAGATCAAGAATTGTAATTACATGCCCCTGTTGAACAAAGGCAGAAAAATTGGGCCTTTGGTGGTGGTGGTGCTGGTGCCACAACACTGTAAGTCCTCACTCGCTCTTGGTGGGTGCAGAAATGGGCCCTGCTGTGAAATATTAGATCAAGAATTGTAATTACATGCCACAGTTGAACAAGGGCAGAAAAATTGGGCCTTTGGTGGTGGTGGTGGTGCCACAACACTGTAAGTCAGGGGTTTCCAAACTATGGCCCTCCAGTTGTTCAGGAACTACAATTCCCATCATGCCTAGTATTGTCTGTGAATTTCAGAGTTTTACAATGCTTCATGGGAAGTGTAGTTCTGCAACAGCTGGAGGGCCGTAGTTTGGACACCCCTGCTGTAAGTCCACACTCGCTCTTGGTGGGTGCAGAAATTGGCCCTGCTGTGAAATATTAGATCAAGAATTGTAATTACATGCCCCTGTTGAACAAAGGCAGAAAAATTGGGCCTTTGGTGGTGGTGGTGCTGGTGCCACAACACTGTAAGTCCTCACTCGCTCTTGGTGGGTGCAGAAATGGGCCCTGCTGTGAAATATTAGATCAAGAATTGTAATTACATGCCACAGTTGAACAAGGGCAGAAAAATTGGGCCTTTGGTGGTGGTGGTGGTGCCACAACACTGTAAGTCAGGGGTTTCCAAACTATGGCCCTCCAGTTGTTCAGGAACTACAATTCCCATCATGCCTAGTATTGTCTGTGAATTTCAGAGTTTTACAATGCTTCATGGGAAGTGTAGTTCTGCAACAGCTGGAGGGCCGTAGTTTGGACACCCCTGCTGTAAGTCCACACTCACTCTTGGTGGGTGCAGAAATTGGCCCTGCTGTGAAATATTAGATCAAGAATTGTAATTACATGAACCTGTTGAACAAGGGCAGAAAAATTGGGCCTTTGGTGGTGGTGGTGCTGGTGCCACAACACTGTAAGTCCTCACTCGCTCTTGGTGGGTGCAGAAATGGGCCCTGCTGTGAAATATTAGATCAAGAATTGTAATTACATGCCCCTGTTGAACAGGGGCTGAAAAATTAGGCCTTAGGCACTGGTGCTGGTGCCACAACACTGCAACCCCTCACAAATACTCTAGTTGGAACACAGAAATGAGCCCTGCTGCAAAGTATTGCATCAAAAATTGTAATAACACGCCCCTGTTAAACAGGGGCTGAAAAATTGGGCCTTAGGCACTGGTGCTGGTGCCACAACACTGCAACCTCTCACAGATACTCTAGTTGGAATGCAGAAATGAGCCCTGCTGCAAAGTATTGCATCAAAAATTGTAGTTACACGCCCCTGTTAAACAGGGGCTGAAAAATTGGGCCTTAGGCACTGGTGCTGGTGCCACAACACTGCAACCCCTCACAGATACTCTAGTTGTAATGCAGAAACGAGCCCTGCTGCAAAGTATTGCATCAAAAATTGTAATTACACGCCCCTGTTAAACAGGGGCTGAAAAATTGGGCCTTAGGCACTGGTGGTGGCGCCCAGAACCAAAAATGTTCTTACAAGCTATCAGCGTGATGATTGAGGAGGAAGAGGATAATTACTCAGGGATAGTCACTCAGTATCAGCATAGGCAGTCTTTGAAGGGATCTGAGATTTCAAAAAAAATTATTCGGTTACATCAGCATCAGGTGCTTGGTAGCTGGTGGTGATCCAAGACTGATTCATTTTTATGTAGGTCAGTCGATCGACCGAGTCGGTGGACAGACGCACCCTGTGATTGGTTACAAAGCCTCCAGCAGCAATGAATGTGCGTTCCGAAAGAACGCAGGATGCAGGACAGGCCAGTAGCTCAACTGCATACTGTGCAAGCTCTGGCCAGTGATCCATCCTCAAGGCCCAGTAACCCAGAGGATTTTCGGTGGGAAAGGTGTCCAAGTCAGATCTTGCCCCTAGGTATTCCTGCACCATGTAAAACAGACGCTGGCGATGGTTGCTGGAACCGATCATACCTTGGGGCTGCGGACCAAAAAATTGTCTGAACGCATCGGTCAGACGGCCACCTTCTCCACCGCTCCTTCTTTGACTGAACGAAGCCTCAGCAACACGTTGTCCAGAAACAGGAGTTTGTAACCTCCCAGTCTCTGGGAACATGTTGCACAGACCTTTCTGAAAGGCCTCCCGAAGATGTTTCATCCTCTGCTCCCTCTGCGATGGCAAGATAAGGTCCGCAACCTTACCCTTGTAACATGGATCAAGGAGGGTTGCCAGCCAGTATTGGTCCTTCTCCTTGATACCATGAATACGAGGATCCTTCCGCAGGCTTTGCAGGATCAGGGAGGCCATGCAGCGTAGGTTTGCTGAGGCATTCGGTCTGGAGGCCTCTGGGTCACTAAGGACTACATGATCCACAGCCACCTCCTCCCAGTCACGTACAAGTCCATGGGTTTCTTGGGACTGATCCCTTAAGGACTGCTGCTGATGCTGAGTGCCAGGCTCCACCTCCATACTGACACAATCTTCCTCCTCCTCCTCCTCCTCCTCTTAGTGTGTTATCGGCGGGCACGCAGGAACACTGTCTGGATAAGGGGGGCCTTGAGAGCTAAGGAAGTCCTCCTCTTCCTGCCTCTGTTCTGCTTCAAGTGCCCTGTCCATTATTCCACGCAGCGTGTGCTCCAACAGGTGGACAAGGGGGACAGTGTTACTGATGCATGCACTGTCACTGCTCACCATCCTCGTGGCCTCCTCAAATGGTGACAGGACAGTGCATGCATCCCTGATCATGGCCCACTGGCGTGGGAAAAAAAAACAAGCTCCCCTGACCCTGTCCTGGTGCCATAGTCGCACAGGTACTCATTGATGGGTCTCTGCTGCGTGTGCAGCCGCTGCAGCATGGCCAACGTTGAGTTCCACCTGGTGGGCATGTCACAGATTAGGCGGTTCTTGGGCAGGTTAAACTCCTTTTGGAGGTCCGTCAGCCGAGCACTGGCATTATATGACCGGAGGAAATGCACACAGACTTTCCTGGCCTGCCTCAGGACATCCTTTAAGCCCGGGTACCTGCCCAAGAACCGCTGCACCACCAAGTTAAGGACGTGAGCCAAACAGGGCACATGGGTCATTTGTCCCTGTCGGAGGGCAGAGAGGAGGTTGGTGCCATTTTCGCAAACCACCATTCCTGCCTTAAGTTGGCGTGGCATCAACCACCTCTGAACCTGCCCCTGCAGAGCTGACAGAACCTCTGCCCCAGTGTGGCTCCTGTCCCCCAAGCACACCAGCTCAAGCACCGCATGGCATCTTTTGGCCTTTGTACTTGCGTAGCCCCTTGAACGGCTACGGAGCACTGCTGGTTCCGAGGACAAAGCACAGGAAGAGGCCATGGAGGAAGAAGAAGAGGAGGGGGTGGAGGAGAGAGGTGTGTCACAATCATTAGCATTTTGGAGGCGTGGTGGCGGAACAACCTCCAACACTACTGCACCTTGTCCTGCATCCTTCCCAGCTGCCAGCAGAGTCACCCAATGCGCTGTGAAACTTAGGTAACGTCCCTGTCCATGCCTGCTGGACCATGAGTTAGCGGTAATATGCACCTTACCGCTGACCGCCCTGTCCAGCGAGGCATGGACATTGCCTTCCACATGCTGGTAGAGAGCCGGAATCGCCTTCCGTGAGAAAAAGTGGCGTTTGGGTACCTGCCACTGAGGAATCGCACATTCCACAAACTCACGGAAGGGGGCAGAGTCTACCAACTGAAAAGGCAGCAGTTGAAGTTTTGCCAAGCTAGCATTCAACCGCTGGGCATGTGGATGGCTGGGAACAAACTTCTTTCGGCGGTGCAGCAGCTGGGGCAGGGAAATTTGCCTGGTACAATCTGAAGTCAGTGTACCAAAAGCAGATTGCCCACAAGTACTTGGCTGTGACACACCTAATTCTACACCTTCATTCCTCTCAGTGCAGGTCTCAGAGAGGACTGAAGGTATAGTGGGGTTGGAGATCTCAGCTGATGAGGAGCAAGGAGAGGTCCTCTTTGTTCTTTGGTGTGGGTCTTTTAGATACGCTTGCCAACGAACTGCATGGCAGGTCAACATATGTCTGGTCAAGCATGTGGTACCCAAGCGGGAGATGTTTTGGCCACGCGAGATACGCTTGAGACATATGTTGCAAATAGCAGCGGTGCGATCTGATGCACTCGTCTCAAAAAAGGCCCACACCAAAGAACTTTTTGAATAACGTGCAGAGACTGCAGCGCCCTGCACATGTGGAGCTTTGGGGTGTGATGCAGTCAAGGTGCTGCCCTTAGGCTGGCCCCTGGAGGGCATCCTGCCTCGTTGGTGATGTGCCGCCTCCTCCTCTCTCCTATCAGGTACCCACGTTGAGTCAGTGACCTCATCATCCCCTCCCTCCTCATCACTGGAGCAAACCTGGCAGTATGCTGCAGCAGGGGGAGCATGACTGCCAGATTGCTGTCCTTCTTGGGCACCCCCTCTGTCCGTGCTCACGTTACTGCCTTCATCGAGCTCAATATCATCATCAGAGCCTTCCAAACGCTGGGCATCCTCCTGGAGCATGTACCCAACACTGTGGTCAAACAGTTCGAGGGACTCCTCAGGAGGACATGGTGGGGCTAGGGAAGGAGTCACTGATGACATTGAGCCAAGGGAAGAGGCTGCTGCTTTGCTAGACAAAGTACCCTGGGCATGGGTGAGAGAGGATGAGGAGGATGAGGACGGCTTGGTCATCCACTCGACCAAGTCTTTTGCATGTTGCGGCTCAACATGGCCAGCTGCCGAAAAAAAGGCCAAGTGTGTCCCACGGCCACGTGCTGATGAGGATGCACCTTCTCCACGACCAGCACTAGACACAGAGCCTGCTTGCCCTCTCTTATTGGCTTGTGACTGTCTACCTCTCCTTCTTGGCCTTCCAGACATACTAATGGCCTGTAGCTGCACTAAGCTGGGATATATATATATATATGTACTGATACTTCAGCTAGCAAAATCAACTGCCTGCCTGTAGTATGAGAACACCACCAACCTTCTACAGGTAGCTTTAGCTGAACACTGTGCAGAGCTCGCAAAAAACTAACTTGTAGCTTTTTTAGCTGCCTGCGGTAGTGATAGGATCAGGAAAACACCACCAACCTTCTACAGGTAGCTTTAGCTGAACACTATGCAGAGCTCGCAAAAAAATAACTTGTAGGTTTAGCTGGACACTGTGAGGAGGACGCACCACACTAACTTGTAGTTTTAGCTGAACACTGTGAGCAGGACGCACCGCACTAACTTGTAGGTTTAGCTGAACACTGTGAGGTGGACGCACCGCACTAACTTGTAGTTTTAGCTGAACACTGTGAGCAGGACGCACCGCACTAACTTCTAGGTTTAGCTGAACACTGTGAGGTGGACGCACCACACTAACTTGTAGTTTTAGCTGAACACTGTGAGCAGGATGCACAGCACTAACTTGTAGTTTTAGCTGAACACTGTGAGCAGGACGCACCACACTAACTTCTAGGTTTAGCTGAACACTGTGAGGTGGACGCACCACACTAACTTGTAGTTTTAGCTGAACACTGTGAGCAGGACGCACTGCACTAACTTGTAGTTTTAGCTGAACACTGTGAGCAGGACGCACCGCACTAACTTGTAGGTTTAGCTGAACACTGTGAGGTGGACGCACTACACTAACTTGTAGTTTTAGCTGAACACTGTGAGCAGGATGCACTGCACTAACTTGTAGCTTTAGATGAACACTGTGCAGAGGTCTCACTACACTAACTTGTAGGTTTAGCTGAACACTGTGAGCAGGACGCACCGCACTAACTTCTAGGTTTAGCTGAACACTGTGAGGTGGATGCACCGCCTAACTTGTAGTTTTAGCTGAACACTGTGAGCAGGACGCACCACACTAACTTGTAGGTTTAGCTGAACACTGTGAGGTGGACGCACAACACTAACTTGTAGTTTTAGCTGAACACTGTGAGCAGGATGCACTGCACTAACTTGTAGCTTTAGATGAACACTGTGCAGAGGTCTCACTACACTAACTTGTAGGTTTAGCTGAACACTGTGAGCAGGACGCACCGCACTAACTTCTAGCTTTAGCTGAACACTGTGAGGTGGACGCACCGCACTAACTTGTAGTTTTAGCTGAACACTGTGAGCAGGACACACTGCACTAACTTGTAGGTTTAGCTGAACACTGTGAGGTGGACGCACCACAATAACTTGTAGGTTTAGCTGAACACTGTGAGCAGGACGCACCCCACTAACTTGTAGGTTTAGCTGAACACTGTGAGCAGGACGCACCCCACTAACTTGTAGGTTTAGCTGAACACTGTGAGCAGGACGCACCCAACTAACTTGTAGTTTTACCTGAACACTGTGAGCAGGACGCACTGCATTAACTGTAAATAGTCTAGCTGCCTGACTGTGGTACTATTAGGATCAAAAGAACAGCAGCAATTTTCTTCAGGTAGCTGTAAATACTGTAACAAGACAAGCCTGCCTGTCAGTAAGAAGATAACAGGAACGGATCTAGCTGAACACTGTGAGCAGGACACACTGCACTAACTTGTAGCTTTAGATGAACACTGTGCAGAGGTCTCACTACACTAACTTGTAGGTTTAGCTGAACACTGTGAGCAGGACGCACAGCACTAACTTGTAGTTTTAGCTGAACACTGTGAGCAGGACGCACTGCACTAACTTCTAGGTTTAGCTGAACACTGTGAGTAGGACGCACCGCACTAACTTGTAGGTTTAGCTGAACACTGTGAGGTGGACGCCCCACACTAACTTGTAGGTTTAGCTGAACACTGTGAGCAGGACGCACCCCACTAACTTGTAGGATTAGCTGAACACTGTGAGCAGGACACACTGCACTAACTTGTAGCTTTAGATGAACACTGTGCAGAGGTCTCACTACACTAACTTGTAGGTTTAGCTGAACACTGTGAGCAGGACGCACAGCACTAACTTGTAGTTTTAGCTGAACACTGTGAGCAGGACGCACTGCACTAACTTCTAGGTTTAGCTGAACACTGTGAGTAGGACGCACCGCACTAACTTGTAGGTTTAGCTGAACACTGTGAGGTGGACGCCCCACACTAACTTGTAGGTTTAGCTGAACACTGTGAGCAGGACGCACCCCACTAACTTGTAGGATTAGCTGAACACTGTGAGCAGGACGCACCCCACTAACTTGTAGTTTTAGCTGAACACTGTGAGCAGAAAGCACTGCACTAACTGTAAATAGTCTAGCTGCCTGACTGTGGTACTAATAGGATCAAAAGAACACCAGCAATTTTCTTCAGGTAGCTGTAAATACTGTAACAAGACAAGCCTGCCTGTCAGTAAGAAGATAACAAGAACGGATCTAGCTAAACTGAATACAGTGTATATATATATATATATATATATATGCAACACCTAGGATGCATATATATACACAATACACTGTAAGTGCAGCTAACTGACTGACTGTTCTGCCTAATCTATCTAACTCAAATCAAATGACACTGTCTGTCTCTCTCTCTCTCTCTCTATCTATGAACGCCGGAACACACACTACACAGAGCCGCCGTGCAGGCGGCCTTATATAGTGTGGGGCGTGTACTAAATCCCCTAAGCCATAATTGGCCAAAGCCTCCTTGGCTTTGGCCAATTACGGCTCTCTGTTCAGACGGCGCTGTGATTGGCCAAGCATGCGGGTCATAGTGCATGCTTGGCCAATCATCAGCCAGCAATGCACTGCGATGCCGCAGTGAATTATGGGCCGTGACGCGCCACACGAATTTGGCGCGAACGGCCCATATCATTCGCAATTCGGCGAACAGACGATGTTCGAGTCGAACATGGGTTCAACTCGAACACGAAGCTCATCCATATTGAATACATACCACTAAGAAATGCAGGCTGCTCTGAAAGAAAAAAATGGTCCTTCCTGATTTTAGATAGGTGTAGATAATAAAGTCCAAGTATTGCAGACCTCTAATTCCGTGCTTCTACCCATATACAATAATGATAATAGAGCTCACAGGTGCTTGATCCACAGTTGTTTAGCTGAGTAGTTCTTGTCTGCATTTGTACAGGATTGTTTCTAAATAAATATGTAGATAATAAATGGTCAACAGAGTGTGTACTGCATGAAGAAGGTGTTCATAAATATGTCAAGTATGTGTATTTGAAATTGGATTCAGAAGAAGAAACAGCTCAAACTGAGTATGAATGCAACAGAGACAGAGGCAGAGACATAACTGTGATAAAAAGCAAACAAAAGGGGGCGTGGCTTGGCACGCAGCGAGGATGGCAGCCTAACTTCAGAGCTCCACCAGATACTCGGCCCAAGCGCGTCTTTTCTGCACTCGGCACCGAGGATGAGCAGACAAAACAAGCACCCTCATCACACCCGATCACGGCGATCTATGGCTACAAGTGCTGGGAGAGATATCTCCGACATATTCAGCAATCAGGCCGTGGCATTGAGAGATACGGAGGGAGGCAAGATGGCGCCAGTCCATGCGGACGACGAGTTCAGTGAGTATTCTCAGTCGGCAGCAGAGGAGTACGGTAGGAGAAGCTCACGAGCCGATCACCCCCTTACATATGAGGACATGTCAGGCTTTGCAGCTGACATTAAGGCCTCGTTTTCTGCTGCCATCACAGATCTCAAAACCAGCCTCTTGGTATTACAAGAACAGATTGCCACAGCGGAAACAGCAGGGAAGCAGCGGGACATTAGAATCCATCAGTGGCGGCTGGTGAGATTTTTGGATGGGGGGGCGCCAGACCCCGCCCATAAATTTTGACCCCTCCCACTTCTCATAAACCACACCCCTTATATAATCCACCCACTCCGTCCCCTGTATTCCACTTGCTTCCACCCATAGTGTCAGGAGTATACAGCTCAGATCACAGGGCAGAGTATACAGTTCCAGCATCACAGGACAGATTATATATCTAGATAAAATATTGAAAATGTTTAAGTCAACTGTTAAAGAATGCAATAAATGTACCACGAATCAGTGAATTTTTTTACAACAGCAAACAAACTTTATTGTACAACAAACAACAACAAAAAAACTCTGAAAAGGTGATTGAATACAAATGCACGCCACATTCACATTAGTGCCAGTAGAACTATTTGAAAATAAATTTTGCTCTCCTTTCTTTCTGGCTTGCAAATTTCTCTATGACCTTCTGGTTGAAGTCAATCATCTCTGTCACCACTCTCTTTTCCATTGACAGCATGGCCAATGCATTCAGCCTCTCCTGGGTCATGCTATTTCTCAGAAAAGTCTTAATTCTTTTTAAGGTTGAGAAGCACCTCTCAGCTTCTGCTGTGGTCATGGGTGTGGTGATGAGGATCTTTAGCAGAGTGACAGTCTCTCTAAATACATGAACAAGATTGTTCTCCACAAACAGCTGGAATAGGTCCACAGCACCATTGCACTTTTTGAACTCTTCTGTGCAGTAGATGAGATCAAGCTCTGTCTTTAACTTACTCTTATTGAGCATTGGATAGGCCTTCAAAGTCTCACTCAGTGCATTCTCCGGAAACTCCTTTGCGTACTGTTCAAACTTGTCTGCTTGAAGCAAGGTGGCACTAACAAGGTGTTTTGTGAAGGAGAAACGTCGCATGGTGTGTAATAGTATGGTATCACAGACCTATAGAGTGAAGCATAAAAACAAAAATTAGGTAGTGATCACAAAATGTCAATGTCATCTGTGTTAGCTCCCTGAGCATCAGAAATGCATGAAACTTATACATATTTACTAAGAATGTCTTGTCCAATTGTATGGAGTTCTGAGAAATTATGGATTCAAAAACACTGAAACTGATCTCCCTTCATAACATTAAAACTGGCCATTTTAAAATATTCAGTTTTAAGTTATAAAGGGAGATCAGTTTCAGTGGTTTTGAATCCATAATTTCTCAGAACTCCATACAATTGGACAAGACATTCTTAGTAAATATGTCAAGTCTCATGCATTTCTGATGTTCAGGCAGCTAACACAGATGAAGGCTGTAATACTAATGTTATCCACTAGAGGGAATAACAAATCCTTTTAGATCACATCATTTTTATATGAATATTGTAAGAAAAATATTTTTCTTTCCAATCTTCATATCTATAAGTGCAGGTTCACACAGTGGCGACTTGTCAGGCGACCTAGCCGCCTGAAAAGTCGCCTCCCGTTCTGTACTATGGAACCGTTCTAATAGGAGCGGCGCAAGTCGCTCCGACTTAGAAAAAGGTTCCTGTACTACTTTGGGGGCGACTTGCATAGACTTCTATACAGAAGTCGTTTTGCAAGTCGCCGTGGAAGTCGTGTGCAGGTCGCCTCGGTGAGGCGACCTGCAAGTCGCGCCGCTCTTGTGTGAACCGGAGCTAAGTGAGCTAAGAAAAAATACAAATATTGCAACAAATTAAAACTCACCTCGGTTGCAATGCGTTTCTGTTCTCCTGGATTCAGCGAGCCCCGCCTCTTCGGTTGAGAACCACCTTGACTGCTTTGCTCAACCAGGGATGGCATAGAATCTCTGCAAAATGTATGAGCAATAATAATAATAAAAAAATAATATTAATAACAACAACACATGGAAAAGGAGGAATGCAGCTGCTACCTGATCTGCTGTATGTCCCGCTGGAACTGCTGGATGCTCCCCTTAATGTGGACTGAATCTATATCCTTCTTCTGGAGTTTGGCATAGAGGAGGTCCACATGTGGCATGATGTTGTGGAAAAGCGTAAGAAAGTATTTAAAATCTTGATCCTCCAGCAGCGCGGCAAAGCCTGCTGCCTCTCTCATGGTAACAGAGTCAAAGTCATCTGAGTCTCGCATGGTTTCAAAACAGCGGATGAGGTCCTCTCTGTGCTCAAACACTGTATTGACGGCACGGCTGTGGAAGTTCCATCTGACACTGCTTGATGTTGGTAGTCTATGGGCAACTACTTTATCAAGTACATCTGTGCGCTTGGGTGATCTTGCAAAAAAGCTGGCAAATCCTCCAAGGTTAGCAAAAAAAAGCCTCACTTTGGGTATTTGAGAAGTGGCCTGTTGCATTATCAGATTGAGCTGATGTGCATAGCAGTGGATATAATAGGCATTTGGGTACAAATCCTGAATCTGCTTTTGAACCCCTGAAGTGGCACCCCTCATCACGCTGGCTCCATCATATGCTTGGGAGATAAGTTTATGTTTCTGATCCCCTGGAAGGATGACAGCAAGACGCTCTTGTAGTGCTGTAGCAATGGAATCTGCATTAGCGGAATGTAGAGGAATAAACTCAAAAAACCTCTCCTGCACGTTGTTTTTGGCATCAATGTAGCGCAGCACAAGCACAAGTTGGCACTGTGTGGCAATATCAGTGGTCTCGTCAGCCTGGATTGAAATGAAATCGCTGCTCCGTGCTTCTTGAATAATGTGCTCCTTCACTACAGACAACATACAGTCCAACAGCTCGTTCTGCACAGTTTTTTAAGTTCCCTTAAAAAACAGTGGCATTCTCAAGGTGCTCTTTCAAAACTCCATCAAGAGAAGCAACAAAATCGATCAAGCCACGGAATATCCCAGGATTATCGGAGCTCTCACTCTCATCATGGCCACGCAAAGCCAGCTCAAATGCACCACAAAATTTCACACAGTCTATTATTCGAGATAGGATGTGTCTATTTTTTGTGACCTCTTCATTATGTTTTCTAATGGCAATTCTGTAGCCTGCATCTAGCTGTTCACTAATGCTACGCTTCCCAAAAAACTCGAGCCTCATAACATTGTCAATATGGCTTTTGGTAATTTCATGCCGCTTGCACTTTTCAGTGAGATGCTTAAGGTCGTTAACCCCTGTTGATATCCACAGCATGTCGGTGCCATGACTTTGGAATAGCAAACAGGGAAAACAATAATAGGCACGAGTCACATCACATCCAGCTAGCCAACTCCATTTTTTATAAGAAGCAGTGGAAAAGCTTCGAGTGTAAACTCGACCACGATCACTTGACCTCTGCTGAATTTGCAAGTTGGGTTGATGTGGTCCAAGCTCCTTTATCCTCTTTTTTTCCTCATCTGAACGCCTTGTGAAGGGAAATAGTTTCAAAGATGGAACCGAATTTTCACTCATTTTCAAAACAAATTCTACAATGATCAATACCTACGAGTCAAATGAAAATATGGGTAAGTTTAAAAGAGAGATAGCACTGCCAAATGCAAATGTCTATTTCATCAAATGCAGCCTCACTGTGCCCATCCATTGCAGCCTTACTGTGCCCATAATGAGGGGTTCCCACCATCCCTGTGCAAAGTTCCGGGTCTGTACAGCTGCTGGCTGCTGTGCCCATTATAAGGGGTTCCCCCCATCCCTGTGCTGAGCTCCTGGCTGGCTTTTATACTGTGGCAATAGACTTCAGAGGACAAGTGTACAGGGTACATTATGTAGGTTCAATCTGATCACTAAATTTTTCCAGCTGTTCTGGATGCATGTTTATTCAATATTGCCATGTGAAAAACACAGCCAGAAACTTTAAGTTTATCTTGGAAAAACAATAGCTATCAGTTGTTATTTTGGGGTATTTGCCTTTAGATTGCACACTTGAAAGGCAGTATAGACTAGGGGTCTCCAAACTATGGCATGAGAACGACATCCGACCCACTACAAGATTTTACCCGGTCTGCAGCAACTCTGATATGATGGGGGCTTCTGACATAAAGGGGGGAGGGGTGGCTCTTGGATGTGATGAGGGGGCTTCTGATTTGAAAGGGGGATCCTGATGTGATAGGGGGCGTCTGGTGTGAAAGGAGGGACTCTTCTGTCATGGGGAGCTTCTGATGTGAAAGAGGTATTCTGTACATCATATACCAGGCTGTACATAATACACAGGACTCTGCACATCATATACCAGGCTGTACATTATACACAGGGCTCTGTACATCATATACCAGGCTCTGAATGTGAGTGACTCCTGCACTGTCACGAAGAACCTATACTTAGCCCCGGTTCACACTGGGACGACTTGTCAGGCGACCTAGTCGCCTGACAAGTCGCCTCCCATTCTGTACAATGGAACCGTTCTAATCAGAGCGACGCAAGTCGCTCCGACTTAGAAAAAGATTTCTGTACTACTTTGGGGGCGACTTGAGGCGACTTGCATAGACTTCTATACAGAAGTCGTTTTGCAAGTCGCCGTGGCAGTCGTGTGCAGGTCGCCTCGGTGAGGCGACCTGCATGTCGTGCCGCCCCTAGTGTGAACCGAGCCTAAAGAATACTGCTGCAACACCTGTGTGACTGATCCAAACAGAGTGTAAACAAAAAGTAAATGGTAGTTGCGCTGTGATAAAAGGGGAAGGGGAGTGGTATGTGGAAGGGGCTAAGTATATAATAAATGTGATAGAGAGGTGAAAACAGCCCAAATGGGGCCACAGATACACTAAAAAAGAGGTATCGATATAAAAAATGATGAAATCAAATGTAAAGTGTGTAACAAATGTGGCAATTATGTGGCCTAGAACAAATATCTAAAAAAATGAATATAGAATGGGTGAAATTGATCAACTTTAAATGAAACACTCAACAAAAAGTACAAATGGTCTAGTCATAAAACTAGCACAAATTGGCTGACATAAATAAGGAGCTGAGTACAGTGAGTCCATATAGGTGAATATATAGCAGTCCCACCATCAAGCAGCATACAGATCTTCAGTGTGATCAACTCTGTGTCTATAAGCAGCTATAAGGGGGAAGGGATGCACTCGCTTTTTAAAAATGAGTGTGGGCATCAATCCACGAACGCCGAGTTCGAAGATATCTACTAAGGCATATGAACTCGGCGTTCGTGGATTGATACCCACACTCATTTTTAAAAAGTGAGTGCATCCCTTCCCCCTGGTCCGTCCCCCCTCTGGTCGTCACAGTGTTATACTTGATATATTGCTTATGTCATTTTTCATTATCGTTCTATATATCCACCATTGGAACCATTTCAAACACTGGATGGGATATCCATGTCCGCGCGTGGTCTGCATTTAAGCACACGCTGTATACCTTACAGCAGTAAGGTGAGCTGCTTATAGACACAGAGTTGATCACACTGAAGATCTGTATGCTGCTTGGTGGTGGGACTGCTATATATTCACCTATATGGACTCACTGTACTCAGATCCTTATTTATGTCAGCCAATTTGTGCTAGTTTTATGACTAGACCATTTGTACTTTTTGTTGAGTGTTTCATTTAAGTTTGATCAATTTCACCCATTCGATATTCATTTTTTGAGATATTTGTTCTAGGCCACATAGTTGCCACATTTGTTACACACTTTATATTTGATTTCATCATTTTTTTATATCGATACCTCTTTTTTAGTGTATCTGTGGCCCCATTTGGGCTGTTTTCAGCTCTCTATCACATTTATTATATACTTAGCCCCTTCCACATACCACTCCCCTTCCCCTTTTATCACAGCGCAACTACCATTTACTTTTTATATACCAGGCTGAGGCTCTAGATTATACACAGGGCTCTGCACATCATATACCAGGCTCTACATTATACACAGGGCTCTGCACATCATATACCAGGCTCTACATTATACACAGGGCTCTGCACATCATATACCAGGCTCTACATTATACACAGGGCTCTGCACATCATATACCAGGCTCTACATTATACACAGGGCTCTGCACATCATATACCAGGCTCTACATTATACACCGGACTCTGCACATCATATACCAGGCTCTACATTATACACAGGGCTCTGTACCTCATATACCAGGCTTTACATTATACACAGGGCTCTGCACATCATATACCAGGCTCTACATTATACACAGGGCTCTGTACATCATATACCAGGCTCTACATTATACAAAGGACTCTGTACATCATATACCAGGCTTTACATTATACACAGGGCTCTGTACATCGTATACCAGGCTCTATATTATACACCGGACTCTGCACATCATATACCAGGCTCTACATTATACACAGGACTCTGCACATCATATACCAGGCTCTACATTATACACAGGACTCTGCACATCATATACCAGGCTCTACATTATACACAGGGCTCTGTACATCATACACCAGGCTGTACGTTATACACAGGACTCTGCACATCATATACCAGGCTCTACATTATACACAGGGCTCTGTACATCATATACCAGGCTCTACATTATACACCGGACTCTGCACATCATATACCAGGCTCTACATTATACACAGGGCTCTGTACATCATATATAGATTTGTGGGTTGCAAATATCAGTCCAGCCTTTTGCATCTGAAATTCGCCCTTTTGATGTTCAAAGAAAAATATAGCCTCTTTCTCCATTTCTTTTTTGGACATTATTAGCATTCATTTATTTAATTATTACTACTGAAATAGTTTTGACTATATAAGAGCCACCACCTTCCTCTGTTACCCTGTTTCCCCCTAAAATAAGACCTAGCATGATTGTCAGTGATGGCTGCAATATAAGCCCTACCCCCCAAAGGAAGCCCTAGTTAAAGTCCTTGTAGGTCTTATTTTCAGGGAAACAGGGTAGTCAAAATTATTTTCAGTAGTAATAATTAAAATAAACATAATCTGCCCCAAGTGTTAAGTACACCAGATTACACCCCTGCTTGCTCTAGGTCAGTTCTACGGCTAGAGACAGCCTGACAAGTGGCAACTAGTACTTGTCAGCATGAAAAGCTCTGTATATTATCAGGTACAGATTTTCTTTAACCACTTCAGCCCCGGAAGATTTTACCCCCTTTCTGACCAGAGCACTTTTTGCGATTCGGCACTGCGTTGCTTTAAATGACAATTGCGCGGTCGTGCGACATAGCTCTCAAACAAAATTGATGTCCTTTTTTTCCCACAAATAGAGATTTCTTTTGGTGGTATTTGATCACCTCTGCGATTTTTATTTTTTGCGCTATAAACAAAATAAGAGCGACAATTTTGAAAAAAACGCATTATTTTTTACATTTTGCTAATAAATATCCCCCAAAAATATATAAGAAAAATTTTTTTTTCCTCAGTTTAGGCCGATCGTATTCTTCTACAGATTTTTGGTAAGAAAAAAATCGCAATAAGCGTTTATTGATTGGTTTGCGCAAAAGTTATAGCGTTTACAAAATAGGGGATAGTTTTATGGCATTTTTATTAATTTTTTTTTTTTACTAGAAATGGCGGCAATCAGCGATTTTTATTGTGACTGCGATGTTATGGCGGACATGTCGGACATTTTTGAGACCATTGTCATTTACACAGCGATCAGTGCGATTAAAAATGCACTGATTACTGTGTAAATGACACTGGCAGTGAAGGGGTTAACCACTAGGGGGCGGGGAGGGGTTAAGTATGTCCTAGGGAGTGATTCTAACTGTAGGGGGGAGGGGCTGTGTGTGTCACTATGCTGATCAAAGCTCCTGATGACAGGGAGCAGAGATCAGTGACACTTGTCACTAGGCCTCTCCGTGAGGCGATCGCGGGGATCCCGGCGGCGATCGAGTCCGCGACCCGACTCACGGAGCGCCTGCGGTGGCGCGCATGCAATGGCACGGCGGGGAATTCAAATGGACGTACCTGTAAGTCCATTTGCCCAGCCGTGCCATTCTGCCGACGTACAACAGCGTGCGCCGGTCGGGAAGTGGTTAAGGACACTGCTGCGATGTGGGAACCCTGCGAATCTAATGTGGGTTCCCGCATCGCATGTCTCCTGGCGGCAGTTCACACTGCCCTATGCGAACTGCTGGGAGTGTCAGTTAAAAGTTAATGACGCCCCCAAATCAGTTCGCATATCGCTGTGCGATCTGCAAAGTCGAACAGGAATCGGAAAAAGGGTCCTGTGCGAGTTTGGCTCAAATGCGATGCGAATTCAGTCATACTATCTCTATGGCTGAAATCGGATTGCATGTGATTTGCACTGCAGTGCGGTGCGAATCACATCCGATCTCGGACATCGCAGCAGTGGGAACCGGCCCTAACACTTGATAAAATTTTTTTTTTTTGGTCTCTTTTCATGAGTATTTAAAACCAGTTTTTTTTTGCTATAAAATTACTTAGAACCCCCAAACATTATACATTTTTTTTTCTAACACCCTAGAGAATAAAATGGCGGTCGTTACAATGCTTTTCTTGCGCAGCGGTCTTACAAGCGCACTTTTTTTTTTAAAAATACACTTTTTTGAATTAAAAAATAAGACAACATTTAAGTTAGCCCAATTTTTTTTATATTGTGAAAGATAATGTTATGCTGAGTAAATTGATACCCAACATGTCACGCTTCAAAATTGCGCCCGCTCGTGGAATGGCGACAAACTTTTATCACTAAAAATCTCCATAGGCGACATTTAAAAAATTCAACTGGTTGCATGTTTTGCATTACAGAGGAGGTCTAGGGCTAGAATTATTGCTCTCGCTCTACCGATCGCTGCAATAACTCATGTGTGGTTTGAATACCGTTTTCCTATGCAGGCGCTACTCACATATGCGTTCGCTTCTGCACGCGAGCTTGGCGGAACGGGGCGCATTTAAAAAAATTTTTTTTCTTATTTATTTTACCTTTTATTTTTTATTTTTACACTGTTTAAAAAAAAAAAAAAAAAAAAGTGTCACTTTTATTCCTATTACAAGGAATGTAAACATCCCTTGTAATAGAAAAAAGCATGACAGGTCCTCTTAAATATGAGATCTGGGGTCAAAAAGTCCTCACATCTCATATTTGGACTTAAATGCAAAAAAAAAAAAATAAATAAATACATTTTTGTCATTTTGAAAAAATGACATAAAAAAAATGTGCCTTTAAGAAGTATGGGCGGAAGTGACGTTTTGATGTCGCTTCTGTCCAGCTATGGTATGGAGACGGGAGGGGGCCATCTTCTCCCTCACTCCTCTCCATACCTAGGAAGGAGACACGTGCGATCGCCTCCGCCGCTGCCGACAGCTCCGGTAAGTGGCGGAGGGCACCGGATCGCGGCGGGAGGGTGGTCCTCTCCCGCCACCGATAAAAGTGATCTTGCGGCGAATCCGCCGCAGAGATTACTTTTATCTTGTAGCCGACCACCGGCTGAACACGGGGATACCGGGGTTATGGCAGCTAGCTGCTGCCATAACGATATCCGTCCCCAAACCAGGGATACATCAGCGTGTGGCGGTCAAAAAAAAAAAAAAAAAAAACAGTGAAAAGTTGAAGTTTTAAAAAATAACTGTAATATAAGATATTTAAATGTGATGACGTAGATTATTATATCCCACAGAATCACTATTCTTCAATCAGATATTTTTTACATTGGATTTAATTGACAGAAATGTGTGTGAAACAAAAGTGGATGCACCAAAGCCTCTCATTAATGTGCAGTAACACTAACATGGGGTTTAATACTTTATCCATATTGTGTCAGTCTGTTCCATTTTAAGACATTTCAAATGTCTTAAAATGGAACTGACTGTGACTGACACAATATGGAATAAAATAATAAACCCCATGTTAGTGTTACTGCACATGCTTGGGTCAGGTGCTTCTACTTTTCTTTCACATTCAGTTTCACACACATTTTGTCAACTAAACGCCTTGCTACAGGCAGCCAGTCACTAATCCGTTTCCACTGTCAGGGGGGCACAGGGAGATGAATGATTTGTCACATTTCTATAAAATTATAAAAGTCATGCAGGCACAGGCAGCGGCGCGCTCTCTCTCACCTTATGCAGCTCCGCTCAGGCTGAAGAACAGAGCTGCCGACGTGACGACGTCACTTCCGGCTTTTAGAAAACCCGGAAGTGACCTCGAGAACTGCAACAACGATGCTCCCGCCCGTAGAATCACAGTGATTTTACGGGCGGAAGGCCGGAAGCTACTCAGCGTTCTTCATTGCGCCCCAAGGCGGGTTAAATCCCCGCAAATGAAGCGCCATGTCTGCAATCTCGTAATTGCATTGACGTGGCGCTTCCCATAGTGCACTGTGTCCGGCGCCACAGTGCACTATGTTAAGGTTAAGGGATTTTTTTTTTTTTTTTTCTTCTTAAAGGGCCGGTTTAAAAAAAAAATTTTTTTTTTTCCAAATTTTTTTTTTTTTTTTTTGTGACTGCAGGAGGGGGGGGGGCGGTGCCCGGGCGCCCCCTATGGACGGGCCGCCACTGGAATCCACAGGCTTGATAAAGTTACCTCCTCTCATGCACGCCATTTCATAGACATTAACAGGCATTTAGAAGATCTTGACAACAGGGGAAGACGTAATAATATAAGAGTCCGCGGTATCCCTGAATCTGTCCTGGCTGATCAAATTCCCTCAGTCTTACAAAGAATCTTCAACAGCCTCTTAGAGAAACCAGAAGACACAGAAATTGAGTTTGTTCGGGCGCACAGAGCACTGAGGGCCAGGGGCCCGGACACTTTACCCCCAAGAGACATAATCTGCTGCCTGCAAAACTTTGCACTCAAAGAGGAAATAATGTTTAAAGCTCGCAGAAATAATCAAATCATTTTCAAGGGCGAATGCATTAAACTGTTTCAAGATTTATCCCAGATCACCTTGAAAAACCACAGGGCCCTGTGACCTTTATTAGATAAACTAAGGGAGAAAGAGATAAGATATATTTGGCGCTTCCCCTTTGCCCTATTGGTCACTTTTGATGGTAGACAGCACACGCTTCGCACGCCAGAAGATCTCCCGGATTTCTGTGACGCACTCCAACTTGGAGTAATTGAGCTCCCGGACTGGTACCAGGAATTTATCATTCCACCCCAGGAACGGAGTCCATTACGCTCTCCTCTGAATACACCTGAGAAACAACATTCTAAAAAACAGAAGCATTCTCGTCAAGAAACACAGTCAGATGGCACACCGCGCAGTCGCTCGCATCCCGTCGGAAACATGATGGAGGATCGGGAATAACAACAACAGCTTAATTCCTGAATAGAAATGTTTGAGGAAACTGCACCCTGCCAATGTCTTTATCGGATGGCTTCCATACAAGTGGTTTGGTTCATTTTTGGGGTTTATGTTTTTTCCTTTTTTTTTCATGCTTTATATTCTAATGATACCAGATCCAATTTGAGTCAAGTTATACTCACACTTCATTGTTATTTACGGATCCTGGATAAATATGACCAAACTCAGTTATTTTAGCATACTTCAGGACTCCAATGTGGTCTTCCGGAGTAGACTATCTGCTAATCGAAATATATCTACCAGATGCATCTGGTTATTAAGGAAAATCAGCAGCGTTTTTGGCCTGGTTTTTATTTTTCTTCCTTTTTTTTTATGACCATTCTGGCTTCATTTCTTGTTTAAGAAGTTCTTGGTTGCTGTGCTCCCCCCTCTGGACAAGAGGCAGTTAGGGAAATGAAGTTCATTTCATATAACGCTTCCCATAGGCAACATCCCTTTCCCCGATTGCATCGGTGAACAACGGAAGGCTTTATATTCACTCCAACACTTCCCAAGAGTAACCAAGATCTCAGCTATAGTTATAGACAATCATTCTATAAGTATAAATATTCCTTAAATAGTGGAACCTAACTGTTTGATAAGGTGGCAAAATGGCGCCTATAGACGACTGATTATTATTTTTCATTTTCTTATTATTGTTCAATTAGTTTTGTTAGTGCAGATTAGACCTTTCAGCACACTAAATGAGAGTTTTTAATCTGGCCAGGCTTGGTTCACCCACTGTTGAATTATACCTTATTTCCACAGAGTGTTTAGACATTTACGTTTACTTGTGGATAGGTATTTGTTCTAAAGGGGTCCTCCTCGCTGGGTGTCTTCCCCAACCCCACAGTAATGTGTGCGGTGGGCAACGGTTGTGCCCATCAGCCCACACTAAATTCGATCTTCCAGGACGTGCCATTCATTCAAGGAAGAAGTACCTATATCCCCTCCACTCTTACTTCTATACCCTAGCTCTTTACTTTTCTTCCCTTCTTTAACTTTGCTATCTCCTCTACATACATATACCTGTATAGAGTGATAGAATCTTCAGATAACAGTTATATATCTGCTATTTACATATTTCTCATTGATTTGTATATAATTTTTCCCTGTCTATTTTTATTAATTAATTAATTTTATTTATTTTAATTTCACTTAATTTAATTTCATTTATTTTAAATTTTTCTTTTCTTTTTGTATTTACCACTTATCTACCAAGCAGGGCATAAGGGAGTGTTGGAGCATCTCTCTCTGAATACCTACCATGGCTTACTCAGGTCTGGGACGCAACCCCTACAATCATTTCACACAACATGAGGGGTTTGAACATCCCTGAGAAGAGATCCTCTCTCCTCAGAGAACTGAAAAAAGGTAGGCCCAATTTTGTTTTCCTACAGGAAACACATTTCAAGACGAACCATATACCGAGATTAACTGACCACTACTTCACAGAGGCACACCGTGCTACAAATAATACCTCCAAATCCAAAGGGGTCTCAATTTTAATCAGTAAAGACGCAAAATTTGAATTAACAGATAAATTAGTGGACCCAGAAGGAAGATTTATCTTCCTGAAAGGGTCATGTCATGGGACTACCATAACTCTGGCCAACGTATACTTCCCAAATTCAGGACAAATCTCATTCTGCCAGAAAATGATCACAGAGTTGACAAGCTTTCATACAGGTCGCTTGATCCTAGGAGGGGACTTTAACGTCCCTCTCAACCCCTCTGAAGACACTTCCTCAGGGAAAACATATCTCACGTATAAAATTCTCAAAAAGATTAAAAATCTGATACACTCCCTGTCATTGGTCGACACATGGAGATTTTTACACCCAGAGGACCGAGACTATACCTTTTACTCGATCCCACATAATCGCCATGTGAGAATAGACTTCTTATTTGTCACACAAAGGGACCTAGACACACTAAGTGAAGCGAACGTAGGCATACAGACCATCTCGGACCATGGCCCAATAGCCATTACAATGAACATATCAGAACCCACTGTGAAATCCAACACATGGAGATTAAACTCTTCACTTTTAACAGACCCATCCTTACTACCAAAACTGACGTCATCATTAAGAGAGTACTTCACACATAACATCACCCCAGATGCAGACCCCTTAATGGTCTGGCAGGCACACAAATGCTATATCAGAGGGGAGCTGATCCAAATGGGAACACGTAAGAAAACAGAAACAGAGAAAGAAATAGTTAAATTGACTAATAAAATACGTGAATTAGAGACCCTGCATAAGCAATCACTCACAACTCAATCAGCGGCATTATTACTAGAAACAAGAAAGTCCCTCAAAGACATTCTGGAAACTAAATCTAGGAGATTTCTCTTTTTTAAGAAGAAGATCTATTATGAACATGGGGACAAAACAGGGAAAATCCCAGCACGGGCATTAAGAGGCCAAATATCCCAACAATCAATTTTAGGCATTCAAAATAAATCAGGCAAAATCGATAGAGCAACGGCTAAAATTGCACAACATTTCCATGCATTTTATACTGCATTATACAACCTCCCACCCCAACACAAACCCAACAACGTATTGAGAGACAGGGATCTAGATATTAAAAATTATCTAAAAGAATCTAAACTCCCACCTCTAGCCACAGAGGACATTGTACAACTGGAGAAATAAATAGAAGCTTTAGAAATTCAAAACGCTATCAAAGATTTGAAAACAGGAAAAAGTCCAGGCCCAGATGGCTTTAGCGCCATTTATTACAAAACATTTACAGATATTCTGATCTCCC